>NC_135547.1:70458111-71073361 GCF_045843805.1 Urocitellus parryii
TGAATTATTAGTTGACATTTTCTATTTCTTATTGATTTAGTCTTGTTAGGTTGTTTGTGTCTGGAACTTTATCTGATTCTTCTAGGGTTTCCAATATATTGTCACATAACTGTTCTTAGGTGTCTTATGATCTTTTTTTGTTGTTGTTGTACAGGTTGAGCATCCCTAATCTGAAAATCTGAAACCCGAAGTGCTCCAAAATCCGAAACTTTTTGAGTGCCAACATGACGCCACAAGTGGAAAATTCCACACCTGATCTCACGTGATGGGTTGCAGTCAAAACACAGGTGCCCTAAAAATAGTGTATAAAATCACCTTCCATTGATATGTATTAGGTATTTTATGAAACATAGATGGATTTCATATTTAGCTGGATCCCATTCCCATGATATCTGATTTTATATATATATATATATATATATATATATATATATATATATATATAAATAAATTCTTCAAAATCTGAAAATATCCAAAATTGAAAGCACTTCTGTTCCCAAGCCTTTCGAAAAAGGGATACTCAACCTTATAATTTTAATATGTACTCTTTAATTTCTGAATTTATTTGAGCTTTCTCTCTTATTAATTTGGATAGATTTGTGCATTTTGTTTTTTCAAAAAACCAAGACTCAGATTCATTGATTTTCCTATTGTATTCCTAGTATATATTTTATTTGTTTCTGCACTGGTTTTTATTCTTTCTTTCCTTCTAATAACTTGACTTTCATTTGTCCTTCTTTTTCTAGTTCCTTGAGGTATAATGTTATATTGTTTACTTGAGATATTTGTTTATTTTTCAGTGCTGAGTATTGAACCAGGGCCTTGCACGTGCAAGGCAAGTACTTTTACACTGAAGTACACTTTGCCTTCCACACCTTTTGTGGCTCTGGGGCTGGCTGGCTGACTGGTTTCCTTTCTCTCTCTCTCTCTCTCTCTCTCTCTCTCTCTCTCTCTCTCTTTCTTTCTTTCTTTTGACTAAGAATTGATCCCAGGGCCTTGCTCATGCTAGGCACACATTCTATCAATGATCTAAATTCCCATTCCTTTGTAAATTAAAAAAAAAAAATAGTTGAAACAGGGTCTTGTTAAGTTGCCCAGGCTGAACTCAAACTTCTGATTCTTCTGCTCCAGCCTCATATAGCTGGTATTACATGTGTGTACCACCATGCCCAGCTTGAGCTGTCTTCTTTTTTCATGTAGGAGTATATTTCTGTGAACTTTTTTTTTTAGGAGTCCTTTTGCTTGCATTCCGTAATTTTTGGCATGTGGTATGTCCATTTCCATTTGTTTCAAGACATTATTTTTTATTTTACTTTTAATTCCTTCTTTAACCCATTGATTGTTTAGGAGTATATTGTTTAATTTCTGTGTATTCGTCACCTGTTTAAAATTCCTCCTGGTTTTGAATCTAAGTTTCATACTTATGGTTATCAGAAAAGATACTTGACATGATCTGTGTGTTTGAAGAAGTATGGTCTTGGAAAACCATTTAGAAGTTAGCCTGTCCAAACAAAGCCTATCTACAAAGACTAAAATTGAACTTAAGTCTGCAGGGACTAGCCAGGTGTTGAGATGGGTCTGGTGCTTAGGTCCACTGGATGGACTTGGAGCTTGAATTCATGGTGGCTAGCCTGATACTTACATGGGTCTGGAGCCTAAGTCGGTAGGGATGGTCCTGAGATATAGGCCCATAGAGATTGGCCTGTAACCTGATTCTGCTGGGGTGATACTGAATCCTGGGTCTATTGAAGGAAGCCCATTCCATAGGTCAACTAGTACTGGGGCCTGAGGCTGACCTGGTATTGGGGCAGTGGAGCCTGGAATCATAGATGTCATCCTAGATTCTGAGTCTTTTGGGACTTTCCAAAAGCCTGGGTCTGCTGGAGTTCACCTAGGGGCTGAGTACATGGGTAGAGACCTAGAGGGTAGGCCTATAAAGGCTGCCCCAAAGTCCTGGAGCCATAGATGCCTACCTACAACATAATTCATATGGGTAATTCTTAAGCCTGTGACTGTGGGGTCTGGTCTGTCACTGGAGTCTACTAGAATGGGCCTAGACCATGGGTCTGCAGGGGCCAGTATGGAGAGTTGTGCCACAGAGACTGTGGACAGCTCTGGAACTTGTATCTGTGGGAGCCAGGTGTGTTGACCTGGCACTAAGGTGAGCCAGAAGCCTTAAGCAATATAGGTAGACCTAGCTCTAGGCGATTCTGAAATGAGGCAGGCCTGGAACCTGGGTCTGTGAGATTGGCTTGATATAGGTGCAACCTTGTAGATCAAATCCACCAGGCACAAGTGAAGCTTGAGTTTCAGAATCCCCTGGCACTGAGATCTTGGAGGCTTTGTGTAGAGGTAACAACCTAGAGTCTGAATCCTTAGGAGCCTGCCCAATGCCTTGTATTATTGGAACAGGCCTGGTAATCGAGTTCAAAGAAAAGTCCAGTGCTCATTTCCTTCTTCTTCCCTAACCCAGAGAATACCTCCTGAGGTTTGGAGAGGGATGATATAGATAATATAAAACTGTTCTTTATACCTACTTTAATTCATATTTTATTATTTATATGCTATTCTCAGTGCTCTAAGCTATAATCTCTCACCTGGTTTCCTTAGTTATTGTAAAGGTATTTTTCTGCCTAGATGGTTGTTCAAATTAATAATTATTATGGGGCTGGGGCTGTGGCTCAGTGGCAGAGCGCTTGCCTCGCATGTGTGAGTCCCTGGGTTTGATCCTCAGCACCACATAAAAATAAATAAATAAAAGTATTGTGTCTGTCTACAACTAAAAAAATATTTTAAAAAATTAATAATTACTTTGGGAGATGAGCACTGGAAAGCCCTATCCTACCATCTTGCTGACATCTGGACCTGTCAATACTTTTTCTCCTTGATATTTCCACCTCTCTCTTTTCTGTCTCCTGTTCTGTTATCATTAGTCCATACTAAAGGCTTAATTGGTTAACAGTTTTATTATTCAATGTTTGCTACTTTCTCTGTGCATGTGATTATGGCTTGTGGAGATTAGAGAGAATACCCAGCTGCATTGTTCTCATGTTTGCCACCATTCATCCATGTCTCAGGACCTCCAAGTTTCTAAAGATAATAACCTGAAATTTGGGGGAAGGAATCATCCAGGTGTTCCCTGTGAGACATCTATCTGGGTTCCATGAGGCCCATATGACCTCCAGTCTTGGGAGAAAGAAATTAACTATCTGCATCCTAGCCTGGCCTCTTCCTCAAAAGGATTTTTGAACTCGAGTTACTTGACCTTTCTGTGCTGGTGTTTATCAGCTTTGTATTACTATAATGAAATACATGATATAATTAACTTAGAAAGGGTTTATTTAGTTCACAGTTCTTGAGGTTCCAGTCCAAGATTAGGCAGGATCATGGCTTTGGGCCTCTTCTGAGGACACCAGACGGTGGAAAGCAGATGGTGGAGCAAATCATTTGCATCATAAATCAGGAAGCAGTGAGACTGGAGTCCCACAATTTTTGAGAGCTCACCCCAATGATCTCCCACTAAGTCCAACCAACTATTGAGTCACTGTACCTCCCAATACTGCCACTCTGGGAACCAAGCCTTTAATACATTAGACTTTAGATGGACTCTATCCATATTCAAACCATGGCAGTCTCCAAGTTTCTTTGTTCGTTGCAAAAAAGAGTTTATAACACTTATCTAGTTCTTGAGGTTGTTAAACAGATAAAATAACAGAGTGGATAGTTAATTATTCTTTCATAAAAGCACTTTAAAAATATGAGGTATTATGATGAGGCATCTCTAGTAACTACCTGTGTATAATGCTATTTGAATAACTTTTAGGTCTTAAGAATAAAACCACTTAAGAAATATAAAAATACATTTTTCAAGTAAAAGTTAACAGAAAGCCAGTAAACTGAATTCCTTAAGCACCTTGAGTTCATTAAAAGCTATTACTATCAATATTTTCTGGGTGGGGGAATTCCAGGGATTGAACTCAGAGGCACTTGACCCCTGAGCCACATCCCCAGCCCTATTTTTGATTCTATTTAGAGACAGGGTCTCATTGAGTTGCTTAGTGCCTTGCTTTTGCTGAGGCTGGCTTTAAACTTGTGTGAATTCTGCCCTCCTACCTCAAATACAGGGCATGTTAATACTTGAGATCCTGTCTCAGGATCCCAACTATCAACTGCGGGGGTTGGGGGGCCTCCCAGCATATGGAGGTGGCCTTGTTGGTTGGACATTTACTTCCTCTGGTGATAGAAAGGTGTTAGTAGCAGTCTCCTTTTGTAACTTTTCCCCTGATGGCTTTTTCTGCTCTAAACTTCCTTCCTCTGTCTGACTAGCTCGAAAGACCTTCTCTTTTACTTGAATCTTTTCCTCTTTCTGACTAACTTGAGAGACCTTCTCTTTTGCTTGAATCAATATGTCTTCTCCTTCCTCTACCTTTGTCTGAACTGAAGGCTTTGGACTAAGCAAACAAGATACGAACGTCCACAATGGCAATGTGCCAACTGGCAGAGTCCCTGGGCTTTTCTTTTCTATTCTTTTTAAATCTTCACCATGATGGTTCCATTGTGATATATTTAACAACTCCTCCTTAAAAAGCCATGGGCTACATTTTTGTATTGTATCAACGTATGCCCTGACTGTTCTTGATTTTACTGAGATGCCTCCTTCCTCTAACAATTTACTTAACACTCTTTCAGTTTGTTTTCTACTAATTTCTGAACCCATATTTCTAGTATAATACAACCCAACAAGATAATGCCTAACAAAATGAAACAGAATGAAACAAAATTGGAACAACACAAAATCATTATAATATCCTCCTGAAATGTCCATTCATCCTTTCTCCCTATCTGTTCCTCAGATGTGAGCGGTTTTTCTTCCACCTTACACATCTCCATGGACAGGCAACCTAAAACAAAAGTGAAGCAAAACAAAAGAATAATCTTAAAATGGCTACCAATCCTCTCGCCCTGCCCTCAGGGGGGAGCAGTTTACCTTATCACTTACCCTCAGTCATTCCCCTGTGTGGCCCACCAAATGCCACAGTCTGGCTGGGCACAATTCAGGAGCCACTTGTCAAAAGAAACTAACTTTATTTTTAGAACCTCACACGCCAAACAAATGAGCTCCTCAGGAAAAACCCTCAGAGCCCAACTGCCACCACCGGCTTCCCACAAGCCTCTCTCTCAACCACCAGCCTCTCCACCTCTCACAATCCTCCTGCTCTTGAGGCCGATTGGCTGGGTCGCATGGGCGGAGCCAAAAAGTCCCCCAATGAGCAGCTCTGTGGTCTGAAAGGGCAGGGAAACAGCCCAATAAGCGTCACCGCAGAGGAGCCAATCAGCTAGATGTTGCTGGGGCCGCTGTGAGCCAATCATCAGCTGGCAGTCTGAAAGGGCGGGGAAACAGCTCAATGAGCATCTCCAATGAGCATCACCACAGAGGAGCCAATCAGCTAGATGTTGCTGAGGCCGCTGTAAGCCAATCATCAGCCGGCAGCTGGAAGTTTGCTGGGAGCTGGAAGTTTGCTGGGGCCCCTTCCGCTGTGGCTCTCAACACTTGTGATCCTCTTGCCTCAGCCTCCTGAGCCACTGGGATTATAGGCATGAGCTACCACACCCAGTTCAATAACCTAAATATCTATAAGCATATCCTTTCTTCATTTGAAACCCCAGTGTCATGGTCTTCTTTTTATTTTATCACATTACATGGAGTTGAGATAAAAAAAAAATCCCTTTAAGTTTCATATCTATTTTCCTTTTTCTTTCCCATTGTCACAGTTCTACTATTTACTTTCATTGCTTATTCCCAGGACTATGGTTACTGAGCATAAATGTGACAGAAATCTTCAAGGAGATTTTTTAATGAAGCAGTATGGACATCACTCACTTAGGGCTAGAAATAAATTTTTTCAGCATCTACATCAAACAAACTTACTTCTGTGGATCTTCTCATTGACTGAAAAAGACTGAATATTTCAGTTTTGTTAAATGTAATTAGCAACTAAAAAACCACATTTCTATTTTTGAGACCCAAGGTCATTTTTCTCACCTTCCTTGCTGGCTCTTCACTTCTAATGGAACCTATTACTACTCATTCTTGTGCTTTCTGGTTGAATTCTCCATAATTCTGGCTGCAGAACAACCACATTAGTCTCCTTTGCATCCCTTTCCTAGCTGCTTCTAAAGATAATCGCACAATATCCTTTAAACATTTTTAATTGACAAATAATAATTGTATTTATGGTATACAGTGATGTTTTGAGTATGTACATATTATAGAAAGATTCAATCAAATTAGTTAATGTTTTCACCATGATCCCCTTTTTATTATGCACTTTTATTCTGATCACACTGGGGAGAAGAGAATTAAAGAATAACATATAAATAATCCATTCATTTCTGCAAGAAGCTATTACTGAATGTTTATACTTTGTCAGATACTGTGTTAGCTATTGGGATGATTAGGTTCTTAAGTATATTACAACCTGGTGGCATGCATTATAGCTTGAGTAGATTGCTGTTAATGAATGATTTTATATAGATAATAGAATTGTTATTGTAAGCTAGTATAATTGAATAATAGTAAAATTGTAATGACTGTTGTTCTTCAATTCCTGATTCCCTTTTGAAATAGCTAAAGGCTTGGCCAGATTTTTGCTTTTTCCTTTGATTTCTATCCATGGAGCTTGCTAAATCTCTCCTTCTGCTTGCCTTCTACCTGCCTAAGTGTGTCAGGTATACTATCTTGTTCCACAAAACTTACCTAGCTTGTTAACCTGAAGAGCAAGCAGATGGAGAAGACACTCTGGATAGGCCTCCTTCCTTCCCAAGATTGCTACCTTCTGAATGTATCCTCACATTAGGTTATTTTCTCAAGAATAAAAACTATATAATAAATAATTAAATTATGAGCCACTCCAGTGCATTTTTTAAAATTTTACCATTTGGAGGATTATTTCCCTCCTAAAACCCCATGTAGCCTTCTATTATAATTTAAATATCACATCTGTTAAATATTGAACTTGAAGCTATTATCACTTAAGTGAATCATGTACAATTTCATGTAATTGACACATTTGCTTCTAAGAAATTTATAGCATAAGTTCTTCTTTTATAAATTCAAAGTATTTTTTTTACTTCTGATATTTTACAGGCAAACTGTATTGTACTATCCTGACAAGTTGAAAGGATTAATTGAAAGCTTTTATTAAAGGTTCTTACTGAATATGGAAAAATAACATTCTGAAAATAAATGTAACTGATACTAAATTGGCTACTTTTAAAAATAGACTATGATCTTCCTTTCACTCCTTAATTATTTATTTTATTGGTATTTTGTACATATATACAGGTGAAATTCTTTTTGGTATGTTTATGTATGTATTTAAAAGAAAAATCAATAGAGGAGAGGAGAGAGAATATGAGAAGGTAGGAGGAAAGGGAAAGGGGGAAATGAGAATTGAAATCAAATTTGTTACATGTATTATTTTGTCAAAATGAACCCAAATGCTACATATAATTATAATGTTCTAATAAAAATAGTGTATAAAAAGAGACATATTTTATATAACCAATGTTTCAAAACAATTTTTGTTTTTATTTTTGAGTAACATATTAGCACTACATTATTTATAGCCAGTATAATTTTGTTTTTAAAACGCCCATAAGCATTTCCTCTGTAGTACCTCCCCATTAATGTTAAACTTGATTATTTATACCTTATTTACTGGGAGTTTGATGTTTAATTTAAAATCTCCTAATTGATTATATTTCAATAGATAATACATGTTAATGCATCCATGAGGATATATAATATCTAATGTATTTAATTGTATATCACAATGCTTATCTTTCCCATAAACAGAGGTAAAAAAACCATTTACCTATGAGAAATGCCACACAGTATGTTTCCTTTGCATTAGTTTGCATTCCTTGTTCTGTTTTTACTTTTATAAAAGAATGGATGTTTATTCCATCAACCTACTCAACCAAACTGTGGGAGAATAACAGAAGACACAACAATCATTCCCAAATTCCTACCACAATTTCATCTAGTCCTCCTCAGAACTTGTAGAGATTGGAGGAAAAGGCATGGTGGAGCTTATCATTTAACCACAAGTATGTAAATACTAAACTCCCTTAATTTCCCTTTTATTTCTCTTTCTTAGCTTTTCACCATAGGATATAGATTGTGTAATAGTCTTTTATCAGATTCAGGAGAAGTGTGAAGAGAAGTGATATTTTGGTTTAAGAAAAGCATATGGAGAACATAAAATGTCCTTTACTATGTAGGGAGACTTTAAAATGTATTCAAATATTTTATTTTATTTGAGCATTAAATTTATCTGGATTTGTTAAAAATCTAGCAATTAATATATATCATAGAGAGATTCCAGATTGTTAGTCTAGTTTATATAGGTGTGAGAAAGAGATAGCAGCATCTTTTCCCTCAAAAGTAGCTCTGTATGAATTCATATGTAATTGTAGTATGTTACAGTTTGGATCAGAAATGTCCCACAAAGACCATGTCGTGGCCACCAGCCTGTGGTGCTCATTGTGAGGCATGCACCCTTTAGGAAGCAGGGCCTGGGATAAAGAAGAGAGATCTCTGGGGACATGCCCTTGAAGAGAATATTGGGACCCTGGCCCCACTTCTCTCCCTTCTTGCTACCTGGCTACCATGGTGTGAGTAGCTTTCCTCCACCTTGCACTCCCTGCCATGATGTTCTGCCTTGGCACAGACCCAAGATAAGGCCATTGATTGAAACCTCTGAAAATACAAGCCAAAATTAATGTTTCCTACTTTTGAGTTGTTATTTCAGACATTTTATTTTGTTACTATGACATAATGATACCACAAATTATGTTTAAAGATCATTATGGTATGGATTAAGAAAATTACTAGAAGAGTCCCATAACAGAGTTTTTCAGATACATCTAATATTCAATCCTACTATGTCCTCAGAGTTTTTCAGATATATCTAATATTCAATCCTACTATGTCTTCAGGCTTTTTACAGCTTAATTGGGTAGATAGATAAGAAAAACTAACAAAAAAAATAGAGAATATAGAGGAAATGACATTCTTTAAACAAATTTCTATTCTGATTTCATAAAAGTAACACATTTGTTATATGAATTTCAAAAGTTACAAAGAAAAACAATAAATCAATAAACTATTAGTATCTCCCCCAACTCCTGAAATAGTTACTGTTATTATTTTTATGAATTTCTTTCTTTTTTAAAGAGGGGGGGAGAGAGAATTTTTTTAATATTTATTTTTCAGTTTTCAGTGGATACAACATCTTTATTTTATTTTTATGTGGTGCTGAGGATCGAACCCAGTGCCCCGCACATGCCAGGCGAGTGTGTTACCGCTTGAGCCACATCCCCAGCACTTCTTTCTTTCTTTCCATGTTGATCTATATTGATTAATTTATTACACTAATAAGATTACATTTTTTCATTTAAGATTTTATTTGAAAATTTCTCTTGTTATTAAAATTATTTGTAAATATTTAAATGGTTATATCATAACCAATTTATGGATATGCCATAATTTACTTATCGCTTCCTATTTTCAGATGTTTATGTCACTGATTTTTCATTTTGTTATTATAAACAAAGCTGTGATAAATACTTTGGCATTAATCTTTGAATTTTTGATGTTTTAGGGTATATTCCAAGGAATAGGTTTAAATTTTTGATCTTTGTTTTTGAATTGCTTTCTAAAATATTATGTCAGTTTACATTCCCACTGACAATGTATGTAATTATTAAAAAGTAAATATTTTAAAAATGGTTATTAGCCATTTTTATTTCCTCATTTGTGACTCCTGTGTTCTTTACTCACCTTTCCTTTATACAACTTCTATCATATATTTTAGGTCCAAGAAACCACCAAATGCAATTTCAAGTTAGAGTATCACCAGAATTAGTGAGGTAGTGAGGAACTTCAAATCAAAAACACATTATTTATAAGCAATGATAATTGTTGGAGAGGATGTGGGGAAAAAGGTGTACTCATACATTGCTGGTGGGACTGCAAATTGGTGCAACCAGTTTGGAAAGCAGTGTGGAGATGCCTCAGAGAACTTGGAATAGAACCACCATTTACCCAGCTATCCCATCCCTTGGTTTATAGTCAAAGGACTTCAAATCAGCATACTATAGTGACATAGCTATACAAATGTTTGTAGCAACTGAATTCAAAATAGCTAAACTGTGGAACCAGCCTAGATGCCCATCAATAGATGAATGGATAAAGAAAATGTGGTATATATACACAATAGAATATTACTCAGCATTAAAAGAGAATAAAATTGTGGCATTTGCAGGTAAATGGGTGGAGTTGGAGAATATTATGCTAAGTGAAGTAAGCCAGTCTCAAAAACCTAAAGGGTGAATCTTTTCTCTGATTAGTGGATGCTGATCTATGATGCAGGGGCATGGAAAGAATGGAGGATCTTTGGATTGGGCAAAGGGGAGGGTGGAGAGGGGTTATGAAGATAGGAAAGATGATAGAATGAGATGGACATGTATGATTGCATGAATGGTGGGTGCATCTCTACCCCGTGTACAACCAGAGAATTGAAATGTTGCACTCCATTTGGGTATGATGAATTGAAATGCATTCTGCTGTCATGTACAACTAAGTAGAACAAATAAAAAAGCCACATTCTCATGCTATTAACATTATTTATAACTATATTTACAAAACTTGTGAACTCAAAATGTTGTTACTGAAAATAATTGTAGTCCTTAATAGAAATAGAAATAAGTAATACAAAAGTGATAATAAAGACCTGATTGCCAGGTGTGGTAGGGCATGCCTATAATCCCAGTGACTCAAAAAGCTAAGACAGGAGGATGATAAGTTCAAGGCCAGTCTTAGGAAGTTATCAAGACCTTCATCTACTTAGAGAGACCCTGTTTCCAAGTCAAAAAAGGGCTGAAGATGTAACTCAACTCCCCTGGATCCATTCCCCAGTATCAGAAGGAAAAGAACTGATTATTAAGGGTGAGGTTAAAATACAAAATATTTTGGAGGAAGTGAGTCTTGAAGAATATATTGGATGAAGTCATGGCTTTTATTTCATTAATATATTCAATAACTTTATTAATTTGCTATTATGTGCTAGGTACTCTTCTAAGTATTACAGTATAGTAGTTAGCAAGATTGACAACATTCCATGCTTTCATAGAAGTAGTCCATAGACCAGCATTATTACTATTTCTTAAGATCTTGTTAGAAATGTAGATTCTTAGACTCAACCCTATACTTTCTGAATCTGTATTTTAATAATATTCCCAGATTATGAGAATGAATATACAAGTTCAAGAAGCACTGATCTAGGGGATTTGATAGGCATAGGCAGAAGGAGAGTAGTCTGGGAAGAAATAGCATGAGCAGAGTTTTGAAGGTAAGCTGAACAAAATATATTAGGGTGGTAAAAAAAAAATAAAAGATCAGTGGGTAGGTCAGAAGGGAGTACTAAGAGATTTATGGGAGCTTGATATATAACAGCTTGTTTCCATCCATGCTTCCTCAGTTGTAGTTTTTCAGTGGGAATTAAATATATTTATCTAAGATTCATAGAAGATAGAGAAGGTGGTACATATATAGACACATGCATATATATTTATATATTTGAGAAACACACACACACACACACACACACACACACATATATATATATATATATATATTTGAGAACAAATATAGAGAGCAAAGGAGAAGTGGATTGGAAGGTACAGAAGAGGTTTTAGAGATTGTGACAGGAAGGAACTGAGAGAGGAGCTCCATGAAATACCAACATTTAAGATGTGGGAGGAAGCCAAAAGTTAGGGATATAAAGAGTTTCGTGCAATAGGAAAGGACCTACAGTGTCTATTAAGGTAGAGAAGTTAAATGAGAGAAGATCTGAAAAATGATTATTAGATTTGAAAATTGGAGGTTATGGTAACTTTTCCATTATTATTTGTAGGGGAATTGGGGGGGTGCCAGATTGTATTCATTTAAAATATGAATGGAAGGTGAGAAAATAGACAATGAGAGTGAAGCCTTTCAAGATACATGGTTATAAATAAAACAGAATAAAATATGTAGAATCCTGGGATGGGAAAGTTCTAATTACAGTAATAAAATCATTGTAATACTAACATTTATTAAATACTTACTTTGCCTCATAAACTCTGTTAAATGCTAGATACATATTATCACATTTAATCATTATAGAAATGCTATGACAGGGAGGTACAGTGACATTTCTGAGAATTCCACAAGTAATAAATAAAAGAACATGGCTTTCAACCGAAAACATTTGGTCATTTAGCCTGTACTCATAATTATTTGCTACATTTCTTGATCAAAAGAGAAAAGTTGAGAAAAGGGAAATTATTTCTAGAGTAAGATCTCTAAAAAGATACAGGGAAGACCTGAGATATAAGCATTTAGAAGTAGCAGTGTGGGCCTTCATACAATTGCAGGGATATCTCTTTTTCCCAAGGAAGAAGAAAGGTTATAAATATGGCCACACATATAAATATATTTTGACACATAAAATGGGAACTTTATAATCATTCTTAATTTAATTAAAAACCCCCACCTTTCAGCATTCCCTAAATTCTTCATCCTTTTCTCTATGTAACATACATTTTTACTTATTTATCGTATTTATTATTTATTTCCCACCAATATGGCAGACTGATATTATTAAGAAAAATATTATAGTGGAAATGAGTTTGAGTGATTTTAGACAAAAATGACAATTGAAGAAATTAATACAGCAAATGTAGAACAATGTTGCAAAAAACTTTGTGGTGAACTATAGAAGACAGAACAATTTCATGTGGAGGTGGTAGTATCCATGGAAAACTAATTTGCTTTTTTTAAAAAAATTACACATAATAATGTGTGGTACAGTGTGCTATTCCAATATGTATACATTGTATAATGATTAAATGAGGGTAATTTGCATATCCATCAACTCAAATATGTATCACCATGTTGTGGGGAAAAAATTCAAAATGTTTTAGCTATTTTGAAATATATAATACACCATTATTAACTATAGTCATCTACTGTACAATAGAACAGTGGGACTTATTCCTCCTGTCTAATCATAACCGTGTATCTGTTGACCAATCTCTCCTCATTCTCCCCACCTTACAGCCCTCTCTAGTCTTCAGTCTTCAATAATCACTATTCCACGCTGTACTTTTATGAAATCAACTTTTTTAGACTCCTCATATGAGTAACATCTTGCAGTAGTTTTAATTTCTTGTGTGGCCTTTTCCACTTAGTATGTTGTCCTCTGGGTTTATCCATATTGTCTCAAATGGCAGTAATTTATCTTTTTTTCCCTTTACACCTTGGAAGTGTCTACTGTATACCTGCTTACTTAAACCATAGGTACTCTCTTCATTTTATTTAATGGATGAATGATATTCCTATACACACACACACACACACACACACACACCCACACACACCACATTATCTTTTTAAATTTATCCCTTGATGGACACTAGGCTATTGTGAATAGTGCTATGTTAAACATTTCTGTACAGGTATTCTTTGACATAATGATTTCATTTCCTTTGTATTTATACTCAGTTGTGGAAATGCTGAACCACACGGTAACTTCTATATTTTTAATTTTATGAGGAGCCTACATAATGTTTTCCATAATGAGTTTACTAAGTTGCATTCACACCAATATGAGTATTTTAGCTTTTCATCACAGTGACCAATATATATCTGACATAAACAACTTATAGGGAAAAAAAAAGATTTATTATGGCTTGAAGTTTTCAGAGGATTCAGTCAATGTTGGCTGGTTCTATTGGTTTGGGCCTGAGTGAAGCAGAACATCATGATGGAAGGGTGTGGCAGAGGAAAGCTGCTCAGCTCATAGAATCCAAGGAAGAAGGTGAAGAAAGGGAGATGGGGGGGGGAAACGAGTCCTGCGAAGAGATGTAGTCCCCAAGGATATGCATCTACTAACTTACTACTTCCTCCAACCATGCAGTCCCTACCTGGAGTTTCTACTATCTCTGAATCATCTATTTAGCTATTAATGGATTGATCCATTGATGAGTCTTAGCCTTCATGATCCAATCACTTCCTAAATACCTCACCTCTGAACTTTGCTGCATAGGGATCAAGCCTTAAAAACATGAAATTTTGGGGGACATTCTAGATCTAACCATAACAGTATATAAGAGTTCCCTTTTCTCCATATCCTCACTGATGCTTATTTTATCTTTTTTATAATAGTCACTCCAACTGAGATGAGGTGATATCACTGTAGTTTTTAAAAATATTTTTTAGTTGTTGATAGAACTTTATTTTTATTTATTTATATGTGGTGCTGAGAATTGAACACAGTGCCTCATACATGCTGGGCAAGCACTCCACCACTGAGCCCCAGCCCCTCATTGTAGTTTTGGTTTACATTTCCCTTATGATTAGTGACATTAAGCATCTTTTTATATAACTAATGCCCATTTGTATATCTTCTTTCGAGAAAGTGTCCATTCATATCTTTTGTCCATTTTTAACCAGATTCTTTGATGGTTTTTAAAAATATTTTTCAAAATCCTTATGTGTTCTGTATATTAACCCTTCATTTGATGTATCATGTGCAAATATTTTCTCCCATTCTGCATAATTTTTTAAATTCTGTTGTTTCCTATTCTGCTGTGTGCAGAAACTTTTTAGTTTGATGTAATTTGTCTATTTTCACTTTTGTTACCTGAGCTTTTGGGGTCTTATCCAAAGAATCCTTGTCCATTCCAATGTCATGAAGCATTTTCTGTATGTTTCCTTCTAGCAGTTAAATAGTTTAGGGTCTTACATTTAAGTCTTTCATCAATTTTGAATTGATCTTTCTACATGGTGAGAGAGTATTCTGTTTTCATTCTTCTGCATGTGGATATCCAATTTTCCCAGAGATATCTATTGAAGAACCTATTCTTTCACCCATGTGTGTTTTTAGCAACTTTGTCAAGAGCCAGTTGGCTATAGGTATATAGTTTGATTTCTGCCTTCTCTATTCTGTTCCATTAGACTATGTATATTATTTGCCAATATCATGCTGTCTTTATTACCATAGTCTTGTAGGGTGAATTGAGATCAAGTATTCAATGCCTCCAGGTTTATTCTTGTTGTTCAAAAATGCTTTAGGTATTTGTGCCTTTTGTGGTTCCATTTGTATTTGTGATAGATTTTTTCTAATTATGTAAAGAATAATCCTTGTTATTCCGATAGGGATTGCACTGAATTATAGATCACTTTGGGTGGTACGGACATTTATTTTAATAGAATCAATTCTTCCACTTCTTGAACATAGGATGGTTTTCACTTTTATGTGTACTCTTGAAATCCTTTCATCAGTATTTTATAATTTTCATTGTAGAGATTTTTTTACCTCTTTAAATTTATTCCTAGTTATTTTTTTTAAAAAATCAGCTACCTTAAGTGGGGTGGCTTTCTTCATTTATTTTTCAGGTAATGTATGAATGGCATATATAAAAACTACTGATTTTGTGTGTTTCTTATTTATCCTGTGAGATTTTGAATTTTTTATTAGTTATAATACTTTTTGTGATGTCCTTGGGATTTATTTTCTTTCCTCTATCCTCCTCCTTCCTCCTCCTTCCTCCTCCTCCTCCTCCTCCTCCTCCTCCTCCTCCTCCTCCTCCTCCTCCTCCTCCTCCTCCTCCTCCTCCTCCTCCTCCTCCTCTTCTTCTTCTTCTTCTTCTTCTTCTTCTTCTTCTTCTTCTTCTTCTTCTTCTTCTTCTTTTCTCTCTCTCTCTCTCTCTCTCTCTCTCTCTCTCTCTCTCTCTCTCTCTTTCTCTCTTGTACTGAGGATTGAACCCAGGGCTTTTCACATGCTAGGCATGAGAGTTTCACCTCTAACTCTTTAAAAAATTTTTAAGACAGGGTTTTACTAAGTTGCCAAGACTGGCCTCAAACTTGCAACTTCTTGCCTCAGCTTTCAAAGTAGCTGAGGTCATAGGTATGTGCCCCCACAACTGGCTTGGTATTTTATGTATATAAGTACATGTTTTATGCAAACAGGAACAATTTGACATTCTCCTTTCCAATTCAGATGGCTTTTCTTTCTTTCTCTTTCCTGATTGTTCCAGCTGAAACTTCCAGTACTGTGTTAAATAAAAGTGGTAAAAGTGGGCCTCCTTCTCTTGTTCACAATCTTAGAGGAACACTTATCCTTTAAAAAGATGTTAATGGTATTTCCCCTTTCATAATGATTTCAATGTATTTTTGAGAAATATCTATATTCTGGAGCGGTTGAGTTGAAAGTTCAATAGACAGCAGTTGAATCCATTAGTCTAGGGTATCATTTTACTCTGTTGTTTCTTTGTTGACTTTCTATTATAGTATAAGTTTGTCATATGTGGTCTTTATTGTATTTAGGTATATCTCTTCTATACTCAAATTGATAAGAGATTTTATCTTGTAGAAATGTTGAATTTTATCAAATGATTTTTCTGTGTCTATTGAGATGATCATATGGTTTTCATTTTTACTCACTTGCATGTGTTGGACTACCATTGCATACCTGAGATGAATCACACTTGACATAGTGAATTATCTTTTTGACATGCCATTGGATTCAGGTTGATAGTATTTCATCAAGGATTTTTGCATCCATGTTCATGAAGGATATTACCAGGTAGTTTTCTTTTTAATGTGTCCTTATCTGGGTTTGGTGTCAGTTTAACGTTGGCTTCATAGGATGAATTTGTTACATTTTCTTCATCTTTATTTATTTGGAATAATTTGCGAAGAATCTTGTATTAGTTCTTTAAATATTTGGTAGAATTCAGCAGTACAACCATCTGATTCTCAGCATTTCTTTGATGGGAAGCTTTATTACCAATTCAATCTCATCTGTCATTATTATTCTATTCAAGTTTTATATTTGTCAGGATTCAGTCTTGATGAAGTGTATGTGTCCAGGAATTTATCCATTTTTCTAGCCTTTTCAACTTGTTGGCATATAGTTATTCACAGTAGTCTCTAAAGATCATTTGTATTTCTTTTGTATTAGTGGTACTGTCTAATTTTTGTCTGATTGTATTTATTTGAATCTTTTCAGTTTCTCCCTTTTCTTAGTTAATGTAGCTAAGAGTTGGTTAATTTTACCTTTTCAAACAATTAGTTGTACATTTCCTTGATACTTTTCATTTTAAAATTTCTGTCATTTATTTCTTTCCTAATATTTAATAATTCTTTTTTACTACTAATTTTGGGTTTTGTTTTTTTTCTTCTTCTGATTCTTTTAGATGCAGTGTTAGGTTGTTTGGGATCTTTGTAGTTTTGTGATGTGGGTTTTAATTACTATAAACTTCCCTCTTAATACTGCTTTTGCTGTATCTTGTAGGGTTTGGTATATTGTATTTTCATTAATATTTTTCCCCAAAATTTTAATTCACTTTTAATTTTTTTCATTGATCCATTCATTGTTCATGAGTATGATGACTAATTTTCATGCATTTGTACAGTTTTCAAAGTTCTTGTTAATTTCTAATTTTATTGCATTGTGGCCAAAAAGGTGCTTGATATGGTTTCATTATTTTTAATTTGTTGAGAGATACTTTGTAGTATAGTGTAACATGTCATCTATGGAGAACTGCTTATTTATTATTTAACTCTTGGAGAGCTTTCATAATACTGTGGATTCCTGTTATATTGTCTTGGAACCTCTGTTTTTGCTGCTGGATCAGATGTCCATGAGTAGATCCCGAGGCCCCCCTCAGCTGTTTCTACTTGGGGCCTGGTTGTCATTTTGGAGTTTTCCCCACCCCTATTCTATGTGTTAAAATATTGTTGAAACTTAAACAGGGTTTATTTGCTTGTAGTGTATAGTGTGCTATCTCTTGGCTGGGTTGTGGGTATAGCTTAGCACTAGAATCTCTACCATATGAACTCTATTGTCCTGGACACTTCTTAGTATCTCTTAGAATAGAAGGAAATGAACAACAACAACAACAGTGAACAATATGCAACATTTATTTTAATAATAAATAATTTAGTAATAAATGCCTAGTGCCTACTATGACATCTATAACAGTAATTACCACAAAGATAAATGGTGCATTCAGCAATTAATAGCAATAATACACAGCCATGGACTAGATATAACATTAGTATAAGCAGCAGATATTATCCACAGTACTAATACCTGTAACAACATGAATGGTAGGGACAGGGATTATGCAAACTCCATAGTTCTAAAAGATGGTAAAATTTCCATTAGTTAGGCAAAAAAATGGGATAGGAGGGAAAAAGGAAATTGAAAATATTAATAAAGTAAACAGAAGGAAAGCAGAAAAGAAGTAGTGACAGCATCAAGAAGGAGGAGCAAAAATAATTAAAGACAAGAAAACCAATAGAGAAAGAGAAAATGAGAATTTGACAATGGAAGAAGAAAGGAGAAAAAGAAGAACAAGAGAAACAAAAAGAAGCAAACACGATATCAAGCCAGAAGAAAAAACCCTCCTAATTCTCAAAAGATAAAATAAATAAAATAACAAAAGACCCAAAAATGATTAAATAAAAAATATATGTATATCCATGAACCAATCAGCACAGTAAGAACACATAAAAAAGTAGGTAAAAAAGAAAAAACAAGGAGAAATTAAAGAATTGTCTCGTGAAATGGTCAAAACTCTCACTATCTATGCCAGACTATCCTCCTTTCCATTTCTTCCTGGGCTACATACCCCTTAGAGGTAGCAAGTGATGAGAGTTGTTAAACCCTTCTGAAGAAAGAGTTGTTAAACTCAGCTGCAGCTTGTTGTAGTAACTCTCAGCTTCCCTTCTCACCAGTATAAGATAGGACATCATGGAAAATTCTGTCAATTGGTGTTTTGTCTGGACAGATTAGATTGATGCATTTATAGGATGGCTGATGCAGAGTTCTAAACAAAAAGGGGCAGTGGCTGTGTCCTCTCACTGGACTTTTGGAACTTTGTCTGGTGATATCTATCTGCAGAGAGATTAGATGAATATACTGTGGGGCCAGGGAGATGCAGATCTCTGCTGGGTGTCTGGCTCACTAGGGGCCTCTTGACAACTCCACTTCTAATGTGGGTTAACCAACCTTCCACAGTTTTTACACACTCCACTGCCTATGAATGTGGCCTTCCAGAATCAGACCCTGAGTGTTTTTGTGCCCATCTTTCCAGGTTTGGGACCCTCCCTGGAAGGTCCTATGACCCACCAGACCCAAAGGGAAAGCAAGCCACACTCCCCTCCATATCCACAACCCTAGTCCTTCTGGCAGAATACTCTGTTCTCATTTCAGTTGTGCCCCACCAGGCACACTCAGGCACGCATGGCAAATTCTTATCAGGACAACATTTGCAACACTTACTCTGATCTACCAGGCTCCTGTAGCAGCACACCACAGTGTGGCCACTTCAAAATGGCTCCCTACCTCAGCTTTCTGTTCACTACCCTAGAAACACAAATCATGTTTCAAACAACAGTGCACTGCATGGCTACAAGTTTTCCCATGGCAAATTTTTTTGTTATATTTCTTTCTACCTGCATCACCCCAACTCTTCAATTAGCACCTGTGGCCTTACCACCTAGTTTCAAATTACTCTTTCTTTTCCTCTGTTCAAAGCACCTAAGTTTCTGTGTTCCTGTGATTTTATGACTATCCAGTATTAAATTTAAGTGAATTTCCTTTGTCACCCACTTGGCTGGGAAGCAGTACTCCTGCTGGTTGAATCCTGAGTCATGGAGCAAGTGGAAAGTGCACCCTCCCTCTAATTCACCATCTTTAAATCCCATATTAAAAAAATAAATCCCATATATACTTCTTGATAGAAGATACCATATCTTATATTTCATTAGACAATGCTGATGATTCCCTCTTTGACACAACAATGGTGACAATAACAAATTATGCAAACTCATGTATATTGTTTTACAGTACTCAAAAACTTTGCATAGGTTATCTCATTTAATATTTGGAACTACACTATATTTCTGTTTTAGCTTTCTCTCTGCTATGACTTAAAGACCCAACCAGAACAATCATAGAGGAGGAAAAATTTATTAGAGGGCTCAAAGTTTCCAGGTTCTTTGTCCATAGAAGGCTGGCTCCATTCCTCGGGGCTCATAATGAGATAGAACATCATGGTGGAAGAGTGTGGAAGAGGAAAGTGGCTCACATGATGAACAGGAAAACAGAGAGAGACTCCACTTGCCAGATACATATATGTACTCCCAAGCCACACCCCCAAGTCCCACCTCTTCCAGCCACACCTTTCCACTTCAGTTATCACTCAGTTAATCCCTATTGGGATGAATTCACTAATTGGGTTAAGACTTTCATAACCCAATCATTTTTCCTCTGAACCTTCTTGTATTGTCTCACAAGTAAGCTTTTGGGGGGACAACTCACATCCAAACCATAACAATGAACTATTAATAGGTGCAGAAATTAAAGCTCAGAAAGATATAATGGCACGCTTTAGGTTTCACAGCAAGCAAGTAGGCAAACTGATCTCCAAATTATGCTATGTAGTGGACTTCAATACATACCAACTAATTAAATCTGTGAGATACTGAAGGAAATGGATCATATGGTGGATGGAATTGGTAAACTAGTTGAGGACAGAGTCAGAGACTTATGTGGGTGGATATTAGGACTTTTTTTTTAAGAGAGAGAAGGGGGGGAATTTTTAATATTTATTTTTTAGTTTTCGGCGGACACAAAATCTTTGTTTGTATGTGGTGCTGAGGATCGAACCCGGGCCGCACGCATGCCAGGCGAGCGCGCTACCGCTTGAGCCACATCCCCAGCCCCGATATTAGGACTTTTTAAAATGGTAATTTATAAATTGAGAAGACAAGCTGTTTGAAAAGGAGATGAAATGATAAGTTTGTATTTGAACATATTAATTTTCTGATACTATTCAGATGTTAGAGGAGATGAGCTATAAGAACCATTATAATCCAGTCTCTATACAGAAGCAAACTTTAAAAAATAGAATTCAGATCACACTACTCCCCTAGCTAAAACTCTACAGTCACAGTCACTTTCTATTGTACTTAGGATATGACTTTTCTGATAAATGAATGGATCTGGACACTATTATGCTAAGTGAAATAAGCCAATTTGAAAAAAACAAAGGTTGAATGTTCTCTCTGATATGTGGATGATAACACACAACGAGAGGTGGGAGGGGGAGAAGAGAAGTTCAGTGGATTAGAGAAAGGGGAATGAAGGAAAGGGAGAGGGGCTGGAAATAGGAAAGACAGTGGGATGAATCTGACTTCACTTTCCTATGTATATATATGAATACACCCCAGTGAATCTCCACATCATGTACAACCACAAAAGTGAGATCCTAATTAAAATAAGATGTAGTCCATGTTTGTATAAATATTTCAAAATATACTCTACTGTCATGTACAACTAAAAAGAACAATGAAACCAAACAAACTTGTAACACATTCTACAAGACCACTTATGATCTTCTCACTGATCTGTATGGCCTTCCCTCTGGTGCAATTCTTTCTCTTACCCTATGATTCAACTACTCTATTTTACTTTCAGTTCTGGCTGTTTGGCCTAACTTCTATGCATCTCTCATTTCTCTTCTTGCATATTACTTCCTTCCAATATAATCTAGTCCTCTTTTTTTATTGTTGGTAGTTCAAAACATTACACAGTTCTTAATATATCATATTTCACAGTTTGATTCAAGTGGGTTATGAACTCCCATTTTTACCCCGTATACAGATTGCTGTATCACATCAGTTACACTTCCATTGATTTACATATTGCCATTCTAGTGTCTGATGTATTCTGCTGTCTATCCTATCCTCTACTATCCCCCCTCCCCTCCCCTCCCCTCCCCTCTTCTCTCTACCCCCTCTACTGTAAATCATTTCTTCCACTTGTATTATTCTTCTCTTACCTCTCCTTTCCTCTTATATGTAATTTTGTATAACCCTGAGGATCAACTTCCATTTTCATGCAGTTTCCCTTCTCTCTCCCTTTCCCTCCCACCTCTCATCCCTGTTTAATGTTAATCTTCTTCTCTAGCTCTTCGTCCCTACCCTGTCCTTAGTTACTCCCCTTATATCAATGAAGTCATTTGGCATTTGTTTTTTAAGGATTGGCTAGCTTCACTTAGCATAATCTGCTCTAATGCCATCCATTTCCCTCCAAATTCTATAATTTTGTCGTTTCTTAATGCAGAGTAATACTCCATTGTGTATAAATGCCACATTTTTTAATCCATTCATCTATTGAAGGGCATCTAGGTTGGTTCCACAGTCTTGCTATTGTGAATTGTGCTGCCATGAACATCGATGTAGCAGTGTCCCTGTAACATGCTCTTATTAGGTCTTTAGGGAATAGACCGAGAAGGGAAATAGCTGGGTCAAATGGTGGTTCCATTCCCAACTTTCCAAGAAATCTCCATACTGCTTTCCAAATTGGCTGCACCAATTTGCAGTCCCACCAACAATGAACAAGTGTACCCTTTTCCCCACATCCTCTCCAGCACTTGTTGTTGTTGGACTTCCTAATAGCTGCCAATCTTACTGGAGTGAGATGGTATCTTAAGGTGGTTTTGATTTGCATTTCTCTGACTACTAGCGATGGTGAGCATTTTTTCATGTACTTATTGATTGATTGTATGTCCTCCTCTGAGAAGTGTCTGTTCAGGCCCTTGGCCCATTTGTTGATTGGGTTATTTGTTATCTTATTGTCTAATTTTTTGAGTTCTTTGTATACTCTGTATATTAGGGCTCTATCTGAAGTGTGAGGAGTAAAGATTTGTTCCCAGGTTGTAGGCTCCCTGTTTACCTCTCTTATTGTTTCTTTTGCTGAGAAAAAACTTTTTAGTTTGAGTAAGTCCCATTTGTTGATTCTAGTTGTTAACTCTTGCGCTATGGGTGTCCTATTGAGGAATTTGGAGCCCGACCCCACAGTATGTAGATCATAGCCAACTTTTTCTTCTATCAGATGCCGCGTCTCTGATTTAATATTAAGCTCCTTGATCCATTTTGAGTTAACTTTTGTGCATGGTGAGAGAAAGGGATTCAATTTCATTTTGTTGCATATGGATTTCCAGTTTTCCCAGCACCATTTGTTGAAGATGCTCTCCTTCCTCCATTGCATGCTTTTAGCCCCTTTATCAAATATAAGATAGTTGTAGTTTCATGGATTGGTTTTTGTGTCCTCTATTCTGTACCATTGGTCCACCCGCCTGTTTTGATACCAGTACCATGCTGTTTTTGTTACTATTGCTCTATAGTATAGTTTGAAGTCTGGTATCGCTATACCACCTGATTCACACTTCCTGCTTAGCATTGTTTTTGCTATTCTGGGTCTGCGACCCACCAGCCGATCAGGCCCAGCGGCCTGCTGAGGGGTGGAGCCGACCCCTCCCCCCGAACCTGCAAGGTAGGCGGACCTGCGACCCACCAGCAGGTCAGGCCCAGCAACCTGCGGAGTGAAGGAAATCTAGTCCTCTTATTGCAACCTCTCACTTGCTGCTTTATTTTTTTAAAACTACCTATCACAGTTTATAATTTTATATTTATTTATGTGATTATGTGCTTGTGGTGTTTCTCCCCCACTAGACTGTAAGATTTAGAAGATAAGGGATACTCTAATTTGTTTGTTTCTGTATCTCTGGCACCTAGATCTGTACTTATTGCCTAATATTCTTTTGACAAATTTGTATCAATAAACTGAATAAACCAAGATTTCTTGAGTGTGAACCTGAAATTATTCCAAACAGCTTAATTTGCCCTTAATAAATGATACTTTTTTTGAAATTAAGGATGGAATTCAGTCATTACTTTCAGGATACTGAAGAGTCTAGCTAGTTTAAATACCACATAAAAATAAGAAATAATGAAGGGAGGGAAGGAGGAGAGAAAGAGATTTTGATCAGTATGTACAATTTGAAATTGTTTAAGTATTGGATTGAAAAAGTGTCACATTCCAGATCGCATCTAAAAATAGATCTTATTAGAGAAACAGAATGACAAACTTATACCCAAGTAGAGTTTACTTGACATAATTAGTCAAACATGGAATATAACTTATTCTAATTAGGACACCACTATTGTGGTTGTACATGATATGGAGACTCACTGTGGTGTATTCATATATGTACATAGGGTAGCAAACTACTTCAGCTGTATATCTAAAACTGAGTATGGAGTATAATCCTGAAGTGTAATATTTATAGGTAAATTTTACTGTGACATTCTTATACTTTTTTGCTTTATAGAGAAAAACTTCTCAGTCAACCTTAATGACTTATTCATAGCTTGTTTTCATGGTTTTGAAGACCTTCAGTTTTGTCCTTTTCTCTACATTCTTCACTGTATTAAGACTTTTCATTATCAGCAATATTTTTAGTAGCCATGACAATATTTGAAATGGTATACAGAATAATCAGGGAAATCACCATGCCTTTTGTATTTACAAAGTACATTCATGGTTCTATCATACTACTATATATCTGATACACAATGTGCTCAACTATTCCTTCACATGTAGAGTGACTAATCATATAGGTTTTAAGTGTAACTTCAAATATACCTTCAAGAGGTCAAAACAGCCAAGAAAGAATGAATATAGCTAAAATGAAATTTTCTTTATATAGTCCTGAAAGGCAGTTGTGATTTTTGACATTGTCCATGAAACTGCCTTCTGAACATTAGTTTTTGTCTCAGGGAATAGAAAACAAACAAACAAACAAAAAACTAAAAGTGCTCCCATATCTACTCTAACTTGCATCTTTTCAGTGTTCCCAGTGACAATATTTACTTTGGCTTTTAAGACTGGAATCATAGTTGTCTATTCAGTAGCTTCTATGAGCTTCACAAGCTGTGGTAAAACTTCTGTTTTAACATTTTAAATAAGTTCAATTGGACCATTAGTAACGTAGGAAATAGTTCAGCAAATATCCGTAAATATTTCTAGATTGTCTTGATGAAGGAGATAAACTAGATGATAGATGATTGAGGATATAGATACATTTGATTTCATTTAAACATTATATGATGCATGCATATCAAAATATCCCATGACACTGCATTAAAATTTACATTTGTAATCTTTTATGTCCTAATTTAAAATAAAAAATAATTTTATAATAAATTAGAAAGAATTGTATAACAGCATCTAATAAAGTAAATAGGATTCTTAACAATGGTTTGAAAGCATCTGGGTAAAACTGTACAAATAATCTTATGCTATAGATGAAGTATCAGGTAGTACAAGAAGAATTAATAAAGTTCCTGTTTTTCCATTCCTGTTAACCAGATACAGGAAAGCTGAAGAATTACCTGAAATGTTTCTTAGAGGCCATATAGCTCATTCACTGAAACATGATGGAGCAATGAATGCTAGAATGCTGGTATAGTACCTTCATCTATCACCGCTTTGATCTATTCTGATTTCACAAAAGCAATGTTAGCAATTAGGCCTAAGCTTATTAAAGTCAAATAGTAGTACTTTCAGAGAAATGCACACATTTTGGAATGAAACCAGCCTTGATTGTCTTGTTAATGGAGTGCTATTTTTCTATGGAAATAGTTTTCTAGCAACTTGAGTAACATGGAGTTGGCTTTCCAAATTATTGCTATTTTTGTCTTTCACACTGTCATCAACAGATGTACAAAGTCATAGTTGCTGTTTTTCCTTTTGTGAAGAAGTATTAGCAGCAGGAACAGAGCTTACATTTTATTTGTTTGTTTGTTTGTTTATTTATTTTGATGGAACTGGAAATTGAACCCTGGGGCATTCTGCCACTAAACTATTTTGAGATAGGGTCTTGCTAAATTGCTGAGGGTAGTCTCACACTTGTTATCTTCCTATTTCAGCTTCCTGTGTAGCTGGAATTACAGGCATGCACCACCTTACATTTCTTCTTTTCAGCATCTGCTGATCTTTTTTACATTTCCTCAAATTCATATTAACATTAATATACTACAGTATCATCTTTCTCAGTTTTTTTTCCTTTTCTTTGTTATTGAACCTGTTAAGATAGGAAGTTAGTGAATTAGCATTCTCATTGGTGAACATGTTGTTAGACAGTGTGAGAAAAATTAGAAGATAATTATGGATCTTGCACATAGGTAAAAATATCAGGGTTCACAGGCTTAAGGTCATCACTCTCTAGATGACTGAAAAAAATATTTTGCTTTCAGTGTTTAAACTGTAAAGTCTTTCAGAGATTGTCTTTTAGTTTTTTAATGATGTTTGAAAAAAGTGGTAACAGATTCTTCCCATAACCTGAGCTCTGACAAATTGACAAATGCCTGTACTCCCAGCTACTTGGGACACTGCATCGGGAGGATCACAAGGGCCAGCCTAGGCAATTTAACAAGATTCTGTCTCGAAATTTTAAAATAAATAAAGAAAGAAAAGAAAAGAAAAAAGAAAAAAATGACTAGGGATGTAACTCAGTGAAATAGCACCCCTGGGTTGAATACCCAGTACCTAATAATAATAATAATAATAATAATAATAATAATAAGACTCTTCCTATGTTAAGTGGAAAAATACCACATTTCAATTTAAAGAATAGATTACCAAAAGGATGGTAATATCCATTAAAGAGGGGGGAAAGTTATTTGGACAATATTCTGTAGTCAAGTCTATGGTAGGCTGATTTTATAATGATTTTACTTTTAAATGTGTAAATTGGAGATTTGAGGAGAGATTTTGATTAAACTAGAATTATATGCTTCATTTTATTTTCTTTTTATTATGCTTGTCCTTTTTCAAATCATGGTAATAACAACGATTAGTATTATAAGATGATCATTATTATTGACAGATAAAATTACATTTCCATTTTCTTCAAACTTCATCTTTAAAAGACCTGTAAAGATAGAGTACAAACTCATATAAACAAGATGTGATTTTTATTATCCCTGGCTCATAAACAAAGTGAAATTTAAAATGGGTTGGCAACATATAATTAAGATTTATCTTACCAAATGGCAACCTTACCTTTTAAGAGATTCTTTTCTGGATATTTTAAATAAAAGTAGCTTAGCTTCTAAACTTAAGATACAAAATCACTGTTTAATAAAAGTAACCTTAAAAACCTACATATGTTTGGAAATAGGTATTTATCTTCTGAATGTCATAGTTATGTTGATAAGATTGTCCTTATATTAGAAGTTGTGGAACTGTCTGCATATTGTTCATTTACCACACTGATATGCAGCTTCTATATGCAAATTTTGAAGAATGAAAATTTTGCTTTATTTGTGTTTTTTCAAAAATTTATTTAATCAATTCATTTAATTTGTCATAGGTATATATGCCAGCAAAATGCATTTTGATTCATTGTATACAATTGCAGCACAACTTTTCATTTCTCTGTACACAATGTAGCGTTGCATCATACGTGCAGTCATACATGTACCAAGGGTAATAATGTCCATCTCATTCCACCTTCTTTCCTGCTCTCATGCCCTCTCCGTTCCCTTCCCTCCCCTTTGCAATATGCAAAATTCCTCCATTACTCCCATGCCACTGCCATTATGGATCAGCATCCACTTATCAGAGAAAACATTTGGCCTTTGGTTTTTGGGGATTGGTTTACTTTGCTTAACATGATATTCTCCAACTCCATCCATTTACCTGGAAATGCCATAATTTTCCTCTCTTTTATTGCTGAGTAATATTCCATTGTATATATGTACCATAGTTTCTGAGTATTTTTTATTGATTCTAATTAGTTATAGTTATACATAACAACAGAATGCATTTTGACACATCATTCACAGGTGGAGTATACCTTCTCATACTTCTGGTTGTACATGATGTAGAGTTATACAGATTGTAATCATATATGCACATAGGGTAATAATGTCCCATTCATTCTACTATTATTTCTACCCCCATTGCCCTCCCCTTTCTTCACTCTCCTCTGTCTAACCTAAAGTTCATCTCTCCTCCCCACCCCCTTATTGTGAATTAACATCCTCATATCAGAGAAAACATTCAGCCTTTGGTTCTTTTGAATTGGCTTATTTCCCTTAGCATAATATTCTCCAGTTTCATGCATTTACTGGAAATACCATAATTTCATTCTTCTTAAAGGCTGAGTAATATTCCATTATGTGTATATAACGCACTTTCTTTATCCATTAATTTGTTGAAGAAAACCTAAGTAGGTTCGATACTTTAGCTATTGTGAGTTGAGCTACTATAAACATTGATGTGGTGTTTTTTGGGCATAAACTTAGGCATGTGATTACTGGGTATATCATGGTAGATCATCTATAAATATTTTATTAATTAAGGAATGACAACATAATCCAACCAGGATGTTGAATTAATCGCACTTAATTCATGGAATATTATCATCATTTGTCTGTGTAAAGGCCATCACTTGTGGACTTTCTTTGTTGTTGTCTAATTTTACTTATTTCCTTCTATATTTGTTCCCTATTATCTTTCCCAGCTCTCATTTTCTTTCCTTTTTATTGGTGTATGTTATATATTAATTATATGAAATGGTGCATTTCATGATGGCATATTCTCACATACATAAAAATATAATTTGAACAGTTTCACTCCTCAATACCTCTTTTATCTTCTCTTCTCTCCATCTGCTCCCTTTCCTATATCCTAATGGTTACCTTTCTACTTTCATGGTGTTCCTTTTTTTCCAGGTTTTTTTTTTCCCCTCTAGTTTCCACATATCCGAGTCTAACTTATTCCTCTTAAAATTGTGATCTCCATTTCCATCTGTTTTCCTGTAAATGATATAATTTCATTCTTCTTTATGCTGAATAAAAATCTGCGGTGTATTTATACCACACATATATCTTTTATCCATTTATCTCCAGAGGGCACCTAGGCAGATTCCTTATCTTGCCTATTGTGAATTGTGCTGAAGTTAACATGGGTATGCTGTGTCTCTAAAGTATGCTGAATTTAATACTTTTGAAAAAATACCAAGGAGTGGTATGGCTGCATCATATGGTAGTCCTATTTTTAGATATTTGAAGAATCTTCATACTGATTTTCATAGCGGCTATAGTAATTTGCATTCCCACCAAGGGTATATAAGAGTTCCTTTTCCCCTGCATTCTTGACAGTATTTAATGTTATTTGTATTCTTGTTAATTGCTATTTTAACTGAAGTAACATATAATCTCAAGGGTACTTTTATTTTTACATATTTATTTTTTAGTTTCAGTTGGACACAATATCTTCATTTTACATTTATGTGGTGCTGAGGATTGAACCCAGAGCCTTGTGCATGCTAGGCGAGCACTCTAACACTGAGCCACAGCCCCTGAAGTGTACTTTTGATTTTCATTTCCCTGATAGCTGAAGGTAGTGAATATTTTTTCATAAAATTGTTGGCCATTTGTACTTCTTTGTTTAGAAGTATCTGGTTATTTCATTTTCTCATTTTTTGATTACCCACTTCCCATTTTAATGGTACATTCTATTTTGTGTATGAATTATTGTAAATTGTTAATTTTATCTGTGCACGTACTTTTAAATGTATATGAATGATATTATACTATATATTTCATTGTATTTATTGTTTTATTTATTCAGCATTTCTTAAAATATCTACCCATGTTTCCCGAGGTATACCTAGTTGATTTTTTTAATCTGATGCCTGATGCCTAATACAGTAGTCTTTCCTTACACTTGTTTCCCTTTTTCTTGGTTGCAGTTACCATTGTCAGCCATAGTCCAAAAATATTAAGTGGGAAATTCCAAAAAAAGTTTGTAATTTTAAAATTACATTATGCTTTTGTGAGTAGTGTGATGAAATTTCATGGCATTCTCTTCTGTTCCATTGAGGACTAAATCATCATTTTGTCTTGCATATACACATTGTATTTGTTTATCACCTGTTAGCCACTTAGGAGCAGCATGTGTTTTCAGATCGACTATGATGATATTGCAGTTCTTATGTTCAAGAAACTAGTATTTTACTTAATAATGACTCCATTGTGCAAGGTTAACATGCTAGCAGTTCAAATATACCAAATAGAAGCAATGAGGCGCTTCCTTTAAGGAAAGAAAGAAAATTGTATGTTGAAGATGCTAAGATCTTAGGCAAGATGAATCCTGTATGATATTGTGAGGGTGGAAAAAGAAACTCATACGTATATTTTGCGTGCACCTCAAGTGAGGAAAATTATGTCCACAGTGCATGAAACTTGCTTAGTTGAGATGCAGTAAGTGTTAAATTATAGGGTTGAATATCACCATCCATGATTTTAGGCATCCACTGAGTATCTAAATACATATCTCTTGTGGATCCTGGGGTATACTATTGTCCATACTCTGCATTTGCCACATTTTATTTTTTTGCTCCCTCAGTCATGGGCACCTAGTTTGTTTCTAACACCACAAACACTACTGCAATTAAATACTTACACATGTCCTACTACTGTGTGAGACTTTTGCTGAGATAGATATCTCATTGAGATCACTAGTCTATAGGGTATATATTAATTTGAGTAATTGGTGCCAGATTTCTCTCAAGGGTGGCTTCATCAGCAATGCTTGAAGGCACCTATCTTCCCAAGTTCCCTTCATTGCATGTCACTATGCATTTTACTAAATTTTGCCAGTAAGATGACTAACTATAACACAGTGTTTTATTGTTATAATATATGTTTCTCAAGTATACTAATGAGTTTGCATATGTTTCATATGATTTTATTTTTAGTGATTCCTTCTCTGTAAAATACCTATTTATATTAGCCAATAATTCTACTGGAGTTTCTCATCTTTTTTGCTGATTTGTAGGATTTCCTCAAATATGTTCTAGATTTATTTCCTGTAATTGTCACAAATATTTGATTAATAAATGACAAAACAGTCCAAGCTTTGCACTATTGTACTATATTAATTTTGTTACAAAGCTGGGTCTTTAGGATAGCTATCTCAGGGTTTTAGTTAGAAGTGTTTTCTCTTCATACTGTTAATTATCATTACCTGAAATCTGATCTTCAATTAGGTATAATTTATAGTATACTTTTATTTTAATCTGTTATGAAATTTCTAACATGACTTAACAACTTATACAGAAAGATGTTTAAAAATATTTCTGAAATTTGACAAGATTGTTCTAAAAGATATTCAAAAATAAACAGGGTTAACCAATAACATTTTAAAGTGAAAAGTACTAAGGGGAAATTTCTTTATTAGATATTAAAATGAAACTTAAAAGCTAGATTATTCAAAAGACTGTAGTCCTGGAATAAGAAAGTACTGGCTGCTCAATGGATAGGATATTTAGCGAAAAAAGAAATCCTAGTATATTAACTCACCAAATATTAATTCAATGCTTATGATACAGGCACTATTTAAGGTAACCATGGCCACATTAAGTGAGCAAAACAAAATCTCTGCTCTCATGAAGTCTCCATTCTAGTGGTGTATTAGTGCATATAGTTTTACATAATTGTTGGATTCATTTTGACATATTCATATCCATATCCACTTACTATAGGTAAGTGCATAGTTTTCTTCACTATGTAAAATAGAGTTATATTTACTATATGACTTAGGTAAGTATGTATGTATCTATTTTGTAATAAGTATTTTGGGTACTTGCTATATACATCATTGGAGAAACAGTATTTTTTCATTAATTTGTATTAGTTAAAACTATTAACAACTCTTTAGTGGGAAATGTTAAATCCTCACTTTTTAAAATAAATTTCATTGTATATATTTAGGGAAAACAACATGATGTTATGGGAAACATAGATATCAAAATGGTTATTACTGTGGAGCAGATTAGCATATTAATCATCTTGCATAGTTACCCCCTTTTAATTTGAATTCAATAATAGCTAAAGTCTATTCATTAAGCAAAAATCCAGAGTGCAGTATAATATTTTTACCTATAGTCTTCCTTTTGTACATTAGAACTCTAGATTTATTAATCTTGCACATATGATACTTTGTATCCTTTGACCTACATTTCCCCAATTTTTTTCAATCCACACTCCTGGTAACTCCTATTTTATTTTTATATATTTGAATTTTAAAAACATTTTTTTAAGATTCCATATATAAGTGAGATCACACAATACTTTTTCTGTCTCTGACTTATTTCATTTAGCAAAATGTATACCAAATTCATACCTGTTGTGCCAAATAAAAAGATTTCTTTAAATAGGCTGAATAATACTCCAGTGTATGTGTGCAGATGTGCATGTGTGTACCACAGTTTTTTATCCATTTGTTCATTGACACTTAATTTTTTTCCATACCACAGTACAGTAAAAAATTCTGCAATGAATATGGGAGTGTAAGTATCTTTTGAAGTTGTAATTTCATTTCCTTTGGGTATATACATCCAGGGTCATATGGTAGTTACATTTTTATTTATTTAAAAATCCTCATACTGTTTCATAATGACTATCAATTTACATTCTTACTGACAATATATAATGTTTCCCTTTTCTACACACCCTCACAAATACTAGGTATCTCTTCATTTTGACAATAGCCATTTTAACAGTTGTAAAGTGATATCTTATTTATGGTTTTGATTTGTATTTTTTTGATGATTAGTGATATGGAGCACCTTTTCATATACCTATTGGCCATTTTTATGTCTTTTTTGGAGAACTATGTATTTAGATTTAATTGGGTTATTTACTTTCCTTCTGAGGAGTTGTATGAGTTTTTTTAATAAATGTGGAGTATTAACTCCTTATCAGATATATGGTTTGAAAATATTTTCCCAATCAATGTTGTCTTTTCATTTTTTTCTTTGGTTATTTAGTTTGCTGTTCAGGAGCTTTTTAGTTTGATGTTTACCCTCATATTCATTTTTGTAAGAAAAATTTGAACTTGTGGTGTTACATTCTAAAACAGTTTGCCAAGGCTAATGTCAAGGCATTTGTGTTTTGTTTTCCAGATGTTGTATGATTTTAGGTCTTATGTTCAATTCTAACTTTTAATTTTTGTTTATGTTTTATTAGTGCACATAGTTTTACATAATTGTGGGATTCATTTTGACATATACATAAGTGTAGAGAACACAGTGTGTTTCATTTCAATCCCTCATATTACCCCTTTTGCTCCTTTGCTTTCTTCCCTGATCACCTTCCTCTACTCTATTAGTCTTCCTTCTATTATTTTGTACTTTAATTGGTGCATTATGGTTATACATGAAAATGGATTTCATTGTGATGTATTCATACATACATAGTATAATTTGGTCAATTTCATTTTGCATTTCCTCCCCTTTTCCACCCTCCTCCCTCCCCCTTAATCCCCTTCTTCTACTTCCCTTTTCTCCCTTCTTTTAGTGAGATTGCTTTTAAAAAAATTTACTCTCTCTAGCTTCCACATGTAAGAGAAAGCATTCAACCCTTAAATTTCTGAGTCTAGCTTATTTCACTTAGCATGATGTTCTCCAGTTCCACCCATTTACCATCCGATGACATAATTTCATTCTTCTTTATGGATAAATAAAACTCCCATTATGCATGTATAGTTGTTTATTTTTGTCCATTGAATTGATTTTTGTATATAATATAAGATAATAATCTCATTTCATTTTTTTGTATATGCATCTATAGTGAGCCATCCACCATTTACTGAAGAGACTATCCTAACCCCGTTGTTTCCTCTTAGTGCCCTTGTCAAAAATTAGTTGAGTGCATATTTAGGGACTCATTTTAAGACTCCCTATTGAAATTATATGGGAAAAATTATACACACACACATACACACACACACATATATATACACACACACATATGTATATATATATATACATACACATATGGATCAATATATCCCTCTCTATATATCTACATATCTATATCTATATATCTATAGCTATATGTATGATTAAATCCAGGGGCACTTTAACACTGAGATACACCTCCAGCCCCAGCCCTTTTATTTTTTGAGAAACAGTCTTAATAATTTGATTAGGCCTCATTAATTTGCCAAGACTATCCTCAAACATATGACCCTCCTGCCTCAGCCTCCAGTGTCTCTGGGATTACAGGTATGTACCAACATGCCTGGCTCAAAATTATATTTTAAAAGTGGTAGATAAGCAGCATCAGTGGGACCTAGTGAGAAACTGAACCTCTCCCCCTACCTGGCACCAGTGAGGTAGAATGAAATGGAATGAGTAAAGTTTGTTAGCATTATGATTTCTCTCCTTTCCTTACCTCTGGTGTCAGTGGAGTTCAACAGGAATCAGAGTCTCCATCAGTACTCAACATCAGCAAGGAGGAAAAAGGACACAGGAAATAGGAGCTCATTGATATTACACTTCCATTCCCTCCCCTGATGTCTGTGGAATCCAGTGGGAAGGTGAGCTTTCAACTCCAAACGTTTAGTTAGTCACTGTAAGCTTATATTCCCATTGAAAGATAATGAGGTATCAAATGTCAGGAAGGTTTTCCTACTTTCCTGGAAAGGTGTGAGCAAAGACAAGAGGATTGCTGAATTTTTGTTTTATCTTCTGTAGTTAGGCAATATGAATTAGCCTTACATTTTTGCTAGAGTGATGTTGGTGGGTCCCAATAAGAAGTTCAAGAGAATATATTTATGGCTGTGTCCTAAGGATATTTTATAGTGCTTGGAATATAAGAAGGTTCCTGAATAAATGTCAGTTCAGAGAATATGAGAATGTCAGGTGAATATAGAATTGCTAGCAGTCAATATTATGTCTGTACCAGGATACTTAGCCATTTTTTCTTGACTGTATTGACTTTTAAACATTTCCCTTTTAACAAAAAAATATTTCAATGTTATAAGAAAAATGGGGAGAAATAATGTAACATAAAATGTCCTATGTTCATGAAAAATAGCTTTCATTTTATGTCTTTGACTTTGATATCAGGTTGATGCTGGCCTGGTAGAACTTCAAAATTATACCCTTCTCTTGAGTTGTAGAAGAATGTGTATAGATTTTGGTAATATTTGTTAAAGATGTGACAAATATTTACATCTTTGGTAGAATTTACCAGTAAAGCCATCTGGGCCTGTGGGTTTTTAAAAAATATTTATTTGTTAGTTGTAGTTGGACATAGTATCTTTATTTTTATGTGGTGATGAGGATCGAACCTAGGACCTCACACATGCTAGATGAATGCTCTACTGCTGAGCCACAATCCCAGCCCCTGGGCCTGTGGTTTTATTTTGTATTCCTAAATGACTGATGACTTTGAATATCTTTTCTTTTGCTTATTTACTATCATTAATCTTCTTTGGTGAAATGTATGTTCAAATATTTCACTCATTTTGTGAAAGGTTGGGTGTTTAAATATCAGTGAGTTTTTATAAATGCTTTATATATTATAAAAGAAGACCTGATACTGCTATGCTTAAAAACTTACTAGTGAGTGATGTTTGCAACATGGCCAACTAGAAGCTTCCGGCACTCTCCTGCCTATAGAAACACCCCAGCAATTAATGACTACCTTTGATTAAAATAGTTAAATTTAGAACACTGGAGAAAGCAAATCAACTGCAAAAATATTGTGGACCATATAAACCTGGGATGGCCATAAGAAGAGGAAAAACAATACCTTGACTCAGCCATCTCATCCCCCCAGTTGGGATCAGCTCATAACTAGAAGAGAGAACTTATTGGGAAAAGGTAAGCAAGAGGGCACTTATCTCCTGTCACAACCATGGACACCTGCCATCTTCGCTACTGAAGATTCCTACAGTCCTCATGGGCTCTCAGCTCTGCCAAATCAGTTCCCCAGAGTCAAAATGTTGAGCTACTTACAAAGAGGGATCCTAAACTAATGCAGTATTCCACCCCATCCACCATGGTCCATGTTTCTACTGCTGTACACCTTCTCGGAACTGGAGCTACTGCTAGATTGTGTCTTTGTTCTGAAACTGTTACCATTGCATACCCATATCTCTGAGGCTCAGCTGACTGCTCCTTGCACACTTAGTAGTGTGCTATCCTTGAGCAGAGCACCTGCTATGCTCTACCACCTAAGTGCAAGCTACCATTATCTCCAGTTGCTGGACCAACATTCCCTTAGGGCCAAGCTAAAGTGTGTCCCATTCCTGAGGTCTTAAAGCCTTGAATTACTGTAACACTCATGCCCCAGCACTACTGATGGGTCAGCACACAACCCCCCATGAATTTCAGGCAACCAGCACACCAGAGCAGCCCCTTACTTCTACCAGAGATAAAGTAACATTCTTCCCACAGGGGCCTCCAAACCAGTAGCATGCCTGAGATGTGAGATGTTGCATCTCCACCATTAAACCTGACATTGTTCTCCACCAAAAGGGATCCAGAGGCTTCACTAACCCATGTCACTGTGCATTCTGAGACTTAATAGACAGACTACTTCATGTACTAGTGAATCAGAGCATTAGGTGAGCTATGCCACCTACTCTCAAGGCAAATAACTACATCTGTATCATCCCTTCTGCCTGAACCTGGGGAGTATAATCTTCACTGCATTGGATCCTTGCTGCTACTGCACCTGGCCTCACAGGGCCTGGATTGCTGCTGTTTTCCCCCATTTCCCAGAGCCTATACTACCACTATACTGTATTGGTTATGGATCCTGATTTGAAATTATGACTTGCTGCCCAGTTTCTTTTTTAAAAAAATATTTATTTTTTAGTTGTAGTTAGATACAATACCTTTATTTTATTTATTTATACTTATATGGTGCTGAGGATTGAACTCAGGGCCTCACATGTGCTAGGCGAGCATTCTACCACTGAGCCACAACCCCAGTCCCTGCTGCCCAGTTTCTGAGTCCCCAGAGTACCCCATCTTCCCTAGAGTCATGCCATTGCTGTGCTGTGCTATGCTGTGACTCTGGGGTCACAGCATAAGCCATACCCCAGCCGCTTGGGCCCAAGATGACTGGGTGTGCCTTAGAGCAACAGATTCTGACTTAATAGGAGAGATACATCTATTCATGCCTTGGAGGGAAAAAAAACCTCTACCTAAAATGTCAGATTGTAAAGTAGTTTTGCAAGACATTGATCCCAGGAACCTGGATGCATAGCTTTTCTGAGCACTATTACCTGGATCCCAGTACCACTGTGGCTGATTTTGATCTGTGTCAAACTCAGTGGCAAGAGAGATCTCAGCTAAGATACCCCATTGTGAGGAAGGGAAAAACAGAAGGATCTCTAAATTCTTGCCTTAATAATCTATGTAACCACTACCGCTGAAATAATTTCATGCTACCTAGGACATTGAGGCACTACACCAAGAACTGATGGTGACGAATTTAGAAGCTGCACATATCTACCAACCAACCAATACAGAGCCAGAGCCACCATATCCTTCCCAACACGCACTCTTTGGCCCATCTACAGGTTAATGTTTTCCCTTACAAAAGCTACTCTACTCTGTAAAGTCTGGAAAAGGTAACACCACCACCAGATGCACTGATATCAAAAGAAACATGAGAAAACAAAGGAATTTGGCACACTCAAAGGGACAACATATTTCTCTAATAACTGACTCCAATGAAACAAATTAATGAATTGACTGAAAACAAATTTGAAATAATTATATAAGGAAACTCAGCAAAACACACAAGTATAAAATACTGAAATCAAGAAAATAATTCATTATATGAATGAGAAATTCAAGAAAAAGATAACATCATAAAAAGCATTTTAGAACTAAAAATGTAACCAGTAAAATGAACAACATAGCTAAGAACTTCAAAAGCAGACTAGATCAAGCAAAAGAAGAGGCTCTGAACTTGAAGATACTTCCTTTGAAATGATTTGGTCCATGGGGAAAAAAAAAAGAGAAAAAGAATGAGGAAGAGACAAGACAGTCTATGGGACTTCTGGGAATACCAGTAAGCAAACACATTTTCATATTATGGGAGTTTCAGAAGGAAAAGAGACAAAGATAGGAACATAAAGCTTATTAATGAAGTAATATCTGAAAACTTCTTTGTAGAATATGGACATCAGATCCTTGAAACTGAAAAGTGCCCAAATAAATTCAACTCCATTTTTTTTCTTCAAAGTACATTTTAATCAAACTGTCAAAATTCAAAAAAGTCTCCTGCTGCAAATTTTTAAAGCATCAGGAGAAAATTATCAGTTCACATAGTCTCTACTTAGAATATCAGCAGGTTTTTCCACAGAAGCTTTGCAGACCATGAGAAAATGGGATGACTATTCAAAGTGTTGAACAACAACAACAAAAAAGTCCTCAACCAAACACTATACAAAAGAAAGCTGTCCTTCAGAAAGAGAAATAAATCTTCAGAAGACAAGCAAAAGCTGAGTGATTCATCACAGTAAGACTTGCCTTCCAAGAAATGCTTTTGTGGGAATTCTTCAAGCAGAAAGGAAAGATAATAATTGCTATCCTGAATGCATATAAGAGTATGAAACTCACTTTTAGAGGTTCATAGACAAATACAGAATATTCCAATGAATTTAATGATAGTGTGCAACCCATACATTTCTCTGATATGAAGGTTAAAAATTAAAATGCTCAAAAGTCAATAAAACTACAATAAGTTAAGGAATACAAAATATAAAAAGATGTAGCATGAGTAGATGTAAAAATTTTGAGGGTGGTAAATGTCTAGAGTTTTTGTATGTGACATGTTATCAACTTAAAATAGCAGGCTATAACTATAAAGTGTTTTATGTCAGACTTATGGTAAATAGAATAAAATACTATAGCAGATATACAAATGAATAGAAAAAGCATAGCAAGCACTACAGAAAATTATCTTAATCATAATGGTAGACAGCAAGAGGTGAAGAGAGTGGCAAAAGACACACAAAATAACAAGAGAAATTTTATTTTAGGTTTTATTGGTACATTATAATTTTACATAATAATGGGATTCATTGTTACATATTCATATGCACATAATATAGTTTGATCAATCTCATTCCCAAGTACCTCCCCCTCCCCTCCTCCCTCGATGTGAGTTCCTCCCTCATCTCTTCTGGTTTCTCTTTTATTATGTTTTGAATTAGTGCATTGTAATTATATGTAAAAGTGGAATTCATTGTAATACATTCATATGCAGATGTAGCATAATTTGGTTGATTTTGTTTCTCATTCCCTCTCCTTCTTCTTCCTTCTCATCCCCTTTCTCTACTCTATTTGTCTCCCTTCTCTTTATGTAAGATCCAATTTTTACTTTTATTTTTCTCTAACCTCCCCGTATGAGTCAACCCTTGACTTTTTGAGTCTGGAATATTTTATTTAGCATTAAATCCTCTTGTTCATCCATTTGACATAGTTTCATTCCAGAAGATAAACTTGAATATAAATGTATTGCATTTTCTAATCAAAACACACAGAATTGTGTTATGCGTTTAACATATGACTATCTAAATGTGCCTGCCTACAGGAAGCCCATATACTACACACTACAGACTGAAAGTGAAATAAGAGATGAAGATATTCTTTACAAATGGTAAACAAAATATATCAGTCATATTTAAACTTATATTTGATAAAATAGATTTCAAATTAAAATCTGTCACAAGAAAAAAAGAAAGTCATTATTTAATAACATGATTAATCCATCAAGAGCACAAAATTTTAAATATATATATACACCAAGCGTTGGAACAACTAAAAATCTAGAGCAAATATTAATGAAAATCAAAGGACAAATACTGCATTCAGTACCCTATTTTCAACAGTGATTAACTATATTGAAAATTAAGATGGAAACACTAAACTCAAGTTGCACTTTTTAACCATTGGACCTAATAGACACATACATAATTTTCCATCCAACAACCATGTCATACAAATATTTCTCTAGCACACAGAATTTTATTCAGGTTACACTGTATTTTAGAGCACAAAACCTGTCTTAACACATTTGAGAAGATTGAAATCATATCTAGTGTAACTTCGGACCACAATATGAAACTAGTAATCAATAATGGGATGAATGTTGGGAAATTCACAAATAAGTGGAAATTGAAGAATACACTCCTAAACAGCCAATGTGTCAAAAAGGAAACATGAATTTTTTAAAAGTATATATTAATAAATAATGGAAACACTATAGCAAAAAAGCACTATAATATGCAGAAAAAAATCTAAGACAGGAGTTTATACTGATAAATGCCTGCATTAAAAAATGAAGAAAGATTGGGATTGGGTATGAAGCTCAGATGTAGAGTGATTGCCTAACATGTGTAAGGACTTGAGTTCTATCCCCTGTACACCAAACACACACACACACACACACACACATACACACACACACACACACACACACACAGCCTAAAATCAGTAAAAGGGAATAATGTAAGTTGGAATAGAAATAACTGAAATGGGGAACAGAAAAATCAAAGAGTTAATGAAACCAGGTTGATCTCTTTTTTTTATCTTTTATTGATTTTATTTTTTATTTTTTTTAAATACACGACAGCAGTGGAAAGCATCATAATTCTTATTACACATATAGAGCACAATTTTTCATATTTCTGTATATAAAGTATGTTCACGCCAATTTATGCCTTTATACATTTACTTTGTTTTTTTTGCATTACCATTCTTAATACACATATATACCATAATTTTTCATATCTTTGTTTGTATATAAAGTATGATCTCTTGAAAAAAGGAACTTAGCTAGTATAACTTAGCTAGTATAACAAAGAAAAAAGGGAAAAGACTCAAGTATATAACAAATGAAAATAGAAAAACTACAAATACACCTCAGAAATAAAAAGAACCATAGTAGACTATTATACAATAGTTATATACCAACAAGTTGGATAATCTAGAGGAAATTGGACCCACTCCAGCACAAATACAGCAAACCAAGATAGAGTTAAGGAGAAACAGCATTGACAGATCATTAAAAGATAAACATATTTACAAAATAATTAAAACTTCAAAACAAAGAAAAGCTCAGGGCCAGATGGTATACAGCAGATTTCTACCAAACATTGACAGAATTAATACCAATACTTATTAAACTTTTCTGAAAAATAGAGCCTGAGGGAATACATACAAAAATATTTTGATACCAGCCTCACTTAGATACCTAAGCCCAACAAAAACATCAGAAGAAAAAAATAGGTCAATTTCTCTGATGCATATCAATTATAGAGTATTGTTAGAAAGAGGGGTTATATAATAGAATATTATTTAGCCCCCAAACAAATGAGATGTTGTCATTTGGCACAACATGGATGAGGCTGGAATCAGCCAGACACAGAAATAAAAATATTTCCTGATGTTACTTATATGCTGAATCTAAAAAACAAAATAGAATACACAAGAAGAAACAAACCAGTGGTTACCGGGGGTGGGAATAGAGGAAATGGTGTGCTGTAGGTCAGAATATACATAGTAGCAAATACATAGAATGAAAAAGTCTAGTGCTCTGTTTACAACAGAAGGAAATTATTAACAATATTGTATTTTGAATTTTAGCTAAATGAGTAGATTTCAGCTTATGTTGTCACAAAAATGGTACCTATATAAGAGGACGTATATATTAATTTGCTTCCTTACAGTAGCTATATGTGTGTGTATTATAAGATCATGTTATATACCTTAAATATACATATTAAAATTTCTTTTTCAAGACCTGAAAAAATATCTACCAACCCAAAATACTATATCCAGTAAAACTTTTCTTGGAATCAAAGGAGAAATAAAATATTTCTAGTAGCAACCTGAAATAATGGAATTAATAATCATTTAGCCAGGATTATAGAAGATACTTAAATGAATCCTAAAAACAAAAGAAGATAAAATTAATGGAGAGAGCACAAGAAAGAATGAATCTCAGAAAAAGGAGATAAGTAAATGAAAAATTGGAATGAATCAAACATTAGAAATAAAAGAAAGTGACATAAAGTAAAATATATCTCTTTCAAATAACAGTGATTGTAAACAGTCTTAATACTTCAATCAAAATATATAGATTGATAGTTCAGGTTATTATAAAAAGGTACAATTGTATGTTGTCTGGAAAAAAACACACCTCAGAGGCCAAGACATTCACAGATTGAATGTGAAAGGATAAAAAATGAAATTCCATGTAAATGGAATCTGAAATTAAACAAGAGTAGCTATTCAGATACTTCCTCATACAGTTATCAAGCCAAAACTACTCACAAGAGAAAAGAGTCACTATGTATTGGTAAAAAAAAAAAAAAAAAAAAAAAAATCCAACAGGAAGATTGTAATGATTGTAATTATTTATGCTTCAATCATATAATGTACCTTATTATATGAAACAAATACTACTTATATATAGACCACGATACAACATTAGGGGATGACTTCAATACACCACTCTTATTAATAGGTCAGACAGACAAGAACAAACAACAAAAAGATATTACAGTTAAACGACGCATTATATCAAATGGACTTAACAAACATGTATGAAATATTTCTTCCAACAATTCCTGAATATACTTTCTTTTCATCTACTCATGGAACTTACTGCAAAATAGATCATATATTAGACCATAAAGCAAGTCAGGAAGGAAGGAAGGAAGGAAGGAAGGAAGGAAGGAAGGAAGGAAGGAAGGAAGGGAGGGAGGGAGGCAGGCCGGCCTTCAATATTCTCAGATCATAGTGGAATGAATTTAGAAATCAAAACCAAGAAAAAATAAGGAGCTATAAAATGCATAGAGATTAACCAATACATGTTTGTATGATGAGTAGGTCATGGAAGAAATCAGAGAAGAAATTTTAAAATTATTGGATTCAAACAAATATAAACACAGCATACAAAAATTTGTGGGATACATCTTTAAAAGTTCAAGGAGAAAGGTTTATAGCTATGATTACCTACGTAAAATAATTAGAAAGATCTCAAATATGTAACTTAATGGTCTTATAAAAACAAGAATAAAACAATTCCAAAACCAGTAGAATGAAAGAATTAAGATCAGAGGAAAAATTAATGAAATAGAGAAAAAAGAACAATTCAAAGAACCAATAAATCACAATTGGTTCTTTAATTGAAAAGAGATTGATAAACACTTAGATAAACTAAACCAAAGAAAGATGGAGAAGTGCCAAATTAATTAGAGACAAAAGGAAGTATTAAAACAGATGCTACTGAAATCCCCAGGATCATTATGGATTAAATTAAAAACTAATGTTCCAATAAATTGAAAAATCTAGAAGAAATGGATAAATTCTAGACCTATATCACCTACTAGAATTATATCAAGAGATTATAGAAAACCTAGAGAGACAAATAGCAAGCAATGAGATGGAAGCAGTAATAAAAATCTTGCTCACAAGAAGCAGGCAGATTCAGAGCTTAATTTTATAAGACTTTTAAAGAAGAACTAACACCAGTTCTACTTAAATTATTCCATGAAAGAGAAAGGAAAGTAATCCTTCCAAATTCATTCTACAAAGCTAGTATCATCCTGATTCCAAAACCAGTTTAAGACACATCAAGAAAGAAAATTACATTATCCTTGATGAACACAGATACAAAAATTATTAATAAAATACTTGCAAAATAAATTCAACAGTGCATTAAAATGATCATATACCAAGATAAAGTTTGTTTCATTGCAGGTATGCAAGTTTGGTTCAACATATGGAAATTAATAAACATTATATATGCCACAAAATAGAATCAAGAGCCAAAATCACATGAATATCCAGATGCAGAAAAAACCCTTGAAAATATTCAGTACCCTTTATTTAAAAAAAACCTAAAATTATTAGAGATAGCAGGCACTTACCTTAACATAATAAGAACTATATGGCAAATTTGAAAACAAACCTACTGAGTGGGGCAAAATTGAAAGTATTGCTTCTAAATTTAGGAACAAGACAAGGATACACACTCTTGCCACTCCTATTCAATATATTAACTGAAATTTTCACTAGAACAATTAGGCGGGTGAAATAAATAAAAGAATACAAATAGGAAAGGAAGAACTCAAATTATCGTTATTAGTAGGTGATGATCCTATACTTAGACAACCATAAAGGCCCCATCAGAAGACTTCTAGAGCTGATAGACAATTTCATCAGAGTAATGGGATACAAAATCAACATACAAAAGTAAATAGTTTTTCTGTGCACCAATAATGAAACCTGAGATAGAAATCAGAAAATCAATTCTGTTCCCAGTACTTTCAAAGGGATATATCTAGAAATAAACTTTAACCAGGAGATGAAGGACTTCCACAAGCAAAATGATAGATTGCTGAAAAAAATAAATGGAATAAGATACTAGAAGATCAAAAGACCCATGTTCGTGGATAGGAAGAATTAATATTGTTAATGTGGCCATAATACCAAAAGCAATATACAAATTCGGTGAACCTCCACTACAATACCAGTGACAGTTTTCATTGAAGTAGGAGAAAAATTATAAAATTCATATGAAAGACCTGGTATAGCCAAAGCATTTCTGAACAAAAAGAGAAATATTGAAGGACTAACAATACCCAATTTTAAATTATACTTCAGAGCCTTATTATAAAAACTTCATGGTATTGGCCTAAAAGTAGACATGTAGATCACCGGAGTAAAATATTAGACCCCAGGAGAAACCCATATAGATACAATATTTTAATTCTTGACAAATGCACCAAAAACATATATTGAAGAAAAGATATTTTTTTTAAAAAAAGGGGGTTCTGGGGAAATGGGACATCCATATGTACAAGAATGAAACTATATCTCTGTGCCACCCTGCACAAAATTTACCACATGTGTCAAAGACCTAGGAAATAGACCAGAATCTTTGAAAAATCAAGGAGGAAACAGGGTCAACAATCCTACATATAGGTTCAGGCATTGACTTACCTAATATGACTGCTATAGCTCAGGAATTAGCACCAAGAATTGATAATTGGAACGGCATAAAATTAAAAAGCTCTGTATAGTAACGAAAAAAGCATGAAGACAGAGCCTATAGAATAGGAGAAAATCTTTCTTATAGGGGATTAATAGATATAATATATAAAAAACTAAAAACTCATAATCCTATACAAATACCCAATCTATAAATGGTCAAATGAACTAATCAGACATTTCTCAAAAGAAGAAATACAAACAGCCAACAAATATCTTGAAAATCATTTTAACATCTTTATCAGGGTAATGTAAATCAAAACTGCACTGATATTTCATCTCACTCCAGTTAACAGCAGTCGTCAAGAAAACAAATAACAAGTTCATTGCCAGCTTTAGCAAAAGTGAAGTACTAAGCAACTCTGTGAGACCTTGTCTCTAAATAAAATACAAAATGGGGCTGGGCATGTTGCACAGTGGCTGAATACCCGTAGTTCAATCCCTAGTATCCCCACTCAAAAAAAAAAAAATACAAATAACAAATACTAGTAAGGATGTGGGGGAAATGGAACACTTATACACTGTTGGTGGGATTGTAAACTAGTACAGCCACTATAAAAATTAGTATAGAAGTTTCTTGAGAGACTTGGAATGGAACCATATGACCCAGCTATGCCACTCCTTGGTATTTATCCAAATGAATTAAAGTAAGAATGCTATTGCAATATATGCATACCCACATTTACAGTAGCATAATTCACAATGGCTTAGTTATGGACCAGTGCACTTGTCTATCAATAGATAATTGGCCAAGAAAATATGGTCTTTATACACAAAATGAATTTACTTTATTTGTAGGAAAATGGATGGAAGGAAAATGGATGTTAAGTAAAATAAGCCAGACTCAAAAAGATCCAAGGCCATGTGTTTTCTCTTATATGTGGATTCTAGGGAGAAAATGGGAAAGACAGGGCATTTCTAGAAAAAGAAAAGAGAGTAGTAGAGTAAAGGTTGAAGAGAATTAGAGGGAGAAGAGAGAAATGGGAGTCCTGGGGAATGAAATTGGCCAAATTATGTTATAACCATGTGCAGATTTGTCACAACGAATCTCACTATTGTATATAATTTATTATACACCAATAAAAATTTAAAAATTGAACTATTTAAAAAATTTTTAGAAATAAATGAATTCATCCAAGTGCACAATACAATATCATACAAAATCCAGTAGAATTGCTGTATACAAATAACAATCTTGTTGAAAATAAACAAAATCCTATTTATGGTACCATAAAAAATGCTTGAGAATAAATTAAAACAAGAAAATGATAGAGTGAATTGATGAATGAAATTGAAGAATATGCAAATAGAAACATACCCATGTTCATGCATTGGAAGAATTAATCTCCATACTACCCCAAACAATATAAACATTTAGTGCAATACCTACTAAAATCCCAGTGGCATTCTTCACGAGAATATATAATACAATCCTAAAATTTCTTTGGAAACATTAAAGATTGCTAATGACCAAAATAGTCCTGAGAAAGATGACTGAAATTGCAGGTGGTTATTCTTCCTTGATTTCCAATTATATTTTGAAGCTATAGTAATCAGTACTGTACAATACTGGCATAAGACATAGGCCAACATAACAGAATAGGGGACACAGAAATAAACCCAAACACATATGGTTAGAAAAAATTCAACAAGGACTTCAAGAGGACATTTTGCAGTAATCCTGAATAAGGTCTTCCTTGCTGTTTTTAACAAATATAAGAATAATTGTATTGTCTAATAAACCTTTGCCTAAACCAAGGTTAAAAAGATTTATAGATATTTTATGGTTTTTCTTTTGTTACAATTAAGTCAATGATTCATTTTATGTCACTGTTTCCATGTAGTGTATGAACCCAAGTTAATTTATTTGCATTTAAATATCCAATTGTTTCAGTATCACTTGTTGAAAGGGCTCTCCTTTCTCTATTATATTGTCTAAACACTTTTGTTAATAGAGCACTTGTGTAGCATGTGCAAGGGGGAGGGCATGATCACCAGCAACACACACTTTGTTATCAATATAAGTTTACTTCTGTATTCTCAATTTATTTTTGCCACTTACAATATATGTAGTTATTTATATGTCCTTTGAAAATTTTAGTAGTTGCCCTAGCATTTATTATATACATCCTTAATCATGGTGCACCCCCAAATAATATACTACTTCAAATATAGTATAAGAACCAAACAATAGAATACTTTTAGTTCTTACCTTCCATTGTTTGTGCAATTGTTTTCATATAATTTACTTTCATAGATATTATAGACGCATAATATATTTCTACTATATTTGCTTTATATAATCGATTTTATAAAAGGATAATTAAATTTTTTTTAAATTTTTTTTGTATTTATCTGCATTTAATAATTTCTGAAGATTTCCACTTCTTTGTTTATGTATTGGTTTCTCTCTGGTATTATGTTCCATTTAATTGAAGAAATGTTTTATATTTCATTGTATAGGTATTAGTACGGGTCTACTAGTGATAAATTATTTAAATTTGGTTGTGTGGAAATGTTATTGTTGGCCCACTTTTGAAATACATTTTTGCTGGGTGTGAAATTCTGGGTTGAGTTTTTTTTTCTTTCCAGTGTTTTCTTTTACTCATTTATTTTTTTTGAAATGTAAAATAATCTCACTTTTTGTGAGAGTTACCATTCTTGAAATGTATGGTTCAATTATTTTAGCATATTCACAGAGTTGTGCAACAATCACCATCAGAATATTTTCACCACCCCCAAAGAAATCCTATATCCATTAGTACTCACTCCCCACTTCCCCCTTATCCACCTCCTGTCAGTCACTAATCTACATTCTGTTTCCATAGATTTCCCTATCTGGACATTTCATATAAATTAAAGCATAATATATGACCTTTCTCACTGACTTCTTTAATTTAGCTAATTTCAAGATTAATCCATGTTGTATCATGTGTCAGTACTTATTCATCATTGTGGTCACTCTATGGATATACCACATTTATGTATTTGTTCCTTAGTTGAAAGACATTAGCGTTATTTCCAATTTATGGTTAATATTGTAATGGTTTGAAGATTTGGGTATAAATTTTTGTATGAACGTGTTTTCAGTTCTTTCAGGTATACATTTAGGAGTGAAATTACTGAGTCATATAGTAACTTTTATGTTTAATTACTGAAGTTCTGACAAAATGTTTTCTGTTATAATTCAACTATCTTACCAGCAATGTATGATATTTGCAATTGCTCCACATTCTCACCAACACTCTTTCCTTTTTCTTATTATAACCATTCTCATGGGTGTGAATTGGCAACACATTGTGTGCTTTTTAAATTGAAGTTAAATTCATATAACAAAACTAACCACTGTAAACAATTCTATTAGATGTATATGCTACAAGTTGCTCATCCACTCACCCACTGATGAACATTTGGGTTGTTTCCACCCTCTAGTTATTTTGAATATTGCTGCCATGAACATGCATGTAAATGTATTTGTTTGAGTACCAATTTATACTTCTTTGTGTATATACTTAGGAGTGGAATTTCTATTTCATATGGTAATTTTATAATTAACTTTTTGTGGAACCACCAAATTGTTTTCTTTTTTATTTGTTCTTTTTAGTTATACATGACAGTAGAGTCTATTTTGACATATTTATGCCAACATGGAGTAATCTTACTCAAATTAGGATCCCAGTCTTGTGGATGTACACAATATTGAGAATCACTGGGGTGTACCAAATTATTTTAGCTGAAACATTTTATATTCCCATCAGCAATGTATGAGGGCTTCTGTTTCTCCACATTTATACTCAAATAGAATTGACTCGTTAAAGTGACAACCACTATCCAAAATAGAAGTAACATCTAAATTAGTGTGAGAGAAGGAGAATTTTTTTTCCATATAGAAGTACGTTTTGTTAAAACCATTTTTCTAAAGTATCCAAATCATTATTACAACCCTTTCTTCAGGTAGTTTTGAACATTTTGCCCATCAAAAATATTTATTTTTGTTGTTAGTCACCTTTGAATTCTGCCTGATTTTCCCAGTTATGTTTTTGGAATTCAATTGTAATGTTATCATGTGTTAACACACCAAGAAGTAAGTATATGTTTTTCTCTTTTTTAAAAAAATATGCATTAATATGATTACAATTAGTGTGATTAATCCAATATTTTACTGAAAATAAATGATTAATTTTGAAATAAATTTGTGAATATTATTTTTAAGTTAGTGATGACCTATACTTAAAATATGCATGTACTCTCCTCACTTTCATTTTGTATTTCTGTTTGCAAATCTTGCTCCCACTGAAATTTCTGTCAGCAAAGCATCTGTACTGCCATCAATTTGCCTTCCCTAGGCTATCCTGCCATATACTCTCTCTTTATTCATTCCAAAGCTCCTGAAATCTGACCTTCTTGAAAGAATTTTGTCCTTTGATTGTTTATTAGAATGTGAACTATGACATATGTAAAAACTACAAAAGTATATATGTACAGTTTAAGAACAATAAAATGAGCACCTGTATACACTCTACCCAAGCCAGAAAACATAAAGACCTCTTTTTTATTTGTGCATTATAATTGTACATAATAGTGGGATTCATTATAGCATATTTATACATACACATAATGTAATTTCATCATTCTCATTCGCCCATTTCCTTTCTTTTTCCCTCCACCTAATCCCCTTACTTGACTCTACTGGTAAAGACATCTTTCATAGACGCTAAATAGGTCTCCTTCTGTCTGAGCATACAAGCACTTCTATCATAACCAGTATTCACATACACTACTATTTTCCACTAACATAATGTTAAAATATTGTTTAGTCATTTCTTACATACCTTGTGAAACTTTTGTGTTTGTCTACCTGCACTGGTCTGTTAGCAAAGAATACTTGTTGTTCCAAATTGTGGGAGTTCTGGTGCTGAAAATTCACAGTGGAAAGTGAATATAGGATTATGGAAATAGAAGCTGCGGAGTTGGAATCCTGGAACAGCAGTACCTCTGTGAGCATATTTAGAGATGCAATAATGGGATGTGGAAGCAGTAGTCACTGTTGATGGAAAAAATGAAATAAAGATCTAAATGTCCAATTTATAAATATAGAATTAAATTTATATCATTAAGATAAATACATTATATATACACAGGTACCAGTAAGTGTATACAAATCTGTATTAGTCTACAAATTACACCTAATTTTTGAATCAAATTATATGGAATTATAGTTGTCATACATCGTCCTACTTTTGGTGAATGGCCAAGTGTTCAACACACATCAGGGTTGCATTGGCTTAATCTAATGTCTAATAATTTTTCATCAGCCTTTCTCTGGCATTTTAGTCTTTATAATTATCTTTCAGTGCCAACTGTAGTTGCCCCAGACTTGTATTTTAGCCCCTATGATTAGTCACATCTTTTAAATTGCCTTAGTAATATCAGATTAAGTTCAGTTTCCCATACCACTCATAATATCATACACATTTAATCCAGGTATTTGAATGAAAGGACAGTCTATGTTCAATTGTGTCCTGGTGAAAAAGTAAAGCAAGAGGTAAAAATATTAAAGAGACATAAAAGGCATCTGGAAAGCTATTGAAGAGTTTAAGCAAGGGAGTAACACCCTCAGGATTATTTTAGCAGGACCATTCATCAGAACTGAGATTGAATGGAAAGGAGAAAAGATTACAGACCAGGAGACCAGCTGAGCATTTAATTCTATTAAAAGTAAATATTCCTTAGGGAAATTATATCAGACATACCACAGAACAACTTGGGGGTCAACTTTTTAAACATTTTTAACATGTATGTCGATATTACAACAACAGAATAAGATTAACACTATTGGAAATATTATTATGGGGTTAAACAAAGTGTAAAATTATTGTTGTGCAGTTGGAGATTGAAACAAAAAATGTACCATTGGTGAATAGTATCAGTAGTTAGTAATGTGAAACATCTATTAGCCTACTGGCCGCAATTTGGGTATGTATTTTATATTTGTTTAATTGATTCTATGTACTAACAAATTGATATTATGTACTAACAAATCTTTATAGTACTTTGATTATGAATATCTAAGTTTGTACAGTTATGCATATGTGGGGTAGGGGTAATGGTTTAGGCTTCCAAGTCAAAGTAGTATCATCCACTTGGTCAGGGGAAATTTAAAAGATATCAATCAACCTGCCAATAGAGAACCTCTAAGTATTCAACACACCCAGCAAAAGGAACAACTTGATTAAGAAAGTATGAATCAGTTGATTATTAGTAGCATAACATTGAGCAATTACTTCATAGAGCATAGAAAAGTTACATAAAGGATACAAAGTGAGGAGACATAAGTTAGAGGTATGGTTAAGTAGTCAGGGTTCCATTTGCCTACTCAGCCATCCACATAATCATCCCTAATCACAAATAATGCATTCAGATAGAGAATAATTCACATTGGTTTCATCTATATGAGTACCAATTAAATAAGGCAAAGCAAATTAAGAATGTAAAATGAGGACTGGGGTTATAGCTCAGTGGTAAAGTGATTGCCTAGCATAAGTGAAGCCCTAGGTTCAATTCTGAGCACCACATAAAAAAATAAATAAATGTTAAATTCTTTAAAAATAGAATATGAAATAGAAGGTATAACATGAAAATTACATAAACATGTGTTGATCAGATTTCATAATGCTGTGTAGTCCCAATACAGAATAAATCAGACCATCACATATCAAGTGGCTATAAAGGTATCCAATGGGATATAAGAAAATGTGGCCAATAATTCACTAAAAGTGACATTGTTTCCAGCAGTTAAAAATTGTTCACATCTTCTTTCTGCATTAAAGTATACATATTTTCCAGAGAACAAATAGTTCAGGTAAACAACATCCTAAAATTAGTATCTGTATTCAAATTAGAAAAAGTAGATGTATTGAACAAGGTTAGGAATTGCTTATCAGAACCAAGAGCATTTTGATGAGGGAGAATCATCATGGGGCAGCATCCAGCAATGCTTTTTTTTAAACATGTAAAGTTTCAGTTTTATTTATCATTGCCAGCAATTACATTCCTGCTCATCTTCTGTCTTTGTCTATTTGTTATAATTATTTATAACAGCATAATTCATTTTAACATATTATACATAAATGGATTATGTCTTCTCATTCTTCTGGTTGTACATGATGTAGAAATTGTTAAATCTTGAGTTACATCTTGCTCAGCATGGTGGTCTATTGAATTTCCTATGCTCAAACCAATTCCAGCTCTACCAAGTAAAGTGTCATATCAAGCTTTTTTCATAATTACATTATTTTACAATAAGGAAAATCAAATTAAAATGAAATAGGTGTTTTTGATAATTTTGAGTTTCATTACACAGGATTTTGGAACTCTATTTGAGGAGATTTGACATCAGATTGGGCTTATAATTCTATAATAGAGTCTCCCTACCATATTTGATTATCAATTCAGGTTGCATTGGCACAAAATAATACTTCAGATATATTAAATACATTACTGAAATTATATCCTTGGTTGGTATAATTTCATGTTAATTCTCTTCTTAAAGTCAATATTTGTTTCTGGGAATTACTTTGTGGGACTAATGCAGATACATTGACAGAGGCGGATACCTGGAGTGATATATTCATCCTAGTAATAAAGTATCTGCCATATATCTTTGAGAAGCTTATCCAATATTTCATATTATGTCCAGCTTGATCTGAGTAATAGGTGACTAAAATCATTTTGGGCATTTGAACACCTGACTTATGTATTTAGCAGTTCCATCAATGAACCAGGTGTGCTTTTTTATGTTCAGTAATTAATATAGAATATCCATGATTCCAACATATTTTAGATACAGTTTTTTTGGGTTGGCTTATTTCACTTAGCATGATAGTCTCCAGGTCCACCCATTTCCTGGAAGATGCCATTATTTCATTTCTCTTTGTGGTTGGGTAGTATTCCATTGTGTACATATACCACATTTTAAAATTTATTCTAACTTATTATATATGACAGCAGAATGCATTTCCATTCATATTAAACATGTAGAGCACAATCTTTCATATCTCTGGTTGTACACAATGTAGAGTCACACCATTCCTGCCTTCATTACATGTACTTAGGGTAATCATGACCATCTCATTCCACCATCTTCCCTACCCCCTGCCCACTTCCTTCCCCTCACTCCCCTTTGCCCTATCTAAAGTTCATCCATTCCTCACATGCTTACCCCCATCCTCAATATGGATCAGCGTCCTCATATCAGAGAAAACATTCAGCATTTGGTGTTTTGGTATTGGCTTACTTCACTTAGCATAATATTTTCCAACTCCATCCATTTACCTGCAAATGCCATGATTTAATTCTCTTTAAATTCTAAGTACTATTCCATTGTGTGTGTGTGTGTGTGTGTGTGTGTGTGTGTGTGTGTGTGTAATCTCAGTTTCTTTATCTATTCATCTACTGAAGGGCATCTAGGTTGGTTCCACAATTTATCTATTATAAATTGTGCTGCTATAAACACTGATGTTACTGCATCGCTATAAACTGAGAGTGGGATAGCTGGGTCAAATGGTAGTTCTATTCCAAGTTTGCTAAGGAATCTCCATACTGCTTTCCATATTGGCTGCACCAATTTGCAGTCCCACCAGCAATGTATGAGTGTGCCTTTTCCCCCACATCCTCACCAACACTTACTGTTGTCTGCATGTACAACCTCCATTCTGACTGGCATGAGAAAAAATCTTTAGAGTAGTTTTGATTTGCATTTCTCTAATTGATAGAGATATTGAATATCTTTTCATATATTTGTTGACTGATTGTATATCATCTTCTGAGAAGTGTCTCTTCAGTTTCTTGGCCCATTTACTAATTGGGTTAACTGCTTTTTTGGTGTTAAGATTTTTGAGTTGTTGGGCTGGGGTTGTGGCTCAGTGGTGGAGTGCTCACCTTGCATGCTTGAGGCACTGGGTTCGACCCTCAGCACCACATAAATGTAAAATAAAGATATTGTGTCCACTTAAACATAAAAATAAATATTAAAAAAGATTTTCAGTTCTTTATATATCCTAGAGATTAGTGATCTATCTGATGTACCTGTGATAAAAATTTGCTCCCATTCTGTAGACTCTCTATTCACATCACTGATTATTTCTTATGCTGAGATGAAGCTTTTTAGTTTGAATCCATCCCATATATTGATTCTTGATTTTAATTCTTATAGGAGTCTTATTAAGGAACTTAGGGCCTGATTCAACATGATGGAGATTTTAGCCTACTTTTTCTCTATCAGGCACAGGGTCTCTTGTTTAATTCCTAGGTTCTTGATCCACTTTGAGTTTTGGGCATGTTCAGAGATAGCGGTTTAATTTAATTTTGTTGCATTTGGATTTCCAGTTTTCCCAGCACCAGTTGTTGAAGAGGCTAGCTTTTCTCCAATATATGTTTTTGGCACCTTTGTCTAATTAAGATAACTGTAATTATGTGGAGTTGTCTCTGTGTTCTCTGTTCTGTACTATTGGTCTACAAGTCTATTTTGGTGCCAATACCATGCTGGTTTTGTTACTATTGCTCTGTAGTATAGTTTAAGGTCTGGTATAGTGATGCCACCTGCTTCATTCTCCTTGCTAAGGATTGCTTTAGCTATTCTGGGTCTCTTATTTTTCCTGATGAATTTCATGACTGCTTTTTCTGTTTCTATGAGGAATGTCATTGGGATTTTGATTGGAATTGCATTAAATCTGTATAGTGCTTTTGGTCACATGGCCATTTTGACAATATTAATTCTGCCTATCGAAGAACATGGGAGATCTTTCCATCTTCTAAGGTCTTCTTTAATTTCTTTCTTTAGTGTTCTGTATTTTTCATTGTAGAGGTCTTTTACCTCTTTCATTAAGTTGATTTCCAAGTATTTTATTTTTCTGAGGCTATTGTAACTGGGGTAGTTTTCCTTTCAGAGGATTTATCACTGATATACAGAAATGCCTTTGATTTATGGGTTTAATTTTATAACCTGCTACTTTGCTGAATTCATTTATTAGTTCCAGAAGTTTTCTGGTGGAATTTTTTGGGTCTTCTAGGTATAGAATCATGTTGTCAGCAAATAGTGCTAATTTGAGTTCTTCTTTTCCTATCCATATCCTTTTAATTTCTTTCATCTGTTTAATTGCTCTTGCTAGAGTTTCAAAACTATGTTACATAGAAGTGGTGAAAGAGAGCATCCCTGTCTTGTTCCCATTTTAAAGGGAATAATTTCAGTTTTTCTCCACTTAGAATAATGTTGGCTTGAGGCTTAGCATAGACAGATTTTACAATGTTGAGATATTTTCTTGTTATCCCTAGTTTTTCTAGTGTTTTGTACATGAAGAGGTGCTGTATTTTGTCAAATTCTTTTTCTGCATCTATTGAGATTGATCATATGATTCTTATCTTTAAGTCTATTGATATGATGAATTACACTTATTGAACTAATCTTTCATCCTCAAGATGAACCCCACTTGATTGTGGTGCACTATCTTTGTGATATGTTTTTGTACTCGATTTGCCAGAATTTTATTGAAAATGTTTGCATCTATATTCATTAGAGATATTGGTCTTATGTTTTCTGTCTTTGATGGGTATTTGTCTGGTTTTGGAATCAGGGTTATATTGGCCTCATAGAATGAGTTTGGAAGTCTTCCCTCTTTTTATATTTCATGGAATAATTTTGAGATGTATTGGTATTAGTTCTTCTTTAAAATCTTATAGACCTCAGCTATGTATCTATCTAGTCCTGGGCTTTTCTTGGTTGGAGGGCTTTTTATGGCATCTTCTATTTCATTGCTTGAAATTGATCTGTTTAAATTGTGTATATAATCTTGATTCAGCTTGGCAAATCATATGAATCTAGAAATTTGTGGATGCCTTCAATATTTTCTATTTTATTGGAGTACAACTTTTCAAAATAATTTCTAATTATCTTCTGTATTTTTAGTGTCCATCGTGATATTTCCTTTTTCATCATGGATGTTAGTAATTTGGCCTGGGTTGTAGCTCAGTGGTAGAGTGCTTGCCAACATGTGTGAGGCACTGGGTTCAATTCTCAGCATCACATAAAAATAAATAAAAATAAAGTTCATTGACATCTAAAACAAATTTTTAAAAGTCACAAAACAACCACTGTCTACAATAAACAGCCGCAATAAACTGTGGGAGTGAGTTTTATAGTATTTATTGTGAAGCTGAATTATAATATTCCAAATGTCTAGTGTCAAAAAATAGTTATAAGGAATGTAAATAAAAATCAAGTATGGCAAATTCATGGGAGGAAAAATTCATAAGGAACCATCATTGCAGAAACCAAAGCATTGGACAAAGACTTTAAGTCAGATACATCATATAATTCAGACAACTAAAGAATACATGAGAAAAAGTAAAAGGAAACCAACCATGTAATATATTAAAAAAGGTGAATATTAATTATTAAATAATTATCATAAAAAGAACCAAATATAAATTCTGGAATGAAGAATAATAATTGAAAAGTAAACAACCCTTAGAGAGGTTCAGCAGGTTTGAGCATAAAAAGAAGCCCTGAATTAGAGGTTAGGTCAATTGAAGTAATTCATTCTGAGGTACAGAAATAAGCTAAACAGTCTAAAAGCTGTGCATGACATCGAGTGTATGAACATACATATAATTATAGTCTCAGATGGATAGAAGGGTAAAACAGCAGAAAGAATTTTGAATAAGTAATGTCTCAAAGCATCTAAAGTTCAATGAAAGAAATTAATCTATACATTAAGTACACTTATAAAACTCCAAGCAGGATGAACTCAAAAAAATCCACACCTAGATATATTAGAATCAAATTGTCAGAAAATCTTGAAAGAAGAAATACACACACGCACGCACGCACACATGCACACACACATATACATCAGGAGACTGATGATCTCAAGTTCAAAACCAGCCTCAGCAGTTGAAAAAGAAAACAATCAATCAAGAATTTTATATAAGGTAAAACTCATTTCCACTATAATTCCTGTGGCTCAAGAGGCTGGCACAGGAGTATTGTGACTTCAAAGCCAACTTAGTAAGACCCTAAGCTTCACAGCAAGAACCTATCTCTAAATAAAATATTTTTAATAAGGGGACTTGGAGTGTTTATCAGTTGTTCAGCTCCCCTGGGCTCAATCAGCTCCCCTGGGCTCAATCACCATTACCAAAAAAAAAAAAAAAAAAAAAAAATCTCATTTCCAAAATGAAGGAGGAATTAAAACACTTGGAGATAAACAAAAATATTTGAGTTTTGAGTTTGTCATTAATAGTCTTGCCTTGTGAGAAATTTTGAAAGGTAAAAGTAAAGCTAAAATGAAGGGATTAGACAATATTTTTAAGTTATATGAAGAAATGAAGAAAAACCATAAACATAGCTACATAGGTAAATATAAAAACACTTTTGTTTGTAATTTCTTTTTCACCTCATATGACAAAATATAAAAGTGTATAAAACTATTTTAAATCTATATTTATGAGCACAATGTATAAGGATATGATTTGGGATAAAGGCAACATAAAGGAGGAAATAGTTGTTTTTAAAAGTAGGTATTTCTATACTATTAATGCATTTGCATTAATTCAGACTTGTTATGAAGTTGAGAGTTGTAATCTTAACTTTGTAACCAAAAAAAAGGAAAAGAACCTTTGAAATATTAGCAAATGAGTCAAAGATTATACAGGAAAAAGAAAATATTTTGTGATGAATGAAAATTAAAACACAACCTAAACCTTAAGGAATATAAGTGAAATTAGTACTCATGAAAACATAAAACTGTTTAAACTCAAAGAGCAATCCAAAGGAACATTAAACCTTAAACATTAAGGAAGTAGAAATGGAAATGCAAACTAAACTCAAAACTTGGGAAAAGAAGTAAATAATAAGCATTAGAACAGAAGTAAGTAAAATTGAAAAAGCAAAAACTAAAGGACACCAAGGAAAATAAAATTTAGTTGTTTGAAAAGATCAGAAATTTTGACAAAATTTTTGTGGTGCTGGTAAAGGAAAAAATAGAATAGATATAAGAAATGAAAATCTAAAATAAAAGTTGAGGTAAAGGGAGAGAAAAGGGAAATTGCATGGGAATGGAGGGAGACCCTCATTGTTATACAAAATTACATATAAGAGGTTGTGAGGGGAATGGGATAATAAATAAGGAGGGAAATGAATTACAGTAGATGGGGTAGAGAGAGAAGATGGGAGGGGAGGGAAGGGGGGATAGTAGAGGATAGGAAAGGTAGCAGAATACAACAGTTACTAATATGGCATTATGTAAAAATGTGGATGTGTAACCGATGTGATTCTGAAATCTGTATTTGGGGTAAAAATGGGAGTTCATAACCCACTTGAATCTAATGTATGAAATATGATATGTCAAGAGCTTTGTAATGTATCGAACAAACAATAAAAAATAAAATAAAATAAAACCTTTAAAAAAATAAAAAAATAAATTTATTTATTCCCCATCTGATTCGAATGTATGATATGTCAAGATCATTGTACTGTCATGTGTAACTAATTAAAACAAATAAAAAAATATTTATTCTAATTTGTTATACATGACAGCAGAATGCATTTCAATTCATAGTACACATATAGAGCACAATTTTTTAAAAAAGTTGAGCTTTTACTACAAATGTTACAGATATCAGAACAATCAAAATAGAATGTTATAAATCAATGGATTTGATAACATAGATGGCTTGCACATATTAGAAACTCAAAGCACCAAAACCCATTGAAAAGGAAATAGGAAATCAGAATAGTATGGAAATAGGAAATCAGAAGTAGGAAATCAGAATGACAAGTAATAACACTAAATAATAAAAAAAAACATCTCCACAAGATAATGATCAGGAATAAATTCCACAGTCATCTTTAACAAACTCGTTTTTTAAATTTTTGGTACTGGGGATTGAACTCAGGAGCACTCATCCACTGAGCCATATCCCCAGCCCTATTTTGTATTTTATTTAGAGACAGGGTGGCTTAGCACATGGATTTTGCTGAGGCTGGCTTTGAACTCATGATTCTACTGCCTCAGCCTCCTGAGCTGCTAGGATTACAGGTGTAAGCCACCATGCTCAGCTTCCAAACTCTTTAAAAAACAAGAAAGAAACACTTTCTAACTCATTTTATAGACCAGAATTGTCCTGATAAGAAAGCAAGAAAAAGAAATCACAAGAAAAGAAAGCTAAAAAGATTGCTTATGAATATAAATTAAAAAGCCCTCAACAAATGTCAGCATGCTGAATTAAGCAGCATATGATATTATATGTTCATATTTAATGGGAAAGTAGGATTTATCTTGGGAATACCAAATACCAGTGTGATTCACCATATAAAAATCAATGAAACACATGAATATGCAAAGTACTCTTACTCAAAAAAACAAAAACAACTCAATTAAAAGTGAGCAAAAGAGTTAAATAGATATTTGCTAAAAGATTGCATGTGAATGATGAACAGCGCTTTCAAAGATGGTCAACATCACTGGTCAGTAGGTAAATGCAAATTAAGACCACAATGAGATACCACTTCACACCCACTCATATCACTATAATAAGCCAAAATAATATAATTAAACAAAAAAAAGTGTGTTGGTGAAGATATGGATTAATTAGAACCCTCATACATTTGCTGCTGGAAATGTAAAGTGTTTCAGGTCTTGTGAAAACCAGTTTTGCAGTTCCTTAGAAAGTTAAACAACAAGTTTCCATATGACCCAACAATTCAATTCCTAGGTGTGGAGTCTTAAAAGAATTGAAAACATGTATTCAAAAATATTTGTATAATCATGTACAATCACAAGAATGGGAAGTTATAATTCATGTATATCTATACTACTTTCCATAGTGGTTGCACCAATTTGCAGTCCCACCAACAATGTGTGAGTGTACCTTTTCCCTCACATCCTTGCCAACATTTATTGTTGCTTGTATTCTTTTTTAAAAATATTTTTAGTTGTTTATGGACCTTTATTTTAATTTCAATCATTTATTTATATACAGTGCTAAGAATCAAACCCAATTCCTCACACATGTGAGACAAGCACTCTACCACTGAGCCACAACCCCAGCCCTGTTGCTTGTATTCTTGATAATTGCCATTCTGACTAGAGTGAGATGAAATCTTAGAGCAATTTTGATTTGCATTTCTCTAATTGCTAGAGATGTTGAAGACTTTTTTCATATATTTGTTGCTCAATTGTGTTTCTTCTGTATAGTGTCTGTTCAGTTCCTTAGCCCATTTATAGGTTGGGTTATTTGGGTTTTTTGTTAAGGTTTTTGAGTTCTTTTTTTAATGATAAATTATTCTTTTTATATTTAATTTTTAGTTGTAGTTGGACACAATACCTTAACTTTATTTATTTATGTTTATGTGGTGCTGAGGATCGAACCCAGGGCCTCACACATGCTAGGTGAGCGCTCTGCCACTGAGCCACAACCTCAGCCCAGTTTTTGAGTTCTTTATATATCCCAGAGATGAATGTTTAACTGAGGTGCATGTCATAAATATTTTCTCCCATTCTGAAGACTCTCACATTATTGATTGTTTCCTTTGCTGAGAATAAGCTTTTTAGTTTGATTTCATCCCATTTCTTGATTCTTGATTTTATTTCTTGCACTTTATGAGTCTTGTTAAGAAAATCAAATCCTAGGCCAACATGGTGAAGATTTGGACCTACTTTTTCTTTTATTAGTCACATGATCTCTGTTCTAGTTCCTATGTCTCTTGATTCACTTTAAGTTGATATTTGTGCAGGGTGAGTGATAGGGGTTTAATTTCATTTTGTTACATGTGGATTTCCAATTTTCCCAGCACCATTTGTTGAACAGGCTCTCTTTTCTCCAGTGAATGTTTTTGGCATCTTTGTCTTTATGAGATAACTGTATTTATGTGGATTTGATTCTGTTTCTTCTATTCTGTATCATTGGTCTATGTGTTGTTTTTGGTGCTGATACCATGCTGGTTTTGTTACTGTGACTCTGTGGTGTAGTTTTAGGTCTAGTATTGTGATGCCTCCTGCTTCACTCTTCTTCCTAAGGATTGCTTTGTCTATTCTGGGTCTCTTATTTTTCCAAATGAATTTCATGATTGCTTTTCCTAGTTCTATGAAAAATGTCATTGGGATTTTAGTAAGAATTGTTTTCAATATACGGAAATCAATAAACCTAATTCATCACACCAATAGACTTAAAAACAAGAATCATATGATAATTTCAATAGATGCAGAAAAAGCATTTAACAAAATATATCACCCTTTCATGTTCAAAACTCTAGAAAAACTAGGTGTAGTAGGAACATACCTCAACATTGTAAAAGCTATACAGGCTCAACCCAAGTACAATATCATTCTAAATGCAGAAAAAATGAAAGCATTCCTTCTAAAAACAGAACAAAAAACAAGGATGCCTTCTTTTACTACTTCAAATCAACATCATCCTTGAAAATCTAGCTATGGCAATTAGACAGACAAAAGAAATTAAAGAGATATAAATAAGAAAAGAAAAATTCAAGTTATCACTATTAGCTAATGACATGATTATATGTTTAGAAGACCCAAAAAATTCTACCAGAAAACTTCTAGAGTAAATGAATTCAGCAAAGTAGCATTTACATTTACAATGAAAACTACAGAACACTAAAGAAAGAAATTGAATAAGAATTTGGAAAATGGAAAGACCTCCCATACTTCTCTTGGATTATCAGAATCAATATTGTCAAAATGCCCATACTACCAAAAGTGTTATACAGATTTAATGCAATTTCTATTAACATCTTGAGGTTAATTTCTAAAGGGTAAATAGGTAAACTGGTAGGGCAGAGGTAAGGAAAAATTGGGAGGAGCATTACAAAAAGATATTATGCAAAAATAAGAAGTCAAGATATTTAACAGCACTTTTGAAGAACTCCAAAAGTATCTAGTGTGGCATGTCTGAAGCACACAGTAGAAGTACGTTCACAGGAGATGATACCCTCTTGTAGGTAGAAGGCCAGCCAAAGAAAAGTTGGCCAAGGCATAGCTATTATGGGTAGATTGGAAAGAAGAGTTTAAGGATAATTATGGACATAAATGTGGCAACAATAGTGTATGTTCCAGAAATATATTTTTAAAAAATTAGGAAAAACTACCAGTTTGAAGGAAGAAGATGAAATAAATTAAGTCATGTTGCATTTGCTGTGTTTGTGTGACTTCCTGGTTGGCATACCTAAGGATTTGTCAATTTCAGTGCTATTGATTTGTTTTTGTTTTTGGTTTTGTTTTTTTGGCTGAGTAATTCTTTGTTGTGTAGAACTGTCATGTCCATTGGGAAGTGTTTAGCAACGTCTTTAGTCTCTAGTCATTAGATGTCAATAACATGATTCTCCCAATAGTGACAGTTGAAAATATCCCCAAATATTTTCAGCATCCTCTGAGGTGGAATGAGGATAATTTCATCAGAGTGAGAACCCCTGGTATATATATATATAGTAAATGATTGATTATCCCAGAATACTTGTCAGAATAATTAGAATTAATTGACTTACATTTAGTAGCTAAGACTATGAGTACTTATTAGTGTGCATTGAGGAAAAAAAACAGAAGAAATGAGTCTTTAGAATATAGAGAATTATCCTAACAACTTTATTCTTATGTATTGCTCATTCTCTAACAAATTTTTATTTTATTCTCAGTTATTACTCCTTGATGGTTGGTATGGGAGACACAGTGGGGTATATTATTTCCCTTTGTTATCCTTTGCCCAACTTCTCATTTATCTTTTCTTTCCCCCACAAACCACAATATCTTGCTCTTTTTTTATCAGTCATCATATATCCCTTCCAATTAGATTTTCCTTAAAATTTATCTCTAGACCAACATCATGCATTTCAATCACTCCTTCTTTTCAAGTGCTTTGCTGATTGTAAAGTATTTGATATTTCTTTGTGACAATTAACATAGTGTACCTAGATTCTTAATAATTCTCAATAGATAATTCTTTGCCTGACATTCTATATTACATGTCTGAAGTTCTGTGCCTCTGTATTAGTTTTCTCTTGCTGTAGCATAATACCTGAAACTGAATGATTTACAAAGAAACGAGGTTAATTTAGCTTATAGTTTGGGAGGCTATGATTTCAATATTGAGTAACCCCATCTGTTTGGCCTTTTGTGAGGCTGTGTCACAACATGGAAGAGAAGTAGAAAGGTGAATGGCCATGTGCAGAAGACATCTAATTCATGGAGTGGCTTGACCTTTTAACAAGCTATTCTTCTGAGAGCTAATAAATCTGAGAGACCAGCCTTAATGCCTTCTGAAGGCAATGTCCCCAAGGTCCTAATTACCTTCCACTAGGCCCCACCTTTTAAATGGTCCACCACATTTCAGTGCTACTATATTAGGGACTAAGCTTACAGCACACTAACCTTTGAGAAGCACACTCAAATCATACCTAAAGCATAATAACTTTCTTCTTCAAATATTCTTGCTAATTTGTTCAAACTCTGGAATGTTATGAGATTTCTAGAATTTCCTTATTATAATTATTTAAGTCATCTAAGCCCTGTCTTTAAAAAGTAGTTTTGTCAGCTATTGAGTTATGTTAAATAATAGACATGGTACAACATAACTGTTCATTGGATTACTTCCAATGAAATAAGAATTGTTTTATTTTACTATGTATGCAAGATATATGAACTATTTATCCACCTGACTTTCATTTAGAATATCAGGGAATTAAATGAGTATAGATTAAAAGAACAATAACAGAATTATCTTCCAAACATATAAACTAGGGCATAGGAAACAATTTTATCAATATGATCCTAAATAAATTATGTATCTTCACTGAGCCTCAATTTCCTCAGTTTCAACATAAAATGAAGCATTTATGTGAAGCCTGGATACACATTTGAATCATTTGAGAAATGTTTACAAAATCGACCTTTTTTCTAGACCAATTGAATTAATATGCCTGGAGAATATACCTATATACACAACCAAGATTCAACTCCACTACACTTTATGATTTCTAAGCTCTCCTGATTTGTCTGTGTGTGTGTGTGTGTGTGTGTGTGTGTACGCACATGTGTGTGTACTTGCCAATGTTTTTTGTGCGAGCATACATTTCTGATGTTGTAATAGAAGTTCATTTACAGTATGACTAAACATGCAAATATTTTTTTTTCCTTTTCCTGTTTTCTTCTCAATTAGTAGTGGTTCTTTTAGTTATGTTTAACATTAATATTCATATTGACATAATTATATATAATTTGCTCTAATTCAGTCCTTAGAATTTTACCTTTTCCTCCCATCCTCCCCTCTCCTGTTCCCTTCCCTCCACTTTTCTGGTCTTTTTGCTATCTACCTATATATTTTTTTAATTAGTGTTTTGTGACTATACATGATGGTGAAAGTTCCTGTGGTATATTTATAGACATACATAGGAAAGATAAGTCTGATTCATTCCACTGTTTTTCCCTTATCCTGTCCCTTCCCTGACCCCCTCAATCCCCTGTGTCTACTCTACTGCTCTTTCTTCTATTTTTCTATTTTGATGGAATTCCATCCCCTGCCTTTCTCCCTCTCCCTCACACTCCCCTTCCTTATTTTGGACTAGCCCCTGCATATCATATAAAACATTCAATCATTGACTTTTGGGGTCTGGCTTATTTCACTTGACATGATAGTCTCCAGTGCCATCCATATACCAGTGAATACCATAATTTCATTCTTCTTTATGGCTGAGTGATAAAAATCAATGTGGCTGTATTTCTATGATAGGCTGATATAGATCTTTTGGATATATACCAAGGAATGGGATAGCTGGGTCATATGGTGGTTCCATTTTAGTTCTTTGAGGAATCTCCATAATGCCTTCCAGCGTGGCTGCAATAATTTGCAGTCCCACCAACAATGTATGAGTGTAACTTTCCCCCCACATCCTCATCAATACTTATTATTATTTGCATTCTTAATAATTGCCATTCAGACTGGAGTGAGATGAAGTATCAATGCAATTTTTATTTGTATTTCCCTTATTGCTAGAGATGTTGAGCATTTTTCATATATTTGTTGACCATTTGTATTTTTTCTTTGAGAAATGTCTATTTAAGATTTTTTACACATTATTAACTGGGTTATTTGTTTTGTTTCTTTTGATTTTAAGTTTTTTAGTTCTTATATATTCTGGATATTAATGACTTATCTGTGGAGCAGGTGGCAAAGATCTTCTATTCTGTAGGCTCTCCCTTACTTCTCTTGTATCCTTTGCTGTGCAGAATCATTTTAATTTAATGCCATCCCACTCTTTGTACTTTAGGAATGTTGTTAAGGAAGTTGATTCTTGTGCTGACAAGGTGGAGTATTCTTCTGGTAGTTGCAGAGTTTCTGGTCTAATTCCTAGGTCTTTGATCCATTTCGAGTTGACTTTTGTGCAGAGTGAGAGATAGGGATCAAGTTTCATTCTTCCTCAATATGATTTTCCACTTTTCCCAGTACCATTTGTTGAAAGGCTATCTTTTCTCCAACATATGTTTCTTGGCATCTTTGTATAGTATCAGGAAACTGCATTTATATGGTTTTTGTCTCTGTGTCTTCTATTTTATTCAGTTGGTCTTCACTTTGTTTTGGTGCCAGTACTATGCTGTTTTTGTTACAGTATCTTTATAGTATGATTTTAGTTCCAGTATCTTGATGCCTCCAACTTTACTCTTCTTGCTAAGGATTGCTATGCTGGGTCTCTTATTTTTCCAAATGAATTTTAGAACTGCTTTTTCTAGTTCTGTGAAGAATGTCATTGATATTGTTATGGGAATTTCATTGAACCTGTATAGCACTTTTGTTAGTATAGTCATTTTGTGAATATTAATTGTGCCTATCTAAGAACATGGGAGGTCATTCCATCTTTTTCAAATTTCTTCAATTTTTTCTTCAGTGTTGTATAGTTTTCATTGTAGAGGTCCTTCACCTTCTTTATTATATTAATTCCCAAGTATTTTAATTTTTGAGGTTATTGTGAATTGGGATAGTTTTCTGATTTATTTTTAGCAGGTTATGGAGGGTAGGAAAGCATTTGATTTTTGTATGTTTATCTTGTATCCTACTCTTTACTCAATTTGTTTATTAACTCTAGAAGTTTTTGGTGGAGTTTTTGGGTCTTCTAAATATAGTCATTCCATCAGCAAGCAGAGATAATTTGAGCTTTTCTTTTCCTATTTGTATTTCTTTAATTTCCTTCTATTGCCGATGTGCTTTGGCTAGAATTTCAAGGACAATGTTGAATAGGAGTGATAAAAGTTGGCATCCTGGAGCTGGGGTTATGGCTCAGCAGTAGAGCACTCACCTCGCAAGTGCAAGGCCCTGGGTTCGATCCTTAGCACCATATAAAAATAAATAAAGTTAAGGTATTGTGTCCAACTACAACTACAAAAAGTAAATATAAAAAAAAAACACCTAAATAAAAAGTTGGCATCCTTGTCTTGTTTCTATTTTGAGAGGAAATGCTTTCAGTGTTTCTCCAGTCAGAATAATGTTGACCTTGTGTTTGATGTATATAGCCTTTACAATATTGAGGTAAGTTCCTTCTATCCGTATTTTCTCTAGTGGATTAAATGTGAATGGGTACAGGACTTTGTCAAACTCTTTCTCTGAATCTATTGAGATAATCATCAGATTCTTTTCTTTAAGACTAATGTTGTATGGGCTGGGGTTGTAGCTCAGTGGTTTAGTGCTTGCCTTTGAGCCAATCTTCCATCCCTGGGATGAGACACACTTGATCATGGTGCACTATCTTTTAAATGTGTTTTTGTATGCAGTTTGCCAATTTTTTATTAATAATTGTTGAATCTTTGTTCATCAAGCATATTGGCCTCAAGTTTTCATTCTTGATGTGTCTTTGTATGGTTTTAGTATCAGGGTGATGATGGCTTCATTAAATGAATTTGTCAGATGTTCCCTCATTTTCTATTTTGGGAATAATTTGAGGAACATTGGTATTAGTTCTTCTTTAAGGCCTGGTAGAAATTGGCTGAGAATCCATTTGGTTCTGACATTTTCTTTGTTTGAAACACAATTTGCCAAGAAGATAGCAAAAGATATAAAAATAGCAAAGATCTCGATATCTCTCTCTCTCTCTCTCTCTCTCTCTCTCTCTCTCTCTCTCTCTCCCCATATGTACATATATACACATGTATATATATATATATATATATATATATATATGTAAATAGTTTGAGTTATGTTTATGTACTTCATTCCACGTATCATTCTTTATATTATATTTTTGTTATGGAAAGTATGTATTTTTCTCCTTCAGGTTAATTATAAGCTGTTTGAAACCAGAACTTGTTTTTTTCTTATCCTCCATAGTGATTTTACTAGTTCTCTGCATATAGTAAGTAAATCCTTTTTTTTTTACTTCATTACTCCATGGATGCTTTATTATTATGCATAGTGGGATTCATTGTGAAATATTCATTAATACACATAACATTATTTGGTCAATTTCATTTTCCAGCACCACCTCTTGCTTCCTTCTGCCCTCCCCCAGTCCCCATCCTGTATTCCACTATTCTCCCTTCTATTTTTATGAGATCCTTTTTTTCCCATTTCTCTCTCTCTAACTTTCACTTATGGAAGCTTGCATATGACCCTTGACATTCTGAGTCTGACTCATTTATCTTAACACACTGCTCTCCAGTTTATAGATTTTCCAACAGATGACAGTTTCACTCTTTATGGCTAACTAAAACTCCACGGTGTATATCTCTCACATTTCTTTATACATTCATCTGTTAATGACACCCAGGCTGGTTCCATGATTTGACTATTATGAATTGTTCATAATAAATATGGCTATGCATATATTGCTATAGAATGCAGACTTTACTTCTTTTGGATAAATACTAAGGAGTGGTATAGCTGGGACATATGGTGGTTCTATTCCTGTTCTTTTAAGGAATCTCTATGCTGAGGTCCATAGTAATTGCATATACTAAATTCTAAATAGCTATTTCTTTGGTTTTTATTTTATATATAATATATATTATATATATATATAAATTTATTTATTCTAATTAGTTATACATGACAGCAGAATGCATTTCAATTCATATTACACAAACGGAGCATGATTTTTTATTTCTCTGATTGTACATGAAATAGAGTCACACCATTTGTGTCATCATACATGTACCTAGGGTAATGATGTCCATCTCATTACACCATCTTTCCTACTCCCATGTCCCCTCCATTCCCCTCCTTCCCCTTCGCCCTATCCAAAGTTCCTCCATTCCTCCCATGCCACTGCCATTATGAATCAGCATCGACTTATCAGAGAAAACATTCAGACTTTGGTTTGGGGGGATTGGCTTACTTTACTTTGCACCATATTCTCCAGCTTCATACATTTATGTGCAAATTCCATGATTTTATTTTCTCTTAATGCTTAGTAATATTCCATTGTATATACATACCACAGTTTCTTTATCAACTCATCTATTGAAGGACACAGTTTAGCCATTTTGAATTGTGGTGCTGTAACCATTGATAAGGCTGTGTCACTGTAGTATGCTGATTTTAAGTCCTTATGGTATAGACCAAATAATGGCATAACTGGGTCAATTGGTGGTTCCATTCTAAGTTTTCTAAGGAATCTCCATACCAATCTTTCCAGATTGGTTGCACCAATTTGAGTCCTAGCAGCAATGTAAGAGTGTGCCTTTCCCCCCACATCCCCATCAACACTTATTGTTGCTTGTATTCTTGATAACTGCCATTCTGACTGGAGTGAGATGAAATCTTAATGTAGTTTTTATTTGTATTTCTCAAATGACAAGAGATTGTTGAGCATTTTTTCTTATGTTTGTTGATCAGTTGTATATGTTCTTTTGAGAAGTGTCTATTCAGTTACTTAGCCCATTTATTGATTGGGTTATTTGGGTTTTTTAAAATATTTTTTAGTTGTAGGTAGACATAATATCTTTAATATTATTTATTTATTTTCATGTGGTGCTGAGGATCAAACCCAGGGCCTCATACATGTGAGGCAAATGGTCTACCACTGAACTACAACCCCAACCTCTTATTTGTTTTTTGGTGTTGAGTTTTTTGAATTCTTAATATATCCTGGAGATTGGTGCTATATCTGATGTGTATGTGGTAAAAATTTGTTCCCATTATGTAGGCTCTCTCTTCCCCTCATTGTTTCTTTTGCTTAGAAGAAGCTTTTTAGTTTGAATTCATTTCATTTATTAATTCTTTATTTTATTTCTTGCGGTTTAGGAGTCTTGTTAAAGAGGTCAGGTATTAATCTGACATGATGAAGATTTGGACCTACTTTTTCCTCTATTAGGTGCAGAGTTCCTGATCTAATTCCTAGGTTCTTGATACACTTTGAGTTGAGTTTAGTGCATGGTGAGAAATAGGGGCTTACTTTCATTTTACTGAATGTGGCTTTCCAGTTTCTTATCACCACTTGTTGAAGTGGCTATCCTTTCTCCAATGTATGTTTTTGGCACGCTTGTCTAGAATGAGATAACTGTATTTATGTGGGTTTGTCTCTGTGTCTTCTATTCTGTACCACTGGTCTACAAGTCAATTTTTTTGCCAATACCATGCCATTTTTGTTACTATTGATCTGTAGTGTAGTTTAAGCTCTGGTATTGTGATGCCTCCTGCTTCACTCTTCTTGCCAAGGATTGCTTTAGCTATTCTGGGTCTCTTATTTTTCCAGATGAATTTTATGATTACTTTTTCTATTTCTGTTGTGGGGAGACTGCTCAAAAAACATACCAAGGCCAAATTTGAAACAAATTGAAGAATTTTTATTCACATGTTTTGCTAATTATACCTGGCCAGGGGCTGTGTGTGACAGAGTCCAAGTGGCTCTCTGAAAGAACAGCAGCGCCCCTCTGAGAGAAATTTGCTATTTAAGGAGGAAAACATATCCTATGGAATTTTTCAGTTAGCAATTAAGCAAATTATAGAAGCTAGAAAAAGCAGAACATCTCAGTCAACTGCATCTTGGGTCCGAGTAGATGCTAGACAACAGTCGAGCAGGTGGTCAGTGGGGATGAGAATGTACTTCAAAGTCATATAGGTCACCAAGACCACCATATCCTGGATTGAGTACATCTTGTGGGGGTACAAAAACAGAAAACAATGTTTTGTTTTGTTTTAAATTTAGCAGAAAACAGCTTTCATTTTATTTTCTCGGAAATGGGTCCTGCAGCTGTCGCTTCACCAGAGCAATAACAGAAAAACTAAAGTGGAGTCTAGAATAGCTGAGATGGAGTCCCTCCAGCCACATCTGTTTGCTCGTATAGCAACAGTGACTCCATTCTTGTTGCTCCAGCAAAGGAGGGAACTATTACAAGTGATCAGGTAGTTTTACCACAGCAATTGCTTTACACAACCAGTATTAGTAATTTATTGGTTGTATTGATCAGTTCACACTACAACATTTCTATGAGGAAGGTTATTGGGATTTTGATTGGAATTGCATTAAATCTGTATAGTGATTTTGGTAGTATGGTCATTTTGACAATAGAACTTTCCATGTTCTAAGATCTTCTTTAATTTCTTTCTTTAGTGTTCTGTAGGTTTTCACTGTAGAGGTCTTTCACATCTTTTGTTAGTTTGATTCTCAAATATTTTTAAGCTATTGTAAATGGAGTAGTTTTCCCAATTTCTCTTTCAGAGGATTCTTTACTGATGTACAGAAATGCATTTGATTTATGGGTGTTGATTTTATATTTTGCTATTTTGCTGAATTCATTTGTTAGTTATAGAAGTTTTCTAGTGGAATTTTTTGGATCCTCTAAGTATAGAGTCATGTTGTCAGCAAATAGTGCTAATTTGATTTCTTCTTTTCCTATTCATATTCCCTTAATTTCTTTCATCTGTCTAATTGCTATGGCTAGAGTTTCAAGAACTATGTTAAATAGAAGGGTTGAGAGAGGGCATCCTTGTTTTGTTCAGTTTTTAGAGGGAATGCTTTCAATTTTTCTCCATTTAGAATGATTCTGGCCTTAGGCTTAGCATAGATAGCTTTTACAATGTTGATATATGCTCCTAATATCCCTAGTTTTTCTAATGTTTTGAACATTAAGCTGTGCTATATTTTCTCAACTGCTCTTTCTGCATCTATTTGGATGAGCATTATCTGTAAGTCTATTGATGTAATGAATTACATTTATTGATTTCTGTATGTTGAACCAACCTTGCATCCCTGGGATGAACCCCAGTTGATTGTGGTGCACTTCATTTTTAATATGTTCTTGTATGCAATTTGCCAGAATTTTATTGAGAATTTTTGCATCTATGTTCATTAGGGATATTGGTCTGACATTTTCTTCCCTTGATGTGTCTTTGATTTTGGTAACAGGGTGATACTAGTTTCATAGAATGAGTTTGGAAGTGTTCTTTCCTTTTATATTTCATGGAATAATTTGAGAAATGTTGCTGTTAATTCTTCTTTGTAGGTCTTGTAAAACTTGGCTGAGAATCCGTCTGGTCCTGGGCTTTAGTTTCTTGGTAGGCTTTTGATGGTGTCTTCTATTTCATTGGTTGAAATTGATGTGTTTAACTTGTGGATATCATTCTGATTCAGTTTGGGTAGATCATATGACTCTAGAATTTTTTTATGTCTTTAAAACATATCTCAACGTTGTAAAAGCTATCTATGCTAAGCCCCAGAACAACATCATTCTAAATGGAGAAAAATTGAAAACATTCCCTCTAAAAGCTTAACAAGACAGGGGTGCCCTCTCTCACCCTTTCTATTTAACATAGCTCTTGAAACTTATGTCTTAATATTTTATATTTTATTGGAGTATAAATTTTCAAATTTATTTATGATTATCTTCTGTATTTCAGTAGAGTCCATTGTGATATTAACTTTTTCATCATGGATTTTAGTAATTTGAGTTTTCTTTCTCCTTCTCTTCATTAGTGTGGATAGGGGTTTATCAATTTTATTTATGTTTTCAAAGAACCACATTTCAATTTTATTTATGTTTTCAAAGAACCACATTTTGTTTTGTCAATTTTTTCTTTTTTCTTTCTTTCTTTTTTTTTTTAACCAGGGAGTGAATTCAGGAGCATTCGACCACTGAGCCACATCCCCAGCCCTTTTATTTATTTATTTTTTTAATATTTATTTTTTTAGTTTTTGGCGGACACAACAGCTTTCTTTGTATGTGGTGCCAAGGGTTGAACCCAGTCCACACGCATGCCAGGCGAGTGTGCTACTGCTTGAGCCACATCCCCAGCCCTGTCAATTTTTTCTTATGTTTCAATTTCATGGATTTCAGCTCTGATTTTAATTATTTCCTGTCTTCTACTACTTTTGGTGTTGATTTGTTCTCCTTTTTCCAGGGCTTTGAGATGTAATGTTAGGTCATTTATTTGTTGACTTTTCTTCTTTTAAAGAATGATCTCCATGCAGTGAACTTTCTTTTCAGTACTTTGCCTTCAGAGTGTCTCAGAGATTTTGATACGTTGTATCAGTGTTCTCATTTACCTCTAAGAATTTTTTAATGTCCTATCTGATGTTTTCTGCTATCCATTATTCATTCAATAGCCTATTATTTGGTCTCCAGGTGTTGGGGTAGGTTCTATTATTTATTTTATCATTGATTTATAATTTAATTCTTTTATGCTCTGATAGAATTCAGGGTAGTATCACTATTTTTTTGTTTGTTAAGAGTTGCTTTGAAGCATAATATGTGGACTATTTTAGAGAAGGACCCATGTATTGCTGAGAAGAAAGTGTTGAAATAACTTGTTGATGGCTGGTATATTCTATGTATGTCTATTAAGTCTATATTTTTATTAGTTATTGATGAAAATTTATTTATTTGTTTGTTTATATGTGGTGCTGAGAATTGAACCCAGTGCTTCATCCATGCGAGGTAGGCACTCTACCACTGAGCCACAACCCCAACCCACATCTAAATTTTCAATTGTATTATTGAGTTGTATAATTTATTTGTTTAGTTTTTCTTTGCAAGTTCTATCCAGTGGTGAAAAAGGTGTGTTAAAGTCACCCAGTAATTATTGTATTGTGGTTTATTTGACTCTTGAAATTAAGAACAGTTTATTTGAATAATGTAGATGCTCCATTGTTTGGGGGCATATATATTTATAATTGTTATGACTTGTTGATGTATGAGTCCTTGAAGCAGTATGAAATGTCCTTCTTTATTCCTTCTGACTAATTTTGGTTTGAAGTTCACTATGTGATATGAGAATGGAAACCTCTGCTTGTTTCTGCAGTCTATGTGAGTGGTATGTTTTCCCCCAACCTTTCACCTTCAGTCTGTGAATGTCTTTTCCTATAAGATGAGTCTCTTGAAGGCACCATTTTATTGGGTCTTTTTTTAAATCCAGTCTGCCAGTCCATGTCTTTTGATTGATCAGTGTAGGACATTAAGATTCATGGTTATTATTGAGACATGGTTTGTATTACTGATAATTTTGGTTTATTTTTGGTTTTTATCTTCATTTGGTTTCTCCTTTGATTGTCTTTTCCTTTAATGTAGTTCCTCCCTTTGCTGATTTTCATTGTTGTTTTTCATTTCCTCCTCATGGAATATTTTGTCAATGATGTTCTTAGTGTAGGCTTTCTTGTTTTAAATTATTTAACTTTTGTTTATCTTGAAAGGTTTTTATTTCATCATCAAATCTAAAGCTTGCTTTTGCTGGATATAAGAATCTTGTTTGGCATCTATTTTCTTTCAGAGCTTGGTATATATTGTTCCAGACGTTCTATCTTTGGGTGTCTGGGTTGAGAAATTTGGAGAGATCCTAACTGGTTTCCCCCTATATATAATCTGATTCCTTTCTCTTGTGGGTTTTAAAATTCTATCCTTATTCTGTATGCTACACATTTTCATTATAATGTGACTTGATGTGGATCTGTTGTGATCTTGTACATTTGGTGTCCTGTTAGCCTCTTGTATTTGATTTTCCAATTCATTCTTTAGGTTTGGAAAATTTTCTGACATTATTTCATTGTATAGATTGTTCATTCCTTTGATTTGTAACTTTATGCCTTCCTCTTTCCCAATAATTCTTAAATTTGATCTTTTGATGTTATCTGATAATTATTGGATGTTCTGCTCATGGTTTCTTACCATCTTCACTATATGATGAAGTTTATTTTCACGAGTATATATTTTGTCTTTATTGTCTGAAGTTCTATTTCCAAGTGATCTAGTCTTTTGTTGATGCTTTCTATTGAGTTTTTAATTTGATTTATTGTTTCCTTTGTTTTAAAGATTTCTGTTTGTTTTTTTCAGAATTTCTATCTCCTTATTGAAGTAATATTTTTCTTCCTGTATATGCTTATGTAGCTTTTTTTCAAAATGGTCTTTTATTGCTTTGTTTGCTCTCACTCACAGAACATTTTTTTTTAGTAATGTATCAATGTTTATTGACAAATGTGCCATGTTTAAGTCAGATGCTAACAAGAGGTAAATTTGATGGGAATAAATGAAGGGTAAAATTTCTATCTCTGAAAGATCTGTGAAAATATACAACTTTTCCAAAATAAAAAACTTATTTAAAGGTGCTACTAACAAACCTAATAGAATGGCTAAAATAAAACAGACCAAGTGCTGTCAAGGATGTAGAGCAATGAGAACTCTGTACATCTGGAACAATGTACAATTAGAAATTGTACTCTGCTGATAGGAATGTAAAATGGTACAGAGCAACAATTATGGAAAACAGTTTGGCAGTTCCTTATAAAAGTAAACATACTTTTACCGTAAAACCCAGTAATCCCACTCAGAGGTATCTACCTAAGTGAAAGGAAACCATTTCAGTGTGTTTCAGTGGCTTTTATATGTGTGTGTGTGTGTATGCCAAAATTTGGAAATAATTCAAATATCCTTCAAACTGTTAAATAAATAAACAATCTGTAGTATAGCCATACAATGGACTACTGCAACACAATTTACAGAACAATTTAGATACATTATGCTAAGTAGAAAAAGCCAGACTCAAGCCTACATGTTTTAAATTCCATTTATATGACGTTCTTTATATGATATTATTACAGGAATATAAAATAGATCAGTGGTTGCCAGGTGCTAGGGATAGAGGAAGAGTAGGCTACAAAGATGCAAAAGGGAAATTTGGGGGGATGATATAACTATTCTGTATCTTCATTGTGGCGGCAGTTACACAATTAAAAGCATTTTTGAAACTCACATATGTATGCTTGGGGCTGGGGATGTGGCTCAAGCAGTAGCGCACTCGCCTGGCTCGCCCGGGTTCGATCCTCAGCACCACATACAAAGATGTTGTGTCCGCCAATAACTAAAAAAAATAAATATTAAAATTCTAAAAAAAAAAGAAACTCACATATGTATGCTTAAAGAAGAATTTTAATTACATACATCCTGAACTCCTTCTCTGACATTTCTTCTAGTATGCTGGCCATGGATTCTAATAATGTCATATCTTGGTATGTTTGGGGCACTTTCTTCCCTTGTTTTTCATGTTGTTCATGTGTCTTCTCCTCTAGCATTGCAGATCCCAGGTATTACAGTTTTTATCCTATAGACTTATAATGTCCTTGCAGGATTTCAATACCTCTCATTTAAGGGGGGAGATCAATATTAACAGATTCCAATGCAAGCAATATTCAGCCTTAAATCAAATAGCTCCTATTAAGACATTGGCAGTTTTGTCACAATAGACAGAAATGGTTACTTTGATAATTGTGTATAATATAAAAATTTGCAAAAGTTTCTAATGGTGGACAAAGAGAGAACCAGGGAGGTGTAGGAAGAGATATTAACAAGGAGGAGTGGATATAGAGTTATTAGATCTTAGGAAGCATGAAAGAGGAATTAATAGAAGTTGTCTCGTAGCTGGAGAAAGGAGAGAAAGAGGCTTTGGGGAGACAGATAAGTTGAAGAATATATATATATATATATATATATATATATATATAGAGAGAGAGAGAGAGAGAGAGAGAGGGGGGGGGGACAAAAAACAAACCAAAAATATTCAAAGAAAGAAAAATGTGAAAATAAAAGATAAATGAATATACAACACAACTATAATATACTATTCAGACATCTCAGTCCTCAATAGCCTAAGAGATGAAAAGAACTTGGTTCCATAAATGCTGGGGATTTGAGGGAGGGAAGAGAGAGAGAGAGAGAGAGAAAGAGAGAGAGAGAGAGAAGAGAAGAGAAGAGAAGAGAAGAGAAGAGAAGAGAAGAGAAGAGAGAAGAGAAGAGAAAAAAACATCTTGAAGGAAAATTAAAGATTGTTGAGTCCAATGTCTTTCTTGCTTCCCTTCTCATCCAGTAGGTAGGGTTGTCTGTAATTTTCTGGTATCTCCACCCCCAGCATGGTGAAGGTTGTCATGGTGGGAGAGTTGGTCTTTGTGGCAGATCTCCTGGAGGTGGGGTATAGCACTTGCCAGTCTCCTTTGGAAGACTACACCCCCAAGGATCTCCTTTGGGGCCTGCTCATATAATGTGGGAACTTGCTCTTATCCCCTTATATTGCCTGTAGACCCCACAATTCCTCATCTCTAATTTAGTCTCTAAACTGTATCTCACTCACCCCCTCCTTTTCTACTTTCCACTCAGGAACCTCTCTCTCCAGAGGTCCTGTGGGCTGCATTCTGGGGCCTGTGCAACTGTCATAGAACATTGTTTTGTATCAGGCAGATCAGGACAGGCTTTGCAAGCTATGGTCCAGCCAAGTAACCACAAGCACTGTGCCAGGTTAGTGGCTGTTGTGGGAAAAGGGAGAGTTGGGAAGTGTAGGTACCTTGATATTGCTTCTGGGCCCAAGCCAGTGTCCCAAGATGGGAGTTGCCCCAACTGAAGATGGCGACAAAGGTGTCCCAAATGGAGACAGCTGCTTTCAGAAATGGGGCATTGGAGCAGGCTGGGCAGTGGCATTGGGCAGTGTGTTTAGAATTGCAGCTCTGTGGCATCCAGTACTGTGGCGGGTGGTTCTCTCAGACCCTGTCTGGTGACCCCAGGTTCAGTCTACCATGTGGAGGAGACTATGGCAGCAGTTGCAGTGTCCCAAAATGGAGACGACCAGGGGAGCCCCATGTTGGTAGATGGGCATCCACATGGGTGTGATGGCTGGGGTTCCTGCATGGGCATGTAGGCCAGGGAGTCTTGAATTAGCACTGAGTCTTGAGGTTCTGCACGGGCATGGTGGCTGGGGATCCTGTGCTGGAGAGGCTGTTGGGGGGTCCTCTAATAACTCACAGAGAAATAGTATTCCCAATGCTTGAATCCCAGGTCATGGAGTGACAAGGGATACAGCCTCTCTCTATCCCACAATCTTGGATACCTCTAAATAGCTATTTTTTGAATGAATAATATAAATAGTGCAATATTTTTGTTTTCATTTGCACTATGCTTATGAATGACTCTATAATATTCACTTCCTTAGTGATTACTGTGCTTTCAATAGCTAAATTAAGTCAATATTATTCATCATAGCCATATTTTTTTTCCACTGGAACCTTGTGGGTTTTGTTGTCTAACCAAAATCATATCCCATAGAAAACTAAGACTTCTGTGAGGGTTTGGTAGAGCTCATATCACTTTCTTCTCCATATAAATAGTAGATATTTTATTCAAATGTCCTATCAGAATGTTCCATTCCAATATTCACAATGGTTGATTTAGTAGTAGGCATGTGATCTTGAATGGGTGGACCAAGTAGAAACATGGGCTGCGACCAGAAAATGTGAAAGAATTAACATATAGACCTGGGCTTTAGGGGAAAAAAAGACTTTTCAAAAAACTACTGCCTAACCCAAAATTCCATGAAGTGTCTGGGGAATTTCTTGAAATAGAGTCAGGCTCAAAAGGAAGGCCATCATGTTATATTGAACACCAACTAGAATATGCTGTAAAATAAGAATCTGCATTAGATTAACTTTTAACATTTCACAGTCTGTGGAAGAGTTAAATGAGATTGTTACAAACAGCAGCAAAAAATGCACTATGATATTTGTTACTTTTATAAATAGAAATTATTCACAGCCATTTCACAGGAAAATTTTGAGCTCTCAGATGATCCAAGTGTAGCTTTATTTTTAGGTTTGGGGAAAACATTAGCTAGTTTCCTAGTAACCTTATTTTACATGTTTAAAAAATTAAAGTTGCATTTATGTCTATTATCAATCCATGTGTTATTGTTTAGAGAAAATAATCTAAAAGAGAATGGGGTTTCAAAGAAAAAAAGATCTTCCTAGAAGAAAGTTATAGTGACAATTTATTTTTATAAACCCCTAACTTCTACTAAATGAAACTCAGACTCCTTTTTCCACTGTTAAAGACCCTGTTCTTTTTATGTCTTTGCACTTATTGGATAGAAGAGATTCAGGTCAGAGCTAAGGGAAAACAAAGTCTACTTAGAAACAGGAATCACTGATGTTCTCATTGCCATTGTAGAGAAGCCTCTGACCATGCAGTCATAGCCCCATTTTGAGACATTCTGTAGTCTCTCAATGTAATAAGCACATGAAATGTCAGAATGTGGAGTTTTTGAAACTATTCCTATTTTATTATTTTCTTTTTGATTGATGTGTATTAATTTCACATACTAATGGGGCCCATTATGTTTTTCCATATTTGCATACAACATTCACTGGTCAAATCCAAATCCTTCTTTTGTTAATTCCTCCAATACTTCCTTCCCAATCTACATTAGTCAGTATTCTACATTCAAATCCACTGTTTTGTTTTTTAGCTTCTGCATATGAAAGAGAACATGTGGGTCTTGTCTCTGGCTTATTCCTCTTAACATAACATCCTCTTAATCCATCCATTTTGCTGTAATGCCAGGATCCCATTTTTCTTCATGGCTGAATAATATTCCATTTCATTATCCATTCATCATGGGCACATAGGCTGATTCCACATTTTACCTATTACCATAATAAACAGGGGCATATAGGTTTCTTTTTGGTGTGCTGATTTCATTTCCTTTGGATATAGACCTAGAAATAGAATAGTTGGACCATATGGTAGCTCCAGTTTTAGGTTTTTGAGAAATCTCCATACAGTTGATTCAGTTTAACTGTATCTTTTGGGGGAGGGTACCAGGGATTGATGTCAGGGGCACTCAACCACTGACCCACATCCTCAGTCCTATTTTGTATTTTATTTAGAGAAGGGTCTCACTGAGTTGCGTAGTACCTCACATTTGCTGAGTCTGGTTTTGAACTCTCCATCCTCCTGTCTCAGCCTCCTGAACTGTTAGGATTATCGGCATGCACCATCATGTCCAGCAACAGTGTATTCACATTTTTGCCAGTGCTAGTTACTTTTTGTTTTCTTGATAATTGTCACTATAACTGGTGTGGAATGGTATCTTTGTGGTTTTGGTTTGCGTTTTCCTGATGTCTAATGATATTGTATATATTTTATATTTTTGGCCATTTTTATTTTCTCTTCAGAGAATTGTACATTAGATAATTGGCCCCATTTTTAATTGGAACATTTATTTTTATAGTAAAGTTTTTTGTTATATATTCTAGATATTAATCCTGTGCCAGATGAATAGCTGGCAAAGGTTTTATCCCATTGGGTTGGTGTTCATTCCTTGGTGGATACTTAGATTAATTCCACATCTTGGATATTATGAACAATGCTATTTTGAAAATGGGACTACAGATATCTTTTCTATGTACTAATTTCATTTATTTTTATACCTAGTAATAAGATTGGTGTATCATGATGTAGTGTTTTTCTAAAAATTTTAATGGACCTCAATACTGTTTTCCATTTGGCTGAACTAATTTAAATTTGTTGCTACAATGCATAAGGATACAGTGTTGATATTTCATTGGCAACACTTGTGATATTTTGTTTTGTTGGAATAATCATTCAAGCAGGTATGAACTCATTCTCATTGTTGTTTGATTTGTATTCCCCTGATGATTAGTAAAGTTGACCATTTCTTCTAATACCCATTGGCTGTTTTGTCTTTTCAGAAAAATGTCTTTTAAGGTATTTTGCTTGTTTTTCAATCCAGTTTTTTTTTGTGTGTGTGTATGTGCGTGTGTGTATGTGCATGCACATGTGTGCTATTAAGTCATTTATTCCTTCCTTGTATTGTTTAATATTAACCTCTTATCAGATATAGGATTTTCAAATATTTTTCTCATCATATAACTTGTCTCTTCATTCTGTTGATTATTTACTTGGCTGTGCAGAATATTTTTAATTTGTTGTAATATCATTTGTCTGTTTTCCCATTTGTTACCTATGCTTTCAGAGTCAAATTCCCCTAAAAGATTATTGCAAAATCATTTTCAATGGGATTTATCCTATGTTCTCTTCTGGCAGGTTTAAAGTTTCAAGGGTTATGTTTAAGTTGTTAATCCATTTTAGTTGTTTTTATATAGTGTGAGATCAGAACCTTATTTCATTCTTCTGTGTATGGAATCCAGTTTTTCCCTCACCATTTATTAAAGGGTGGCTTTATCCATTATGTGTTCATAGCACCTTTGTGGAAAAAAAATCAATTAACTGTAAATATATGGATTTATTTATTTGCACTCTGTTGAGTTTCATTGGTTTATGTGTCTCTTTTAAGGCAGTACTGACCTATATTGATTACTATAGCTTTGTGCTTCGTAGTTTTAGGAATAAGGTAGAATAATGAACCCTTCTTTGTTCTTTTTGCTCAATATTACTGTTACCATTTGGGTTATTTTGTGGTTCCATATTACTTTTAGGATAGTTTCTCTATTTTTGTGAAATTTGACTTTAGAATTTTGAGAGAGTTTACATTGAATCTTGGTTATTTGGGGCAATATGTACATTTTGACATTATGGTTTCTTCCAATCCATGAAAATTTGATATTTTAATTAGTTCCATCTGTTTTTTTAGTGTAGAGGCTTTCACCTCCTTGGTTAAATTTATTTCTAAGTATTTTATAATTTTGTAACTTTTCTAAGTGGAAATATTTTCTTAATTTTTTGAATACTTTCTTGTTAGAATATGGAAGTGCTACTTTTTTATTGATTGCATATCCTGAAACTTTCTTTTTTCTTTTTTTTAAGAGAGAGAGAGAGAGAATTTTTTAATATTTATTTTTTAGTTTTCGGTGGACACAACATCTTTATTTTATTTTTATGTGGTGCTGAGGATCGAACCCAGCACCCTGCGCATGCCAGGCGAGCGTGCTACCGCTTGAGCCACATCCCCAGCCCATCCTGAAGCTTTCTTGGTTTATTAGTTCTAACTTTTTTTGTCTTTTACATTTTTTATCCAATTATTTTTCCAAATTTTTGCTATTGTTCACAAACTTTCTTTTTTCATCTGTAATGTTTTCTCTTTTGTCTGAAGTACATCCACTAGAATTTATATTAGTGAGGGTTCATTGGTGGCAAATATAGACTCTTTGTGGTGGGGGTCTACTTAGTTATACATGACAGCAGAATGCATTGCATTCATTGTATACAAATGGAACAATAAAATAAAAAGAATTATAACTTTTTTGTTAAGCCTTTAGGGTTTTCTGTATAAGATCAAACAGATTCTTTAATACTTTCCTTACAAGTTTGACACTTTTTTTACTACCTAATTTCTCTGACTAGGACATCTAATACTATGTTTTATAGAAATTTTGAGAGTAGACATCCTTGTACTCTTATTGATCTTAGAGGAAAAGCTTTCAACTTTTCACCAGTTAACATAACAGCTGTGGGCCTTTTGTGTATGACCTTGATTGTATTGAGGCAATCCCTTCTGTATTTAATTGTTGAGACATTTTATCACGAAAATATGTTGAATTTTGCCAAATATTTTTCCTTCATCTATTGAGGTAATCAGTTTTTTTCCTTTTTTTCTAATAAGATGTGTTACATATATTGATTTTTATATGTTGAACCATTCTTACACCCCAGGCATAAATCCTAGTTGGTCATATTGTGTGATTCTTTTACTATGCTATTGTATTTGGTTAGTTGGTATTTTGGTGAGAACTTTTACATCTGTGTTTATTAGGGATACTGGCCTGTAGTTTTTCCTTTTTTGTAACATCCTTGCCTACCTTTGGTGTCAGAGTTAATGACAAATTGTAAAGTGAGTTTGGAAGTCTATCCTCTTCAAATTTTTGAAGAAATTCTTTAAGAAAAATAGCATTAATTGTTTTTAAATGTTTGGGACAACTCATTAAAGAAGCTATCTGGTTTTGACTTCATCTTTCTTAGCAAGTTTTTAATAAATGACTACATGTCATTTTTATTCTGTTTGGATTTTCTGTTTTTTTATTATTCAATCATGGTAGCTGTTGTATTTCTAGGTTATACTATTTCTTGACACATAATTGTCTGTATTAGTCTCCTATGATACTTTGTATTTCTGTGCTATAATAATTTCTTCTTGTAGGGCCTGGGGTTGTGGCTCAGTGGTAGAGTGCTTGCCTAGTACCTAGAAGGCCCTGGGTTCATCCTCAGCACCACATAAAAATAAATAAAATACTGGTATTGTGTCCATCTTCAACTAAAAAAAATATGAAAAATTCTTAATTTTGTTGATTTTTCTTAGTGTTTATTAGTGTATTTTTCATTTAGTGGTACTTAATCTTATTTCCTTTTTTCTACTAATTTTGGCCTTATTTTTTCTAATTATTACTTTTGGTATAAAATTATGTTGTACTTGTGAGATTTTTATTCAAAATTAATCACAGAGTGTAAAAGAACTGAAGAGAAAAATGTCTCATGAGCCATGAAATAAATTCAGGGAGCCTAATGAACTGAAACCCTAGAAGAAATGGAAATTTGAAGGAGGTGAAAATAGAACAACATATTTGAAGAAACAGTTGTTAAAATTTTCTAAATTTTCTGAAAACAATGAATCTGTAAATCCAAGAAGCTTAGTGAATCTCATCTATAAGAAACATGAAGAAAGTTATAGTTAAGTTTATAAAGATAAAATTTCCTTAAAGCTGGTAATAGAGATTCATAAAACGAAGGAAATATAAGTGGATAATTAAATAGAAAAAGTAAAAAGAATGATAACACACATATGAATTAATATGACTCAGAATATGGACATCACTGAAGTACTAAAACAACTAAACTACCCATTTATAATTATACCCAGAAAAAAAATATTTCAAATATAAAAGTCAGTACAAATTCAGGCATGCATAAACTGAATTTATTCATAAATACCAAACCTGCAGTGCAAGAAATATTGAAGAAATTCCTTAAGTCGTATGTAAAATGATATCATATTGATATAGTCACATACACAAAAATGAAGACAACAGATAATTATAATTATGTGCATAAATATGATTTGTTTTATTATTAAATATTTCTCTAAAGTACTTTAAGAAAAATTATAGCAATATATTTTGGAGTTTATAACTAGAACTAAGTATGATAAGAATAGAAGAAAGAAAGAAGAAATGGATATGCAGTTTTCTAAAGTTCTCAAAGTGTATGTGAAGTGATATAACATCACTTTAAATAGACTGTGTGTGATTATTTAAAACATATTCTATAAACCATAACTCAAACATTAAACATACACACAAAACCAAAGCTTCAGCCAATAAACACTCAAAGAAAATAAGAGAAAATCATCAATAAAATATTAATCTAACCAGAAAGAATGCACAAAAAAGAAGAAAAGGGGGAAATCACAGACAGAAAACTATTAAGACAGAAGAAGAAACAAACTACAAGCATATAAATAATCATATTAAATGTGAGAATTATAAATAACCTAATGGAAGATCATTAGACTGAATTATAGTCAAAATATTCTACATGTTGCCTATGAGTGCTATTTTATACCTGGGGATAGGAGAATACTTAAAAGTAAAAAGACAAAGATGAAACATGATTACTGTTCAGAAAGGTGTTAAGATAGCTGATTTGGGGCTTCTTTCTTTGGGAAGGACTTATGACCAGATACGTCTTTTGCTGGCATTTAAAAACTTGGGTTTTAGTAGTGTTCTTACCATTCTTAAACTGATAAATTAGTTTGTATCTAAGTTATGTGTATAAGAATAAAATTATAATAAACATATTGTTTCCTACCTGCAATCTGAAATTTGGGAGCATACTAATAAGCAAAGGGTGTCACTGTAACTATGTTCCCATTTTTTATTGGTGCATTATAGTTGTACAAAATGATGGGATTTGTTACATATTCATGCAATTGCACAATATCCTGGTGAAAACTTTTTTTAGGTAGATGAAATTTCATTTTTTTTACTAAAGGGACAGGGAAAAATATAATATTTCCCCCTTAATTTATTAATAGTGATACAACAAATTAATTTCTATCACAGTTGAGCATATTTGCAGGAAATAATATTTTAGTTTTATTTTACATTTCATGAGATACAAATTGAGCTTGATATGTTTCTAAAGCACAAAATTTTAAGCTTTATTGTTCAGAAACATTCTACACATTTTTATTGCTAAGGGGAAGAGTGACCTCCCCTTAGTATAAGAGCATAAGAAACTCTACATGTGAGTGAACTCTACATGCCTCTGCCTATGTATGATATGATTTTTTTCTATATCATTACTGCTATGGTTTGAGTATATTCCTAATGGTTTCTGTGTGGAAGCTTTCTCTCCAATGTAGTAATCTTGAGAAGTGAAATTTTTAATAGGTGGGCTTATTGAGAGTTAATTAGGTCACTGACATCATCCTCCTCCTAAGAGAGTTAGTTCCTACATGAGTGAGTTGTTATAAAAAGAGCAAATCTCGGGAGTGGGGCTATAGCTCAGTAGTAGAATGCCTGCCTTGCCCATGTGAGGCACTGGGTTCGATCCTCGGCACCACATAAAAATAAATAGATAAAGATATTGTGTCCATCTACAACTAAAAAATATATTAAAAAAGAACAAATCTGGTCCCATAGAATCTCTATGATTTCCTACCTTTCCATGATCTATTTTCCATTCAGTTCTACCATTTTGATGCCATCCTCCATGAGGCTTGCACCAGAGGCTGAACAAATAGAGCTCATGATCATGGATTTTTAGCCTCCAAAACTGTGAACTAAATGAACTTCTTTTCTTTATAAAATACCTAGCCTCAAATATTTAGTTATAGCAATAGAAAATGGGCAAATAAAGGAAATTGGTACCATAGAAATTGCTATGATACCTGAAAATATGGAAATGACTGGAACTTGGTAATGAACACAGATGGGAGTTTGGAGCAGCCAGAGGGGGAAAAAAAGCCTAGATTTCTGTAAGTGTAACATTCTGGTAGTGCTCAGAATATAAGGAGACTCTGGAACTAGTCTAGTCTCAGATGGAAATGAGAATACATTGGAAATAGGAATAAAGGCACCCTTGTCACTCTATTGTACAAAAATTAGCTGCATTATGTCCATTCCAAGGGCTTTAAGGAAAACCCTATTTGGGGATGATAAACTAGGACATTTGGTGGAGGAAATATCTAAAGAGCAAGGCATTCGGATTTCATTGGTACTGTTGGCTGGAAAACCTATAGTGAGCGTGGCCAGAGAATGATTGAAAAGCATATAAGGGTACATTCCAGCAACTACTCACCAAAGACATTACCTCAGATAAAAAGAAGCCAAGCACTCTTGAGTCAGTACAATGGGAAAGAGGTACAGAAGGCATCTCAGAAATCTCTGTGGCCACCTATCCAATTACAAGGCTAGAGGCCTAGAGGCAGAATTGTTTCAGGGAATGGGCCTGGGTGCTTTCCATGGTGCTGCTTCCAAGGAATGTCTTGGGATTCAGCTGACTGCTTTCCAGTGATCTACTCCATGGGTGCTTTAGCTATGGTTCCAGCAAGCCCAGGCATAGCTCATGCCACTGCTTTGAAGGAAACCAAGTGGCATACTTTGGTTTCCATATGCACTGGTTCTGCAAGTGGGAGAATGCAAGGGGTCATGATGGCTTCCAGTTATATTTCAAAGTAAGCACTGATAGTCGACACAAGGGCCTGCCCCAGGGGCAGAACCACTCTGGGATTCTCCACTAGAATGCCTAAGGGAGCTGTAGAACTAATACCACTGTTCTTAAGACCTAAGGAAAGAACAACTAGTATTATGCAGTGCCCATCTGGGAATCAGCATGCACTGCCAGCCAGTGAAATTAGCCATACAGGCTAAGACCAGCAAAGCCATGTTATCAGGGTTTCCCAAAGTGTTGGATATTCCTTCCCCACAACAGAGTTCACAGGATTCTGGACTTGGAATTTTAAGATTTAATGTCTACCCTGATGGATTTCAGTTTTGTTTTGGGGCCTTATTATTCCTCTCTACTTCCCTATATTTCCTTTTTGCAATAGGAATGTTTATTCTATCCCTGCCCCACTATTGTGTATTGGAAGTAGAAAACATTCTTGTTTATTGTATAAACATTTGGTTTATTGTATCAGCTCAAAACTTAAAGGAATTTGCCTTGAGTCTCATATGAGACTTTGAACTTGGTCTTTGAGTAACGCTATATTGAGTTAAGATTTGGGGAGTATTAGGAATGGAATGATTGCATCTTTTTTTTTTTCATTGTGATAAGGACATGAACTTTCGAAGCTAGGGGCAGAATGCCATGGTTTGGATATAGTTTGAAGGTCCTACAAAAATCTGCAGTGTGTTAATGCTGAGAGGTCATAAAACATTAAGAATTGGGGCCCTGTGAGAAGTAATTAGGTCATTGAGGTCATTACCCTTGGAAGAGGTTAAAATCATTCTTATGAGACCCCAGCTAGTTCCCATAAAATTGAGTTGTAATAATTATAAGTCTGGCCCTTGAATCTCTCTGGCTTCCTGTCCTACTACATAATCTTTTCCACATATGCTTCCACCATTGTGATGCAGTCTACCATGATACTCTCACCAGAGGCCAGATGGATGGGATTGCCCAATCTTATCAACATTCATTATCCAAAACTGTCAACTATGTAACTTATTTTCTTTATAAAGTACCTGCCCTTATGTATTTCTGTTATAGCAATATAAAATAGAATAATATACTTAATTTATCATTATAGTGAATCTTAGCCATTGTTTATATGCTAAGATCCAGTAGTCCTTCTAAATATGTTGACGTGGTTTTGTGTCTCTGATTCAGTAAAGAAAACAATGGGAAGTGATTATATCAAAAGGAGATATAATCAGGGACAAAGAATGTAAATTTGGGGCTAAGGATGTAGCTCAGAGGTAGAGTGTTTGCAGAACATGTATGAGACTCTGATTTTGATCCTCCTCTCTGCAAAAATAAATGAGTAAGGGATCAATTCTTCAGGAGAACACAATCTGAAAATGTCATGTATCTAAAACAGTGCTTCAAAATTTGTGAAGCAAATGATAGAACTAAAAGGTAAATGGATTAATCCAAACTTATAATCAGCTATTTCATTCATACTCTCTCAATTATTGCTAGAACAAATACACAAAAGTTAATCAGGATATACCAGCCTTTGAAAACACTATCACCCAAATTAACCCAATTGATGTAAATATCATTCTGTCCACGTTTTTCAAGTACATGTGTGTGACATACTTGTGGCCACACTATAAACTTCAGTAAATATAAAAAGAATCAAATTATACAAAATGTGTCATATACACAAAATGTAGTTTTATTAGAAAACAATATATCTGTAAATACTTGTACCCTAAATAGTATTTTTGAACAACTCATGAACAAAAATATTAAGAGAAAAATTTAGAATTATTTTATAAGAATGTATCAAAATTCATATGGTACATCTAAAGTAGTACTTAGACTAAGGAATTCATAGCACTGAAATGTCTGTTTTAGAAGAGTCTCCAATCAGGAAAATATGAGAGAAGATTCATATTCAATGTGAGAAAGCAGAAATGTAATAATATTGCTGTACCCACGTGTGATAAAAGAATTATAATAGAATATTATGAATTATTTATTTGAATAAATTTGAGAAGTTAGATGAAATGAGGAAATTTTTAAGTTTATATATTGTCAAACTATTTAAGAATAAGCAACCAAAAACAATTACTAAATTATTTTAATTCATAGTCATAAAAACCTCCAGATGTGGATAACTAAACTGGTGCCTTCTACTAGACAATTAAAACAGAAATAAGAAAATAATACTCATTCTACACAAACTTTCTGAAAATTGAAGATACACAGTTTTTAAAATAAGACTTGTATACTTATTGGTATTTTGTTCATAATCAGAAATGTTAAGATTGTATTAATACATAATATTTTCTATAAATGTGAACTTTCTCAGTATAATATACATATATATCCTAAACGTATTCAGAACTATTATACCTCAAATAACAAGTGTTATCTGAAATATTTTTAAGTCTGATCATCCTTGGTGAAAATATAACATCATGACTTAAAGTATCCTAATCTAAATGTGTTATATGTCTCAGTTAATCTTTGCATCTACTCAAAAAATATTATTTCTTCAACTTTTTAAAATTTTTATTTGTTTTAATTAGTCATACATGACAGCAAAATGCATTTTTGCACTTTGATATATCTTACATAGATAGGATATAATTTCTCATTTTTCTGAATATACATGCTGCAGAATCATATTAGTCATACAGTCACATATATACATACAGTAATAATGTTTGTTTCATTCTTCTATCTTTTCTATCCCCACATCCCCTCCCCTCCCTTCCCATCACTTCCCTCTACCTAATATAAGTTAATACTATTCTTCCCTAGTGCCCTCCTGCCTTATTTTGAATTTATATCCACATATTAGAGAAAACATTCAGCCTTTGGTTTTGTGGGATTGGCTTATTTCATTTACAATAATATTCTCCAACTCCAACCATTTACTGGCAAATGCCATAATTTTAATCTTCTTTAAAGCTGAGTAATATTCCATTGTGTGTGTGTGTATATATATATATATATATATATATATATATATATATATATATATCACATTTCCTTTATCCATTCATCTATTGAAGGACACCTACATTGGTTGCATAGTGAATTGAGCTGCTATAAACATTGATGTGGCTATGTCACTGTAGTATGCTGATTTTAAATACTTTGGGTGTAAACCAAGGAGTGGGATAACTGGGTCAAATGGTGGTTCCATTCCCAACTTTCTGAGAATCTCCATACTGCTTTCCATAGTACTTGCACAATTTACAGTCCCACCAGAAATGTATGAGTTTACTTTTTTGCCCATATCCTCACCAACATTTATTGTTACCTGTATTCTTGATGATTGCCATTCTGACAGGAGTGAGATGAAATCTTAGAGTAGTTTTGATTTGCATTTCTCTAATTGCTAGAGATGTTGAACACTTTTTCATATATTTGTTTATCAACTGTATTTCTTCTTCTGTGAAGTATCTGTTCAGTTCCTTAGTCCATTTATTGATTGGGTTATTTGTTTTTTGGGCGTTAAGTTTTTTGAGTTCTTTATATATCCTGCAGACCAATACATTATCGGAGGTACATGTGGTGAAGATTTTCTCCCAATCTGTAGGCTCTTTCCTCACTTTATTGTTTCCTTTGCTGCTACAAAGCTTTTTAATTTGAATCCATCCCATTTATTAATTCTTGATTTTATTTCTTTCGCTTTAGGAATCTTGTTAAGGAAGTCAGATCTTAGGCCAACATGGTGAACCTTTAGGAGTACTTTTTCTTCTATTAGCTGCAGGGTCTCTGTTCTAGTGGCTAAGTCATTAATCCAATTTGAGTTGATTTTTGTGCAGGATGAGAGATAGAGGTTTAATTTCATTTTGCTACATATAAATTTCCAGTTTTGCCAGCACCATTTGTGGACTAGGCTATCTTTTCTCCAGTGAATGTTTTTGGCACCTTTGTCTAGTATGACATAACCATATTTTTTCAGACTTTTTACTGAAAGGAATGGACAACTTACAGGATGACAGTATGAAAACTTTAATACGAATAACCCCAGTCAGGAAATGGGTGAGGTGAGACTGGTTGAATAGAAGATGCAAGATTGTTAATATCACATATTTCAAGCAAGATATTAATTAATAATATCTGAAGTTTGAGGCTTATCAAAAGAAAGTCTCATAGAAATAGAATGTAAATGTTCACATACGTATTGATAATTCTCAAAGAAATGGAATAGAATAAATAGAAATAAATACAAAAATCAAAATTAAAAAATAATGATATCTGAAATTAAGCAATGATAATTTTAATTTAAATATTTGAATAATCAGTGTCTTTTTATTGATACTTTAAAAAATAAATGACAGCAGAATGCATTACAATTCTTATTACACATAAACAGCACAATTTTTATGTTGACACCAATTCTTGTCTTCATACATGTACTTTGGATAATGATGTCTATCATATTCCACCATCCTTGATAATTCCCTGCACTCTCCTTTTTCCTCCCACCCCTCCTCCCTATCTAGAATTCATCTATTCCTCCTATGCTCCCCCTCCCTACCCCACTATGAGTCAATCTCCTTATATCAGAGAAAACATTTGGCATTTTTTGGGGGGGATTGGCTAACTTCACTTAGCATTATCTTCTCCAACACCACCCCTTTACCTGCAAATGCCATGATTTTATTCTCTTTTATTTTTTTTTATTTTTTTATTTTATTTTTTTGAGAGAGAGTGAGAGAGGAGAGAGAGAGAGAGAATTTTTAATATTTATTTTCTAGTTCTCGGCGGACACAACATCTTTGTTGGTATGTGGTGCTGAGGATCGAACCCGGGCCGCACGCATGCCAGGCAAGCGCGCTACCACCTGAGCCACATCCCCAGCCCATATTCTCTTTTATTGTTGAGTAAAATTCTATTGTGTATATATGCCACCTTTTTTTATCCATACATCCACTGAAGGACATCTAGGTTGGCTCCACAGTTTAGCTTTTGTGAATTGTGCTACAATAAACATTGATGTGGCTATGTTCCTATAGTATGCTGTTTTCAAGTCCTTTGGGTATAAACTGAGGAGAGTGATAGCTGTATCAAATGGTGGTTCCATTTTCAGATTTCCAAGGAATCTTCATACTGTTTTCCATAATGGCTGTACCAGTTTGCAGTCCCACCAGCAATGTATGAGTGTACCTTTTTCCCCATATCCTCGCCAACACTTATTGTTGTTTGTCTTCATAATAGCTGCCATTCTGACTAGAGTGAGATAATATCTTAGAGTAGTTTTGATTTGCATTTCTATAATTGCTAGAGATGATGAACATTTTTTCATATATTTGTTTATTGATGCAATGTCTTTTTTGAGGAGGAGTACCAGGAATTGAACTCTGGGCCACTCGGTAACTGAGCCACATTCCCAGGACTATTTTTTTTTTATTTAGAGACAGGGTTCCACTGAGTTGCTTAGCACCTCTCTTTTGTGAACTCACAGTCTTCCTACCTCAGCCTCCTGAGATGCTGGAATTACAGACATGTGCCACTGCACCTGGCAATGTCATTTCAATATGATTATTTCTGTAAATATATTTATTCATTTATCAATCTATCACTATTATTTACATAGAGAAATGGTTTTAATGATGCTGTTTCTGGGTAATTCCATTATGTTCTTCATTGTTTGAATTTTTATAATTAGTATGTATCATGTTCACAGAATCACAAAATAATTTTATGTATATAATATGACTGCAGTGTTTGTAGCTTGGAAGACCAAACCCATGAAGACATTAAGCAAGACAGCTCGTAGACTGTATGGATTTTGCACACTTTAAATAAACGTTGCATTTATTTTCCATGAAGATGTTGGTTATTGTATATGTTATATATAAATTCACTGTTTGTAATTTCTCCAAGAGGATGTGGAATTTTATAAGCATACTGAAGGAAGATGTGAAGGAAAGGATATTTTGGATATGATGAACTCAGGAAATTTCGAGAAAATATGAGGATCTGTACAAGAATCACAAAATTAGTGATACTCCTAAAGTTTATAGCTTTCAATATTCCACAAACAAGAACTCCAGTGTGATTTCATAATATTTCACTTTTAATTATCACAGTTACTCAATAAGTGGTCCTAAAATTTAAGAATAGGAACAGTCTTTTTCTGCTTCTATTGGTATTCTACTTTGGGTTCAAACGATTTCCTGTTATTTAAAAATCTCTCAGGAGGGAAGTATAAGGCAATGGAATGTAGTGGAGAGCCTAGAAATAAACAGTTGCATATATGTCAGATTCTTTTTGATGAAGGTGTAAAGACCCTTCAATAATTAAGGGACAATCTTCTAAACAAATTATGCTGAATAACTATATATACATAACTGGGAATCCAAAAAATAAAAGTAGAAACTTACATAACACCATATACAAAAATTTTCTACAAATGGATCAAGGACATAAAATTAAGAGTTATGTGCCTATGTATATGAGTGAATACACCACAGTGAATCTCCACATTGTGTATAACCACAAGACTGGTATACTAATTAGAATAATTGGTTCTCCATATTTATTTGTATAAATATGTCAAAATAGACAATACTGTCATGTATTACTAAAAACAACAAGTAAAATTTTAAAGACAGTTGTAACTATAAAACTTAGAAGAAAACATAGAGGAAATGACACTGGATTTGGCAATGATTTCTTGAAAAAGCAATGAAAGAAAATAAGACAAGCTGAATTTCATTAAAGTTGTGCATCATAGGAGATTTTTCAACAGAGTGAAAAGGCAGACTACAAAATGGAGAAAACATTTGCAAAACAGATCATTGATAAGGGATTAGTATCCAGAATATATGTAGAACTTCTACAATTCAAAAGCAACAAATGATTCAAATATAAAATTGTCACAAGATCTGAATATACATTTCTCCAAGGAAAATATCCAAATGGGCAATAAGAACATGAAGATATTCATCATTCTTAGTCATTAGATAAATAAATCACGAGATACATCTTCACCTCACATGCATTAGGATGGCTGTTATTAAAAAAACACCTGAAATATTCGTTTGGGTGGGGATGTAGAAAAATTGGAATGTTTGTGAATTACTGGTGGAAAAGTGAAGTGGTGCTGTTATTGTGGAAATATCATGGCAGATCCCCTAAAAATTAAAGAGTTGCTATATGATTCAACAGTCACTTCAAAAGAATTAAAAGCAGAGACTGAAACATATACTTGTACATCTGTGTTCATAGTAGCATTATTCACACTAGCCAAATTATGGAAGCAATCCAAAAGTCTATTATTGAGTGAATGAATAAATAAAATGGGATATATATATATATATATATATATATATATCCATATCTATATCTATATCTATATCTATATATCCATATCTATATCTATATATATATATCCATATCCCATATGCCAAACCTTGTGTTTAAGTTAAGTTATAATAATCAAACAAAATCAAAATTCTAATTTTCAGCATTAGTCTGTTTGAATCTTGTATTCAAATGTGACTATCAGTATAAATATTTGATTCACTGTCTTTTCATTATGAAATATAAAGTTCATAATGTCACATTATGCTGGTTTTTGGAATTATTTGGTAGAATGCCCTGCATTTAATTTTGATTTTCCCTTACTATATGTATATATTTAAAAATGAAAAAAAGTCTCCCTTTACTTTTTGTTACCTCATAAATACGTTTTCTGTGATTGCATTGTTGTCATACTAATACTTTCCCTTCTTATAGCATTCTCATATTCATATTCTTTATCCAATTGATTCAAATTTCATATTTCAGCCTTAAATTGAATGAAATTATGATGTAGACTATGGTATGGATGAAATTTGAAGGCATCCTAAGTTAAATAAGCCAGATGCAAAAGGACAAATATTATTCTATTTGTTTGTTTGTTTTTTGGAATTGGGGATTGAACCCAGAGGTACTTAACCATTGAGAAACACTCCCCAGCCCTTTTCTATATTTAGAGACATTTTATTTAGAGTCTCACTGAATTGCTTAATGCCTTGTTAAGTTGCTGCGGATGACTTTGAACTCATGATTCTCCTACCTCATCCTCCCAAGCCTATGTTATTCTATTTATATGAGGTATATAAAATAGTCAAATTAGTTAAAATAGATAGTACAATTGTGGTTTTCAGGATTTGTCATGAATAGGGAAAGGGAAACTTCGTATTTAATGGGTACAGAGCTTCAGTATGAGATGATGAAAACATCGTGGGAATGGAGAGTGGTAATAGTTGCACAAAATGTGAAGGTACTTTATTCTTTTGAATGTACAGTTAAGTGGCTAAAGTTGTTGAAATATATATATATATCGTGATAAAGTCTTTTAGGAAACTTAATTTTAAAATGATCGAAACTTTTAATACTCAATATCAGTGCATAGCATAAATTCTGGTTTTACAGTGAACTGTGTTATATTTCAAAATTAAAAAAGAATAAATAAAAAAGTTAAATTTGTTTAATATAGTCATATAACTGAAATATTTAATAGAAAAATGAAAGATATTGAATATTTTTTCATGTTTGTGTTGGGCATCTATATTTCTTCTTTTGAGAAATATGTGTTTAGCTCATTTACACATTTGTTGTATAGGCTATTTTTTGGCATTTAGTCTTTTGAATTTAGTATATATTCTGGTATTTATCCTCTGTTAGCAGAATAGCTGGCAAAGAATTTCTCAGCATACTCTTTTGATACATGAATACCAATGTTTATAGCAGCACAGTTCACAAAAGCCAAGTTATGAAACAAGTCTATGTGTCTGTCAACAGATGAATGAATAAAGAAAATGTAATATATGGCATTATGGGATTTTACTCAGCCATAAAGAAAAATGAAATATTGTCATTTGTAGGTAAATGGATGGAACTGGAGAGTATAATATTAAGTGAAATAAGCCAGATCCAGAAAGTCAGGGTTGAGGGGACAGCCCCACCAACACATACAGAGACCAGGAAGGCCCAGGACAGTCTTGCTGATCCATGAAGACCAAGTAGGTCCAGGACAGTCTCGCTGATCCCTGTGGAGGCCAGGCAGGCCCAGGACAGCCTGGCTGACCAGCAGAGTCTAGGCCAAGGCCTGGGACCACCTTGCCAACCCATGAGGAGCCCAGGCCCAGGCCCAGGACTGTCTACCATGCTGAGAACCATGTCCATATACCACAGCACTACATCTCTAAACAGGCTGCCCAAAGCCATCTTTCAGTGTGCCCATTCAGCCTCATTTCTAAAACTGCTCACTGCCATTTTGGGACACCGCCAATGCCATCTAAGGTTACCCCCACTGCTACCACCACCATTTTTAGAACACAATAGTAGTTGTGGCAACTTCTATCTTGGGATACTGGCCAGTGGCTGGAAGCCCAGCATCAGGGTACTTACAGGTTTGATGCTACACTGCCTCCAACTATGGATGTGGCCATTTCCATCTAGGGACAACATCCAGGACCCAGAAGACCATCTCCAAGGTCCCTGCCAGAGGTACCCCTGCTAGATATGCTTACAACCACCATTTTGTTGCAGAGGCAGGAGAGAGCATTGCACTGGGCCACCTCTTTCTTTTCTCCTTAACATCCAACTTCTTTTGATTCCTGTTTCACTTTTCCTATGATCTAACACCTCTGTATTCTTACTTTCTACCTATGAACATCACAACCTACACCCCTCCACCATTTCTCATTTTGTCCACCATTAGAATCTGTAGACCCTTTTGCAAACCTACTGTTTATATTGCAGATAATAATTGAACACATAATTCCTATTTATTGTGATAAAACTGAAATAATCTAAATAGGAAATATTTGATTTAAAGCTGTATATCATTTGCATTGGGTGCCATTAATATTGATCTCCCCCTTAAAGGTGAGACATTGGTAACCTGTGGGGAAACTATAAGATTATAGGGTAGAAACTGTAATACCTTGAATCCACACTGCTAGAAGGGAAGACACAGAGAGAGCATGAAAAGACAAGGAAAGAAAGTGCCCCAAACAATCCAAGATGAAACAATGATAGAACCCATTGACAGCACAGTAGATGAAATGTCAAAAGAGGGTGTTCACAATGTACATAATTAAAATATCTGCAGATCAAACAATGACATAAGAGAGCAAATACAGTCAACAACTGATCACTCCAACAAAGATATTAGAGAGCAAATACAGGTTGCAAAATATTACTTCAAGAAAGAGAGATTCTGAATAAACCAACCAACAAACAAACAGAAATCCTTGAAATGAAGGAAACAATAAACCAAATAAAAAACTCAATAGAAACCATCACTTGGAAGACAGAACTCTCTCTTCAATAAAATGATATAAGAAAATTTACCAAACCTGAAGAATGAATTAGAAAATCCAATACAAGAGACAAATACAAATATACAAAATCAAAACAGATGTATACCAAGGCACATTATAATGAAAATGCCAAACATACAGAATAAGGATAGAATTTTTAAAGCCACAAGCCAACGAAGAATCTTATGTTGAACAAAATATTTGATGACAAAATAAAAACCTTCCATGATAAAGAAAAATTAAAAGAATTTACAACTAGAAGGGCTGTACTAGATAATGTTCTTGGCAAAATAGTCCATAAGGAGGAAATGAAAACCAATAATGAAAATCAGCAAGGGGAGGAACTACATTAAAGGGAAAACCAATTAAAGCAGAAACCAAGTCAAATAAGCAACCAAAACAAACCAAAATGACTAGAAATACAAACCACATTTCAATAATAACCCTGAATATTGATGGCCTGAACTCATCAATTAAATGACATAGCGTGGCAGATCATATTTTTTTAAAGACCCTACAATATGCTGCCTTCAAGAGATTCATCTTATTGGAAAAGAAATCTATAGAATGAAGATGAATGGATAGGGGAATAAAAAAACATACCACTCGCATGGACTATGTAAACAAGCAGGGGTTTCCATTCTCATTTCAGATAAATTGAACTCCAAACCAAAGTTAGTCAGAAGGGATAAGGAAGGACATTTCATACAGTTTAATGGACTCATACATCAGCAAGACATAACAATATAAATATATATGCCCCAAACAATGGAGCATCTACATTCTTCAATTAAACTGTTCTCCATTTCAATAATCAAATAGACCACAACACAATAATATTGGGTGACAGTAACACACCTCTCTCACCACAAGATAGATCTTCCAAACAAAAACTGAACAAAGAAATTATATAACTCAATAATATAATTAATAATTTAGACTTAATATACATATATAGGATATTCCATTTGTTAATGATTGCATACACTTTTTTCTTTGCAGCACATGGATCCTTCTCCAAAAGAGACCATATGTTATGCCACAAAGCAACTCTTAGCAAATACAAAAGAAAAAAAAATAGAGATAGTACCCTGCATTCTATCAGACCATAACAGAATGAAACAAGAAAACAATGATAAAATTTTTAAAAAGACACTACTCCAAAACCTAATGACTAAATAATATGCTATTGAATGACTCATGGAAGACTTCAGGGAGGAGATAAAAAAAGAAAAAAAAAACTCTTAGTGGTAAATGGGAATTTCAATACAACATACCAAAATCTCTGGGACAATATGAAGGCAGTGCTAAGAGAAAAGTTCATTGCATTCAGCTCATTCATTAAAAGAAGAAAAAGTCGGGGTTGGGGTTGTAGCTCAGTGGTATTAGTGCTTCCCAAGCATGTGTGAGGCACTGGGTTAATTTCTCAGCACCACATGAAAACAAATAAATAAAAAAATAAAGGTTAAATTCTAAAAAGAAGGAGGAGGAGGAGGAGGAGGAGTTAACAAATAAATGACCAGATATTATATCTCAAAGCCATAGAAAAAGAAGAAAAAAATCAACACCAAAAGTAGTAGAAGACAGTAAATAATTAAAATCAGAGCTGAAATCCATGAAGTTGAAATAAAAGAAAAAATTGAAAAAGTTGACAAAATGAAAAGCTTTTTTTCTTTAAAAAAACAAACAAAATTGATAAACCCTTAGCCACCCTAACAAAAAGAAGGAGAGAGAAAGATCAAATGCTAAAATTCATGGTGAAAAGGAAATATCACAAAAGATACCCGTGAAATACAGAAGACAATTCAAAACTATGTTGAGAATTTATACTCCAATAAAATAGAAAATATCGAAGACACCAACAGATTTCTACAGAAATATGAGCTGCTCAAACAGAATCAGAAGGGCATACACAATTTAAACTGATCTACTTTTAGCATCGAAATAGAAGACATCATCAAAAGCCTACCAACCAAGAAAAGCCCAGGACTAGATGGAATCTCACCTGAGTTCTACAATACCTACAAAGAAGAATTAATACCAATACTCCTCAAATTATTCCATGAAATAGAAAAGGAGGGAACCCTTCCAAACACTATGAGGCTAGTGTCACCCTGATACCAAAGCCACATCAAGGAAAGAAAACTTAAGAACAACATCCCTGATGAATATAGATGCAAAATTTCTAAATAAAATTGTGGCAAAATGCATACAAAAATATATTAAAAAATAGTGCACCACAATCAGCTGGGGTTCATCCCAGGAATGCAAGGTTGGTTAAACATTTGGAAATCAATAAACCTAATTCAACACATCAGTAGACTTACTGACAAAAATCATATGATCATCTCAATAAAAGCAGAAAAAGCATTTGATAAAATGCAATGCCCTTTCATGTTCATAACACTAGAAAAACTAAGGATAGTAGGAGTATACCTCAATATTGCAAAAGCTATTCATGCTAAGCCAAACAGCAACATTATTCTAAATGGAGAAAAATTGAAAGCATTTCTTCCAAGAACTGGAATAAGACAGGGATGCCCTCTCTCACCACTCCTATTCAACATAGTCCTTGAAACTCTAGCCATAGCAATTAGACAGATGAAAGAAATTAAAGGGATATGATTAGGAAAAGAACAACTCAAACTATCACTATTTTGCTGATAACATGATTCGGTTCTTAGAAGATCCAAAAAATTCCACCAGAAAATTTCTGGAACTTATAAATTAACTTAGTAAAGTAGCATAATATAAAATTGCTGGGGTTGTGGCTCAGAGGTAGAGTGCTCGCCTAGTACACATGAGACACCTAGGTTCAATCCACAGCACCACATAAAAATGAAATAAAGATCATGTGTCCACCTATAACTAAAAAATAAATATTAAAAATACTTAGGAATCAATCTAACAAAGGAGGTGAACAACCTCTACAAAGAAAACTACAGAATAGTAAAGAAAGCCACTGAAGAAGACCTAAGAAGATGGAAAGATCTCCCATGTTCTTGGATAGGAAGAATTAATATTGTCAAGATGGCCATACTACCAAAAATGTTATACAGATTTAATGCAATTCCAATCAAAATCCCAATGATATTCCTCATAGAAATAAAAAAAAGCAATCATGAAATTCATTTGGAAAAATAAGAGGCCCAGAACAGCTAAAGTAATCCTTATTAAGAAGAGTAAAGCAGGAGGCATCATAATACTAGACTTTAAACTATACTACAGGGCAATAATAACAAAAATGGCATGGTATTGGCACAAAAATTGACTTGTAGACCAATGGTACAGAATAGAAGACAAAGAGACAAACCTACATATATACAGTTATCACATACAAGACCAAGGCACCAAAAGCATACATTGGAGAAAAGATAGGCTCTTCAACAAATGGTGTTGGGCAAACTAGAAATCCATATGCAGCAATATGAAATTAAGCCCTTATCTCTCACCATGCAAAAAACTCAAAAGTGGATCAAGGACCTAGGAATTAGACCAGAGACCCTGCACCCAATAGAGGAAAAATTAGGCCCAAATCTCATCATGTCAGATTAGGTACTGACTTCCTTAACAAGACTCCTAAAGCTCAAGAAATAAAATCAATAATTAATAAATGGGGTGGATTCAAACTAAAAAGCTTCTTCTCAGCAAAAGAAACAATCAGTGAGGTGAAGAGAGAGCCCACATTTTGGGAGCCAATTTTTGCCACATGCACATCAGATAGAGCACTAATCTCCAGGATATATAAAGAACTCAAAAATTTTAATACCAAGGAAAAAAACAAACAACTCAATCAATAAATGGGCTAAGGTGCTGAACAGACACTTCTCAGAAGAAGATATACAATCGATCAACAAATATATGAAAAAAATGTTCAACATCTCTTTTCATTAGAGAAATGCAAATCAACACTACTATTAAGATTTCATCTCACACCAGTCAGAATGCCAGTTATCAAGAATAGAGACAGCAATAAGTGCTGGCAAGGATGTGGGGGAAAAGGCACACTCATACATTGCTGGCGGGACTGCAAATTGATGCAACCAATCTAGAAAGCAGTATGGAGATTCCTTAGAAAACTTGGAATGGAACCACCATTTGACCCAGCTATCTCACTCCTCAGTCTATACCCAAAGGACTTAAAATCAGTATACTATAGTAACACAGCCATATCAATGTTTATAGCAGCTCAATTTACAAAAGCTAAACTGTGGAAGCAACTTAGATGCCCTTCAATAGATGAATGGATAAATAAAATGTGGTATATATACACAATGGAATATTATTCAGCAATAAAAGAGAATAAAATAATGGCATTTGCAGGTAAATGGATGGAGTTGGAGAATATCATGCAAAGTCAAGTAAGCCAATCACCATTTTCATGTGCTGATCTATAATGGCAGGGCATGAGAAAAATGGAGGGACTTTTATGGGGCAAAGGGGAGGAGGGAGTAAGGAGGGAGCATGAGGGCAAGAAAGATGGTGGAATGAGATGGTCATCATTACTTTTAAGTACATGTATGACTGCACATATGGTGTAATGCTACATTGTGTACAATCAGAAAAATGAAAAGTGCTGCAATTCTGCACAGTGAATCAAAATGCATTTTGCTGTCATATATGCCTAATTAAAATTAATTAATTAATTAATTAATAAAAACAGTTTTTCAATAAATTCAGTTTATGTAACATAAAGTTTATGGGTCCAAATTATGCTAGTTTGAGAAATTCCTCAGTGGAATATCCTGAATTTAGTCAGCATTTTCTTTCACAATGGGTGTATATGTGAAACAAAAATGCTGCCTTCAGTTTTCTATTACCTCATAAATACATTTTCTGGTATTGCATTGTTGTCTTAAAAGTACTTTCCTTTTCCATATTCATATTCTTTATCTAATCTGATTTAACCTTATCTAAAACCCAAGGAAGTAGGGCAATTTTTCTAACCTTTTTTAGTTAACTGAGAGATTAAAACTTTGGTTAAACTACTTAGAATCATAGATTATTAGTGATTTAGATCTCCAAATCTGGCCTCTTTCTATTATAAATGAGGAAGCTGAGGCCCAGTGAAGTTACACCAACGAAGAATAACTTTTGTAACATAGCTAGTCCAAAATGGAGGCCTCTTAAATCTTAGTCTAGCATGCTTGATACAACCCAGATTCTTTCTCTAAGGGTAAATACATCAGAATATACATAAACTTTAGTTTTAAACTTCCATTATTAAATAACAAATTCATTGGACAGACATTTACTGAGTAAATCATATAGAAAAATAAGACACAAATTTGATTGATTCTCAAATCACTCTCCACTTTTAAAATTTAATAGAGAGACACAAAAATAACTCTAGGTCTCTGCATTCATTTTATATTGCAGCATAAGAGACTATCACCAATTTAGAAGCTTAAAATAACAGGTTTATTATATGACAACTTCCATAGATCAGAAATCTTGGCATGGCTTAGTCCTCAGATCTTCTACTCAGGATCTTATATGGCTTCAATAAAGATATCTGCATGAGTAGGGTCTCCTCTAAACTCCACTATCCTCTTCAGAGCTCATGTGATGGTTGGAAGAATTAATTTATTCAGCTGTAGAACTCATGGTTTCTTGCCTCTTCAAAATCAGCAGAAAAGAGTCTCTGATCCAGTAAGCTTCTGACTTGTGAATTCTATTTTATTTTCTGAATTTTATTTTAAAGAACAAATAATTAAGTCAGCCTTGCCAAGAATGTCTCTCCCAACCTTTTCTTCTTCTTCCATTTTTTTGAGATATAAATACTTTTAAACCTTTAAATTTATTTTAACTGATACATAAAACATAAATGTACATATTAATGGGGTAACATGGTATTTACATAAATGTATACATTCTGTATTATTTAAATCAGATTAAACATCAGTCTCCCAAAACATATCATTTGTTTTAATTAACCCAAAATCAACTGATAAGGGACTTGAATATCTCTTTTAAAAAACCTTTCTTCTCTCACACATAGTGTCACCAAACCATGGTAGTAACATATATTGTATTCACAAGACTATATACATACAATCAGTTTGGATTATACTATACATGTACACCAGGGGATGCAGAGAACTGGGGACCAATATATAATTCTTCTTACCACAAATGCAATCAAATCATGGGTTACAGATTTATTTTAAATATAATAAATAATTTAAAAAATTTTAAATAATCTAACAAAGATTTGAGTCATACCTTTACTTTTGAGTCTTAAATGTTTCAGTAAACAGCAATTATATTTAAATGTTATTATACTTTAATTATAAAATGAATCTGGAAATATACTCTTGCAGAAATTCAGGCATTATAGGTATAACTAAAGATCCCTACATTATAACCCACCATTCTAGTCACATTCCAGAGGAAATTACTGTTAATACTTTGGTGCAGACTCATGTATATTTACATATACATGTAAACCTGTAAAAATGTGTAGTATTTTACACACTACTAACAAGCTCTACATTTTGTTTTTACTTAGTAATGTTTTTAATTTTTTCCATTCCAGCACAGATCATTTTACCTAATTACACATCATTGTAAAAAACATATCATATTTTCTTTTGCAGTGCTGTGGATTGAACCCACGGCCTTGTAAATGCTAGGCCAGTGCTCCATCACTGAGCTACATCCCCAGCCCATTATATAGTATTTTATTTTGCTGTTTAAATTATATAAATGGTGTTATGCAGTACTTGTTCTTTAATACCTAAAAATTATGTTTTATTGAGGCTCAACTTACATTCACTAAAGATCCCCATTTTCATGTGCACAGTCCTATGAATTATGATATACATGCAATAACCACTGTGAGAGAGTATTATTTTTAACTTTCATAATGGTGTATTTCAAAGAACCAAAGTTCTTTTTAATTAAACTTTAGTTTTTAGAGCAGTATTAAGATTACAGAAAAATTGTGTAAAAAGGACAGTTCCATAGGCCCCTTTCTATCCTCCTCCTCCCTCCACATGTACTTATTGCTATTATTAGCATCTCTATTTAACTGTACATTTATGATGATTGGTTAATGAATATGGATATATTATTAAATCAAAATTCCATATTTTACATTAGGATACATTCTTTTTGTTATGTAATTCTATAGGTTTTGACAAACGCATAATGGCATATATCCACCAATATTGTATCATACAAAATAATTTGCACTGAAACTCCCCTGTACCCACTTATTCAACCCTAATCTCCATCTCTTGAACCCTGTACATCCACTAATCTTTTGCCCATTTCCATAATATTACATTTTCTAGCATGCCATATAATTGTAATCATAAGAATATGTAGGCTTTCTAGATTGGCTATTTCTACTAAGCAAAATGCATTTAAGTTTCATCCAGTTGCTTCCAAATTTTGGCAATTGTGAATAAATTTACTAGAAACATTAGTGTGCAGATTTTTATTGTTATTTTATTGTTATTCAATCTATTAGCATGATATGATAACAATAAATTGAATATGGAATGATTATTATTTTAAAAATATTAAAAGAAATTGGCTGACACTCATAAACATTGTAATAATTGACACACTAATCTAGAATTAATGAAAATAACAAATCTAAAAGCTAATAATTTAATTATGCATATCTATATATTTATTTGAAATGTCTCATTTTCAAATTTTTTATTGATTCTTTTAATTATATATGACATGGATACATTTATATATAATCACAAAATCATGAAATATAATTTTATCTAATTCATTCCCCTGCACTTCCCCCACTTGATATTGATCTATTTAAATTTTCGATAACCTCATAATTCAGTTTGGTCAGGTCATATGTCTCTAGGTATTTTTTGATATCTTTAAGATTTACTAGCTTATTGAAGTATAAGTTTTCAAGTAGTTTTTCAAGATTCTCTGGATTTCAGTAGTGTCTGTGGTGATATTTCCTTTTTAATCTCTAATTTTTTTTAATTTGAGTGTTCTCTCTCTTTTGGTTAGTTTAGCTAAGGCTTTATCAATCTTATTTAGCCTTTGAAAAAACAAATTTTTGTTTTGTTGATATTTTGTATTTTTTCCTCAATCTCATTGATTCAGCTCCAATTTTAATTATTTCCTGTCTTCTATTGATTTTGGCATGAGTTTATTCTTATTTCTCTAGGGCCTTGAGATATGATGTTAGATTATTTATTTGCTAACTTTCTATTTTTTTGATGTATGGATTCAATGCTGTGAGATATGTGGTATCACTATTCTCATTTACTTCTAAGAATATTACTTCTCCCCTGATTTCTTCTGCTATCCATTTATCATTCAAAAGTATATTATATAATATCCAGGTATTAGAGTGGTTTCTATTTTATATTATTATTGATTTTTAATTTCATTCCATTATGATCTGATAGAATGCAAAGTATTATCTCTAATTTTTTTTTTTTTTGTATTTGTTGAGATTTTCTTTGTGACTTAAAATGTGGTCAGTTTTAGAAAATGTTCTTTGTGCAACTGAGAAGCAAGTGAACACAGTCATTGATGGATGAAATATTCTATAGATGCTCATTAGATCCATATTATTAATCATATTTTTTAATTATAAAAAACTTTATTTTTGTTTGATCTATCTAGTGGTGAGAGATATATGAAGTCACCCAGTATTATTATATTGTGGTCTATTTTATTTTTAATATTGATAAGTGTTTTGTCTTATGTATGTATATGCACCATTTTGGGGTCATAAATATTTTCAATCAGTATATCTTGTTGTATTATTCCCTTAAGTAGTATTAAGTGACCTTCTTTGTCTTTTCTGATTAATCTTGTTTTAAAGTCCAATTTATCTGATATGGAATGTTTACACACACACTTTGCATGGTATCTCTTTTCCCATCCTTTCTCCTTCAGTCTGTGGATGTCTTTGCCTATGAGTTGAGTCTGGTGCAAACACCATATATTGGGGTCTTGTTTTTTAATACAATCTGCCAACCTATGTCTTTTTTATATTTTTTAATTGTAGATGGATGTAATACCTTTACTTTATTTATTTTTATGTGGTGCTGAGGATTGAACCCAGGGCTTCACATATGCTAGGCCAGTGCTCTACCACTGGCCTACAATCCCAGTCCAACCTATGTCTTTTGATTGAAGAGTTTAGATCATTTACATTCAATTTTATTATAGAGAGATGCTGTTTTCTGTACCATTTGATGTATCTCTAATGTTTCAATTGGTCTTCATTGTCCTTTAAATAACTATTCTCCTATTCTTTGACTATATTCCATTCATTTATTCTTCATGAAATATTTCATGAAAAATAGATTTTGTAGTATAAGCTTTCTTTTTATGAATTCCTTTAGCTTCTGTTTAATCATGGGAGGTTTTTAGTTCATCTTCAATTCTGAGGCTTAATTTTGCTGGGCATAACATTCTTTTTTATTTTTTATTTTTTGTGGTGCTGAGGATTGAACCCAGAGTGCTTGTGTGCAAGGCAAGCACTCTACCAACAGAGTTATATCCCTAGCCCCTAGGTATAGTATTCTTGGTTGGCATTAGTTTTCCTTCAGAGCTTGGTATGTATTATCCCAAGCCCTCCTGCCTTTTAGCATCTATATTGAGAAATCAGTTGAAATTCATATTGGTGTCCCTCTGAAGGTAACCAGCCATTTTTCTCTCAAGGCTTTTAAAATTCTATCCTTATTCCGTATATTAGACAGTTTTATTATAATGTGTCTTGGAGTGGATCTATTGTAACTTTGTATACTTGGAGTCTGATATGACTCTTTTATTTGAATTTTCATCTTATTCTCAAGGTTTGGAAAATTTTCTAATATTATTTCATTGAAAAGATTATGCATAATGGAGTGAGTCTGCACCATCTATAGCCAGAGGAATGAAAATTTGTGATCTATTTGTGTTCAATATGTCAAAATGCATTCTACAGTCATTTATAATTAATTAGAAAAAATAAAAAATAGAATAAAATTTTAAAAGAAAAAAATGTTTGTGCATCCCTTTGGCATGTATTTCAGAGCCTTCATGTACCCCAATGTTTCTTTAATTGGCTTCTTGATGTTTTCCCAGATTTATTCAATATTCTGTTCATGGTCTCTTAACATCTTTTCTTTATGGTCAAATTTATTTTCATGAATTATATACTTTGTCTCTGAAACTTGAAAATCTGCCTTCAAAGTGGTCTATTGGTGATGCTTTCCATTGAATTTTTAATTTGTTTTATTGAGTCTTTCATTTCCATGATTTCTGTTTGTTTCTTTTTCAGAATGTCTATTTCTTTATTGAAGTTATCTTTCCTTTCCTGTATTTTCTCTATTCCTTATGTCTCCTTTTAAATCATTGAGCTATGAACTTTCTAATTTTTTTCTCTGACATTTTGAGTACTGTGTTGTTGATGTGGAATCAGTTTTTGAAGCACTATAAACTATTTGGGGTGATTTGTTCCCTTGCTTTTTCATGTTGTTTTTATGCAAGCAATCTGTTGGGATAGTTATCAATTATTTTAAGCAAGGTACTGCATTGTGAGCTTCTTTCTCCTAAGAACCTTGAGTTGGGTTAATATCCAATATTGACATCCCAATATCAGCACCACTTTGAGAGCTGCTACTGAACCCTACCTACTACAATCACTTCAGAGTCAAACCTCATAATATTTAACCTTATGAAAAATTAAAATTTTGTGGTTATTGTTCTGTACAGTTCCTGAAATCCAAGTATAAACTTATAGTACAGTTTCTTGATGGGTCACAAAATTTAGTTAATAAATTTAGCAAAATTCCTATTACCTTAAATGAAGACAAAAGGCAGGAGGAGAAGAAAGATTGGGCAGAAAGAAAGAATAAAAAATAGAAAAGAATAATGCATACCAAGATAGAAAGAAGAAATGGATGGTGGGTATTTGAAGTAGCAGTAGAGGGAATAGGGAGTAAGAGGAGCAAGTATAAACTAGAACTAGGAAAACAAAGATATAAAGATTGTTTCCAATCAAGGCTTTAAGACATTAGAATAAAGACATTCAAATGGGCTAAAGGTACAATGTTTGCTATTAGTATAATGACTAGCAATCAAGATAAATAATAATACATATGATCAAAGTTGACATTAGAATAATTTATAGTAAATCATGCTAAGGTGAAGTGCCGCAGTCTGGCTGGGAACAATTCAGGAGCCACCTGTCAAAAGAAACAAACTTTATTTTTAGAACACACAGGCCAAACCACACAGCTCTTCAGGAAAACCTTCAGAGCCCAACTGTCACCACCGCTTCCTACAAGCCTCTCAACCTCCCCCACTCCTCCTGCTCTTGAGGCCTATCAGCTGGGTTGCATGGGCGGAGCCAAAAAAGTCCCCCAATGAGCAGCTCAGAGGTCTGAAAGGGCGGGGAAACAACCAAATGAGCATCACCAGAGGAGCCAATCAGTTGGCAGCTAGAAGTTTGCTGGGGCTGCTGTGAGCCAATCATCAGCTGGCAGCTGGAAGTTTGCTGGCAGCTGGAAGTTTGCTGGGGCCCCTTCAGCTGTGGCTCTCTACAGTGAAGGAAATTATCATTGAATCCATGTTGGATTTCACTTGAGTTTGGATATTTAGCAGTTATCTGTCTGTCTTTGACTATGGATTCCTATAGAGTTTCTGGAGTACTGGAAACACTTCCCTTCCACCAGCCAGTCCTGGTTTGTTAGTTCAGTAGCCTACAGCTGACAGCTCAGAGAGTAGAGTGTTACATCTTGATTGTTTGTATTTTATGCAGTTCAGGATGCAGGTTCTGGAGTGTCCCCTGTAATTGCTGTGAGTCACCGTGTACCTGCTCCTTCTACAGTATTGTTTTCTTGGTGGTATAGAGCCTGGTAGCTGTTTAAAAACACAGGTTCTCATGTTTGGTGTTTTCCATAGGTGTTCTGTGGTGCAGAAGAATTCCACTGGTCAGTGTTGCTATCTGGGATACTGTAGTAAAGAGACTTGGGTGGTTCATCAGATTGAGAACTATTTCACTGCCCCAAGTTGTAAATAGTGGGCACAGATTCTCTCTGTTGACTGTGACTGATGCAAGGTCCAGCCAATGACAAAGCAGTGCTCTTTCACTCTTCAGTTGTGACCATAGATCCGGATGGGTGGTGGTTCAGGATGGGAGCAGCCATTCTCTGATGCCTTGGATCAGACAATTTTTCACCTTAATTGATCTCCCTTTGGCTATGGTTGTGATCAGAGAGCCTTCTACTACAATATTAAGTTTTAAGTATACAAGTCTTATACCTCCTTGGTGAAATCTCTCTTCAATATTTATAATTTTGAGGCTATTATAAATGGAATTATATTCTTAATATCCTTTTCAAATTTTGCATTTCCAGTATATATAAATACAATCATTTTTTCAATAATAATATTTTCATTCTGCAATTTTTCTCAGTACATTTATTGCCTCATGTGTGTATGTGTGCGATGAGTCCCCTAAGTCACTTAAGCTGTTCTATATATAAGAAAATATCATCTGACAACAAATATGAGTTTACTTTCATTTCTTCTTTGAATGCCGATTCTCTCCTTCCCCCACAAATTATTCTGGTTAGGACTTGCAATACAATGTGGAGCAGAAATGGAAAAAAAAAAAAGCAGTCAAACTTCTCTTGTTCCTGATGTTAGAGGAAAAGTTTACAGTGTTTCATCATTGAGTATCATGATAGTGGTGGATTTTTCATTAATGTTCCTCATCATGTTGAGGAAATTCCCTCTATTCCAGGTTTTTTCTGAGTGTTTTCATAATGAAAGTGTTTTTATTTTGTGAAATAGCTTTTCTGCTTTAAATTAAGATTATTTTGGGTTTTGCCCTTCATACTACTAATGTAGTTTATTATATTGATTTGTTTTATGTTAAAGAATTTTTGCACTGATGGGATAAATCCTACATATTCATGGTATATAATGCTTTTAGTTTGCTGTTGGCTTCAGTATGCTATGATTTTTTGAGCATTTTGGCACTTATATTCTTAAGGGACTGTTCTATTGTTACCTTTACTGTGATATCTTTGTCTATCTTTTATAACATGTCAATGGTTGTCTCATAGAATGAGCTAGGAAGTTTTCTCTCTTTTATTTTTTAGAGGAGTTTAGAAAACATTGGTATTAATCCTCCTTTGTATATTTGGAAAAATTTAATAATGAACCCATTTGTTCCTAGGACTTTCTTCTTGGGCTGATTTTGATTCAATTTATTTTTATTTTTATTTCCTTATTTGTTTGTTTGTATATTGTGCTGGGTATTGAACCCAGAGCCTTGTGCATGCAAGGCAAGCACTCTACCAACTAAGCTATTTCCCCAGCCCTGATTTCTTTTTAATAGATTTGTTCATATTTTATATTTCTTCAGGATACAATTAGCTAGTCTGTGTGTTTCTATGAATCTGTTGATCTCACCTAGATTATCAGATTGTTGGTATAGTTGCTCATATTATTCTCTTCTACTTTTAAAAACTTTTGTCTAGCTAATAGTACTTTTGGGTTTTAGTAATTTGAACTCTCTCTTTTATTCTTTCTCAATTTGGCTACAGGTTTATCTCTTTTTTGACCTTTACAAAGAACCATTTTTTAAAATTTCTTTCATTCTCTCTATATTGTTTTTCTACGTCCTTTTTTGTTCCAATCTTCCTTCTGTTCCAATCTTCATTCCTTTTCTTCTGCAAGATTTGGTTTAGTTTTCTTTTCCTCGTTTCTAATGTGTGAAGTTAGATTTTTGGTTTGAGGGTTTTTTTCCCTTTTTTAACAGAATGTTACATCAGTAAATGTTATACATTGATTTTTTTCTGTGATGCCACTTTCATTTTAACCATCAATAATTTCACCACAATGCTTCCCTTGTCAAAATCTGCTCTTTTTTACTAGTGCTGCTTGTAACATTTTTTTCTAGTATCTGTGTCCTTCAAAAGTTGTCACCCATCCACTTCTTTGTTACCTTACTCACCAATTTTTTAAATAATCTCTACCATGATTTCCTGATCATCCCAGAATATCAACTTTTTGCCCTTAACACAATGTACCTACTTCTTTTCACTCCACATATTATCACAATATTGCCAAGTTCATTCTTCCTTTCCATCTTTTTCTTTATACTTTGTTTCTTTCAATCTTAATTTAAAATAATTTTTATTTCTGTGAACCTTATTTAATAGCCATTGTCTCTAATATTTGTTGTATTTCTACCATTAATGTATAGTTTGCTATATATGTTAATCTGCACTTTATAAATTTCTTTAAATATTTTAACATAATCTTCACATTTTTCTGTTTTTTGTTGTTATTGTTCTCCAACAAGTTATAGTTTATAAGTATATTTCTTTCCAAATATTTCTTCCAATTACTGCATTGATTTAGATTCACAGTTATCCAATCAATTATTTTCCATTGGCACATCAGTTACTTTTAATAATAATGGTGTTTTCCATTATTATTAATAATAATGGAATAAACTCACCTTCCTTACAATCTCCTTTAGTGTTAGATCACTGTTCTCCTTTAGTGCTTGATTATTGTTCTTATGTGGCCCCATTCACTTTAATCTCAGTGGGAAAAGCACATTTAGACATATAATAGGTTCCATAAAGTGGAGTGGAGTGGTTGGCTAAAATAATCTGGAATCTGTAGGACACCCCCTCAGTAAGGAAAGATCACAGGCAAACTGGATCCAAGGGCATGAGACTACACTGTTGTCCACAGGCACAATTTCTTTTCTCTGCCAACCTTGTATTTTAAAATCTGTAAATATTGATGTATATACATTTAATTTTCTTTTCTACACATGTATCATAGTAATGACATTTTCCAACTCTTTGTCATTACAAACAATACTTGCGGTGAAGATGTTTTTACTTGTACATGTGTGAAATGTTTTCTGAGGCTTGTATCTGGTAGTGTAGTTGCTAGCTAATACTGTATGTCCATACTCATTTTCACCGTGTATTACTAAAATAGTTTCTAATATGACAACACTCCCACAAGTGCTAAATGAAATTTCCCATTTCCCACCTTCAACAGTGTTTATATTAACTGATTGATATTTTTGGCAGTCCAGTAGGCATAAAATTTTATTGAATTTCTTAAAGTTACGTTTCTCTGATTAATAAGGACATTGGATATCTCCTCATGTTTATTTGCCTTTTGGTGCTTCCTTTTATGTAAATTGTCCATTCATTTTATTTGTCCATTTTTACAGAGGTCAGCCAGGTTTTTTCTTGCTAGCATATAGGAATTGGACTTCTTCAATGTGATCTTGTTTGTTTTCTGATTTTCAGGGACCTTTTAGATTCTGCTTAACTAAGATATTCCCTTTTTGTCTTTCAGTATAGTAGTGGATGGATTGGATAAGTGATATCTACCTTGAGAAGCCTATAGAAAAAGGTAAAATACATGGTTCGACACCTGAAAGATACCATAAGATGTTGGGAAGAAAATGTAGTTGAACAATACTGTATTGAAGAACTTAATACATGAGAGAAGTTAGCATCAATTAGAATAATTCATGGTAAAGACAAGTTTAAATATACTCATATGTTCTAAACATTGTGCTGGTACTAATTTTGCTATAAATTGTAATATTGAATAAATTGCCTAATCTTTCAGAATCTCAAGGGCTCTTTATCAAATTACATTTATTCATATCTATTTAGCAAAGATTCTCTGAGTAGTAAGTAATTTAATATGTATGAAGTCCCTACCCTACTACCTGGTAGATAGTAGGTCCCTAATAATTTTTATTCACTTCATTTTTATTGTACCTTATATTTATATAGCCCTCTGCAGTCGAAAATCACTTTCTTACTCATTTAATTCATTTTAGTCACTTAGAATCCAGTATTTGGTTGTAACATTGCTTTGTAAAGTAGGCATATGCTTGTTTAATTAAATGTAAATTGATTTATGCCTTTGCTTACTTTAGGATTTTAGAGAAATCTTGGTTTTTATTTTGGTTATCTAAAGTTAGAAGCATCCCCTGGTAGCTTAGCTCAGTTTATCTACTCCTCCACTTTCTCCTGTGGATAATTATTTGTATTCAAATATAATGGAAGAAATTAGCTATGAAATACTTTTGATGGATCCCATTGTGAGAGAATTCTTTCTTGTTAATTCATCTCCTTCTAAGATTGTGTTTTCCTAAAGGAATGTGTACTTTTTAAAAACTGGATTAATATGATACTTGTAGACAATCTTAGGATCACTTCAAATTGGTAAATAACAGTAAATTGATGAATGTTTACTTCTTGTTTGAGTGAGAAAGATTTAAGAGAAGAGTCATTAAAATTGGAGTGGTTTGGAACATGGATGGTGCCATTTTTTTTAAAGATAAGGATAAGCTTTCACTTTCTCAAAATATTTACCACATATACTCCCTTCATTCTAAATAATGTGCTATTTTCTTTGCCCTCTAGATAGCATTCTGATTAGGTGGTACAGAACCTGTGCATATTATTCAAGAAAGAATGAATTCTTTTATTTCTATGCCTCATTTTCAAATTAAAAAAAATAGTTATCAAACTTGATGATCTACTGACTCTAATTTTCCAACCTTAAAAGAAATTAAGTATAAAGGAAGGTAAAACTTCATGCTGTTATATTAAATTTCCTGGTAATAGCTAGGCACAGTGGCATATGCATATAATCCCAGCAACTTGAGAGGCTGAGGCAAGAGGATTGCAACTTTGAGGCCATCCTGGGAAACTTAGTGAGACCCTTCTCAAAATAAAAAATGAAAAGGGCTGGGTCTGTAGCTTAATGGTAAAGCCCCATGGGTTCAATCCTGAGTATCAAATAATAAAAATAATAATAATATATAAAATTTTAAAATTAAGTTCCTGGTATGTATATTTAAAATCTTTCCTTGGGCTGAAGTTCAGGCTGATGTAACATCTCTTGGCTTCCTTGGATTTGGGATTAGGAACCTTCTCTGATGCCTTTATTTCAATATGGACACCCAGGCTCCCTCCTCTATCCCAACTCTTTCAAATATCTGCTTATCTTTTAAAATATAAAAATTAACTTCTTTTTTATTAAAAAAAAGCTAGAAAACCTTTCTTTGTTTTACTAAAGGTAAAACTATTGAATGCCTTATTTTAGTTTTATCTTAATCTAAGCATCAAAATTTTACAGAATTACATGTGCTGCTGAGATCTTATTCTTGAACAACTTCAGCTTTAAGCCTCATATAGAAACGATAGTACATACCCAAGACACTACATGCAACTTATCTATACAAATAAATTTAGTGATTTGTAACATATAATACACTAAAGGAAAGTGATTGAGTAAACCTCTCTTCCCAGTTGGCATTATGTATGAATCATATGGGTCAACAGTATACTTCAGTGGAGAAGAAAAAAAGCATCTGGTTGTGATCATTTATCTAAGTGTCTGCTTATTTGGGTAAGGTTCATCTGATTACATGTGTGCAGTTTTAGGACATTTTCATTTACTAACAAGGTGAATAAATTTATTTGTCTTTGTCATTTCCACACAGTGCAACACAACCCTTGGAATTATTCTAGCTGATATTTAACTAATTTACAGTCCTCAGAAAACCTTTACAAAAAATCATAATCCTAAACTTTGCCAAAAATATTGAGGCCCTTGTTCCCACATCTATGCAGATATTTTTTTAAAATATTTATTTTTTAGTTATAGGTGAACACAATATCTTTATTTTATTTTTATGTGGTGCTGAGGATCAAACCCAGGGCCTCGCACATGATAGGTGAATGTTCTACCTCTGAGCCACAACCCCAACCCTCTATGCAGAGATTTTTAATATTGTTCTCTTTTTGTTTTGACTATTTAGCTAAACTTAATGTTGGTGTTGTTATTGTTGTTGTTGTCATCATTTTCACCTTCTTTGTTTGAAAAAGAAGACTGTATAGTAGAGTCTCTATTCTTAGCCTGGATTTTTAAAAATATTTATTTATTTTTGTTACTGATGATCGAACCCATGATATTTTACCACTGAAGTACATCCCCAGTCCTTTTTTTTAGTATTTATTTGAGACAAGGTCCTGATAAATTGCTGAAATTCTTACTATGTTGCTGAGTGAGGCTGGTCTCAAAATTGCAATCCTCCTTCCTCATCCTCCTGAGTCACCCGGATTATAGTCATGTTCTACCACATCCATCTTTAACCTGGATTTGTAATACTAATCAGTCTTTTCCATTTTATGTGATTCATAATTATTGTCATTATTTTGCTAAGTCCTTATTTGAAAGATAGAGGGGCTGGGGATGTGGCTCAAGTGGTAGTGTGCTCGCCTAGCATGCGCGGGGCACTGGGTTCCATCCTCAGCACCACATAAAAATAAAATAAAGATGTTGTGTCCACCGAAAACTAAAAAATAAATATTAAAAAAAAAATTCCCATGAAAACTTCTGATTTCCAGTTAAGTGTGTAGTGAGCTCAGAAGTCTTCATTTGGTCCTAATAACAAAAAGCTGAAAAAATTTGAAAAATCAACAGCTCCTCTTAGATTCATCAATGAAATGAAATCCCAAGTATGCTTCTGCCCCCAAAATTGGAGAGACAGGCAGATACACAGAATCACAGCTTACTCGACCTTAAAATCATATACACAGGAATAAATACCAAGGTAGGAATACCAGAAGTATAATTTGTAAATTGCTGGAGGGTCAGTGTAGGCAACTTTGAAAGATAAAAACCACAGGTAGCCCATTTCCAGGAGGCCTCTTATACTTTTGTATGATTTGCTTCTAGGAGTTCTACCAGGCTCTCACAGTGAAGGTGGGAGAAAACTCCCCATATTGCTGCACTTTTGTTACTATAATGAAATGTCTGTGGCAGGATAATTATAAAGAGGTTTGTCTAGTACACAGTTCTGGACGTTCAAATGCATGGTACTTACATCAACTCTGGTGAAGAACCCATAGTGGATATCATGATAATGGTGAGAGTTTATGTGGTAGTCAGAGATCACATTACCAGAAAGAAAGCCAAAGAGAGACCAGGGCTCCATAATTCTTTCAGACGGCATATCCCCAATTGAACTGACTTCCCACTAGATTGCACCTCTTAAAAGATTACACACCACCACCCAACCCTTGGGGGACAAACTCAAACCATAATCAGACTCCAGAACTCCCCTTGAATGTCTGGCAGGGGAAAGGGAAAAGTAGCCATCTTGAAGTTTTCCAGAAAATTCTGTTCTTAGCAAGGCATGCCGTAAAGAGAAACTAGTTTACCATGGGGGCAGTACTGGGGTTTTATGAAAACCTAACCTACCTGGAAAACTGAAATATCCATCTCCATCCAGATAAAACCTTCCATGTGGGAAAAGAGAAATACTCAACTGTAGCCCTTCACCAACTGTCTCAGAATTCTAAGAAGGTAATAAAAGAGAAAAATGTGAACATCACTTGTGAAATCATTAGCCCATGGACACAGGCTCACTAAAACACTGACATCTAATCATAGGACCACAAAATGCTACTCTTCCTCCACACCTTATATTACATCACTAAAGGTACATTTTCCACCGTTCCTTTTACCTAGCATATCTTGTCTCACTTCCAATTAAAAAATACAAGGTATATTAAAAGAATGGATAATTTGAAGAGACAAATAAGTATCAGAAAAAGGCCCAGATATGGCAGGGATGTCAGGATTATCACATCATGAATTTAAAATAATTTTGATGACTATGCTAAAAGCTATAATGGCGAAAAAAGGTAGTCAACATGCAAGAATAGATGGTTAATGGAAACGGAGGAGTGATAACTAAGAAGGAATCCAAAAGAAGTGCTAAGGATAAAGAATAAACAAAAATGCCTCTGATGATCACATTAGTAAATTTGGTATACCTGAGAAAAGAATTTCTGTGCTTGAAGACAGAACTTTAAAAACTGAAATGAAAAGAGAAAAAAGACAAAGTACACACACACAGAGAACAGAATATTAGTAACTATGGAACTACTACAAAATGTGTAACATATGCTCAATGGTAATACCAGGAGCAGAAGAAAGAGAAAAAAAATTTAATAGACCGATGATAATTTTTTTGTTCCAGTTTTTAGAGGGAATGCCTTCAATTTTTCTCCATTTAGAATGATGTTGGCCTTGGACTTAGCATAGATAGCATTTACGATGTTGAGATATGTTCCGGTTATCCCTGGTTTTTCTAGTGTTTTGAACATTTTGATATATTTTGGAATCAGGGTGATATTGACCTCATAGAATGAGTTTGAAAGTGATGCCTCTTTTTCTATTTCCTGAAATAAATTGAAGAGTATTTGTATTATCTCTTCTTTAAAGGTCTTCTGGAACTCAGTTGTGAATCCATCTCGTCCTGGACTTTTCTTGGTTGATAGGTTTCTGATGGCATCTTCTATTTCATCACTTGATACTGGTCTGTTTAAATTCTGTATATCTTCCTGATTCAATCTGGGAAAATTATATGACTTAAGAAATTTATCGATACCTTCAATATCTTTTATTTTATTGAAGTATAAATTTTCAAAATAATTTCTAATTATCCTGTGTATTTCTGTAATGTCTGTTATGATATTACCTTTTTCATCATGTATGCTGATAATTTGAGTTTTCTTTTTCCTTCTCTTCATTAGTGTAGTTAAGGGTCTGTTGATTTTATTTATATTTTCAAAGAACCAACTTTTTGTTTTGTCAATTTTTTCAATTGTTTCTTTTGTTTTTATTTTATTAATTTCAGCTCTGATTTTAATTATTTCTTGCGATCTACTGCTTTTGCTGTTGATTTGTTCTTTTTTTCTAGGGCTTTTAGATGTAATATGAGGTCATTTATTTGTTGACTTTTTCTTCTTTTAAGGAATGAACTCCATGCAATGAACTTTCCTCTTAGAACTGCTAAAATAGTGTCCCAGAGATTTTGATATGTTCTGTCTATGTTCTCATTTACCTCTAAGAATTTTTTTAATCTCCTCCTTGATGTCTCCTGCAACCCATTGTTCATTCAGTAGCATATTGTTTAGTCTCCAGGTGTTGGAGTAATTTTTATTTTTTTATTTTGTCATTGGTTTCCAGTTTCATTCCATTATGATCTGATGGAATGCACAGTAGTATCTCTAATTTTTTGTATTTGCTAAGAATTGCCTTGTGGCATATTATATGGTCTATTTTAGAGAAGGATCCATGTGTTGCTGAGAAGAAAGTGTATCTGCTTGATGCAGGTTGAAGTATTCTACATATGGCAGTTAATTCTAAGTTATTGATTATATTATTGAGTTCTATAGTTTCTTTATACAACTTTTGTTTGGAAGATCTATCCAGTGGTGAGAGAGGTGTGTTAAAGTCACCCAAGATTATTGTGTTGTGGTCTATTTGACTCTTGAACTTGAGAAGAATTTATTTGATGAACATAGCTGTACACATTGTTTGGGGCATATATGATTGTTATGTCTTGTTGGTGTATGGTTCCCTTGAGCAATATGTAATGTCTGTCTTTATCCCTTTTGATTAACTTTGACTTGAAGTCTATTTTATTTGAGTATGGAAACCCCTGATTGCTTCTGCAGTGCATGTGAGTGGTATGTTTTTTTCCCAACCTTTCACCTTCAGCCTGTGTATGTCTTTTCCTATCAGATGAGTCTCCTGTGGGCACCATATTGTTGGGTCTTTTTTTTATCCACTCTGCTAGCCTGTGTCTTTTGATTGGTGAGCTTAAGCCATTAACCTTCAGGGTTATTATTGATACATGGTTTGTATTCCCAGCCATAATTGATTATTTTTGTTATTTAACTTGACTTGATTTTCTTCTTTGATTAGTTTTTTTTTTTTCTTTAGGGTACTACCTCCCTCTGCTGATTTTCATTGTTTTTCATTTCCTCTTCATGGAATATTTTTACAAGGATGTCTTGTAGTGACAGTTTCCTAGCTATAAATTCTTTTTAGCTTTTGTTTATCATGGAAGGTTGTTATTTCATCTTCAAATCTAAAGCTTGATATTGCTGGATGCAAGATTCTTGGTTGGCACCCATTTTCTTTCAGTGCTTGATACTTGTTCCAGGATCTTCTAGCTTTCAGGGTCTGTGTTGAATAATCTATCATTATCCTAATTGGTTTTCCACTATATGTAATCTGATTCCTTTCTCTTGTGGCTTTTAAAATTCTCTTTCTTTTGTATGTTGGGCATTTTCATTATAACGAGCCTTGGTGTGGATCTGTTGTGATTTTGTACATTTGGCATCTTGTAGGCCTCTTGAATTTGGATTTCCAATTCATTCTTCATGTTTGGAAAGTTTTCTGGTATTATTTCATTGAATAGATTGTTCATTCCTTTGATTTGGACCTCTATGCCTTCCTTTATCCCAATAACTCTTAAATTTGGTCTTTTTATGCTATCCTATATTTCCTGAATGTTCTGCTTGTGGTTTCTTACCATTATCACTGTGTGATCTGTGTTCTTTTCAAGATTATATATTTTATATTCATAGTCTGATGTCCTATCTTCCAAGTGGTCTACCCTGTTGGTGATGTGTTAATTTGAACTTTTAATTGGTTTATTGTTTCTTCATTTCAAGAATTTCTGTTTTTTTTTTTTTTTAGGACCTTTATCTCCCTGTTTAGGTGATCTTTTGCTTCCTGTATTTGTTTATGTAGCTCTTTTTTGAAGTGATCTTTCACTGCCTGTATTTGCTTTCTTATATCTTCCTTGTGTTCACAGCACATTTTAACCATGTACATCCTGAACTCCTTCTCTGTCATTTCTTCTGCTGTGGCTGCCAATTATTCTAATGATGTGGTGTCTCTATTTGTTTGGGGTACTTTATTCCCTTGTCTTTTCATGTTGCTCGTGTGTCTTCCTTCCCATCTCTGTGGGTCTAGATTGTTATTGTTTTTACCCTAAAGGTTTGTAGTGATCTTATAGGGTTCCAAGACCTCTCCTTTGTGGGGAAGGACAATGTTAACAGATCCCAATATCAACAATATACAACCTATGAACAATTTGTTGTTATTAAGATGTTTACAGTTTAGTCTCAATGTACAGAAATGTTGGATTAATTATTATCTAAAATGTAATCAGTAGTTTTATATAAAGGTTTACAGTTTCTGACAGTGGACAATGAACTGGGGGGTGGGGTATAAGAAAATATTCTGAGGAGATAGGATGTGAGGATATAGAGTTAATATATTTTAGGAAGTGTGAAAGAGAAATCTAATGAAGAGGGTTAGTAGCAAGAGAATAGACCTAAAGTAATTTAGAGTAGGGAAGTATGTGGGAAAACAGTAGAGTACATAAAGCAAACACACATATGTATTTAGAAAAATGCAAATGTTAGAATAGTAAAATTTGGAGGGGGAAAGAAAAAAATGAAAGAAGAAAAAGGAAAAGAAAAGAAAAAAGGGGGGCATATACAACATCTCAATATTATATTATTCCAATGGCTCAGTCCTCAAAGTCCTATTTCATGCAAAGTTCTTGGTTTCACATATGTTGGGGATGTGAGGCCAGGAGGATAGAGGGGTAGGAGAGGAAAAAAAAGAGAGAGGGAAAGAAAAAAAAAAAGAAAACCAAAGGAAGAAAACAGTGTTGTTACTAGTTTTAGAAATCCATATCTTTCCTGCTTTTCTTCTTATCCAGTAGGTGGGGTTGTCTGTTTTAAGCTGGTGTCCCTGCCCTCAGGATGGTGGAGGTAACCAGAGTGGAAAGTCTGGTCCTGGTGCAGGTTGCCTGAAAGCAGGGAGTGGCACCCACTAGTCCCTGCAGGAAGACTGCACCTCACGGGTCTCTTTTTTGGGACCGCTGATATGATCTGAGTGCTTCGTACTCTCTCCCTATCTTGCATGGAGATTTCCTAGTTCCTGGTTTCTCTGTTAGGCTCCAAACTTTAGCCCTGTCTCCCTCACCCTTAGCAGTTCCCAATTGAGGAAGCTCTCACACCCTCACACCGGGGCTTCCATGGGTGGCTCCCTGGTCACACTGCACACCTGTGTTGGGCAGCTACTGTGTTGGATTACCACCGCTAGGGAGGGTGGGAGGTTGAAAGCTGTTACCTAGCCGCTGGAGATCCAATCTGGGAGCTGCCCCCACCTAATATGGCGAGAATGTTGAGGTAAGATGGAGGCAGTCTGCTTTCAGTGCTGGGGTGTCTGGTGAGTTTGGGGGAGCTGGGTGATGGTGTTGTGCTGTGAGTAGGTAGTAGCTGAGTGACCTGAGTGGGAGTGGGGCGAAGTCTTGGCGATCTGCAGATGTGTTGATAGGTGATTCTGCTGAGGTGCTCTTGATCCTTGCTTGGACTAGAACTTTGGTCTTGAACTTCTGGCTTTGGGTCCTACTGAAACGCCGGTGTCCTACTTGAATGTTGAGGCCCAGAGCTCTGCACTGACAAAAATAAGGGCATATAAACCAATGGAATGTCATGGTAATGATTTCTCATATATGACATCAAAATCCTGGCAAAAGCCAAAATAGGCAAATGGGATTACATAAAACTGCACAGCAAAGAGAACAGTCAACAAAATGGATGGCAATCTGTGAAGTGAGAGAATGTATTTGTTAAGCAAATGTGTGTAAAAGGTTAATATTCAAAATATATAAGGAACTTCTACAATGCCACAGAATAAAACAAATAGGTGGCTGAAAATAAAACTATATTAGAGTGCTTACCTAAGATGTTAGAGGCCCTAGGTTTGATTCCCAGCACCTCCAAAACAAACAAAAATAATATTAACAGAATAACACAACCTGATTTTAAAATGTACAAAGTATGTGAATAGACATTTCTCCAATGAACACATACATATGGCCAACAGGTACATGAAAAGATGTTCAACATTACTAAGTATCAGACAATTGCAAATCAAAACAATGAAATTCCACCTCACATTATTTTGGGTGACTTTTATTTAAAATACATGATATGTTTTGACAATAATGTAGAGATTATGAGCCCTTATACATAATTATTTCAATTGTAAAATGGCACAGCCACTGTAGGTAACAGTGTGAGGGTTCCCCCAAAATTAAAGCTATAAATAACATATGATTTAGAAATACCACTTCTGGATATTAAAAAAGAATTTAAGTGAGGTTTCTTTCAAGGAGATATTTGTATCCTTCTCTTTATTGCACTACTATTCACCATACCAAGATGTGGAAATATTCTAAATGTCCATCAAGAAAAATGTATATGTGTATATTTCATAGACGATAAATGTATATATGTAAGTATATGCATATATACATAGAATACATAGAATATGTACATATATAAGATCACCATATATGAAATATATCACTGTATATAAAAATATATCACTATATATAAATATATATGCATATATATTTAGATACAGATACATATAGATATATATTAACCCTTAAATGATAATTCTGCCATTTTTTTCCATTTTTTAATTTTTGATTTGTATATATGACAACAGAATGCATTCCAATTCATATTACACATATAGAGCACAATTTTTCATATCTCTGGTTGTACACAAAGTAAAGTCACATCCTTCGTGTCTTCATACATGTATGGGGTAATGATGATCATCACATTCCACCATCTTTCCTACCCCTATGACCCCTCCTTTCCCTTCCCTCCATTTTTCCTCTTTGCCCTATCTAGAGTTCATTTAATCCTCCCATCCCCCCCAGCATATTATGGATCAGCATCGTTAAGTTAGAGAAATCATTTGACATTTGTTTTATTTGGGGGAATTGGCTAATTTCACTTAGCATTATATTTTCAAGCTTCATCCATTTACCTGCAAATGCCATGATTTTGTTCTCTTTTATTGTTCAGTAATATTCCATTGTGTACATATGCCACATTTTTTAATCCATCCTCTGAGCGGCATATAGGTTGGTTCCACAGTTTAGCTATTGTGAATTGTGGTGCTATAAACATTGATGTGGCTATGTCCCTGTAGTCTGCTATTTTTAAGTCCTTTGGATATAGACCAAGGAGTGGAATAGCTGGGTCAAATGGTAGTTCCATTCCCAATTTTCCAAGAAATTTCCATACTGCTTTCCATGTTGGCTGCACCAATTTACAGTCCCACCAGTGATGTATGAGTATAGCTAGCAATTGGAGAAATGCAAATCAAAACTACTCTAAGATTTCATCTCACTCCAGTCAGAATGGCAGCTATTAAGAATACAAACAACAATAAGTGTTGGCAAGGATGTGGGGATACTTCTGACATTTTTAACTACATGGATCAACCATGAAAACATCATGTTAAGTGAAATTAGCCAGATACAGAAAGAAAAATGCTGTGATCTCTCTCATTTGTGAATCTAAAAGAAAAAAAATAGTCATATGCATTGAAACAGAATAAGATATTTGTTACCAGAGCATGGAAATTTAAGTTATAAAATATAAAGTTTCAGTTATGCAGTATGCACAATCTAGATATTGATTGTACAACATAATAATATTGTATTATATACTATAGATTTACCTAGAAAGTAGATGTGAAGTGTTCTTACCCTCCAAAAAGTAACTACTATAAGATGATGGATATGTTAATTATCCTGACTGTAATAATCTTTTAACCATATATATGTATATGAAATATTGTTATATATTATCTATACAGTAATGAAGTTTAAAAAATCTAAAGAGAAGAAAATATATAATAAATATTAGAGCACAAATCAATAAAATGGGAAATAGTAAACCAATAGAGAAAAAGCAAAAATCAATAGCTGGTTCTTTGTAAAGATTAATGAATCTATAAAGGCTAATAAAAAGAGGTAAAATACAAATTATCAATATTTGAAATTCAAGAAAAGATATCACTGATGATCACTTATATGTCAGTAGGATAATAAAGTTTACTACAAGTAAATCTATGAACACCTATTCAATATTCTAGATTAAAAGGACCAATTTCTTGGAAAACATAAACTGCAATAATTAACATTGAAGAAATAGACATTTTGATAGGCCTAAATCTATTTTAAAACTTCAATCCACAATTACTAATCTTTCAAAACAGAAAGCACCAAGATTATATAGCTCAACTATAAATTCTCTCAAATATTTCAGAAATAAATTCTGTGAATTCTCTACAGACTTTTCCTGAAATATAAAAGAAGGACTAATTTCTAATTCATTATTACCATAATAACTAAATTAGATAAGAACATTATGAGGGAGGAAAAATAATAATATAGCTCATGAACAGGTGCAAAAATTTTCACAGAATATTTTAAAAATAAAATGCAAAAGCATATAAGTGAATTATACATGATCAAGTGGTATTTATCCCTAACATAAGTCTCATTGAACATTCAAAAACCATTAATGTAATCCATCACATGAACATGCTAAACAAGAAATATTACATGACCATATCAGTAGATGAAGAAAAAGGATTTCACAAAACTCAATATCCATTCATGATAGAAACCTCTCAGAAAACCAGGAACAGAGGTAAAATCCCTCAATGTGTTAAAATAGTATCTAAAACCAGCCTCTAACATTATATGTAACAGTAAGAAACTAGAAAATTTCCTGATATGAAAATAAGCAAGCAGTACCTCTTTTGCTACTACTTGGCAATGTCATACTGGAAGTCACAGCTAAAGTAATAGGATATGAATTGGAAATAGAAAATAAACATAATAGAAAGAAGGAAATAAAACTGTCTTCACAAATGAAATGATTGTTTAGAAAATTTGAAAGAACTGACCAAGAAAAATGTCTTTGAATTAAAATGCAATTATAGCTGGATCATATGTTAGTTCTATTTCTAGTTTTTTGAGGAAACTCCATAATGTTTTCCATGGTAGCTAAAATAATTCATATTTCCACCAATAGTCTATAAGGTTTCAGTCTTTATATGTTCTATACATTAATATTCTGTCAGAATACCTGGCAAAATGATTTTTTCCCATTCTGTAGGCTGTTTTTTCCACTCTGTTGTTTTCTGTTCAGAATCATTTTAATTTGATGTAATTCCATTTGTCAATTCTTACAATTATTTTGTGAGCTACTGGAATCCTATTTGGGAAACTGTTGCCTGTGCAAACAGGTTGAAGTGTTATTTCTATGTGTTCCTCTGGTTGTTTCAAAGTTTCAAGTCTTACATTAAGTTTTTGAATCAATCTTAATTTGATTTTTGCATAGGGTGTGAGACAAGGGATTGAGTTTCAATTTTCTATAGTTAGATGTTCAGTTCTGAGTATATACCCAAAAGAATCAAATTCAGCATAAAAAAGAGATAACTGCATGTCTATTTTTGTAATGATACTGTTCACAATAACCAAATTATTGAATCAACCTTTATGCTCATCAACAAATGAGTGGATAGAGAAAATGCAGTATATATAAACAATGGAGTATTATTCAGTAAAAAGAAGAATGAAATCGTGTAATTTATGGGAAAATCGATGGAATTGGAGATCATCATGTTAAGCAAAATAAACCAGTCTCCATTAGACAATTATCACATGTTTTCTCTCATATGTGGAATCAATTAAATTTTTTTAAATTAATTAGTTCAAATTTTAAAATAGAAGTGCAGTATGAAAATAGAATACAGACTATTAGGAAAGGGGAAGGGGACAAAGAGCAGGGAGGGTAAGAGTGGGCAGTAGGGAGCATGGGTAGAATCAAAATATATATTATAGGTTTGCATGGAGATGTCACAATGAAACCCATTAATTTTTACTATTAATATGGTTTAATAATATAATTTTTTATTAAATAAATTAATAATTATAAGCAAGTATAGCAAGATTTCAGGAAACAAGATTAATTTATCAAATTCAACTGATTTCCTATTTGCCAAGTACAAATGGAATGTGAAATAGAAAACACAATATACTATTTATATTAACACAAAAGAAATGAAATTCTTAGGTATACGTCAAACAAAACATGCATGAAATATGAGGAATGTACAAAACACAGATGAAAGAAGTTAAACAAATGAAGAGATATTCCATGTTTATAGATACTAAGACAATATTGTACAAATGTCATTTCATAGAGACTGGTTTCAAGTTTGTGGAATAGAGCAGGTGACTTTCCTGGCTACTCTGTGGTGTGAAACCCAAAAAAGTAGATAGGTGGTTCACAGCAAGTAAGGAACTGGAAACCTTCAGGAACACTATAAGTCCACAGGGTAGAAACTCTGCTGCCTTAGATCCATACTGTTAGACAGGTAGACACACACACACACACACACACACACACACACACACACAAGAAAAAACAATGGAACAAATCACCTCAAACAAACCAAGATACTTCAATAACAGAATCCATCACCACCACAGTGGAGGAAATGTCAGAGAAGTAGTTTAAACTAATCAGCAAGGTAAAGAATAATGTAAAGAGTGATATCAGAGAGGAAATACAGGAAGTGAAAGATTACTTCAATGAAGAGAGATTTTGAAAAAAAAAAAAACAAGCAGAAATCCTCGAAAAGAAGGAATCGATAAACCATTAAAAACTCAATGGAAAGCATCACCAACAGACTAGACCCCTTGAAAGACAGAGTTGCAGACAATGAAGACAAAATATACAATCTTGAAAAAAAAAGTTATCCATGGATAAAAGATGCTAAAAGACCAGAATAAAACTTCCAAGAAATATAGGATAACCTGAAAAGACTAAATTTATGATTTATTGGCATAGATGAAGGCTCAGTGATACAAACCAAAGGAATGCACATTCTTTTCAATGAAATAATATTAGAAAATTTCCCAAACCTAAAATGGAATGTAAAATCAAATATAAGAGGCTTACAGCACCACATATATACAAATGTCATTTCATAGATCCAATGCAATTCCAATAAAAATCATAACAAGTTATTTTATAGATATAAATAAACTGATTCTGAAGTTTATATGGAGGGCAAATGACCCATAATAGCCAATTCAGTACTGAAATAGAATAAAATTGGATAATTGAAATTCCCTCCCTTCAAGATCATAGAGCTGCAGTAATCAAAGTAGTGTAATGTATTGACAAAAGAATGAACATGGGCTGGGGTTGTAGCTCAATGGAGGAGCGCTTGCCTAGCATGTGTGAGGCACTGGGTTCGATACTCTGCACCACATACAAATAAATAAAATAAAGGTCCATCAACAACTAAGATATTTTTAAAATATTTTTTTTAAAAAAGAATGAATAATGGGCTGGGGTTGCAGCTAAGTGGTAGAGCACTCATCTAGCACATGTGAGGCCCTGGGTTCAATCCTCATCGCCACATAAAAATAAATAAAATAAAGGTATTGTTTCCAATTACAACTATAAAATAAGTATTAAAAAAGAATGAATAAGGAGAACAATGGAACAGAATAGAGAACCCATAAATTGACTATATAAATACAGTCAACTGATTAAAATATAGTCCATTCAAATTCGCAGGGAAATGGATGGCACTAGAGCAGATTATGCTTAGTGAAGCTAGCTAATCCCTAAAAAACAAATACCAAATGTCTTCTTTGATATAATGAGAGCAACTAAGAATAGAGCAGGGGGGAAGAGCAGGAAGAAAAGATTAACATTAAACAGAGACATGAAGGTGGAGGGAAAGGGAGAAAAAAGGGGAATTGCATGGAAATGGAGGGAGACCCTCATTGTTATACAAAACTACATATAAGAGGTTGTGAGGGGAATGGGAAAATAAACAAGGAGAGAAATGAATTACAGTAGATGGGGTAGAGAGAGAAGATGGGAGGGGAGGGGAGGGGGGATAGTAGAGGATAGGAAAGGTAGCAGAATACAACAGTTACTAATACGGCATTATGTAAAAATGTAGATGTGTAACTGATATGATTCTGCAATCTGTGTTTGGGGTAAAAATGGGAGTTCATAACTCACTTGAAGCCTATGTATGAAATATGATATGTCAAGAGCTTTGTAATGTTTTGAACAACCAATAAAAAATAAAATAAAATAAAATATAGTCCATTCAATAAATGGTGCTAGAAGAATTGGACATCTTCATGCAAAAAAAAAAAACCATGAATGCAAACCTTACACTGTTTATAAAAATTACCTCAAAATACATAATAGACCTAAATGTAAAGTGCAAAACTATAAAATGCCTAGAAGAAAATATTATAGAATGAAAACCAGTGGTACAGAATAGAAGACACAGAGACATGAATACAGTTTCTCATACTAGACAAAGGTGCCATAAACATACATTGGAGAAAGATAGCCTCTTCAAAAATGGTGATGGGAAAACTGGAAATCCATATGTAGCAAAATGACACCTGTCTCTCATCCCAAACAAAACTCAACTCAAAGTGGATCAAGGACCTAGGCATTAGACCAGAGACTCTGTGCCTACTAGAAAAAAAAGTAGACCAAAATCCCTATCATGTTGGCTTAGGAACCAAATTCCTCAACAAGCCTCCTAAAGCACAAGAAATTCACTTTCTTAGCAGTTTTTTTTTTTAAAGAGAGAGTGAGAGAGGAGAGAGGAGAGAGAGAGAATTTTTAATATTTATTTTATTTAGTTCTCGGCGGACACAACATCTTTGTTGGTATGTGGTGCTGAGGATCGAACCCGGGCCGCACGCATGCGAGGCGAGCGCGCTACCACTTGAGCCACAACCCCAGCCCCTTCTTAGCAGTTTTGAAATGTACAAATGGGATGGATTCAAACTAAAAATATTCTTCACAGAAAAGGAAACAATCAAAAACATGAAGAGAGAGCCTACAGAATAGGATAAAATCTTTTCCACCTGCACTTCAGATAAAGCATTAACCTCCAGGATATATAAAGAGCCCCAAAATTTAACACCAAAAAAAATGACCCAATCAATAAATGAGAAAGCAACTGAACAGACACTTTACAGAAGAAATATGATTCTTCAACAAATATATGAAAAAAATTTTAACATCTCTAGCAATTAGAGAAATACAAATTAAAACTACACTGAGATTCCATCTTACTCCAATCAGAATGGCAATTATCAAGAATACAAGGAACAATTAATGTTGGAGAGGATGCAGGGAAAAAGGTACACTCTTACAAAATGATACAACTATTCTGGATAGCAGTATGGAAATTCCTTAGAAAACTTGGAGTAGAACCCCCACCAGAATCATGAACATCCACAAGAATTGGGTTGTAATTAGAATAAGATATATTCCATGCTTGTATAATTATATCAAAATGGACTCTACCGCCACATATAACTAAAAGGAGCCAATAAAAAAGGATTCAAACGACTCCATAGCAAGAATATTTTTTAAAATGGACAAATTTATCTCAGTAGACATTTCTTAAAATGTTCAACATCTGTAACCATTAGAGAAATGCAAATCAAATCAAAATGAGATATCATCTCATACCTATCAGATTAGCTACTTCGAAAAAGACAAATGATAACAAGCATTAGCAAATGTATGGGAAAAAAAGACACTCTAGTACACTCTTGGTGGGAATTCAAATTAATATGCTCATTTAGGAAAATAGTACTGAGATTTTGCCAAAAAAAGGGGATCTTAATATAATAACTATGTGATCCAGCATTCTCACTTTTGGGTATAAATACAAATGAATTGAAATCAGTTTGTCCCACTTCCATTTTCATTGCAACATTATTCACAATAGTTCATATATAGAAACAAGCTAAGTATCCATCAACAGAAGAACACATAAATAAAATCTGGTATATATGCATGATGGAATTCTGTACAGCCTTTGAAAGAAGGTATTTCTATCATTTGCAACAACCTGTATGGAACTAGAGGACATTATGTTAAGTGAAATAAGCCAGGTACAGAAAGACAAATACTGTATCTTCTCACTTATATGGTGGAATCTAAAACAATTTATCTCAAATAGGCAGAAAATAGAATAGTGGTTACTAGAGTCTTTGGATATGGGGGAAATGGGGAGATGATGTCCAAAAGGTACAAAACCTCAATTAAAACAGAAGAATAAGGTTTTTTTCTTTGAGATACAATGCATGCTAAATGTAGTAAATGATAATGTACATTTCAAAATCACTAAAAGTATATAGAAGTGACTCCCTCATGTCTTGACAAGGATATAGAACAAATGAAATTCTGTAAAGTGACAAGAACATAGAATAAACAACAAAAAAAATGAATGCCCATTCTTTTCTTTCTAAGAGCACATGAAATTTACTTTCTTAGCAGTTTTGCAATGCACTCTCACAACAAAACTGATAAGTATTTAAGATAATGTATACATTAAGTAATTTCATTTAGTTCTTTCACATTGTGTTTATAAATCATAACATCACTTCTTATACTTTTATATATATATATTAGTATAATTTGTCAATTTACAATGATAAAATATAAACCAAAATGACAAAAAAATTAACGAGTGAGTTTACCAAATTTTGATTACAATTACATTTTTTTAATTGTTGGTTGTTCAAAACATTACATAGTTCTTGATATATCATATTTCACACTTTGATTCAAGCGGGTTATGAACTCCCATTTTACCCCGTATACAGCTTGCAGAATCCCATCAGTTACACTTCCATTGATTTACATATTGATATACTCATGTGTGTTGTATTCTGCTGCCTTTCCTATCTTCCACTATCCCCCCTCCCCTCCCCTCTTCTCTCTCTACCCCCACTACTGTAATTCATTCCTCCCCCTTGTATTATTTTTCCCTTTCCCCTCACTTCCTCTTGTATGCAACCTTGTATAACCCTGAGGGTCTCCTTCCATCTCCATGCAGTTTCCCTTCTCTCTCCCCTTCCCTCCCACCTCTCATCCTTGTTTAATGTTGGTCTTCTTCTCATGCTCTTCTTCCCTAGTCTGTTCTTAGCTACTCTCCTTATATCAAAGAAGACATTTGGTATTTGTTTTTTAGGGCTTGGCTAGCTTCGCTTAGCATAATCTGCTCTAATGCCATCCATTTCCCACCAAATTCTATGATTTTGTCATTTTTTAATGCAGAGTAATACTCCATTGTGTATAAATGCCACATTTTTTTTTATCCATTCGTCTATTGAAGAGCATCTATGTTGGTTCCACAGTCTTGCTATTGTGAATTGTGCTGCTATGAACATCGATGTAGCAGTGTCTCTGTAGCATGCTCTTTTTAGGTCTTTAGGGAATAGACCGAGAAGGGGAATAGCTGGGTCAAATGGTGGTTCCATTCCCAGCTTTCCAAGAAATCTCCATACTGCTTTCCAAATTGGCTGCACCAATTTGTAGTCCCACCAACAATGTACAAGTGTACCCTTTTCCCCACATCCTCGCCAGCACTTATTGTTGTTTGACTTCAAAATGGCTGCCAATCTTACTGGAGTGAGATGGTATCTTAGGGTGGTTTTGATTTGCATTTCTCTGACTGCTAGAGATGGTGAGCATTTTTTCATGTACTTGTTGATTGATTGTATGTCCTCCTCTGAGAAGTGTCTGTTCAAGTCCTTAGCCCATTTGTTGTTTGGGTTATTTGTTATCTTATTGTCTAATTTTCTGAGTTCTTTGTATACTCGGGATATTAGGGCTCTATCTGAAGTGTGAGGAGTAAAAATTTGTTCCCATGATGTAGGCTCCCTATTTACCTCTCTTATTGTTTCTTTTGCTGAGAAAAAACTTTTTAGTTTGAGTAAGTCCCATTTGTTGATTCTAGATGTTAACTCTTGTGCTATGGGTTTCCTATTGAGGAATTTGGAGCCCGACCCCACAGCATGTAGGTAGTAGCCAACTTTTTCTTCTATCAGATGCCGTGTCTCTGATTTGATATCAAGCTCCTTGATCCATTTTGAGTTAACTTTTGTGCATGGCGAGAGAAAGGGATTCAGTTTCATTTTGTTGCATATGGATTTCCAGTTTTCCCAGTACCATTTGTTGAAGATGCTATCCTTCCTCCATTGCATGCTTTTAGCCCCTTTATCAAATATAAGAAAGTTGTAGTTTTGTGGGTTGGTTTCTGTGTCCTCTATTCTGTACCATTGGTCCACCCGCCTGATTTGGTACCAGTACCATGCTGTTTTTGTTACTATTGCTCTGTAGTATAGTTTGAAATCTGGAATCGCTATACCACCTGATTCACACTTCCTGCTTAGTATTGTTTTTGCTATTCTGGGTCTTTTATTCTTCCATATGAATTTCATGATTGCTTTCTCTATTTCTACAAGAAATGCTGTTGGGATTTTGATTGGCATTGCATTAAACCTATAGAGAACTTTTGGTAATATCACCATTTTGATGATGTTAGTTCTGCCTATCCATGAACAGGGTATATATTTCCATCTTCTAAGGTCTTCTTCCATTTCTCTCTTTAGGGTTCTGTAGTTTTCATTGTATAAGTCTTTCACCTCTTTTGTTAGGTTGATTCCCAGGTATTTTATTCTTTTTGAGGATATTGTGAATGGAGTGGTTGTCCTCGTTTCCATTTCAGCGGATTTGTCGCTGATATACAGGAATGCCTTTGATTTATGCGTGTTGATTTTATAACCTGCCACTTTGCTGAATTCATTTATTAGCTCTAATAGTTTCTTTGTAGACCCTTTTGGGTCTGCTAGGTATAGAATCATGTCATCTGCAAATAGTGATAATTTAAATTCTTCTTTTCCTATTTTTATGCCTTTAATTTCTTTCGTCTATCTAATTGCTCTGGCCAGTGTTTCGAGAACTATGTTGAACAGAAGTGGTGAAAGAGGGCATCCCTGTCTTGTTCCAGATTTTAGAGGGAATGCCTTCAATTTTTCTCCATTCAGAATGATGCTAGCCTGAGGTTTAGCATAAATTGCTTTTACAATGTTGAGGTAAGTTCCTGTTATCCCTAGTTTTTCGAGAGTTTTGAACATAAAGGGATGCTGTACTTTGTCGAATGCTTTTACCGCATCTATTGAGATGATCATATGGTTCTTATTTTTAAGTCTATTGATGTGGTGAATAACATTTATTGATTTCCGTATATTGAACCAGCCTTGCATACCAGGGATGAATCCTACTTGATCATGGTGCACAATTTTTTTGATGTGTTTTTGTATCCGATTCGCCAGAATTTTATTGAGGATTTTTGCATCTAGGTTCATTAGAGATATTGGTCTGTAGTTTTCTTTCTTTGAAGTGTCTTTGTTTGGTTTCGGAATCAGGGTGATGTTGGCCTCATAGAATGAATTTGGAAGTTCTCCCTCTTTTTCTATTTCCTGAAATAGCTTGAAAAGTATTGGTATTAGTTCCTCTTTAAAGGTTTTGTAAAACTCTGCTGTATACCCATCCGGTCCTGGGCTTTTCTTAGATGGTAATCTTTTGATGGTTTCTTCTATTTCCTCAATTGATATTGGTCTGTTTAGGTTGTCTATATCCTCCTGACTCAATCTGGGCAGATTATATGACTTAAGAAATTTATCAATGCCTTCGCTATCTTCTATTTTATTGGAGTATAAGGATTCAAAATAATTTCTGATTATCTTCTGTATTTCTGAAGTGTCTGTTGTGATCTTGCCTTTTTCATCCCGTATGCTAGTAATTTGAGTTCTCTCTCTTTTTCTCTTCGCTAGCATGGCTAAGGGTCTGTCAATTTTATTTATTTTTTCAAAGAACCAACTTTTAGTTTTGTCAATTTTTTCAATTGTTTCTTTTGTTTCGATTTCATTAATTTCAGCTCTGATTTTAATTATTTCTTGCCTTCTACTTCTTTTGCTGTTGTTTTGCTCTTCTTTTTCTAGGATTTTGAGATGAAGTATGAGATCATTTATTTGTAGTTTTTTTTCTTTTTTTCTTTTTTTTATTGTTGGTCGTTCAAAACATTACATAGTTCTTAATACATCATATTTCACAATTTGATTCAAGTGGGTTATGAACTCCCAATTATACCCCGTATACAGATTGCTGAATCACATCAGTTACCCTTGAGATGATCATATGCACTCCAAGCAATGAATTTTCCTCTTAGAACTGCTTTCAATGTGTCCCATAGATTCCGATATGTTGTGTCTGTGTTTTCATTTAACTCTAAGAAGTTTTTAATTTCCTCCTTGATGTCTTCTAAAACCCATTGATCATTCAGTAGCCTATTGTTCATTCTCCAAGTGATGCATGATTTTTCCTTCCTTCTTTTATCGTTGATTTTCAGTTTCATTCCATTATGATCAGATAAGATGCATGGTATTATCTCTACTCCTTTATATTGTCTAAGAGTTGCCCTGTGACATAATATATGATCTGTTTTTGAGAAGGATCCATGTGCTGCTGAGAAAAAAGTGTAGCTGCTTGATGTTAGGTGGTATATTCTATATATGTCAATTAAGTCTAGGTTGTTAATTGTGTTATTGAGTTCTATAGTTTCCTTATTCAACTTTTGTTTGGAAGATCTGTCCAGTGGTGAGAGAGGTGTGTTGAAGTCTCCCATGATTATTGTATGGTGGTGTATTAGACTCTTGAACTTGAGAAGAGTTTGCTTGATGAACATAGCAGCACCGTTGTTTGGGGCATATATATTTATGATTGTTATGTCTTGTTGGTGTATGGTTCCCTTGAGCAGTATGTAGTGTCCCTCTTTATCCCTTTTGATTAACTTTGGCTTGAAATCTATTTTATTTGATATGAGTATGGACACTCCTGCTTGTTTCCGCAGTCCATATGAGTGATATGATTTTTCCCAACCTTTCACCTTCAGTCTATGTATATCTTTTCCTATCAAATGCGTCTCCTGTAGGCAGCATATTGTTGGGTCTTGTTTTGGATCCATTCAACTAGCCTGTGTCTCTTAATTGGTGAGTTTAAGCCATTAACATTTAGGGTTATTATTGAGATATGGTTTGTTCTTCCAGCCATAGTTTGTTTATTAATGCTAATAAACCTGATTTGTTTTCCTCTTTGATTATTTCCCCCCCTTTACTGTCCTACCTCCCACTGTTGGTTTTCATTGTTGTTTTCCATTTCCTCTTCCTGTAGTGTTTTGCCAAGGATTTTTTGAAGAGATGGTTTTCTAGCTGCAAATTCTTTTAACTTTTGTTTATCGTGGAATGTTTTAATTTCATCTTCCATCCTGAAGCTTAATTTCGCCAGATACACGATTCTTGGTTGGAACCCATTTTCTTTTAGCGTTTGAAATATGTTATTCCAGGATCTTCTAGCTTTTAGAGTCTGTGTTGAGAGATCAGCTGTTATCCTGATTGGTTTACCCCTAAATGTAATCTGCTTCCTTTCTCTTGTAGCTTTTAAAATTCTCTCCTTATTCTGTATGTTGGACATCTTCATTATAATGTGTCTAGGTGTGGATCTCTTATGATTTTGCACATTCGGCGTCCTGTAGGCTTCTAGGATTTGGGATTCTGTCTCATTCTTCAAGTCTGGGAAGTTTTCTCGTATTATTTCACTGAATAGATTGTTTATTCCTTTGGTTTGGAGTTCTGTGCCTTCCTGTATCCCAATGACTCTTAAGTTTGGTCTTTTGATATTATCCCATAGTTCTTGGATGTTCTGCTCATGGTTTCTTAGCAGACTTGCTGAGCTGTCTATGTTCTTTTCAAGTTGAAATACTCTGTCTTCGTTGTCTGATGTTCTATTTCTAAGTGATCCACTCTGCTGGTAGTATTCTCAATTGAGTTTTTTTTTTCTTTTTTGAATTTTTATTAGTTGTTCACAACATTACAAAGCTCTTGACATATCATATTTCATACATTAGATTGAAGTGGGTTATGAACTCCCAATTTTACCCCAAATGCAGATTGCAGAATCACGTCGGTTACACATCCACAATTTTACATAATGCCCAATTAGTAATTGTTGTATTCTGCTACCTTTCCTATCCCCTACTATCCCCCCTCCCCTCCCCTCCCATCTTCTCTCTCTACCCCATCTACTGTAATTCATTTCTCTCCTTGTTTATTTTCCCATTCCCCTCACAACCTCTTATATGTAATTTTGTATAGCAATGAGGGTCTCCCTTCATTTCCATGCAATTTCCCTTTTCTCTCCCTTTCCCTCCCATCTCATGTCTCTGTTTAATGTTAATCTTTTCTTCCTGCTCTTCCTCCCTCTCTGTTCATAGTTGCTCTCATTATATCAAAGACGACATTTGGTATTTGTTTTTTAGGGATTGATTAGCTTCACTAAGCATAATCTGCTCTAGTGCCATCCATTTCCCTGCAAATTCTATGATTTTGTCATTTTTTACTGCTGCATAGTACTCCATTGTGTATAGATGCCACATTTTTTTTATCCATTCATCTATTGAACGGCATCTGGGTTGGTTCCAAAGTCTAGCTATTGTGAATTGTGCTGCTATGAACATCGATGTGGCAGCATCCCTGTAGCATGCTCTTTTAAGGTCTTCAGGGAATAGTCCGGGAAGGGCAATAGCAGGGTCAAATGGTGGTTCCATTCCCAGCTTTCCCAGGAATCTCCAAACTGCTTTCCAAATTGGCCGCAGACTTCTTAGCAGACTTGCTGAGCTGTCTATGTTCTTTTCAAGTTGAAATACTCTGTCTTCATTGTCTGATGTTCTATCTTCTAAGTGATCCACTCTGCTGGTAGTATTCTCAATTGTGTTTTTAAGTTGGTTTATTGTTTCCTGCATTTCTAGGATTTCTATTTGTTTGTTTTTTATTACCTCTATCTCCCTATGAAATTGATCTTTTACTTCCTGGATTTGTTTATGTAGTTCCTTGTCAATGTGATCTTTCATTGTCTGATTTTGCTGTCTCATGTCTTCCTTGAGACTCCAGATCATCTGAAGCATGTATATCCTGACCTCTCTATCTGACATTCCATCTGTTGCAGCTGTTACCTCTTCTAAAGTTGAGTTGACCTGCATTGCCTGTGGTCCTTTCTTACCTTGTCTTTTCATACTGCTGGCGTTACTTTCTGCTTGGTGAAACTGTTGTGTTTTTGAAATTTTCCCTCTATTTATTTATATTGCTCTTGTATAGTTGAAAAATCACCCTTGCAGGGCAGGTAGTGGCTATGATCCTCCTCCCATTGGTGTGATCCGTCTACCACGCTGGCGGGCCGTAGGTCTGCTCTGCTGGTCGGTCAAAGGTCCGCCTACCCAGCAGGCGCGAGGGGCGCCTCTGTCACTCCGCAGGTTGCTGGGCCTAACCTCCGGATGGGTCGCAGGTCCGCATACCTTGCAGGTACGGGGGGAGGGGGCGGCTCCGCCCCTCAGCAGGCCGCTGGGCCTGATCTGCCGGTGGTCACAGTCCCGCCTACCTTGCAGACACTGGGGGAGGGGACGGGCCTGCCCCTCAGCAGGCCGCTGGACCTGTCCTACTGGTGGTCCACGTTCCCTGCAGGCGCGTGTAGCTGCTCTGTCACTCGGCAGGTTGCTGGGCCTGACCTGCCCGTGGGCCACAGGTTCGCCTAGCTTGCAGGCACTCACAATTACATTTTTTTATAAACTGTGCTAGAATATAGAAAATTAGTGGGATTCCAAACTCACTTTTCCATTTTTGGAAAAAGATGGATTGTGTTACTTTGCACTCCGTCTTTGCCCTATTCCTGACCGAAGGCAACCAAGGATCTTTTTTCGGGAACTTTAAATTAGTCTTGCCTTTTCTAGAACTTCATATAAATGGAATCATACAATATATACAGTACTTCTGAGTGGCCTCATTCACACCCAGAATAATGTTCTGGGTTATCCATGTTTTGTATGTATCAGTAAGTTATTCTTTTTCATTTATGAATGCATTTTATTATATACTTATAACATGTTTAATTTATTTACTCACTGATAGTTATTTGAGTTGTTTTGAATTTGTGTATATTGTCAATAAAACTGCTATGATGTTTATGAAAAAATCTTTTTGTGTATGTACATATATTTTAATTTGTCTTATGCAAATACTTAGGTATATACTATTTGGGTCATACGGTAGAACGTGTTTTCACTTAATCAATTACTGCCAAAGAGTTCTCCAAATTGATTGTTTCATTTCACAAACCTCTCCCCAGAAATACATGAGAGTTTCATTTATTCTATATCCCTACCAACACTTGCTACTTTCAGACTATTTAATTCTGACCATTTTAGTTGACATACAGTGATATCTTTCTATGTGCTATGCTCTGAATGTGTCCTCCAAAACTCATGTGTTGGAAAGTTAATCCTTAGTGCCACAGTGTTAAAAAGTGAGGACTTTTGGAAGTTGTTAAGGTCATGAACTGTTCACCTCATAAATAACATAATGCATTATGAAGAGAACTTACAAGGGTGGATTTGCTCTCTCTGCTTTTCTGCCATATGAGGACAAAGTATTCACACCCTTTTGTCTTTTCGAATTCTGCCATGTGAAGATGCAGCAAGAAAGAAATCACCAGATGCCAGAACCTTGTTTGGGTGCTTTCCAGCTTTCAGAAATGTGAGTAATACATTTATTTTTTAAAAAATTACCAAGTCTCAGGGCTTCTATGATAGCAGCTCAGAATGAATTGAGATACTATGAATTCTGGTATTTCATTTTATTTCCTCTGTTGGTTTAATATCTATGCCTTTCTCTTTTATTTTTTAGTAATTGTTACATGGTTCACAGTGTCCATCCTTATTAAATTCGCGTTCAAATATATTATACCATTTCATACACAATCCAAGAAACTTAAAACTGTGCACTTCCATCTTTCCTATTCTTCTGTGGAATTGTTGCCATATATTTTATTTCTCCATATGCCATAAACCACACAATTATTATGTTTCTCTAAGAAGTTATTTTTCCATTCTTCTTCTCTTAATCTAGTAACATGGTTCTATTTTCAATTTCAAATTGTTTTACTGTATTTTATATATTTTCATTGAAAAATAACAATTGTGTATTAATTTTTGTGTATATTTGTGGGATACAATATGATGTTTTTGATCTATGTATACATTGTAGAAATATTAATTCAATCTATTTATCCATCACCTCACCTACTTATCAGTTTAAGGTAAAAACTTCATAAATCCATACTTTCAGCATGTTTGAAATATATTATACAATATTATTAATTGTGGTTACCATGTAGTACAACAGATCTTCCATTACCCTTTCCTGTGTCTACAAATGATTATGGAAGTATTTCAATATTATTTTAGGATTAATAAATTTTAGTGGATATGTGAATTTATAAATGCGGAATCCACAAAAAATGAGGATCAACAGCATTATATACCAGAATACTAGGCTTGTAGTATAGTGGGAAAAAATCAAAGTTCATGTTCATTGAGCACAATTGCCACCAGTTCTTCTCTAGTGGCCATGAAGGAAACACTTAATACCAATGCTGTGAAGGTAAGGTGCAGGGAATGTGGGGTCAATATTCTCTTCTGCTTCTTGTGTACGGCTTCTCTTAGCTCATATAGATAATTCAGTGTGACACAGTGTATGTTCTAAGAGAAAAAGGAGTGAAATGCTGTCTCTAAATAAAATACAAAATAGAGCTGGGGTTGTGGCTCAGTGGTTGAGTACTCTTGAGTTCAATCCCCAGAACCAAGGGGGGAAAAAAAGAATATACAGATACAAAATCAACAAACGTGGGAAAACAATATAACAACAAAATGAGAAGATTGAAAAAATGGGAGAAAAATCTTAAATCCAAAAATAAGTCTCCCAAATGAAGAATCTAATGACTGAATTGATGAATGCAATGGAAAGTTTCAAAATCAGTATAAATCAAGCTGAAAAAAGAATCAGTGAGCTCAAAAACAGGATCTTTGAAGTTATCCAATAAGAAGGTCAAAAAGAAAAAAAAATAAGAATGAGTGAAGAAACCCTGCAGAAATTATGGGTCACTGCCAAGAGACATATCTTATACAAAATAGGAATTAAAGAAGAATGGGAAGAAAGCATATTCAAAGTCATAATAACTAAAAACTTCCCTAATTTGGAGAAAGAACCCAGCATTCAGGTATAGAAATCACAGAGGTCTCCATTCAAATTTCGTTCACAAACACACATAATAGAAAAATTTGATAGCAGCAAGACATAAGAAACACATAACACACAATGGAATTACAATATGACTATCAGCACATTTCTCAGAGAAACTCTTTAGGCCACTGGAGAATGAGATGATCTATTCAAAACACTGAAAGGAAAAAAGAAACTGCCAACAAGGAATAGTTTACCCAGAAAATTTGTCTTTCCAACGTAAGGAAGATATTTTAAAAGTTCCCAAACAAAATCTAAGGGAGTTTATTAGGTCTGCCTAATGGGGAGTGCTAAAGGGAGTTCTTTAAACAAAATCAAAGTGCCATTTACTAATAATATAAAAGTCAGGAAAAAATGAAACTCATTGATATAATATAAGCCCATGCTCAGAATATTCTAGAATTATAATGTTGGCATATAATGCAATTTTCTTCCAAAAATGAGGGTTAGAAGACAAAAGTATTCATAGGGATAGCTAAAATAAATTTTCAAGAAACACATTTTACATAATGATGCAAATTCTGGCATCAAAAACATACAATGTGCTGGACATGGTGACACAGACCTGTAATCCCAGCGGCTCAGGAGACTGAGGCAGGAGGATCATGAGTTCAAAGCCAGCTCAGCAACGGTGAGGTGCTAGGCAACTCAGTGAGACCCTGTCTCCAAATACAAAAAAGGGCTGGGGATGTGACTAAGTGATTGAGTGCCCCTGAGTTCAATCCCCAGTAACCCCCCCCCCAAAAAAAATACAATGTATGGAGGGATAAAAGTATGGAGTTGAATGTAATCCAAGTTAGTTTATCAGTTTTAAATAGACTGTATAAATTGTTCTGTGTACACCTTATGGTAACCAAAACAAAACAAAAAATACCTATAAGAGATGCACAAAACAAAGCTATAGTAGCTAGAAATGATAGCACATGCCTATAATACCAGGGACTCCATTGGCTGAAGAAGGAGATTGCAAGTTCAAGGCCAGAATGAGTAACTCAGTGAGACCCTGTCTCAAAATGAAATAGAAAGGCCTAAGGATAGCTATCTAATATTTACTACATTTAAAAATCTAATATTTACTACATTTTTAAAAAAAATCATTTTGAAATTAAAAAAGAAAACAAAGGAAAGGAAGAACAAACAATGTAGCCAAGTGATAGAGCATTTGCCTAGCATATACAACATCATGGGTTTAATCCCCAGTACTGAAAAAAGGAAAGAAAATATTCAACTCATACCACTATGAGCACCATTAAAATACAAAGAAAGTCAGCAAGATTGAAAGAAACAAAGTGTCTATAAAACAACCAGAAAACAATTACAAAATAACAATAGTAAGTTCTTACCCATCAATAATTACCTTGCATGTAAATTGATTTAAAATAGAGTGAAATAATATGTATGTCTATATGTTAAAAGGACCAACTGTATGTTGCTTCCTTGAGACTCACTTTACTTTCAAAGACCCACAGACTAAAAAATATATATATATATTCTGTGGAAATAGAAACCATGAGAAAACAGGGGTAGTGATACTAATAAAAGAATCAATTCATCAAAAGAATATAACAATTATAAATATATATGCATCTAAAAGTGAACCACCTAGATATATAAAGTAAATACTAAAGGGTATGAAGAGAGAGATTACAACACAATAATAGAAAACTTAACTACCCTTTAATAATAAAAGTAAATAAATAGAAAATTAATAAGGAAACACTGGACTTGAACGACAGTCTAGAGCAAGTGGGTCTAACAGATATATACAGAACATTCCATCTAACAACAATATACATATTCATTCTCTATGATAGATCACATGTTAGGCCACAAAATAAGTGCTGTAATTTGGATATAGTTTGAATGTGTCCTTCAAAGGCTTCATGGGTTCAAATTCAATTCTCACTATAAGACATGGTTTTTAGAGGTGGGATCTTTGGAGGGTTATTAGAATTAGACAAGGCCATCAGGCTGGAGCCCCCATGATTGAATTCTAGTAACTTTATAAGAAGAGAAAGAGAGAACAGAAAGCATACAACTGTGTCCTCCCTGTCACTTGCTATTTGATGTCCTGCAGTGTTCTATGACTCTGCCAACAAAAAGTTCATCACACATGTGACCCTTCAAACTTGGACCTTCAGCACCAGCAGACCAAATAAATTTCTTAGTAAAATTTACCCATTTTGTGGCATTGTGTTATTGACAACTGCAATTGGAACCAAGAAAGAAAATATCATGGAGTGGGGCTGTTGCTAATTATGAATACCATAAAATGTAGAAGTGGCTTAGGAACTGGAGGATAAGCAGAAGTTCGAACAGTTTGGAGGGACGGGCTTGGAAAATCCTACAATGCTTAAGCAGAGCATTACTGGTGATTCTACTGAGGGCTCAGAGACAAGGAGACTAGAGAACTAGTCTCAGATGGAAATGAGGGTCCTATTGAAAATTTGAGAAAAGGCCATCCTTGTTATGAAAGTAGCAAAAACCTTGGCTGAGTTGTATCCATAGAAGGCTGAATGATAAATTGGTGAAAAAAATTTCTAAACAAAATAGATGGGGCTGTGTGGTGCTTCTGGCTGCTTTAACTTCAATAAAAAAGCAAAGGGAAACAACAAAAAGATTTGGAAAGTTTGCAGCCTGGCTAAAGAATGAGTGAAGAAAAGGCTTGCCAAGGTATGGCTAAACTATCTCTTGATAAAGGGATTAGCACAGATAAAAGGGAGACAGTTGCTTTGAACTAGGATGATTTTAAAAAGGCCTTGAGGGCATCTCAGATATCTTTAAAGCCCTTCTTCCCAGCACAGGCCTAGAGACCTTCCAGGGCAGAATTGTTTCAGGAAAGGGATTCAGGGCATCATCCAGGCTCAACGTCCAGGCCCACCTTGGGATTCTACTTTATGTTTTCTGGCAAAGGGCTCTGTGGCTGTAGCTCTTCAAGCAGGCCCAGGTACATCTCATGTGAGTGACAGACCTTGGTTTCAATGCGAAGCTGGTTTTACTTGCACATAAGGCACAAGTTTCGGGGTCATGGCAGCCTTTAAAATGAAGAAATTCTATCATTTTGCAACAACATGAATAGAGTTGAAGTACATTATGCCAAGTGAAAGAAGCCAAACACTTGTATGAAAAATCTGAAATAATTGAGTTCATAGAAGCAGAAGGTAGAATGGTGATTACCAGAGGCTCAGAGTGGTGGGAAAGAGGAAAATGAAAGTCAACAGGTGGAATAAATTTGGGGCATTTGGGGGATCTATTATGCAATGTAGTGAATATAGCTTAATAGATTTCAAATGGTCTCACAACTACAGTAAATATTTGAGGTAATGGATATATTAATTTGCTTGATTCAGTCACTCCTCATTGTATCAAAACTCAAAACACCACCGTGTACCCCATAAACATATACAAGTTGAGTACTCATTACACATTATCATAAACATATTGAAGATGGGGACTGAATATAAAAATGAAATTCATTCATGTGTCATGTGTACCTTACACATAGCCTGAAGGTAATTTTGTATGATACTTTGACTGTACCTGCATTTTTATTGTCACATAAAGTCAGCTGTGAAAATTTCCACATATTCCCTTATTGTTGATAATCAAAAGGCTTTAGATTTAGGGTGGCATTGTTAGGGCTTAAAATTTTTGGGAGGTGGGGAGAGCTAGCTCAGTGGTAGAATGCTTTCCTACCATGTGCAAGGCCCTGGGTTCAATAAATAAAATATTCAGATTTAGGATTATGGATTTTCAACTTGTACAACTATAAATTGTCAATACATAATAAAAGTTTTGAAAAGAATATTAATTAGTATGGAATTGGTAATATGCACAATTTTCTAGGGGGAAAAGTTAGAATAACTATAATTTGGAGGAACAGATGAAAATCTTCTTAAATTTGTATCAGAAATAATAATTTCTATAATTTAAAAATATTTATTAAATGCCTTGTGGGAACATAGAAATATTCTGCCACCAACTCACATTCTTCCTTTTCAGAACCTTCAGTATTCACAAGGAGACATTTGGCATTCAAAAATGTTTTTGATGGGCTGGGGTTGTGGTCTCAGCGGTAGAGTGCTCACCTCATTTGTGCAAGGCCCTTGGTTCAATACTCAGCACCACATAAAAATAAATAAATAAAATAAAGATATTTTGTTGAACTACAAGTAAAAAATAAATATTTAAAAATGTTTTTGACAACTGGATAATGACAGTAGTCTTCTGCTACTGAAAAAAATTTAAAATGTCAAATTAAAATAGAATTATGCAAGCATTTAACCTCTGACAACAATCAGGACACTCAGTTTATGCCTAACTCATACTGACTGTCTGAAGGTCAACAGTGGGCTGACAACAGTGACACCCAATATCATGACTTTGGCAAAAGCTATCACCCTTTCTTAACTTATATTACAGCAGTAAATATACTAAGATATAACCCTTTGAATTATTACAACTTCACAGCTTTGATTATATGATTTTTACAAAGTCCATTCCTAAATTTTTAAGAAGTTCCTGTTACTTTTATCACAATCTGTCCTTTCCTTTTAAAAAAAAATCTTGGGAAACACCCTTTTTAATTTAAGGAAAACACAATTAAATGACCCATTGTACAAATTTTCTCTTCCCCAGCAATTTCAAATTAAAACCCTCTTGGTGGGCTGGGGTGGTAGCCCTGTGGTAGAGCAGTTGCTTAGCATACACAAGACACTGGGCTCCATCCCCAACACAGCTAAATAAATAAGTAAGCAAATACAATATTTGAGAGATTAAAAAATTTTTAAACCCCTTCTCACACATGCTTTATCAACATTTGTGCAAACTTTCCATATGTAGTTTTCCTATGTGAAATCCTGTGATTGAAAACAGTTCCATATTTGTCTATGTTAGATTTCTCTTGCTGTGACAAAATACCTGAGATAATCAACTTTAAATAAGGAGACATGTGTTTTAGCTCACAGGTTCAATCCATGATCAGTTGGCCCTATCACATTGAGCCTGTTGTGAGGCAAAACATTTTGGCAGAGAGCATGTGATAGAGCAAAACCGCTCACCTCCTGGAAGCTAGAAAACAGAAAAAGATCAGAGTCTCAATATCCCTTTCAAGGGCATGTCCTCAATGACCTAACTTCCTTCCACTAAGCCCACCTCCTAAAGGTTCTTCCATCTCCCAACAGTACCATCAGCTGAGGACCAAGCCATCAACACATGAACTTCTGGGGATGTTTAAGATACAGACCGGGCTGGGGATGTGGCTCAAGCGGTAGCGCGCTCGCCTGGCATACGTGCGGCCTGGTTAGATCCTCAGCACCACATACAAACAAAGATGTTGTGTCCACTGAAAACTAAAAAAAAAAAAAAAAAAAAAAATACTAAAAAATTCTCTCTCCCTTTAAAAAAAAAAAAAAGATACAAACCACATTGGGCATGGTGGCAAATGTATGTAATCCAAGTGATTACTCGGATTTTTTGCTGATATGACCAAAAGAACTAACAATATTAGAAGAGGAAAAGTTTACTTGGGGCTTAGAGTTTCAGAGGTTTCAGTACATAGATGGCAACTCCAATCTTCAGAGCCTGAGATAAGGCAGGACATCATGGCAGAAGAGTACGGTGGAGAAAAGTGGCTCAGGACACTGTACCAGGGAGCAGAGAGCAGGCTATTCCCCCACCACTGTCAAAATATATATCCCAAAGGCATGTCCCCCAAAGACCTACCTCTTCTAGCCATGCCCTACCTCCTACAGTTACTATGCAGTTAATCCCTATCCGTGAATAGGGATTAAAGCTCTCATAACTCAATCATTTTACCTCTAAACTTTCTATCGTTGTCTTACACATGAGTTTTGGGGAACACCTAATAATCTAAACTATAACACCGAGTGACTGTAGAGGCTTAGGTAGGAGGATTACACGTTAGAGGACAGCCTTGGGAAGTTAGCAAGACCCTTTCTCAAAATAAAAATGAAAAGAACTGGATATGGGGCTGGGGTTGTAGCTCAGTGGTAGAGCGCCTGCCTTGCATGTGTGAGGCCCTGGGTTCGGTCCCTAGCACCACGTAAACATAAACAAACAAAAATAAAGATATTGTGCCCATCTACAACTAAAAAAAAAAAAAAAGTTAAAAGAGCTGGATATGTAGCTCAGTGGTAAGTACCCATGGGTTAAATCCCAGTGTCAAAAGAAAAAAATATATATATGAGCCATAACACCTTCCTGGATTTGGTTCCCTTCTAAATTTCAGTTGCATCTTTGAGGAGTTTGAGGATTTTTAACCTGAAATGCCCTTTCAAGGGCATTTAAATATCCCTTTACTTAACTTGAAAGTTAAAGTATTTAACTTGAAAGTTTGAGTTCAAGTTTGGAAAGAGTTTTTCTGCATCTCTCACCCCTTGTTTAATATCAATTTAGTTTTTAAATAAGAATATATGTCTTCCTTCCTATCAGCAAGGCATTCAGTTCAAATTTTTTTCTGTGCTCTCTTCTTCCCTCCCAGGGGCTATTAGTGGTATCTATTCAGGCATAATTGGTTAGGACTGGGGAACAATAGCTAGTATGAAAATGAAGCTAGCCCAGACATAGATCCTACATGTTACCTTAGTTTAAATAAGAACCATGTTTGAACCCCATGATTTCAAAATGTTTTCAATCACCTAATCCATTTAAATCTTAGCATGTGTACTAATATTCATTTATTTGTATTTAAATTTATAAATAATAAAGTTAATTTATAAATGTACATTAATATTTCATACATTCACAAATATGAGTTTATATATGAGTTGTACTATACTAAATATTATGTACATTATGAAACAAAATAAAAATGGTCAAAGGATGATATAAAATGCAAAGTTTTATTGTGAACCTTTGAGTATCCTAGTGGACTACCTTTTAAATCCTACTTTGTAAACTCCTTTTCTAACCAACAATTAACCAACATAAGAATTATTCTCTCTTGGTGAACATAATATTTCTTTTCTTTCTATGAAAATAATTTCTGGCTAGAGCAAAACAAAGGAAACAAGCAGGGAAGGATCAGATAACATAAAGATATAGGGAAGACCAGTAGCATAGAACAAGATCCAGAGGGAGAGAAGAGAGATGGGAAAGGGGAGGAAATGCAGAATAATTTTTTAAAAATTTTGCCATGTGCATATAAAAATATACTACAAGGAATTTCACCTTTATGTAAAACTAGAAAGAACCAATCAAAAATAAATAAATCAGCTGGGTGCAGTTGCACTCACATACGATCCCAGTGACTCTGGAGGTCTGAGGCAGAAGGATTTAGAGTTCAAATTCCAGCCTCAGCAACTTAGGGAGGCACTTAGCAACTCAGGGACACCCTGTCTCTAAATAAATTTTTTTTAAAAAAGGTCTGGAGATATGGCTCAGTGATTAAGCATCCCTGGGTTCACTGTCCAATACCAAATAGATGGATGGATGAATAGATAGATAGATAGATAGATAGATAGATAGATAGATAGAATCAATTGATGAGCAAAATGAAGAGCAGTAGAAGAGAGGAATGAGAATAGGAAGAGGGAAGAGGGGCAGGAGAAAGGGGGAAACATGAACTGAAATTCAGTTCCATGCATGTACAAATTTGTCAAGATGAATCCAACTACTATGTATAACTATAATGCTCTAATTTAAAAAAGAAAAGAAAAAGAAGGATAAAATAGCGTTTGTGCTCCAGTAATAGGGTCAACCTTATGACCTGATTAAAGGTCTGATAAAAAGCTGAAAAAATTAAAAAGTTCTTATAATTTTTCCTGTTTTACCTACTATTTATCAGTGCAACAAGAATATGTGGAGGAGGGGCTGGAGTTGCACCTCAGTGGTAGAGTACTTGCCTCACATATGTAAGGCCCTGAATTTGATCCTTAGCACCACATTTAAAAAAATAAACAAATAAAAATAAAGATATTGTGTCAACCTATAACTAAAAAAACATTTTCAAAAAATAGAATATGTGGAGGGGTTGGGGATATAGCTCAATTGGTAGTGTGCTTGCCTTGCATGCACAAGGCCCTAAGTTCAATTCCCAGCACTACACACACACACATACACACACACACATACACAAATGTGTAAATAAGCACCATATACTGCTGCAAATCTACTTGTGTGTCATCAGTCTTAATATAAAATAGTAACTACTTTCTTAGCACAGCAATTATTCACATGTTAATAATTTTTCTTGATATTTACAAGTATATAAAATTGTGAAAGATTACATGATAAATGTGAAATAAAGTATATTTATTGGCAAGTTTATTAGTTATTTTCTTAAAGCAAATGTAGGAATACTATTACAGAGTGACTAGGTATAGAGTCTGTTTTTTTTTTTTTTCCATATAGGGTTCCATGTCATCCTGAAATAGAATGCTAGCTAATAAAATGTTACACCTGGATTAACATATGAGGTAGGTTCTCATATTATTTCAAAAACCAATTTGGTCTTAAATGTATCCATTTTCTAAATCAACAAACCTCACTATGAAATATGGTCTTCATAGTCACACAAGATTTTATGATTATGCATGCTAGTTAGTTTAAAACAAAAGACCAAATCCTGTATGGTTAAACTGAAGGACTTTGTAAGCAATTCTCAGGCAACTGAAAATTGAGTTGATGTTTCATTTTGATGAGCTGGGGCTCTAATCATTTGAACACGATTTGAGTTAAAGTTGCTTTCTGTTCTTTTCCAATATATTTTGTGCCAGTGAAAATTAAGTCCAGTGACACATCCTGTAGAGTTAGGAGATTACTCATTTTTTCCTGGCCTATATTCTGCTGAGTAAATTAAGTTCAAGATGATTTATAGGGCTAGGGATATACTTCAGTGGAGGAATTCATGCTTAGCCCACAGAGGCCCAGGGTTGAATCCCAGCATTAAAAAAGGATAATTTATAAACTGTTGTTGACCTTCAGGAATTATTTCATTTCATTCTACAATCTCTAAAGTGCTTGCCTCTCCTTATCATATGGGTCTGGACATAATCTAGTTATTAGGACTTGGGACAAGTAAATTGGTCATAACAAATGAAATAAATTGGATTTATATTATTGGTAATCCCCATGCATACACTAATTGTAAAACACTGGATCAAATAACCTATAGGATAGGACTGATCAGAACCTACTTTAAAATTACTGAAAAATGATGCAGTTTTCCTGAAAAGTTAAAGTTGGAGGGGGGTAATTGTCCAGAAAAATTTGAAAACCACTGTTTCCTGCCTGAAAAAAAGGAAAGATAGGGCTAATGGTAAAAGAAAAATTATATATAAATTGAAAATCATCAAAATTAAGGACTTCTGGGGAATGGGGATCAGAGGTAAAATGTTTACCTCACATGCGCGAAGTCCAGGGTTCAATCACCAGCCCTGGAAGAAAAAAAGTAAGAACTTTTGCTCTTCAAAAGACATTGCCAAGAGAATGAAAAGACAAGCCATAGAAAGGGGTGAAATGTTTTAAAGGCACATATCTGATAAGGTATTTCTATTTGGAATATAATTAATAATCAAAACTCAGTAATAGAGGAAGTGGCATCCAGTGGGTACAGATTTCTTTTGAGGATGAAAAAATATCCTTTTGGAATTAAAGGTAATGTTTTCAAAACTGTGAATATACTGTAACTTATAAAAATGTATACCTTCAAATGGATAATTTGACAATATCAATTTTTGCCTATCAAAGAACATTTTTACAATGGCTTTATAGCCAAAAGCAATCTATAGACTGAATGCAATCCCCATCAAAAAGACCAATGAAATTCCCCACAGAGCTAGGAAAAGCAGCTTTTTAGGAAAAAAAATAGCAGTTTTAGGAAAAAACTCAAGGAGGAATAAAAGACCCCAAACAGCCAAAGCAATTCTGAGCAATAAGAACAAGGCTGGAGGCATCACAATACACAACTTCAAGTTATACTCCAGAACTTTAGTAATAAAAAACATGGTATTGGCATAAATACTGGCTTGAGGATCAATAGAATAGAATAGAAAACAAAGAAGCAAATCCATTCAGATATAGTTATCTTGTCCTTGATAAAGATGCCAGAAACATACATTGGAGAAAAGACAGCCTTTTAAACAAATGGTACTGGAAAAACTGAATATACATGGATGGATGAAAATAAATTGTTGTCACCCTGCACAAAGTCCACACAAAGTGGACCAAAGACATAGGAATTAGACCAGAAACTTTGCAACTGATAGAAGAAACCAACACTCCAATATATAGGTGCTGGCAACAACTTCCTCTCTGGGAACCTTTGTAGGAGAATTACATGCAAATTACATGCAAACCATAGCATATGGTTAATATTCACTAATTCTGCTTCTTATTACCCCTCCACAAAGAAGTAACCTAGATAACAAGTTTCAATATATCACTGCTTAATTTAAGGATCATGGTCTCACACGTGATACATGTAAGGAGAGATAATGACCACCTATTTCCTTCATTTTTTTATCACACATTTCCTGGTATATGAGTAATGGCTCCTCTAGGATACATATCCACATTTGTACCATTATGTGGCTCACTCTATCTGCTCCCTCAAAACATTGCTGCCTGTCCTGCTTGCCCATAAATATAAGTGTCAACTCACAGAAATAGCTGCTATTCAGTAATGAGTAACAAAAGAAAAACTTGGAAGGTCAGGAAAATGCTTCCTTCCCTGAGGATCTTATTAGCTAATTAGCAGATATTTATCAAGCATCTACTGTATGTGAGGCTTAAAAAATGGGACATAGGGATGAATAAGTCTCACTCTGTCCTCAAGAAGCTCGGTATAACAGAATGAAAGGTACTAGAAACTTTTTCTTAGTGACTTTCTAGAGGTAAATTGCAATCCTTTATTTGGCTCCATACAGTGTAATCTTACACTAATTACTAAAACAGTAGAATGTGAAGGGGACCTCTCCGGAGCAGATGTAAGTTGACAAGTTCAACCCTTTCATCATCATAGCTATGAGAACTAAGAACTACAAGTAACTAACAGCATGTTTTTTTTTCTGTTATGTCCAGCTCAGATTCTAATGCCTGATGATAATCAATTTCCCCAGAGTAATGATGCCAAATTGGGCAGTAATCCTTTCTAAGATTATATAGGAATATATATATCTATATTAATGCATACAGATATATACAGTATCAACTCCAAACAGCTGCTTATGCTTGAATATGTTTCACATCAATAGAGTGTCATAGGTACATTTACATAAAGCTTCATGTCATTTGTTTGAAATTCACTTATATCTAAATGAACTGGAGAATTTATTCTCTAGTGATTTCAGGCTAAATACTATTGTCAATTTATTCTGTCTTGAGAGAAGGACGTTTATTTGTTTATTTTATGGTTTTATTTTTCCAGACCTAGATAGAATATTTGAAACAGGAAATGGCTTAGTGAATAAACATAAGTCCATACAACTATGTGTCTACATTTAATGCATAAACATCTCAATATATACTAAATCAATGAATGGCAAGAGTGTAAACTGCTTATGTCACTGGTGCTTAGAATTCAGGATTTTATTCTGAGTTGCTATAGGCTCCAGAAGCCTCTTCATTTCTCATTCTGCAGCTATTGCACAGTACATGCAGATGCATGCCTGATGTAAAGTCCTATCCAGTGGTGTGAGACTGATGTCCACTCCTCTGCTCCATTCCCAGTTCAGGAGCCCCTATGTTCTAAGGTGACAGAGGCTGGCCCAGGCTGTTGCCATGGAAACCATTACAGTAAGGGAGGTGAGAGAATGGAGAAGGGACAGAAAGTGCACTAAAGAGAAACAAAATGTCTATTCCTCTTCAGTTGTATTATGTGCAGATTCTAAATCCCAACGTGGCTTATAGTATACCTTCAATACATGTTGGAAAACCAAATGAATGCACCTTCAGAAATCACCCTGAGGGGCTTCCTCCATCATAATAAATAGACTTTTCCAGTATCAATGACTCAGATGTCCTATATTCACACAGTAACCAAGTTTTCCCAAACATGATTAATTACAAATATTCTCTCTCATTATCCTTCTAAACCACCAGAATGTCCCAGAAATTTCAAGTTTTTTAACATACAAGTTATATTTCCTGAATTACATCTGCCATCATTTATTAGATTTTAGGAATTGATTGAGAGTTTGGAAGATATAATCACTATATACTACTAAAGTAGTATTCAAGAAATGGGGAAAATTCCAAAGATAGGGAATAGGAAGAATGATAAGACTGTTTAAAACCTTTGGTAGGCCACACTTTGCACTTCCACCTGGTAAGCATGGTTTGAAACACTTAAATTATAGAGCATCAACTGGTGATTCATTGAAATGATTTATACTGTATTTCACCACATAATTGTCACAAATTCTATGCCAAAATTTTTGCAAAAATAGCAGGTTATGACTATTATGTGAAGCTTTTTAAAACAATTTGCTGGTATTACTTAAAAATCACTTATCTCTAAACTGTTTCATGCAATATAGGAATGCACAGACTATTCATGAATATACATTAATATGGTGGTGATGATTATATGGCAAACTACAGTATTTTAATTAAAAATGGTTTATTCATTTATTTTGAAGAGGTAGAAAACCATGTGTAAAAAGGTTCAAGGCTTTATTTATCCAAGTGTTTTTTAATATGTGTGTATGTTAATATCAACTGTGTAAATTGCACATATTAATTTTATTGGATCACCAATGAACTTATGTATAGAAAAGTTTTCTTAGAGTAGAAATCTGATACTTTTCAAGTGGTTAAAAATTTAAGTTTCTTCTAAATGTAATCTTTTAAGATTTTATGGTCTTATTTTTTTCATGAAAAGTTAATAAGAAGAAATGGTTATAAATAATGTGCAAATTCAGCATAGGGTCTACCTAAAAACACTCTGCTGAATTTGTACATTATTTATAACCATTTCATCTTTTTTCTTTTTAAAGTTGCTTTGTTTATGATCTATATAAATATAATTTATAATTATAAATATAATTTTTGCTATTATTATTTTAGAATGTCTTATCCACAGTTACAAGATAAGTTTTCTTAAGTCTGGGATATTCTTCATATCAGTTTGCATTCAATATTGAAAGAGTCCTATAACTCTTGCCTTCTACTCATGCGACTCTATTGGGATTTCCTTTTCCCAAGGATATGGGCTGTTTTTGATATCTGTGCCTCAGCAAGAGTGGATAAAAGCCATGTTGAAATGGATAAACCACACAAGTAAGAGCTATAGATGTGGACTACAGGCCACTGAAGAAGAACTGAGCTTGCTGAGGATCTATACTATACTTTGGAAATATCTGAGATGTTAAGAGGTGAGTACTTTGGTGGTTGGTGTGTGTGTGTGTGTGTGTGTGTGTGTGTGTGTGTGTGTGTGTGTGTGTTGGAAAGGGTAGACTATAGTGAGAAGATGATCTGTATAATATAATAAGCTTATAAGAAATGTAAGATTTTGGAATTCCAGAAAGGTTCAATTATCAAATAGTAGTGAAAATCAGAAGAAAGAGCTAATAAAATTATCTTCTTAGGTTGAAAACAGGCTTTTGAAATCAGCATAGAAGGGGGTGATTGCAAAATAACTATCATTATTGAGTTTATTGATCAAATACCAAAACTTTATGTTATCCCATTTAATACAGCAATCTTGTGAGGTAGGAATTATCTCCATTTTATACATAGAAACCTATCTTCAATGCCTTTATGGCATTTGCCAGTAAACAGATGGTTCTGGAGACTATATGCTAAGTGAAATAATCCAGTCCCCAAAAAGCCAAGGGTTGAATATTTTCTCTGATATGTGGAAGCTAACTTACAATAAGAGGAAGAGGGGAAGAATAGAAGTTTAGTAGATTAGACAATGGAAAATGGAGAGAAGGGAGAGGGAATAGGAAAAGGAAAGACAGTGGAATGAATCTGACATACTTTTCCTCCATATATATATATGAATGAATACATCACGGTGAATCCCATAATCATGTATGTCCACAAGAATGGGATCCTAACTAGAATAAGATACATTTCATGCTTGTATAATTATATCAAAGTGGATTCTACTGCATGTATAACTAAAAAGAACCAATAAATAATATCCATTAAATGTGAAAAATAAAAAATCTTATATGGGGAAAAATGGGAGTTCATAACCCACTTGAATCAAACTGTGAAATATGATATATTAAGAACAGTGTAATGTTTTGAACTACCAACAATAAAAAAAAAATCTTGAACTTGTTATTTGAATTGCATAAGACCATATAGCTATTAAGTTCATTTTACTTCAGATCCATGTCTCTCTGGATTCTAACACTTATTGAAAATAATATTCAAGAGAAAATTATGACTATATATCTTATTATTTTTATGAAGATTTGTGCTTTTACTTCTTTTTAATTTTTCAGAGAAAGTTTTTCCCTGTGGTATGTTCAGAAAATACATCAGCAACCCCAGTATCTACAACTTGAAAAAAAAAGTACTAGAAAAAAAAAACCCTCCTCAAATGAAAAAAAAAAAAATCTGTCTAGCTGGAGGTGTGGTTCAGCAGTTGCCTAGCCATGCACAAGACCCTGGGTTCAATCTCTAGCATGGCAAAAATCAATAAATAAAAGGGCCATGTATGGTGGTACATGCCTCTAATGCCAACTACTTGGGAAGCTGAGGCAGGATGATCACAAGTTGGAGGCCAGCAAAGGTCTCAAAATACTACATGCTTACATACATAAATACATACTTGCATACATATATACATATATGGTTCTAACATTTTCCTTTTTTCTTCTTCATTTTTCTATACATTACATGAATGGAAACCAGATTTTCCAGAGAAGGTATATAATTTGTAAGTGTAGAAATGAGTCTTCAATTTTAAGATGTTTATTTAGCTAAAAGCAGCAATGCAAAATTTATCCTTACTGACACTTGACTAATATTACGTACTTTTGACAATTGGTTAGTCTAAGGAATTGAAGCCTCTTTTGTTTTGTTTTAAATTTAGAAGTGTTTAGGTAGTTTTGTTACTGGGATGGGGCCTTCTGGGAAACTGAGGTGTGTGATGACCCCCCCTTCAAACCCCAGTTCTTATGATCAAGTCAGAAAGATATCAGACATAGCACTCAGAGAAACAGGCAATTAATTTATCTGAAGGGATGGAAAAGGGGACACTCTCAAGAGAGTGGGTCCTCTCAGAGAGGAAAGGGACACTGTTCCTCTTCTGCACTCCAGTTTTATTGAGGATCCCAGAAGTGTTTCCAGAGGGTCCCACCCAGGTCCATCTCTTGACTTTTTTAAAAATAACATTATTTTAATTAATTAATTAATTTATTTATTTATTTATATGTGGTGCTGAGGATTGAACCCAGTGCCTCATACATATTAGGCAAGTGCTATACCACTGAGCCACAAACCAATACCGATTTCTTGATTTGACTGATAGCAGAATGACTTCAGACTTTCAAGTCCCCACTGTCATAACAACTCTAGGTCATTTTGGCCCATACTGACTGGTTCTAATTGGATTCTTCTTCATAAATTTTTGGAGATTTTTGGTTACTAGAAATAATTGATATCTCCCTGAGTTTCAGGATCTTATCTATAAAAAGGGTCACAAAATTCTCCCCCTTCAGCATAACTTGAGTTCCTTTTATCAACATGATTTCAAGCCTGCATTTCTCCAACAGATAACAGGTAGCTTTCTGAGGAATAGGACATATCCTGTCCACTTAAGCCAGGCAGGACTGCAAGTAAATTGCTTCTTAGAAAACAAAGCATGTAGGAATCAGCACAGTGGGCCCATTTTATAGAATTATTTCCTTAAGCTCATATTACCACTACTTGCATCTGTCTGTCCACAATCAGTTTCAAGAAAAGTTAAGATATAGGTCTGTTTTTATCAAGTTGCAACCCTAAGATTTAGAACAACTTCTCATGACATTTATTAACTTATTTTGTAGTACCAGGATTTGAACCCAGGGGCGCTCAACCACTGATTCACATCCCCAGCCCATTTATTTATTTATTTTTTACTTTAAGAAAGGATATTAGAATAGTTATATAACCTAAAGAAAGGATTGCTTAGGGCCTCACTAAGTTGCTGAGGCTGGCTTGATCTTGTGATCTTCCTGCTTCAGCCTCCTGAGCCACTAGGATTACAAGCATGCACCACTGCATGCAACACACTTATTAACTTCTAATCACATATTTAATAATATTTTTCAGAGTTCATTAAGCATACCATAACTATAGGCAATTGCAAAACATTGACAAGAGCCCTTTATGTGAAGTCAGAGAATCTTAGTTGGAATTGAAGTTTTGTCTCTTACTTAGTGACTATATATTTGGGCAAATATTTTACTTTGTCTGAGCCTCAGTTCTCTCACACATAATATGATAATAATCCTTATGTTCTATGAGTTTTGAGAATAACCTGACATAATAAATATGAAAGTACTTTGTAGACAATTTCCATAGTAATGTGAGGAGACCAGAAGTAAAATAAACAAAAAGTGAATGTGCTAGTAGCTGTGCCAGTTTGGTAACTTATTTTCTCTTTGTTTCTCCCAGCAAGACCAAGGCCTGCATATCCCTAAGAAAGAGTAATGCCCTCCCACCTTGAGCCACATTTCCTGATTCTCCTACCTTTTGCCTCAGGAGCAATGCAGTAGTTGACAACATACTGACAGAAAGGTAAAAGTATATGAAAGACTTGCCTTCTAGGTCATTCTCTTTGAGTAAAGTGATTCCTCCTCAATAATAAGCCTAATAAACACTTCATATCAATATCCTGGTTCAGACAGTGAAGGAAAAGTTAAGGCAGAATGGTAATTTCATAACAAAGCCCAACAGAACCGTGGAGTTAAGGCATTGTAGTAGAGTAGGAAAGGCACTGAACTGGAAGAAAGGGAACCAGAGTTTATACTTCTGATTTCACTACAGAATAATTATATAACCTAAAGAAAGGGTATTTTTCTTTCTTGGCCTCAAAGTTTCACACTATACAGTAGTGTAGAATAGAATAGATTATCTCCAAGGTCTATTCCAACACTGATATTATGTGATTCTATTTTAATTATAATAAAAAGATTTCAACTTTGTAGGCTTTAAGAAGGCATTTTATACCTCAAAAGAAAAAAGGAGGAAAATCACATTAATTATTTCTCTATTGTGAGTTATAATAAGCATTTACTTTCATTAATAACCTTATTGGGGTAAAATTAACATAAATCTTTGCATTTTCTTTTTTAATGTTCATTGTAGCATTTATTGTTTATAATAACCAAGAACACAAAAATACACGGGAATAATATTCAGACATTAAAAAAATAAAGAAATCCTACTGTTTGAGATATCATAGATGAACTTTGGGGGCATGAAATTATCCAGGAAAAAAATTAAACAGTGAAAGCTCTTACTATATGTGAAATATAGAGAACCAGAATCTCATAGAAAAAGAGAATAGAATGGTGGTTGCCAGGGGCTAAATATGGGAAGGAGGAGGTGAATAGGAAAATGTTGGTCAGAGGGTACTCTCAGCTCTGAGAGGGATATGTTAAAGGTTTCTGATGTACAACATGGTGACTATAGTTAATAGTACTTTTTAAAAAATATTATTTATTATTTTTAGTTATACATGAGTAGAATACATTCTACTATATATTTGACATATACACAAAGTGTATAACTTCCCATTTTTTGTGTTTGTACATGATGTCAAGTTACACTCATAGTGTGTTCACATATGAACATAGGAAAATTATATTTGATTCATTCTACCATCTTTCCCATTCCCATCCCACCTCAATCCTTTGCGTTTTCAAAATGTGATTTTTTATTTTGTTTTCTTTCAAAATGGGATCTTCCTATGTTGCTTTGTTTACCTTGAACTCACAATTCTTCCACCTCAGCCTCCCAAGTTTTGGGGATTATAGTCTTGTACCACTGTGCCTGGCTCAGAGTGTTTCAAAAATATAGCAGTTCATATGAGTCCTACAGTAATTAACATTTCATCACATGATGAACTAAAAACTGAGGCTGAAGTTCAAAAGGTTTGCACAGAGTCACAGCTAGTATCTAAAATTAGGAGCTAGAAAACCAATTTCAATCTATCTCTAAGTTCAGTGATTTTCCACTACAGTAATTTACCTAGATGATTTCACCCAAGCTTAAAATACATGGAATTTATCTGGAAAATGAATTAAAACTGAACAGTTGCTATTTTATATGTAGCTATAAGTAAAAATAAGGACAATGTTTATATCTCTTTTAAAAATTCTTCACATTTGAAAGTAGAGCTGTGAACCACATATAAGGAAGTATACAAACAAAACATAAATGTATCAGAGCACTAGGGATTTTAAAAGATTAAAAAACAGCATTTGTAAAGCATTTTAAGATCATTTGAAGAAAGTAGCTACTTAGATATAATATTTAGAGCTATAACCATCAAGCACACAATAGAAAGGGAAATAATAAAGGATGGGATATAAGAAGATGTCTTGATTTAGGGATCATTTAACACATTTGCTATGTTAGTATAGACTTTTTTGTCAACTGCTGCACACCCTATTTTTTTCTTATGCTTCTCCCTTTACCCCCAAAACAAAAATAAGTGCAATCTTCGAGAACTTTAAAGTACACTATCTCTGCATAGATATTAATATAGTGACTGCTTTTCCTGATGTCAGAGCAACCAAAATTCACCTGGAAGATTGTGCCTAGACTTGTTGTTAATAATCACTTTAGAAAATGTATAGTTTCTCTGGTGACTTGCATTAAAATCAAATAAACTCCATGTTCCTGTTTAACAAATAAATTATTTGTTATTATAGAAATCATTCACTTGCTTATTAGCATTTTGAGGTTATAATCAGATCCAGCAAAGGTTTTTGCAATGTAGAATGTATTAGATTCAAAGACACTGGACATAGGCTTGTATTATGAGTCTATATGGAAATGATAAGCCTATATGAAAAAAGCTTAGTATTAAAAAAATGCATCCCAAGTCATTCTAGTCCATGGAAAAGTAGGCATCAAATACTATGGATCCAACTCTGTGAGGAAAGCAATAGAACTTTAAGATATTGTCACTGCCCTCATGGAGCTTGCAGCTTAATTGAGGACACAGAAAGATACCTTATATCCATTTCTTTATTTGATAAGCAAAGCTAGTTTGTGAGGTAGAGAGTGTTATTCTCATTTGCCAATGGGGGTACTGGGGTTTTGAGAATTTAAGTAACTTGTCCAAAAATCACAGCCAATAGGTAGCACGATTGAGATTCAAACCCACTGATGATAAAATATATGCTTTTCTTTGTATTTTGATGCATTGTAATACACAGGAAAAAACTGGCAAAGAAAATATAGCAATTAGGAATACCAACTTGCATTTTTCCAGGGCCTCATGAACACTGGGCAAGCACTCCGTCACTGAACTACATCCCCAGGACAATATAGTATCTTAGTACTAAAATATATACAAGTAACTTATATACAAGTAAATATATACAAGTAAATATATACAAGTAAAATATATACAAGTACAATAGGAATTCAGTGAAAGTTGATGCTAATTCATGTGTATCTTAATCAGTCCGTATTTTCCTAAGACATAGAAAAACATAGTTCCTCAGTTGGTCCTTATAGATTATCTAAATAAAGAAAAAGGTGTGGGAAGAAGAATAAGCTATCTGTGTCTGTTTGTTTATTTATAAAATAGGGATGGTGCCAGTCACCCACAGTACAATTTTTTTTAAGATTGAATAAGATAGCATATATAAAAGCATTTTGTAAATTACCAAGAATTCATTGATGTAAACCATTACTGTTACTTGATGAAGTATGAAAATAAGTATGTATATGATGTGCATACATAGAGTTGACATTGAGAAAGTGCTTAAGCATGAGCAACTCAACTACCACCAAATCAGAGAATTATAAAATCTCAGGGTAAGAGGGGACCTCAAAGGTTATCTAATCTAACTTCCATCTGGAGTTTGTCAAAAGGGGCTGATATATTTTAAGCGAATTTATCTGTATCTTGTTATGGTTGTTTCCCTCCCAAACTCTCTTTATTTTAGTCAATAATCCTACAGATTTTTTCATCAATCTTACAAATTGACTTGCATTTCATATTTTCTTTTATTTTTAAATATTTTAATGTCAACTAAAATAAAACTATAATATTTATTTCAGTGGAAAATCATCATTATTTCAATTAACATCTTCCACAGATATGAGAATCAGAAGACAAAAAACAGTCTGCTTAGTTCTCATTTTTTTTTTCTGAACTGTGCTCTTAAAAGCAGAGTTCAGGGTCTCTGCATTCATAAATAAAACCCTGACTCCTTGGGGAGATATTCTAACACAAAGGACACAAAGAGGAAGGAAGAACTTACAGTTTCATCTTTCGTCTCACTTAATCTAGACGTGAATCTCTATGTAGGTGCTAATTCATCTCAAGGAAGATCTGCCACTTATTTGATAGTAGGTAATCATTTCAAGGTGGTCCTCAGTATAGGAATTAATTGCAAAGGTTATATTAGTCATTTTTCTGCAGCTCAAAACATACTTTTTACAAAACAACAATAATGCAAATAATAGTAAACTAAAACATATAAAGGTCTTTAGATGAGTAAGACACAAGTGACATCTATTTTCTTCTTGATGTTTTTCTGGTTTCCAATTTTTCTATAGTAAGCACATATTATATATTTCTATATATATAATTTTTTTCTTAATTTGTTCTTTTTAGATATACATGACAGTAGAGTGTATTCTGACATATTATACATACATGGAGTGTAACTTCCCATTCTGTGGTTGTATATGATGTGGAGTTACACTGTAGTGTATTCATATATGAACATAGAAAAATTATGTCCAAATTATGTCTTTCTTATTCCCATCCCCACTCCCTTCCCTTCATTCCCCTTTATCTAATCCAATGAACTTCTATTCTTCTCTCCCTCCCCTTATTATGTGTGAATATCAGAGAGAATAATTTTTAAATTATTTATTGAGGTGAAATTTACAATAACATAAAAATAACCATTTCAAAGTGGGCAATTCAGTAGTATTTAGTACATTCACAGTATTATACAACCACTTCTATCTAGTTCATAAAATTCCATCACTCCACTATTAAACTCTTTACCCATTGAGCAGTTTGTCCAATTTCCTACTGCACTTAAACCCTAGCAATTACCAATCTACAATCTGACTCTATGGTTTTATCTAATTTGAATATTTCATGTATGTAAAATCATATGATATGTGATGTTTTTGAATCACTTCAACATCAAAATGTTTTTGAGATTCTTTCAACTTCTAGCATGTATTACTTCATTCCTATTAAATCTAAATAATATACATTTGTGTATCCATTCATTCTTTAACATTAACATTTTGGTTACTTCCACTTTCTAGCTATTTTGAATAATGCTGAAATGAACATGTGTGTTCATGTACTTGTTTAAGTGAACATTTTCAGTTCTTTGGGCTGATATATGTAAGACTAGAATTGTGAGGCTATATGGCAATTCTCTTTTCAATTTTTTTAGAAACCACCAAAATGTTTTCCATACTGACTGCCCAGTAGGATACTATTTTGATTACTTCAGCTTATGCCATATATTTATTTATTTTTAATTTTGAGACAGGGTCTTGCCAAGTTGTTTAGGATCTCTTTAACTTACTGAGGCCGGCCTTGAACTTGCAACCCTCCTGTACAAGAGTACCCTTTTCCCCACATCCTCGCCAGCACTTGTTATTGTTTGACTTCATAATGGCTGCCAATCTTACTGGAGTGAGATGGTATCTTAGGGTAGTTTTGATTTGCATTTCTCTGACTACTAGAGATGGTGAGCATTTTTTCATGTATTTGTTGATTGATTGTATGTCCTCCTCTGAGAAGTGTCTGTTCTCTATAGGTTTAATGCAATGCCAATCAAAATCCCAATGGCATTGCTTGTAGAAATAGATAAAGCAATCATGAAATTCATATGGAAAAATAAAAGACCCAGAATAGCAAAAGCAATTTTGAGCAGGAAGTGTGAATCAGGTGGTATAGCAATACCAGATTTCAAACTATACTACAGAGCAATAGTAGCAAAAACAGCATGGTACTGGTACCAAAACAGGCGGGTGGACCAATGGTACAGAATAGAGGATACAGAGACTAATCCACAAAGTTACAACTATCTTATATTTGATAAAGGGGCTAAAAGCATGCAATGGAGGAAGGATAGCATCTTCAACAAATGGTACTGGGAAAACTGGAAATCCATATGCAACAAAATGAAACTGAATCCCCTCCTCTCACCATGCACAAAAGTGAGCTCAAAATGGATCAAGGACCTTGATATCAAATCAGAGACTCTGCGCCTGATAGAAGAAAAAGTTGGCTCCGATCTACATATTGTGGGGTTGGGCTCCAAATTCCTTAATAGGACACCCATAGCACAAGAGTTAACAGCAAGAATCAACAAATGGGACTTACTTAAACTAAAAAGTTTTTTCACAGCAAAAGAAACAATAAGAGAAGTAAATCGGGAGCCTACATCATGGGAACAAATTTTTACTCCTCACACTTCAGACAGAGCCTTAATATCCAGAGTATACAAAGAACTCAAAAAATTAGACAATAAGACAACAAATAACCCAATCAACAAATGGGCCAAGGACCTGAACAGACGCTTCCCCTGTTTTCTTCTACTAATTTTAAAGGCACAGATCTTATATTGAGGTCTTTGTTTTTGAATTGATTTTTCTTTTACCAGGGATTGAAACCATGGGTACCTAATCACTGAGTCACTTCGTTAAATTTTTAAATTTAGATAGACTCACTAACTTGTTTGCTAAGTTTCTGAGGCTGACTTTGAACTTTTGATCTTTCTGCCTCAGCCTTCTGAGCTGCTGGGATTACAGACATGTACCACCATGCCCAACTTTGAGTTGATTTTTCTATAGGGAGAGATATATAGTCTTTCTTCAGTCTTCTACATGTGGATATCTAGTTCTCCCAACACCATATGTTGGGGAGGCTCACATTTCTCCAGTTTATTTTTTGGCAACCTTGTCAAGAATCAGTTTGCATAGATGTGTGGATTTATTTTTGGTCTTCTCTTATGTTCCATTGGTTTACATACCTGTTTTATGCCGGTATTATACAATTTTTGTTACTATGACTCTACATTTTAAAATAAGATACAGTGAAGCCTCCAACTGTTCTTTTTGCTTACAATTGCTTTGGCTATTCAGGATCTTTTGTCTTTTTTCTAAATTTGTGATGAAAGACATATTTTCATTGGTATTTCATTTAATCTATAGATCATTTTCTTTTATGGCCATTTTAACAATATTAATTCTCCCAATGAACATAAATGGTATTTCCAACTTCTAGTATCTTCCTCAATTTTTTCATCAGTTTTTTGTAATTTTCAATATAGAGGTTTTTATTTTCACCTCCTTTAGTTAGGTATATTCCTAAATATTTTTGAGACTATCATAAATGGTATTTACTTCCTGATTTCTTTCTCAGCAAGTATATTATTAGTATACATAAAATCTACTGATTTTTGTAAGTTGATTTTGTATGCTGCTACTTCACTGACTTTGTTTATCAGTTCTAAGAGTCTTTTGGTGAATATTTAGAATTTTCTATGTAGAATCATATCATCAACAAATGGGGATAACTTGACTTCCACTTTACCTATGTATCCCCTTTTTTCTTTCTTTTGCTTAACTACTCTGTTAAAATTTCTAGTACCATATTGAATAAGACCAATGAGAATGGACACCCTTATTTTGTTCATGATCTTAGAGGAAATGCTTTCAGTTTTCCCCATTCTGTATTCACTATGGATTTGTTATATGTAGCCTTAATTATGTTGACTTATAATCCTTCTAAATACCTCATTTATTCAGGGTTTTTATTATGAAGGGATGTTAAAATTTTTTTCAAAGATGTTTTCTGCATCTATTGAGATGTTATGTGATTTTTAGCCTTGATATTATTATTGGTTTTGTACTGAGGATTCATCCTAGGGGCACTTTGCCACAGAACTACATCCCCAGTTTGCAGTAGATGTGTGGATTTATTTTTGGTCTTCTCTTATGTTCCATTGAACTTATTTATTTATTTAGAAACAAAGTCTCACTAAGTTCCTGAGGCTGGCCTCAAACATATGATTCCCCTGCCTCATCCTCCCAAGTTGCTGGGATTACAGGCATAAACCACCACATCCAGGCTTGATTCTATTTCTATACTGTACTAATTTACAATCCTCCTACCTCAGTGTTTAATCTTTTAAATGTGCTGTTGGATTCAATTTATAAGAATTTTGGTGAGGATATTTTATTGATTCTTTTTAGTTATACATCACAAATAGGATTCATTTTGACATAAATATAAAAGCATGGAATATAATTTGTTCTAATTCAGTCCTCAGTACTTCCCCTTCCCCTCCCTTCCTCCCATCTCCTGTTCCCTTCCCTCTATTCTACTGCCATTTACTTACAGGTTTTTTTTAATTAGTGTCTTTTAGACATACATGATGGTAAACTTCACTGTGGTATAGTCATATATGTACATAAGATTGTTAGGTCATATTCATTCCACTGACTTTCTCTATCCTTTCTTCCTCCCTTCCCTTCATTCCCCTTTGTCTACTCCACTGGTATTTCTTCTGTTCTTTTTCTCACCACCCCCATTTTGGAGTATTTCCACATATCAGAGAAAACATTCAACCTTTGATTTGGGGGAACTGGCTTATTTCACTTAGCATGATGGTCTCCAGTTCCATCAATTTACTGGAAAATATCATAAAGTAATTTTCTTTATGGGTGAGTGATACTCCATTGTGTTTGTGTGTGTGTACAATTTTCTTTACCCATTCATCTGCTGAAGAACACCTAGGTTGGTTCCATAGTTTACCTCTTCTGAATTGTGCTGCTATAAACATTGATGTGGCTGTGTAACTGTAATGTGCGATTTTAAATCCTTTGAATATATACTAAGGAGTCAGATAGCTGGGTCACATGTGGTTCCATTCCTAGTTTTTTGAGAAATCTCCATACTGCTTTCCAGAGTTGTTGCAACAATTTGTAGTCCTACCAACAATGTATAAGGGTACCCTTTTCCTCACATCCTCACCCATATTTGTTGTTACATATATTCTTTTTTTTAAAGAGAGAGAGATAATTATTTTTTAATATTTATTTTTTTTTTTTTTTTTTTAGTTTTCGGTGTACACATCTTTGTTTGTATGTGGTGCTGAGGATCAAACCCGGGCCGCACGCATGCCAGGCGAGTGCGCTACCTCTTGAGCAACATCCCCAGCCCCTACATATATTCTTGATAAATGCCATTCTGACTAGAATGAGATGAATTCTCTATGTAGTTTAAATTTGCATTTCTCTAATTGCTTAAGAGGTTGAACATTTTTTCATATATTTGTGATCATTTGTATTTCTTCTTTTGAGAATTGTCTGTGTAGTTCCTTTGCCCATTTGTTGATTAGGTTATCTGTTTTTGGTATTAAGTTTTCCTGGATATTAATGCATTATCTGTGGAGAAGGTGTCAAAGATTTCTCTCCCATTCTTTTGGTTCTCTCTTCACACTTTTGATTAATTCCTTTGCTATGAAGGAAGCTTTTTAATTTGATGGCATTCCATTTGTTGAATTTTTGAAAATTCTTGTGCTTTAGAAGTCGTATTAAGGAAGTCAGTTTCTAAGCTGACATGTTGGAGTGTTGGGCCTACATTTTCTTCTAGCAGGAACAGGGTTTCTGGTCTAATTCCAAGGTCTTTGATCTACTTGAGTTGAGTTTTGTGTAGAGTGAGAGAGATGGGAGTTAAATTTCATTCTACTACATATGTATTTCCAGTTTTCCCATCATCATTTGTTAAAAAGTCTCTTTTCTCCAATATATTTTTGACACCTTTGTCTAATATCAAATAATTATTTATGTGAGTTTGTCTCTGTGCCTTCTATTCTATTTCACTGGTCTTCCTTTCAATTTTGGGGACAGAAGTATGCTGTTTTGTTACTATAGTTCTGTAGTATAATTGGAGGTCCAGTATTGTAATGTTTCCTGCTTTGCTTTTCTCACTAAGGATTGTTCTTGCTATTCTGGGTCTCGTATTTTTCCAAATGAATTTCATGACTGCTTTTTTTTATTTCAGTGAAGAATGTCACTGGAATTTTTTAAAATGTATTTTTAGATCTTGATAGATGTTTATTTTATTCATTTATTTATATGTGGTGCTGATAATCGAACCCAGTACCTCACACATGCTAGGCAAGTGCTCTATCACTGAGCCACAACCCCAGCCCTGTCAGTGGAATTTTGATGGGAATTGCATTGAATCATATAGCTCTTTAGGTAGTATGGCCATTTTGACAATATTAATTCTGCCTATACAAGAAAATGGGAGGTGTTTCCATCTTCTAAGGTCTTCTTCAATTTCTTTATTTAATGTTCTGCAGTTTTCATTGTAGAGGTCCTTCACTTCTTTTGTTAGATTGATAATCTTATTGAGGACTTTTGCATCTATTATCATTAGGGATATTGGCCTGTAGTTTTCTTTTATTCTTGTGTCCTTATCAAGTTTTGGTAGCATGATAATAGTGGCTTTGTAAAATGAGTTTCCTTCCTTTTCTATTTTATGAAATAGTTTGAGAAGTGTAAATGTTAATTCTTTTTAATGGTCTATTTAAAATTCAGCAGCCATTCTATCTTGTCCTGGGTTTTCACTGTTGGGAAACCTTTTATTACTAATTTAATGTTATTACTTGTTATTGATCTATTTAAGTCTTTTATGTCCCCTTAGTTACCTTTTGTTAAGACATATATGTCCAGAAAGTTTCCCATTTCTCTTAGAAATTCCAATTTATTGGCAGATAGTTTTTCAAAATATTCCCTAACAGCTCTCTGAATTTTCATGGTATTTGTTTAAATGTCTCCCTTTTCACCTCTAATTTCATTTATTTGTATCTTTTATTTCTTTTGGTTGGTTTAAAGGTTTGTCAGTATTATTTATCTTTTTGAAGAATCAATTGTTTTCTTCTGCTATTATTTCATCAAATATATTATCTGAGCCCTCTGCATGTAACTCTTCTTCCTACATTATGCCAACAGTATGGATGTTTGACCTTTTAATGGTATTCCAGAGATCTGTATGTTTCTTCCTTCTCGTTTTTTTCTTTGTTGATGTCTAGTTGCAATATTTTGGCAAAGATCTCTTTAAGCTCCAATATTATTTCTTCTATTTCAACTAGTCTGTTGTTGAGGCTTTCAACTAGTGTTTTTAAATCTCACTTATTGAGCTTTTCATTTCTGAGATTTTTAAATTTTTTTTTAGTTGTTGATGGACATTTATTTATTTATTTATAGGCAGTGCTGAGAATCAAAACCAGTGCCTCACACATGTGAGGCAAGTGCTCTACCACTGAGCTACAACTCTAGCCCTCCAAGATGTTTTTTTTTTTAATTTTTGAAAATTTGTTATAATTAGTCCTCCAAGATTTTTATTTGGCTTTCTCTCAGAAAATATTGTTTCATATCTTACATTATCTTCCTTAATTCATTTAACTGTTTATCTGTATTCTCCTAGATTCCATTGACCTTTTCAAACAATCATTCTTCTTAATTTTTTGTCTGGCATTTCACCCATTTTGATATCTATGGAATCTATTACTATGGCATTATGAACTTTAGGAAATATATTGTGTATTTTTTCATATTTTTTGTGTTTCTATGTTGAGATCAGTGTATCTGTTGAAATGTGTATCTCTTCCACTTTTATATCTTCTTAGTGAGCAGCCTTTCCTGATGATGTATCTTAGAGTATCAGTTTGCTCTGTTAAGTCCAATTGGTCTTCACAGTGTAGATTCCCTGTTGCTTATCTGACTGTGGTTGGTTGGTTTTGACTCAATGCTTACTGTGTTGGAGCCTGAGGAACCTGCTTTTTCTGTCTCACAAAAGTTGGTTCTCTCTGGTGGTTCAGGCAGATATGGTATAGACAGCAGTGTAAATAGAGTGTATCCTCTGTGGTTACTCCTTAAAATGGTATTGGAACTCCCTACCAAGTGACAGGGATTTCCTAAAGTATTGTTGACATTAGTTTTGTTACTTAAAAACAATTCTGGCACTGTCTGCTCTAATTTATGTGAAGGGCCTAGAGCTTTCATCTGCTGTTTAGACACTGCTGTAGATCATGTTGTTTCAATGGGGAGATGCAGGGACTTGAATCACAGCTCTCCTTCTGTGACACTCACATGCAGTGTTGTTGTTATCATCACTGTTAACTCTAATAGGGTATGGGAACAACTAATGCTAAAGACCTTCATAAATGTGGTATTCACATCAGTTGTTATTTCTTTCTGCTGTTGTTGTGAGGGTGAGTAAAATGGGTCACCAAATGTCCCCTAGACATGCACATGGGGACAAATTGTCACCTGGAGCCCTACCCCTTTGTTTTTTCTAAGTTGGGGTATCCACTAAGGTTTGAGCAGGACTAGGTCATGACTGGAGCAAGGTGCAATTCCTCTCAAAAGGGCTGGGAAATATTTTTAGTAGCAGGTCACCTGCCCAACACATGCAAAGTCCCAGACATGTCCCCCAGCATTGTGAAAAAGAAAAACAAACAAAAAGGTAAAATAAATACCAAATGAAAAGACAATAACAGCAGCAGAAATTATAAGGAAGATATAATGTAGAATAAAACAAAGTTAAAAATAATAGAATAAAATTATAATAAAAAGAGTAAAAAGAAGCTAATTAGAAGTTCAAACAAAGAGACAAGAGAGAAAAATGGAAATCCAGTAAAAAGGGAAAAGAGGAATATTAAATGTTAAAAAGAGTCTATAAATATAAAAAAAGAAACAAAAACTGCAGCAACCAAAAAAATGTATTTATGGAAAATAAAGATTCCTCCTAGCTTAGGTACTTGAATGAAGTAAAACATGAGTGGATACAATTTATGCTGATCAAAGCTTCTCTGAGTGTTCATAGGCAGAGTCCCTCCCCAATGGACAAAGCAAAGGTTATGTGTTATTCATTCCACTCTTTTTCGTTTGTTGTGCTCCCTTGGTGATTAGAGGGGGAGATTTATAGCTGAAGCCAGTTGGAATTCCTCTCAGCTGCCTTGCTCACTGGAACTAGCTAACATGGAAAGCAGAATGGCCCACCCAGGTAAAGATTCTGGAGCTTTCTTGGATGTGCCCTCTGAGGGTATGGGAAATGCTGTGTTGTGTTAGCAGTTGAGCCCAGAATGTAAATCTCAATCTAGCAAAGATTCTCTTCAGAGCTTCTAGAGCTATGTGCTTCAAGGGCAGTGGTAACACAGGTGCTACAACTTGTCATTACACAGAATGTAGAACTCCCCAAAGATTTTTCTTTCTGGGGCTTTTTGGGCTGCACACTCTGATGGAGGGCTAATCCTAGGCCTGCGGTATATCCCCAGCCTCCTCTGCAGGTGGAGAGGAGCAATAGAGTCACAAAAGAACTGTACTGGGAAGGGAGTTGCGGCCTCCTCAGTGTGCCACCCTTGATTTTGGTGTTCCCATACTTGGCCATTTGTGAAATCACTAGGGACTGATTCATTCCCCCAGGCTTTGACAGCTGGACTCATAAACCCCTGATTTAAAAGGGAGGTGCCTTCTCTTTTCTTCAACATTACAGACTGGTTTCCCACTGCATAGAACTCTCAGTGGTCCAGTGTCAGAGTCTCTTCCCCAGGGCAAACTGAATTGAAGTGGTTACCTGCTGAGACAAGGGTCCCAGGAAAATGAAGAGGCTTTTGACTACCAGTGTAGTAAGCTCAGACTATAAGACCCCTCTCCAGATGGCTCCCAATTACAGCACTGTGAGAATATGCAAAATACATAGAGATTCTCCAGTACAAGCTGGCTATCCAGATTCCAGTTCTCCTATCTGTGTAGAATATGTCTACATAAATCCTGCTCTAGTGGAGCTCACTGGTGTTCTGTATCCCTCACCTATACCTCCACCATGACGTCCCTGTACTCCTACCTTGCTACCATTTGATCAGTGCTGGGGTGCTCTGTTTCTCCTACTGTTCCATTATCAAAAAATCTCTGGATGCATGCATGAGGCCCTGGGTTCAATCCCCAGAACCACACACAAACAACAACAACAAAAAAAAACTGGGTATCTCTAAGTCTCTCTCTCTCTCTCTACTATTGCATTCCAGCACTCAATCATAGTGACCAGCCTCAACAAGCAGCTACACTTCTGGCTTTCTTTCTTTTCTGTGCTTGCAATCAAACCTAGGTCCTTGAGCCCACTGCTGTACCATAGAGTTACATCTCCAGCCCATTCCTGTTGTTTTCATTCTAGATTGTGGAGAAGCAGGCAAGTGCTGGTGCCTATAATTTGCCATCTTAAATCTCTCATCTCTAATCTTTTATACTATACCATTTGATTTAGTTCTCATTTTCTTTTTTAATATTCTCAGGGTGTTTTGCTGAGAAGTCTGCTTCTAGCTATATTAGAACTTCCTTATAAGTGATTTGCTCCTTTTCTGTTGCTGCTTTGGAATTCTCTTTGTCTTTGATCTTTTGCAGTTCAATTAGAATATGTTTTAAGACATTCTTATATGGATTGAATCTAACTGAAGACCTTTAACCTTCCTGTATCTGTTCATGTATTTTTCTCCAGATACGGAAAATTTTCAGCTATGATTTTGCTAAATAAGCTTTCTATTCCTTTATCTTTTTCACTCCCTCTTTAATTCCAGTGACTCATAAAATTACTCTGTTTATGTTGTCCTATAAATCCTTAAAACTTTCTTTGTTCCTTTTTGTTCTTTCATATTTTTTCTTCTTTAATTTTTTTTACTACCAAGTGATTTCCCTTCTTTAAGCTTACAGATTCTTTCTTCTGTTTGCATTGTTTCATTTTGTTCATTATGTTAATCAACACCAAGATTTCTGTTTAATTTACTATTATTATTATTATTATTTCAATTTGTTAAATTTTTCTGATAACTTTCTGAACTGTTTAGCCATATTTTCTTGAAGTTAAGATACCTCCTTTTAATTCTTTTTCATGTAGTTAATACATCTCTATTTCTTTAAGGTCACTCACTGACACCTTATTTCATCTGTTTGGTCATGTTTTATTTTCCTGATTGTTTTTGATCCTTCTGGTCATGTATCAGTGTTGGTGCATTGAAGGAGGAAGCATTAATTCAAACATTTTCAGCCTGGCTTTATTTGGAGACATTCTTCTACAATGAGCCTGTCTAAAAAATTTTAGGCAAGTCTTCTGTGGTACTCCTTAAGTCCATGACTGTTGCAGCTATCGCAGTGTTACAGGGTACCCTTAGTCCAGAATTACTACAACAAACATGACATCAGTCTATAACATTATAAATTTGGAAGCTGGTACTGTGCCAGGCTGGAACCCAAGCTCCCAGCTGGTGAAATCTGCCTGTCACTATGGTTGATTTTGAGCCCAAGGCCAGTGTAGTCAGTCAGCAACAATATGGCCAGAGCTTGAGTGCATCTCATTGTGGCTTCAAATTGCTATTTCATACTTAGGTGGCCCTAGAGAGTCAGTCTGTGGGTATACTGGTCTGGAGTTAGTGACCCATAGATGTTTGTGTAATTCTAGGTTTTATTGAGGGGACTGATATTGGGTTTCAAAGTAAAGCTCTATGCTTACTTTCCTTACTTCCTTTAGGCAGATCAAAACCCTGACCACACTGTGCTTCATGGGCTTGAGGGTGAGTGGATTGTGACAGGTAATACAAAACTGCCTTTCCTATCTTCTTCAATGTATCTTTTCTTACTGTGATATAAACAGATATTTTGAACCCACATCTGATTTCCTTCTCTCTAATGTAGGTATTTGCATGTAGGAATAGTTGTTCAAACTGATGTTTCTGTGGGGGATGATTGCTGGAGAGTTCTGTTTTGACATCTTGTTCTGCTCTTCCTAATTTTTAGATATTTTCTTAGTGCTTGCCATGGGAATGTCCTCATTATATACGAACAGATACAGGAAGGTTAAAGGTCTTTAATATCCTCAATTTATAATGGTGTCAATTGAATTGATATTAACTTAGCTTTAAAAGCATATAAAATTCTATTTTTATAATGAACTCCTTCTTTATATTGTTGTCACAAGCTTTTTCTGTATACTTTGTATACTCAATAACTTTGTTTTTTTAATTATTTTATGCATTTGTCTTTTTAATCTTATAGAAAATACAATGTAGAGTTACTATCTAACTTCCTTTATTTCAATCTAAAAGACTCCCTATATCATTTCTTCTAGGGCAGTCTACTGGTAGAAAAAACAAAACTCTCTCAGATTTTCTTTTTCTGGAAAGTATTAATTTTTCCTTTAATGTAAAATGATAGTTTTATAGGACATATAATTCTTTAAAAAATATTTTTAGATGTTGATGAACCTTTATTTTATTCATTTATTTATATGTGGTGCTGAGAATTGAACTCAGTGCCTCACACATGTTAGGCAAGCGCTCTGCCACTGAGCCACAACCCTAGCCCAAAGGACATATAATACTTTCTTGATATTCTTTCTTCAGCACTTTATAGCTGACTTCTATTCCATGGTTTCTGATGAGAAATTGGTTATTAACATTACTAAGATCTTCTTTCATGTGATAAGTCACATTTGTCTTGTTGCTTTCAAGGTACTATATCATTGTTTCTCAACAATTTAATTATACTGTGTTTCAATGTGGATCTATTTCAGTGTAATCTTCTTAGAGTTTGTTATGTTTCTTGGATGTGTAAATTCATCATCAAATTTCAAAGTTATTTGGCCATCATCTTTGCAAATACCCTTTCTGTTTTTATTCTCCTTCTGAGGCTTTCATCACTTTATATTAGTCCACTAATTGGTGTCTCACAAGTACCTCAAGGTCTACTTGAATTTCTTTATTCTTTGCTCATTTTGCTCTTCAGAATAAATCATTTTAACTTTTCTATTTTTAAGTTCTTTTATTCTTGCTTCTGCCTACTCAAATGTGCCATTAAGTCACTCAAGTGAATTATTCTTTTCAGCTATCATATTTTCAGCTCTGTAATTTATTATTTGTTTATTTTTTATCTCTGTTTATTTATTGATATCCCCATTTTATATATTATTTTTATACATTATTCTGATTACCTTTACTTTTTGTGCATTCTGTAACAAGGTTCAATCTCCAGCATCAAAAACTGCTAGTTAACCTATTAATATATCTAAAGTGACTGAGAAACTCCAGTCATTAGGAGTGACTAATGTACTCCTAATGTCTAGAGCAATATATGTAATAAATCAAGTGCTTGATAAATACATTTTGAATAAAGAATACTATTAAATGTAATCATTAGTAATAAGAGGTTTCAAAGAAACACATGAAATATCAGGAACACAGATTTATATTAACAACCACAATTTATATGCATATACCCATTTATACCTTTTAGAGCACTTTTGTATTTGTTATTCTATTTGAGGTCATAGACATTCTGTGAGATAAGAAAAACAGTTGTCATTGCCTCCATTTTATAAATTGGATAAAGTCAATGGTTTGCTCCAAGTCATCCAACTAAAAGTTGTAGTGGTAGGCATTATAAGTAAGTCAGCTACAAAATTATTGCTTTTACCTGTAGTCAGAACTTATAATGGGAACTGCAGGCACTGAATTTTGAAACTTAAGTACAATGGGAATAATTGGATCCCAGGGTAGCAGTAGCCAACTGATGGCACTAAACTGCCAATGGTAAGGTGGGTGTGCTTACCATAATGGTAAGAAGAATAAAAGAAACAATCAGAATAGTCTGATTCATTCAGACCTATGGTGTTGACTAGTTAATAATGGCATTCCTAGAAGTGAAATATATAGGAAATTTGTTAAACTCTTACTTGATCTGTATAAACAGAAAACTTGCAGGACAAATGAACAAAATTCTAAATTGAATCACAAAAAAAGAGGTGACAGACCCTCAATCTATTCTCAGACTTGAACCAGTTTGCAGGCCAAGAACCCCTAGAATGTAATGGAGGCCACTGGAGAAAAGAAAATAATCAGACCTTTTTAGGATTAATGGGCATTCATTATGAACTGACACTAATTCCAAGAGACTAAAAAGGTAACTTTGGTCATCAGAGTAGGACCTTATAGAAGTCACATGATCAATGGAGTTTTAGCTTAAGTCCAACCCACAATGGGCTCAGCATGTTCCCGAATAGATCCTGTGATAATTTTCCCTGTTACAGAATGCATAATTGGAATATACATAAGTAGGAGCTGGAAGAATTCTCACATTCGTTCCCTGACCTGTAGAGTAAGGGCTATTATGGTAGGAAAGGCAAAATGGAAACCACTACAACTGCCTTTATCTATAAAAATAGTAAACTCAAAACAATAACTCACCCCTGGGAAAATTTCAGAAAATAGTACCACCACCCCTTGGTTTTTATTAAATGTAATTAATTAAACTCTGCATACTATAAAAATAATTAAACTCTGCATACTATAGAAATTCATATATACTAATGTTTATAGTAGTACAACTCACAATAGCCAGGTTATGGAACCAGCATGGTGTCAACCAATTGATGAATGGATTAAAAATGTGGTATATATGCACAATAAAGTTTTATTCAGCCATAGAGAAAAACAAAATTATGTAATTTGTAGGGAAAAGGATAGAAATGGAGAACATCATGTTAAGAGAAGTAATCAAGCCTCAGAAAGTCAAGGGTTATATATTTCCTCTCATACATGGAAACTAGGGAGAAAAGAGGGGAAAAAGGGGATCTCATGGAGATAGAAGGGAAATCAGTAGGGTAATGGAAGGGTTTGGGGGAGGAAAGCAGGAAGGGCAAGGTAGGAACTGGAGGAAAATTTATCAAATTATACTATGTGCATGACAAAGATCTTACAATGATTCCCAGTATCATGTTTAGAACCAGTTAAAAATCACAATATAAAAAAAATATTGCCACAATAAATGATTTGAAAGATGCACAAGTAGTAATTCTCACCACAACTCATGCAACTGCCCTATTTGGCCTGAGCAAAATTCAGAGGAATCTTGAAGAACAACAGTGAATTCACCCTGTGGACATCAAGATGGCAGAATAGGATTTTCCAGTGTTCCTCTTGAGACTTGCAGCAATATCAATTTAAACAAATATTCATGCATGAAAATACCTCATAAGAGCTAATGTCCAAGTAAGAAATTACAGTACATATGAGTAACACAGAAATAAGATACATTAAACAGAGAAAAAAGAACAGTTTCATCTTACCCATAATATCCCTCCCCTAAGTTCAGGAAATACAGCATGAATAGTGAAGTAAATATTCAACTTTATCTCAAACCCTAGCACCATGTCTGTCCCAGTAGAACCTAGCACCAGGCCAGTCGGACACTATCCTCAGACCAACCCTCCAGGCTTACCCCAGACCAACATCCATGGATCCCAGTTCCATGTCATCCCCCATGGCCCAGTGTTATAGTGGATAAAAGCTCTAGTATGGCTTCCATGTCGGTAGAACTCAGATCCATCCTCATAGACCCAGCCTACAATCAAGTCCCTGTGGCTCCAGGATTGAGGCCAGTCCCTGCAGACCTAGTGCCCATGAAAGCACCTATAGACCTGTCTTTTAGGCTAGACTCTACATACCCAGGGTAGAAGTACCCTAAACTTCAGGTCATCCTCTACAATCCTAGGCTCCAGTGGACCCGGAATCCAGGTTCTGTTCCTGCTTACTCAAAGTTCAGATAATCCCAGTAGACCCTGGTGCAAGCCAGCCCACACAGGCCAAGTGTCCAGAACCACCCACAGATCAAGTCTACAGTCCAACTTGTACAGACCCAAGACCCAGACCAGCCCCCATGGGCTCAGACACCACGACCACCCCAGAGCCAAGATGGTACTCATACCTCAGGGTCCAAACCCATTCCTTTGGACCCAAGCCTAATACCTGTCTCAGCAGGAGGCCAGGCCCCCCACACACACACACACACAGATTCAGGCTCAAGCCCTGCCTTAGCACCAGGTTGGCCCCTGTAGACCTAGGCTTGAGGCTAGTCCTGACATAACCAAACTTCAGGATCATGCCTGTGGATCCATTTGACAGGTGCACCTCAGTAAATCCAGCACACAGGCCAGTTTCAGTGGTCCCAGGTGTCAGGCCCACCCACCTGTTGACTCAGGTATCATGCCAGCCCACTTGAAGACTCCAGAAACAATACTACCTGTGGACCCCAACAGACAGTCTCTCAGGATTTCTGGATGGGTTGGCTGGTGGAGGGCTTTCTCTGCCAAAGCTAATCTGCAAAGATTGGAATATGCCTCTACTTTTTAAAATCCATACACAACAATGCATACCCACAGGATTTTGAATAATGAGGGAAAATGACACCACCAAAGGAACAAAATAAAGCACCAGTATACAACCTTAAATAAATAGAGAGTATCTGGGCATATTGATGTGCACATGTAACCCCACTTAATAGGGAAGCTGGTGCAGGAGGAACACTTGAACCCAGGAGTTCAAGATCAACCTGGGCAACATAATGAGACCCTAGAAGGATGAATAGGAGGACAACAAGGAGGAGTAGATGGAGAATAAGAAGAAATAGAGCTCTATGAACTGCCTAACAATTCATAGTAATCATTGTCAAGAAACTCAGTGAGCTGCAAGAAAACACAGACAACTAGATGAAACAAAGGTAGTAATACATAAACAACATGAATAGGTCAACAGAGATAGAAACCATTAAGAAAAAGAAACAAAAAATTATTGAGAATGACAATGGATTACCATAAACTTAACCAGGTGATAACTTTAATTGCATCTACTATACTAAATGTAGTTTTGTTGCTTGAGAAAATAAACACCTTTGCTATCTAGATATGAGTATTTTGATGTGATAAGTGCCTTTTCCTCCATAGCTATCAATAAAAGCCACCAGAAGAAGTTTCTTTTCAAAAAAATAGCCTCACTGTTCTACCTCAGGTACACATCAACTCACAAGCCCTGTGTCTTCATTTAGTTTTCAGGGATCTTGATTACTTTTTCCTTCCACAAAGTATCACAGTGGTCCATTAAATTGATGACTACACTGATTAGACCTAGTGATCAAGAAGAAACAACTATATTAGACATATTGGTAAGATATTCTTGTGTCACAAAGTAGGAAATAAATATAACTAAAATTCAAGGACTCTACCTTAGAGAAATTTTAAGGGGTCTAATGATGTGGAGCACATTAATCCTTTCTCAGGTGAAAGATATGTTATTGTATTTCCTTAAAACCAACAAATAGACACAACTACTAGTCCTCTTTGGATTTGAGAGGCAACGTATTCCTCATTTTGATGTGCTACTTTGGACCACTTACAATGTGACCCCAACATCTGCTAAATTTGAATGGGCCCAGAAGAAAAGAAAGTTCTGCAACAGCTACAGGCTACTCTGAAAGCTGCTCTGCAACATAGGCTATATTATCCAGCAAATTCTATTGCATTTGTGGTGTCAGTAGCAGATGGGTATGCTTTTTGGAGTCGATAACTACTCTCTATTTGAGAAACAGCTCTTGATACTGGGCCTTTGTAGAGACTTGATAATAAATCATGGGCCACCCAGTTACCATGTGATCTTAGTTTCCCATTATTAATTAGGTGTTATTTGACCCACAAATCCACAAAGTTAAATGTGCATGAGAGCATACCATTATATAATGAAATATATAAGGTATAAGGTATGTGATTGAGAAATTGGTAATAATGAAATATGTTGAAGAGGTATGTGGATAGACCTCTCTGAGTGAACAAAAAATGTGATGCTCCCTATGAATGTTCACCAAAGGGTAACTTCAGGAGAGTAGGACTTTAATTATTAAGTTGATAGGATGACCCATCCTGTGGATACCAGTTAGCCCCTTTACTTAGCCATCTCTGGCATCAGCCAATGGACTCATAAACAAAGTTGCCATGCTCTCAGCTCCAGAGCTCTGCCACTGAGATTCTGTCTATAGTATAAGCAGGCCATAAAATAGATAAATCTTAATCTTTTTCCAAAATGACTGCCTTCATTGGCAACAGTATGTGAAGAACTTTAAATCTGAGGATGTCCTCAAGAGCAGTGAAGGAAATAGAGTGTGTGTTATTCAGACATAAGGAGGAACAAAATTCTGTCATTTACAGGAAAGTGGATGGAACTGGAGGACATCATCTTAAGTAGAATAATCCAGACGTTGAAAGACAAGTATTGGATATTTTCTCTCATATGTGGAAGGAAGAAGAAGAAAAAGAAGAAGGAGAAGGAGAAGGAGAAGAAGAAGACTTAAAAGTAGAAGAGGGATTATTAGACTGGGAAGAGGACAAGAGAGATGGAGGAGGAGAGGGAATTAGAGGGTAGAAGAAGTGTAGATAGACATAATCAACACACAATATGGGTATATATAAATCCCATTAATTTGCGTAATTAAAGTGTGTTCATAATTATAATTTTTAAAAAGAATGGAGGCAGTGAAATTTGTGGTAAAGAGCAATTAAAAGAATCATTAAAGATATAATGAAGCTATAGCCTAGACTCTAGGCCAACTAGCCCACAGAAGAGAACCAGGTAATAAAATATGTTGGTGGAATGCTGTTGGTGTGAGAACAAATATCAAAAACTGATCACAGAAAATTTTCTGTTGTTTTATTAGCTTTAGAGCAGTATGTATCCCAGGGCACTGCTGAAAGCAGTAGAATAAAATTAGTGGAGTCAAATAGCTGGATGTGGTCAGGAAAAGAGAGAAAGAGACCTCTACCTCAGTTATTATCTCAGAATGATTATGGGTAATAGCCCAAATCTGTGCCTCCTTAAAGAGCAATATCAGAGGCTCTTCATTGTGGGAATGGAGGATAGATTCACTAAAATAACTCAGACACTAACTAAATAATCAAATTACAAAACAAACTCTAGTAACAGGAGATAACCAATATTCAGAGTTGGTTCAATATATTATCTAAAAGGTCCAGTTGCCAACCAAAAAAAGTATGAGGCATGCACAGGAACAGGATAGTATGGCCCAAATATCAGAAAAATGGAAGGCAACAAAAATTACCTATAAGAGAACAAGACATTGTTTTTAACATAAAACAATTTCATGGTAACCATTTGTTATAAATTGAATTGTGCCCCCACACACAAATTTCATTTGTTAAATTCCTAATCCTCAGAACCTGTTTGTGACTTTATTTAGAAATAGTTTCATTTCAGATAAAATTAATTAGGTCAAGATAGGATCACACTGGAGTCAGGTGGGTCCCAAATTCAGTATGACTCATTTCCTTATAAAAAAATGAAAGTAGAGGTAGTCACACGGGAAAATGCCATGTGAAGATTGGAGTTATGCCTGCCACAGGCCAAGGAAATATGACAAGCTAGTAAAGCAGCCTAGAACAGATCTTTTCATTTTATCTTCAAAGGGAGAACGATCCTACTGACATTTTGATCTCAAACATCTAGCCTCCAGAACTATGAGACAATTTCTATTATTTAAGCCACTTAGTTTATTGCCATGTGTTATAGCAGCCCCAGAAAACTGATATACCATTATAAATATTTTTAAAGAAGTAGGACTACAGAATAAAGGAAAGTATGGCAATGTTTTATAAAATGGAGAATGTCAATGAAGACAAATTATAAAGTAAAAACAAATGGAAATTAGCAGTTTGAAATTACTATAACTGAAATTTTTAAAATACTAAAAGGAAAAAACATTTGGTCTGAACTACAGAAGACAGAGTTAGCAAATTTGAAAAAAGAATAGAAATTATGCAAACCAAAAAATAAAAAGAAAGAAAGCATGAAGAAAAATTAATGGACCCTTGGAGAAATGTGGGACAACATTAACACACCGATATATACATAGTGCCAGTAGTAGAAGGAAAGATGATAGAAGAAGAAAAAATATTTGAAGAAATAATAGCTAAAAATGCTCTAAATTTATTGTCAATACAATAACCTATAAATCCAGGAAGCTCAATAAAATCCAAGAAGTATAAACACAAATAGAGCCACAAATTAATACATTTAGTTAGTTGAAAGTCAAAGATAAGGAGAAAATCTTGAAAGCTACAAAATAATGACATGAATGACATGGCACTTACAAAAGTATTCTAATAAGACATTATTGTCTTCTCAGCAGAAATAATAGAGGCTATAAGGCAGTAGCATCACATATTGAAATTTCTTGAAAGATAAACAATAAACCAATAACTCTTCATCCACAATTCTCTTGTTTAAAGAAGGCAAAATATACTTTCTCAGATAAACAAAATGCTGAGAAAGTTTCTTATTAGTAAACCCACCTTACAAAAAATATTAAGTTCTTCAACCTGACAGCAAGGGATCACAGATACTAAATGGAATTCATATGACAAAATTACCAGTAAAGTTAATTAATTATAAAATATTAAATGAATGTATATTTCCTCTTTCTTCTCAACTGAGTTAAATATACACAAATAATATGTATAGAATGTATTGTCGAACCTAAAATAAGAAGTATAACACATGTAATATATTTGCCAATAGTAGTACAAAGGAAGTGGATGACAGCAAAGTTATATGGACTATGGGAAATGAATGCAGATAATAAAATAATGATTATAACATGGATTCTTGCATTTGTAACTTTTCTGGATTATGTATATGTACATATATATATATAACATATATGGTGTGTGTATATGCACACTATGCATGTGTGTGTGTGTGTGTGTATATATATATATATATATATCTGTCTATATGAATATATGTATGTGTGTGTGTGTAAAAGGAGAAAAGGAAATATGTCCTGATAAAAGTCAACTCAAAGTGTATCAAAGACCTATAAGTTAGACCAGAATCTCTGAGCCACAAGAAAAGAAAAATAGACTCAACACTCTGATATAAGTCAGCACTGACTTCCTTAGTAAGAGTCCTAAAGCTCAAGAAATAAAACCAAGACATCAAATTAAAAAGTGTTCACAGAGCAAAGAAAATAATGAATAGACTAAAAAGACTGGCTACAGAAGGAGAGAAACTCCTTGCCAGTTACTCTTCCTACAGGGAATTAATATCTAAAGAACAACAACAACAAAAAAAAACCTACCACATCCCCAAGAAAGGATTACAATTTTTTTGTAACAGATTGAATTGGTATAGTTTATTCTTGGTTACCAAAAATATTCATATGCTTAGGAATTTTGAATTGGTGAACATTCATATGTGGAAAAGCATGATGCACACTACAATCTCAATTACACAAAATGGGATGTTGTGTGTGTGTATATATATATATATATATATATATATATATATACACACACACACACAACTTGGAGAGACACATCCAACTAAGTTGTTTGTGACTGGAAGACTTTATTCTTTGTGCTTTTCTTTTTCCTATAATGCACATATTAACTTTTAAAAAATAAAATATATATTTTAAAAAACTTATCACAAAAATACCCAAATAACCCAATCAATAAATGGGTAAATGCAGTAAACAAGATACTTCTTAAAAGAGAAATACAAATGACTACCAAATGCATGAAGAAATGTTCAGCATCCTTAGCAATCAGGGAAATACAAATCAAAATCACACCAAGATTTCATCTCACTTCAGTTAGATTGGCAGCCATCAATAATACAGGTAACAATAGATGCTGGTAGCATGCAGAAGAAAAATACATTTAGACATTGTTGATGGAACAGCAAATTCATACAATTAGACCACTATAGAAGTCAGTATTGAGATTCCCCTCCAAAAATAGGAATGGAATCACCATATAATCCAGCTATTCCATTCCTTGGTATTTATCCAAAAAGAACTAAAATAAACATACTATAGTGATATAAGAATAAAAATGTTTATGGCAGCACAGTTCACAGTAGCCAAGTTATGGAATCAGACTAGCTGTCCATCAGCAGACAATGGATGAAGGAACTGGAGTTTTACTCAGCCATAAAGAAAAATGAACTATGTCATTTTGTGGTAAATGGATGGAACTGAAGAACATTATGCTAAGTGAAATAAGCCAAAATCAGAAAGTCAAGAATTGAATGTTTTCTCTCATATGCTGAACCTAGAGAGAGAAAAGGAATAAAGAATCTCACAAAAACAGAAGGGAGAACAGGGGATGGAGAAGGGATGAGATTGATGAGATTATATGCACGTACAAATATGTCAGAATGAATCCCACTATTGCGTATAATTATAATGTATCAATAAGCCATAAAGTAGCTGGGCACAGTGGTATAAGCCTATAATCTCAGTGGCTCAGGAGGCTGGAGCAGAAGGATCATGAGTTCAAAGCCAGCCTTAGCAAAAGTGAGGCACTAAGCAACTCAATGAGACCCTGTCTCTAAATAAAATGCAAGATAGGGCTGAGGATGTGGCTCAGTGGTCAAGTGCCCCTGATCTCAATTCCTGGTATGCCCCCAAATAAAAAAAATAATTAAACAAAAAAAAAGAATTCTTCAAAGCAATATATATATATATATATATATATATATATTCTTAAAACAAACAATAAAATATCAATTTAAGAACAGTGAAAAAATAATGAAATCTAAATGTCATCTTAAAATATTCAATAAGCGCAAAAGAAAGGCATAAAGGAGAATTGAGTAAGGGAAAAGACATTAAAAATCTATACATAACTGTTTGAGAAAGGAAGTGAATTAGGACTTATGAGCGAATAGTAACCTTTGAGATCCTTCTATGCCCCCTTTCTTTTCTATTCCCATTTGCCCCCTAATACATTTCAAATTTTATCTTGGAGATTTGGGGAGCTTACCAAAATTTGATCAAGCTGGATGTAATATTGCAACTGCTGTATTATTACATGGCTGTAATATTGAACTGCTCCTCAAAACTTTTCTTATCATTTTGTCTTTTAGTCTAATGGTTTGAATATGAAAAAAAAAATAGGTATTCTTTTCCACTTGTTTTGCAAAGAAATCAAATTAAAGATAATCAAGAAGAATCAAACCCAGTGTTGTTAATTTAATGGGATGCTCAGGATGTTTATTGCTATTAAAGTCATTATTAAAGGCACTATTTTTTTCAAATTTACTGTAAGTATAAGATGACACATCCATATTTCCCTGTTGCTTTTTACCAAATGAGTGTTGGGGTGAGGACAGGTTGAACAGAAAGAAAAATAAAGGAGAAGGAGGAGGGAAACGGGGGAGAAGGGAGAGAGAGAAAGAAAGGAACTATACCAATGACTCAGAAGTCAACATGTTCTCTGGAGAAACCCCTTTCATAATCATTCTCCCGCAATCACTAGTGTACAGAGAATACACATTCATTGCACAATTAGCTCTAGCAGAGACCTTCTCCTGCAGCATATGATGTAGCTTCCCCCACATGAATTTCAACTGATCTTTCTCTAGACCTTTTTCATATATATAAAAGAATACAGTTATGTAACCTATAGCATCCTTTTCATTTTAGAATATTAAGCACTGAAAATATTATTGTGTAGTGGAGAATAAACTCAGTATAAATTCAGGTTTCATTTATAAATGTGGTTTGATTCATTTGAACAGAGGGTGTGTTGCAAAGTGTTTTAGATGTGCATGGGCCCTTCCTAATGAAATAAGTGTCAGTAGAAAGTAGTTGGAAAATGAGCACCAACTCCAAAACTGGGTATGATGGATCATTTTTAAAAAATTAGTTGTAGATGGACAGAATACCTTTATTTATTTATTTATTTTAATAAACGTGCTAGGCAAGTGCTGTACTGCTGAGCAGCGCCAGTATAATGGATCTTGAAAACAAATCATTATGTCTATTGTGTTTGAAGTACTAAAAGGATTAGTGGGTAATGAAAATCAGCCTGTCGATCTATAAATATTTTGTGTAAAGCTTCACCATTTGATGTGTGAGTGTAGGATAAGAATTGAGGGAGTTTAATCATGCAAAGCTTTTAGATCTCCTTTGAAATTAAATCCTAGGTTTTAAAGAAGTTCAGTTGTTTTTAGCTCTAGCTGTGACAATTTTGTCTGTGACATGTGTAATATTGAGAATGCATTGAAGATAAAAAAATTAAAAAGGAAAAAAAGAAAAAATCAATTTTGTTTGGATAGTAATATAAAACCAGAAAGGTTACCAAGACTGCTCTCATAGCTAGAGGAAAGTCCCATATTTACAAACTACAGAAAATATGCTATTCCTTAGACTTAATTCTTTGCTAAGTGTTCCTAACTATAATCCACTCAAGATTACACAAACAGGTGGGTGTAGTTTGGGGTTGAAGGAGCAATCAAACAAATATTTTTCTTCTTTATGATATAATTGTTGTCTGTGATTGATTTACTATAAATGAAAATAGGAAGATTTGAATTTTGGATTTTTCAGAGTGCCTTTATGTGAGCCTTTTTAATTTTGAGAATATATAATGTTTTCAACCCCGTTTGCCTCCCAAGCAAAGCCTTAACTTTGTATCTCTCCCTGGGGCTTTTGTGACTTCTTTAGCTGATATGCTTGACACAGGGAATTGAAAGTGGGATATAATCTGAGTTCTGTAGACAATGATGTAGCTCTGTTGATTGAGAGCATTGTGTGCAAGCACTTAGGCAACTCTAAGATGCAATAAAAATATAAATGTTCATATTTTATTACTGTTACTATATTTTCACAAGAACTTATTCTCTTTATCTTTTTTAAAGTAAAATCTGACGACTTGATACAATACAGATCTGTATTTATTCTCTATAAAGCTAATCCTAAAAAGAGTGATCCAGTTTAGAGGGGGGGGGGAGTATTCTAATGAAGACTGAACTATAGCCACTTCTCAATTACCTGAGATGCACCAAAAATTCCATACAGGTCATTCTTTTATATGTGTATTTCTCTAAGGATGGCTTTTATGAAAATATTGCTGCAGTGGGGAGGGGAGGACAGTTAGTCTAAGTAGGTGTTCCTACTCTCTATCAAATATTCATTCCCAGAACCACCTTTTGACCCAGCTCTCCCACTCCTCAGTCTATACCCAAAGGACTTAAAAACAGCATACTACAGGGACACAGCCATATCAATGTTTATAGCAGCACAATTCACAATAGCTAAATTATGGAACCAACTAGATGCCCTTCAGTAGATGAATAGATAGGGAAACTTTGGTATACATACACAATGGAACATTATTAAGAATTAAAAGAGAATAAAGTCATGGGATTTGCAGGTTAATGGATGAAGTTGGAGAATATAAATGCTAAGTGAAGCAAGCCAATCCCAAAAAACGAAAGGCTGAATGTTTTCTTTGATATGAGGATGCTGATTCATAATGGTAATGGGGAGGAGCATGGGAGGAATGGAGGAACTTTAGATGGGGCAAAGGGGTAGGAATGATGGTGGAATGAGTTAGACATCATTACCCTAAGTACATGTATGTAAGACACGAATAGTGTGAAAATACTTCGTGTACAACCAGGTATGAAAAATTGTTCTCTATATGTGTAATATGAAATGAACTGCATTCTGCCATCATGTATAACAAATTAGAATAAATAATTTAATAAAAATACAATATTTAATGGAAAGCCAAAAAATATTCATTCCCTGAACAAGAAGTTCAACCACCAACAGAAAATCAATAATTTTCTATTCTGTTATTGACTTGTCTATTGCCAAGTAATTCTGTCCTATGAAAATTGCTGTTGTGTAATTGTTATTGTTTAAATGTTTTTTAGTTGTCAATAGACCTTTTAAAATTTTATTTATATGTATGCAGTGCTGAGAATCAAACCCTCCCACACTCTAGGCAAGCACTCTACCACTGAGCTACAACCTCAGCCCTATTGTTATTTTTATGAATTGTTTTTTTTTATTAGTTGGGGGCCTTTTGGAACATTACCATTGATTTAGATCAGTAGACATGGTCAGATATTTACATCTCCCTATAAGTTGTCCTTTGATAGATTTTGGAAAGATGAAGTGAAATTTATAGTAGAGCTTGAAGATTGATCTTGGAAAATTGCTCTGTGCAAATGCAAACTGAATGAATTGTGTTTCATACTGAAAGAACTGGGGAAGAGAGAAGAAAGTAGAAGACTAATATATTTTGCTTAGTGGAAATTCTTAAGCAAGTTATAGTCAAGCTCTGTACCTGTAACACATAGTGACAAAGCTGTTAGACTCTTAAAACAAATTATACCCAGTCCTATAATTTTTTTCTGACTAATGTAATTTTCCAAAGAATGCCAATGTTTAACACATTCGTGATTTTTTTTCAACTCAATAACAATGAAAGGTAACAATTCTTTTTAACATCTGTCATAAGTAGTAGCTAGAGCAACATCTTTGAAGCTTTTCTCCCCACGCCCCTTCCTTTTTGGGAAAAAGTGAGTAATATATATATATTTAGTTGTAGTTGGACACAATACCTTTATTTTATTTATTTGTTTTTTATGTGGTGCTGAGGATCAAACCCAGTACCTCACACATTCTAGGCAAGTGCTCTACCGCTGAGCCACAACCCCAGCCCCAAAAGTGAGTGTTTTCTTTAGGATATCCTCAATGTTTTCATTTATCCTTCTCACCAGTGATATTACGCATGAGATATTGACCAACACTCTATATCATTGATCTTTATGTCTTTATAATTTTAAAAATTCCTCTCCACCCAGGAAATTATCATTATTTCCCTTAAGGGTCAACTCATAGTTTCCCATACCTTTTAGCAATTAAATTACTGAGCCACAATATGTAATTATATAAGAATTTGATTATTATATATCTCCATTTACCACCACCATCATTGTAAGTTCCTTGAGGTCAGGATTCTTGTCTGTTTAATATCCCATACCCTAATATTTTGGCACTAAGTAAATAATTTTGTATTTCTTTATATATTTATTTATGAGTCTCAAAATAACTTCAAATATAATATTCTTCTTGAATTGTTCCTAATCTTTTTATCCACCACTCCTACCTCACACCCCACTGAGATATGAGTTTTCACAGTACATGTCAGTGGAAATAGGAAAGTAATTTGGGTAATCAACCATATATCCAGGTATTCTGGGACATCCCCAGTTTATGCCAATTTTCCTGGCATAAATATTTGTAAACACTCCCTTTATTCTCAAAAGTATCTCAGCTTTACCTGTAATTCAGATTTTCACCCTCTATAGAAGCTGTTTCAGTACTTCATAGGGCCACATCTAGCCAATCTTTTTTTTTTTTTTTTTTTTACCATTTTTTTAGTTCTTTGAGGACAGACTCAGTTCTGATTTCTCTTCCTAACCCTGGGGCTTGCCAAAGCGTCTGTCACTCAGTGACAATTCTTTTGAATGAAAAGACATTCTTGCTATCTTGTCCCAAGAAGTTTGCATATAAAACACATACGTGCATGCACACACACACGACACCTATTTGTTTTCAGAAAGATAACCAATATTTTTCTAATAATCTTCTTGCTTACAACTTTAAATTGTAAACACAAGTTTATTTCTGCTAAGTTGTGTATTTCTTTTCTATTTTATTAAGTGGCAAACTTTTGCAATTATAAATAGTGATTTTAATAAGGGTTCTCTATCTTTGTGGGATTTTCCATAAATTTAAATCTCTTATTGTATGTCTTCATAAACATTAGGAAAGTTTTCACACCAATATCAGTGTGTGTTTTGTTTTGCTTCTGGGCACTGGGAATCCAACCCAGGACTTTACTCATGCTAGGCAATCATTCTATCACTGAGCTGCATTCCCATCCCATCAATGCCAAGGTAAATAGAGCTAAGTACTGGATAGTAGATAAGGAGAAAAGTATTCAATGTCCCACTAGCTAAGAGAGATGGAATTTTTCTTTTAAAAGTACCTTTCATTTGCCAAAAGTGTACATAGAATCCTATAAATAGTTGCTTTCAGTGACTTTGCAGCTTTGAGTAAATTTAAGAGGAAAATCTCTGTCCTTTGTACACTAGAAATGATTATTTTGGGGGGTGTACCAGGACTTGAACTCAGCAGCATTCGACCACTAAGCCACATCCTCAGCCCTATTATGTATTTTATTTAGAAACAGGGTCTCACTGAGTTGCTTAGTACCTCGATTTTGCTGAGGCTGGCTTTGAACTTGTAATCCTCTTGCCTCAGCCTCCCAAACTTCTGGGATTACAGGCATGCTCCACTGCACCTGACCAGAAATTATTTTTAAGAGAATAAAATATCAGATAGCAAATGAAGAACTTATTTGGAAATGAACTTAGTAATAAAGATTTATGGAAAAGGAAGAAGGAAATGGGTGAATGTGTTTGGCTAATTCATTAAAGGGATTTTGTTAAGTCAAAAGTAATAGTGTAATCATTACAGAAGTGATTACATGCTGACTGAATGTCAGTTCTGATGTGTCACTTCTATATAAATATATTTCCAAGTGTGACTCCTAAAGTAATCATGCAGTTATCCATGCCATTGTTATAACTATTGGTGGTTTTTTTTTTTTCTTGTAGGCATAAATGGAATTCAGATGTAACTGGAAATTCCCAATATACTGCTTAGGTAGATGACTTGGTTTATAATAATGAGCACAGCTGGTGCCTGAGAATCTTGTCAGTACTTACAGGTCTTCCTCTTTTATATAGATTAAGAACCTACAGGGGTTGGGGATATAGCTCAGTTGGTAGAGTGCTTGCCTTGCATGCACAAGTCCCTGGGTTCAATCCCCAGCACAAAAAAAAAAAAAAAAAAAAAACACGGTGTTTCCTGCACTTTCCTCACTCATCTTATGTAATCCTTACAATTATGTGAGATGGCTATCAATATCCGCATTTCACACACTTGAGAAAACTGATATTCAAAGAGAAGAAAACAGGTTATAATTGAAACCTGCCAAGAAAGATGAGGTAGGTGAGAGGAGTTTGTAAATAAAAGTAGTCCATAATTCTCTTCTGTAATTAATATTCTTTTTAAAATGTTCTGGTTTATCATGAAAGTTGTGTTGGTTTTCTCCTTTTTAAGTGATGGCTTCTTGGTCTATTGCCCAGGCTGGCCCCAAACTCCTGGGTTCAAGCAATCCTTCCTCCTCAACCATCAGACAAGCTGAGACTAAAGGAGTGTACCACTGTAGCCATACAGTTTTCTCCTTTTGTTTACCAATTATAATAAATAAAAGAGGCTGCAGTGGGGTACAGTGGTACATGCCTGTCATCCCAGCTGCTTGGGAGGCTGAGGCAAAGGATCCCAAGCTTAAGACCAGTGGGAAATTTAGCAAGACCCTGTCTCAAAATTAACACTTGTAAAGGGCTGGGGATGTATCTCAGTGGTAGAGTGCTCCTGGGTTCAATAGCCATTATCTCAAAATAAATGAGCAAATAAATAAGACTACATATATATTCGAGAGTATGTGCATACCACCATCTACATCTGGAATATGCCTATTTGTTACCCTTACAGACTACTTCAGTTGTATGAAAACAATTTTAATCATTGTTCAGTCTGTTTAGTTGATGGGATTCCTGATATTTTGCAAAGAGTAATGCTAAATAGGAAATGCTCTTCAGGAGTGGATTTCAGCCTTAGCCAGGGTACGCTGAAGAATCTAGAAACATTTCTCTCGCAGAAAAGAAGAAAAAAGTTTTTCCAAGGAGATACAAACACACACACATGGGCGCGCACAACACACACACACACACACACACACACACGCACACATCCAGAAATACACATACTTTTCACCCTACTGAAATGCAGTGTTTTTCTTTCTCAAACTTGTAGTGACAAATGAAAACTTTAGCTGTATATGTATATGTGGAAATTACAACATTACTGCCAACACTGATATTTTGTCTAGAATTATTAGAATTGAAGACTATTTTTAATGTAAAGCAAGGCTAATCATTGTAAGCAGAAAAATCAAATGACAGAATCTGTAGTTTCTTAGGAAGAAACGTTTCTATTAGATTCTTTTTCAGAAGTTTACTAAAGATGATTGTGGCATGTGTTTATTTGTAGGGACTGGTAACATCTGAACATACCAAACCAAACAGGCAAACTTTTGCACCATTGCAACCACATTTTACCACAGAGGAATGTCACTGTACATGGATTCCAGGCAGGCTAAAAAGAAAAAGAGTTGATTAGACCTCAGACTATCCACTGAACGGGATGACGGCCACAGCTGCAGTGGAGACACCAAAAATGGAGAAGAGTGCCTCCAAGGAAGAGAAGCAGCATCCAAAGCAGGACAGTACCGAGCAGGGCAATAATGATTCTGAAGAGTGGATGAGCTCTGAGAGTGACCCTGAACAGTTGAGCCTTAAGAGCAGCAACAACAGCAGCTGCCAACCTGGAGATGGTCAGCTGAAGAGAAAGGAGATGCCCTCCAAGCCACACCGCCAGCTCTGTCGATCACCCTGCCTGGATCGTCCAAGCTTCTCCCAGAGCAGCATTTTACAGGATGGTAAGCTCGACATAGAGAAGGAATATCAAGCCAAGATGGACTTTGCTCTAAAGCTGGGCTATGCTGAGGAACAGATTCAATCAGTGCTGAATAAACTGGGTCCAGAATCACTTATAAATGATGTATTGGCAGAGCTTGTCAGACTTGGGAACAAAGGTGACTCAGAAGGGCAGGTCAACTTGAGTCTGTTAGTGCCCCGTGGGCCTGGCTCCAGAGAGATTGCAAGCCCTGAATTGTCTCTTGAAGATGAAATAGACAATAGTGACAATTTGAGGCCAATTGTCATTGATGGAAGTAATGTGGCTATGAGGTAAGACTAGTGATTTTTTTTCTCTCTTAAAAAAAAACTGTCCCAAGCTCATATAAATTGTATTCCTTTGAAAAGAAGCCCTTAGTTGTTGTCTGTGTCTTGTAGACAGAGTCTATCATGATGCTGCCCTTGCCTTTTCTCTTTCCTTTGAAATTGCTGCAAATTTATTTTCAGGTGTTTTGAAATCAGCTCTGATAATCAGTGATGCTTCAGAGGAGTCATAGCCCTTTAGCTCTTGGGGTCTGCTGTCACATCCTTATTTAGCTAGACTAATCATCCTGAAATGCTGTCTTCATAATTTCACTTGGAGACTTACTTACTTTCAGCAATGCTCAATTGCTCTTCTGCCAATTTTGGATCCCCTTGTCTGTCTCTGAGACTCCTTATGATCTGACCTTTTCCTCTTCCCATTTGAACACACCTATAATACTTATTGCATTTATATCATCCTTTTTAATGGTCTCCATATAAATTATGCTGATTTCTAGTCCCTTTCCTGATACTCTTATCATTTCCCAACCTAAAAATGACCTCTTTACCTTCATACCCTTCAAGTTGAACCATCTTCACAAAGGTTTTCCTGATTTTTATGATCTCATCAATTATCTCTGAGCTACAATTCCTCCAGTACACTGAAGAATAGACCCAAAAGATGTCCAAAACTTAATCCTTAGAACCTATGAAAACATTATCTTATGTGAGAAAAGGGACTTTGCAGTTACATTTGTGTTAGGATCTTGAGAGAAGGAGATTAATCATCATCAAGGTGAATCAATGTAAGCAGAAGAGGTCTTTATTAGAGGGAGCAGCAGGATAAGAATAAGTAGTAATAGGAGATGCAATGGAGGAAATAAAAATCAATAGTATAAGAAAGGGGCCTAGTAACCAAGGAATGTACATGGCCACCAGGAGCTGAAAAAGACAAGGAGATAGATTCTCCTCTGAGGCCTACAGAAAGAATGCAGCCTTGTCAACATCTTGATTTTAAACTTCTAACCTCTTGAACTATAAGAGAAAAATCAGTATTATTTTAAGCCACTAAGTGCTAAATACTAGCAGCAATGAGATACTAATATAGTACCAATAGTGCCTATATATGTTATTCTGTACTCTTATGTGATTTTTTTTTATTTCATGTCAGAGAGCCTCACTAATCCCTTCTATTTCCCCAGTGAATTGTCATCCAACCTCGGCTTAAAATGCCCAGTGATCAGGATCCTACTACCCATCAGGTCCACCATTGCTTGATGGATTCACTTGCATTCCTTAAATCATACAAAACCAGAACAAAATAAAAGTGTCAGTCTGGAAAGTTTTAAATTATATTACCCCATTGTCTTTGAGGATGTCAGTCTGGAAAGTTTTAAATTATATTATCCCATTGTATTTGAGGGCAAGGAACTTGCTTTATGCATCCCTTATTTTTCCTACAATATGTGGCCCAGTATAGGGTGCTCCTAATGAGGTACAAGAAGTAGAGGTGGAAATTAAGTCTTAAGAATAATACCATTGGGCTGGGGATGTGGCTCAAGCAGTAGCGCGCTCGCCTGGCATGCGTGTGGCCCGGGTTCGATCCTCAGCACCACATACAAAACAAAGATGTTGTGTCTGCCGATAACTAAAAATTAAATATTAAAATTCTCTCTCTCTCTCTCTCTCTCTCTCTCTCTCTCTCTCTCTCTCTCTCTCTCTTTAAAAAAAAAATCATACCATTGGCTGGCATGGTGGCACATGTCTGTAATCCCAGCAGCTCAGGAGGCAGAGGCAGAAGGATTGTGAGTTCAAAGCCAGCTTTAGCAATTTAGTTATGCCCTAAACAATTTAGCGAGAGCCTGTATCAAAAATTAAAAAATAAAAAAAGTCTGGGGATGTTGCCCAGTGGTTAAGACCCTGGGTTCAATCCCCAGTACTGAACAAAAAAAGGAACCATACCATTGCTATATAGAGGAATAAAGCTTGGCAGGCTATCTGGAAGTACATTTTAGTATATAGTCATGTTTAATACACATAGCAACTTTATTCTACAGATTTGAAAACTGAAACTAAAAAGTTTAAATGACCTCTCTTAATGTACATAACTAGTTATTAGCACAGTAATTACTATAACTTAAGACTTCAGGCTTTGGATGAATGAAAGACTGAGATTTATGAAAATCTATTTTATGCCAGGTCGTTTTTTTTAAAGAGAGAGAGAGATAGAATTTTTAATATTTATTTTTTAGTTTTTGGCGGACACAACATCTTTGTTTGTATGTGGTGCTGAGGATCAAACCCGGGCCACACGTATGCCAGGCGAGCGCGCTACCGCTTGAGCCACATCCCCAGCCCTATGCCAGGTCTTTTTGCATATGTAATTTAATCCTCACTGAAAATCCCACCAAAATGGACTAATTCATTTCATTTTTGGAGGTGAGGAGGCTCGGGGTTTAGAAAGATTAAATAACTGTCCAAGGTTATATAGGTAATAAGTATCAAAGCTTAGAATCTGACTCTAATTCTCTTTTGATACAGCATCATGCAGTATTGTGTGGCCATTAATGTTATTAAGAATATTTGGCATTTCTACTAGTAGCAGAGAATACATTTACAGATTTTCTAATTTTTTAATCCTGATGGCATCAACACAAGGTGTATAAAGCAGACAAAACATCATCCCTGTTTTAATGAGGGGAAACCAGAAGCATAGTAACGAGAAAGCTAAATGACCCAAATACAGCACTACAGCAATCAAAATGATGCAGTGGATCAATTAAAAGCAGAGGATGATTTTTTTTACTCAAAAGTGAAAAAAAAAAGAAGTATCTCAGCTCTTCTCCTAGTAGTCATAAGCTAGAGTGATTCTTAAGCTTAATGGGTATATGACCTGCCCAACTCAATCTCTACCCACACCAGACCACCCAGAACACCAGAGACTGGGCCTATTTCCCAAAACCTGCCCTTCTTAATGGGTTTTGTGTTTTAGAGTTGGAGATAAAAAGAAACCAGGTTTCTTAGGGATTTTGACTTCATGGTGATATAAGATTTTCCTTGTTCAGTGATCCCTGAGGATGAAGGACATTCTATAGTTACTTTGTTTGGAAAGAATAGTGAAGAGATTAATTACATAGGTAATTAGTTTGAACATATCTAGTCTGTGCCGGTAGCAAATTATGCCTTGATGTGTTGCTTTGCTAAATTAAAGGTACTTCACATGAGTTTAATAAAGCAAAAAAAATTACTACTCAACTTTACTTTAATAGCATATTAAGACAGTACATAGTGGACCACATGATTTCTTTAGTTGCCAACTATGAGCTGGGCATCATGGCACATACTGAATTCCCAGCTACCTAGGAGGATAAGGCTGGAAGATCAAAAATTCAAGGCCAACCTGGGAATTAGTAAGACCCTGTCTCAAAATAATTTTTTTTTAAAAAAGAGCCAGTGATGTAGCTCGTTGATGGAATGCTTGCCTCTCATGTGTGAGACCCACAACTCAATAATCTGTACTAGGAAAAAAGAAGTGTTGCCAAATCTGTCCTTGTTAGTGTCTTTCTTATCTGGCCAGGTTACTTACCTACAGATCCCACTTATTCTCCAATCACATTTCACATGGTCAAAGTTCAGTGCTATAATCCACTTATGAATTCAGTACTGTTCTTAATCTAGTTTTCCCCATTAGCTGGCTATAGCTTTACCATGAGATTTGTATTTCTTACACAAATTACATGTTAACATCTGTTGTTCCTCAGCATGTTGGATAAGCCTATGTTAAAATTATGATACTTTGTTTGCCATTGATGGCATTTGTTTAACATTTGAAATGGTGTACCTGTGATTCACATACTGTGAATATGCTAAGATATGTGCTAAGATCCTAAAGGGTACATTCATTCTGAGAGCTGTTTCCTTTGGGAGAAAAAATCCAATTCAGAGGAATTGGACTTTGAAATGTAAATGGCACTGGATTCTTTGTTAAGTCTGAAAGAAGCTCAAATATTTGAACCCTACCAAAAAATTGCAAGGGAGAAGCCAGCTATGCAGAATTTTGCTTGATAGCCTGGATCATGATATGTTCCTAAAGCAGTTTACAAGAAAAAGTAAGGAGTAGTTTCACCAAGATTCAAGTTTCACTGTGACTGCAGGTTCTGAGCTTTTTAGCCTTTTTAAATTGCAAAATGACCTTTTATATGTTTGGGCAAAAATGGGTTATCTTGCAAGCATTACTTTATTGCTTTCTTTTAAAAAATAAATCCATTCCTTAAACATTCATTGGGCATTAAACTTTACATACTGAACTCTTTTGTAGGTCTTCCTTGCTACTTTGATTAATATTACCTTCTGATTCTTACTGGGCATTTCACAGTATGTATCATGGAATGCTCAGTATGTACTCATGGAATGCTCCAATGGCATGATTTTTAACAATTCTCAGTATGTAAAGAAATTGATATAAAAATCAAATGTATCAAAAATACTGGCAGTGTTGTTTCTGGGTGGTAGTAAAACAGTTGGATCTTCAGGGTTTTCTTTATATTTTATACATTTTCCACATTCTATGCCATAAGCATATACATTTCTAATGATAAAATATTTAAAACAAAGAATTTGGAAGTATAAAATATAAAGTTGCAGTATTCAAGAAAAAAAGTTATTCTTGTATTTATTTCTGGAGATAAACAATGTTTAAAACAAGATTATAGTACTGCAAAGCCAAACAAAATGAAATTTCATCCCCTTCCTCTAAATTCCCTTTCTAATGATACTTTTGGTCATTTTCCCAAGTTCTGGTTTTTATTTTTCTTCCAGTACTGGGAATTGAACCCCATGCTTTGCACATGCTAGGCAAATGTTCTGCTACTGAGCTACATCCCCAGCTCTTTTTAAAAATCAATTCCCTGTCTTTTTATTAGTTCCTTTTAGTTATGCATAATATTGGGGGAACCAAGAAATGAATCTGACCAAACTTTACTATGCACATATATGAAAATATCACAGTGAATGTCACTTTTATGCAAACCATAATGTACTAATTTTTAAAATACTACAAATAGATAGAATAAATATCAGTAGATTAGAGGAAAGGGAACAAAGGGAGGGAGGGGGGAGAGAAAGGGAAAGTACTAGGGATTGATGTGGAGCAAATTATATTCCATCCTCAAGCAATGAATGTTGAAATGAACTCAGCTCTTTTTTTAAATTTTATTGTGAGACAGAGTCTTGCTAAATTGCCCTGATTAGCCTTGAACTTTTAATCTTCCTGCCTCTGCCCCAGTAGCTGGGATGACAGGTGTGCAAATTCACACATGGCTCCTTTGTTATTCTTTATATTTACCATCACTATAGTGGGGAAAACTCACAACTTCCCTATCTGTCTGTTTCATGTTGGATTTATCCAATATTAACCCTATAAATGCTGGGATTTCTCATTAAACAATTTTTAGAAGCAATCAATGGTAGCTGTTTCCAAAGCTGCCTTGGAGTGTATTGGCAGTTAAATGTACCCCCATTTTTCCTTAAATATTTTTGACTTTGAGTAGAGTAATATAATTGCTCTGTGGTAGTCACTGAGTACTTTTAAGATGGCTAACATATGCTTAGAAATGTTAACCAAATCAGTTAATAAATTTTTGCAATGTGCCAAAAAAGTGATAAAATAATGGGAAGTCTTGCAGTGCATGTATTCATGAGGCTCATGAGATTATATGTGAATTCACCCAAAGGGAAAAATATGTGTAATTAGAGCTAATTTCTGTTGGAGCTGAGTATAAGAGTGCCAATGAGAAAGAGAAGAATCTAACATGAGAGGACCCATCATATTGTCTTTTTAAAAAAATAATGTTGATACTAGTCTCTGGATTTTTAACATTTATTTAGTTGTAGATGAACACACAATATCTTTATTTTTATGTGTTGCTGAGGATCAAACCCTGTGCCTCACACATGCAAGGCAAGTGCTTTACCACTGAGCTACACCCCCAGCCCCGCCCCCATCATATTGTCTTAATGTGCCTACCAACAAAACAGTTCTTGTCTCTTGATTAGTCTTGTTTAACAAACAACATCCACTTGATTTTGATAGAATTGGTGCTTGTATGTCAATTTGTTTTTCCACTGGAGCATGTTAATTAACTATAATTTAGCGTGATTTATGTATATGTTAGAGCACCTGATACCATGCTAAGGGATCATCATTTTTACAGCCAAACTAGACACAAAACTGGTACACAATTTTTGAGTTTTGAAGATGGTGGCAATAGATACTATGCATCTTTTCCCTATTTTTCTGCTAATTTTCCTTCTTCCAATTTCCATTCAGATGAATTCTGTGTGGCCTTTTAAATTTGAACAATGTTTATTCCTATAAGTAATTGTGATAGAATTTCATCTCTTATTATATCATTTCTGGTTATAAAAGAGTGCTTGGTTTTTTGAGGGAATTTTAGAATTAGGGAAATAAAATAAGTCACTAATAAACATCTAACACATAATGACAATTAATGTTTTATGTATCTCTTTCTAGTATTTTTCTAAGTTTATATATGGATTTTTTTCTGCAAAATTGGTATTACAAAATGGGCACTGTGGCACTTGTCTATAGACCTGACTACTCAGGAGCCTAAGACAGGAAGATTGCTTGAGCCCAGGAGTTCAAGGCCAACCTATGCAACACAGCAAGACCCCATCTCAAAAAAAAAAAAAAAAATTAAGAACATACTCATATGTAATCTCAACGCCATATATCCTTTCTTTTTTTATAGAATTTTATTGTTTTTCTTATACCTTAAATTTTTCAAAAATATTATTTTTAGTGCTTTACATTTAATTAAGCGAATATAAGTGATAAACATTTTCTGTCAATATTTATGTATGTATCCTTTTTCTGTCATGTTATTTTTAAGCTTAATAACTCATCTCCCAACTAATCCTCCATGTAACCCTCTGGTAAAGCCTCCACTATTTTTCCATCTGTTTGAATATCTGAATCTTTGGGAAAAGTTGGCAGTAGAAATAGAGAGAAAATGAAAACAATAATAGGCAATGGTCACCAAGGCTACTACAGGAGTTTTTATTAACCATCTGTGGCCTTCTGTGAAGTTTATAATGTGGAAATATTTGTGACAATTTAATTTTTAAAAGTTTGATTTGTTCTTTTAAAAATACATTCTTTGGGGCTGGGGTTGTGGCTCAGTGGTAGAGTACTCACCTAGCCCATGTGAGGCACTGGGTTTGATCCTCAACAGCACATAAAAATAAATAAAGTCATTGTATCCATATACAGCTAAAAATATTTTAAAAATACATTCTTTGGACTATAATGTTAATCCCAGCAATTTAGGGGACTGAGACAGAAGGATCACAAGTTCAAGGCGCTGTCTCAAAGTAAAAAATAAATTAAAAAGGTCTGGGGGTATAGCTTAGTGGCAAAGCTCAGTTGTAACATCCCCAGTACCCAAAAAATTGTTGTGAAACAAAAAAATATAATTTTTGGCATCATCAAGGAATAAAAAAATATGTGTTGTTAATCCCTTGATGTTAATCCCTTGGGCTTTTCAGTGTTTGTTTGTTTGTTTGTTTGTTTTGTTTTTTGTTTGTTTGGGGGTTTTGTTTTTATTTTTTGTTTTTTCTATCTGTTGTTAATCCTCTTTCCTCTTATTCTCTATTTTTTCTAAAGTCATGGGAATAAAGAAGAGTTCTCCTGTAGAGGAATACAACTTGCTGTGGATTGGTTTCTAGAAAAAGGCCACAAGGATATCACTGTATTTGTGCCTGCTTGGAGAAAGGAGCAATCCCGCCCTGATGCACCAATTACAGGTATTATTTCAAATAAGACATTTCTTGTCATCTATAGGCAAAGCTAGCAAGAGAGTTTAGAGAGAGGCTGATGGTCCCAATTTAGATTAATATTTTTCTAAGTTGTTAAGTATACTTTAAATGTCTCTTCTTAAGTATATTTCTTAAACACTCACTAGATTTATTTGTATTTTTCATTTATTGCAGGACTAGGGATCAAACCCAGAGCCGCACATATGCTAGGCAAGTGCTCTACCACTGATCCACATTCCCACCCTTTAAGGGTAGTTTTGATAAAGTGATCCATATAAAACCATCATTGTTTAGTGGCATGTAGTAGTTAGAGATAACTTCAATTCAGCAAACAATAAAGCTCATAGTTGAAAACCAAGAGTGCTTTTCTATTTGATCGTAGACTTAAGACTACAGAGGTATGAATCTGATTATAAACATGACTGAAATTTTCAAAAAACTAAAGAAACCATGAGAGACAATGGATCTCATACTGTACCAGAGTAGTGATTATGGGATTGCAAAGTAGGAGGTAGAAAGTCCCAAGACAGAACCAACTTATCCATGAAGCATAGTAAGCTGAAAGCCTAGGGCTGATGATATTTCTAAAGTTCCACAAAAATATTTTTATTTTGACATCAAAAGAAAAAATGAATATGATATTGGATGTATAATAATATAACTGAATTATAGTTGACTTTATACCAATGTAGTTCTAAGATTAAATTTGGGGGCTGGGGATGTAGCTCAGTGGTAGAGTGCTTGCCTAGCATGCACAAGGCCCTGGGATCAATCCCCAGTACCAACAAAAATTTAAAATAAACTGAAATTTTTAATATTTCTTTATGGAGAATGGAGTTCATGAAGGCAAAAGTGCCCAAGGTCTTCAAAAGTATAAATGTAGTCTTCTTAATGGCAGTAAAGTGTTACTATGTTCATTTACAATGATAAATGCAGTCAAAAATTCCTTACAGAATTTGAGAGCATATAGACCGCAGTCCAGTGAGCATTAGGTCTTGCCCATTGTGCCTAATGAGAAATTCCAGTGAATAGCTGTCTGATCTGTGTGTGGAGCTGTCTGCTATCTGCTGAACAGGCTTCCAAGCCTCAGTCTGAGATCATGTACTGGCCCTACTCAAGCCCAACTAAAAAGCTTTCTCTCCTCAGCAATCAAAATTCCAAAAAGAAAGGGGGTCAGTACTCAAATCCTATAGCCTGATTTTCCACCTGAGTTTTGTCCTTCCTTCAAGCAGAAGCCAAAAATGTAAATCCTTAGGATTGATGCTTTACTTTCCTCCTGACAGACATACCCTCAACTACTGCCCTGTTTTCTTCATCAGCCCAAAAGCTAATGCTGGGGTAGGGGGTATAGCTTGATAGTAGAGTACTTGCCTAGAGGTTTGAGGACCAGGGTTTGATTTCCAGAAACACACACACACACACACACACACACACACACACACACACACAATAGAGGCTGATCCTTCAGCTAAAGTGCAAAATGCTAGGATAGCCAAGTGCAGTAGCACATGCCTGTAATCCCAGCAACTTGGGAGGCTGAGGCAGGAAGATCCCAAGTCGAAGTACAGCTGCAGAAACTTACCAAGGTCCTGTCTCAAAATAAAAAGTAAGAAAGGACTGGGGATGTTGCTCAGTGGTAGAAGCAACCCTGGGTTCAATCCCCAGTATGACCAAAAAAAAAAAGAAAAAAGAAAGAAGAATGTAGGATATCAATCAGTGTTACTACTCATTCTTCATGGTAGTTTTAAAAAATTAAATGTGACTGAATCCAGTTCCTTCATTCTATCTGAAGGTGACTTTATCTAAGGTCACAATTCAATTTTGATATCATGGCCAGAAATTGAGCCCACTTGCTGTCTTAAGGATAAATAGCGTATTCATCTAACTCTTTTATTTGTAATTGTAATATGGGGATAATGGTGTTAAGTTCCAAACATGATTTCTATTCTGTGGCATATAATCATATTTCAACAGATCAAGATATTCTACGTAAACTGGAGAAGGAAAAGATTCTTGTCTTCACACCATCCCGAAGGGTCCAGGGCAGAAGGGTTGTCTGCTATGATGACCGGTTCATAGTCAAATTGGCTTTTGATTCTGACGGCATCATTGTATCCAATGATAACTACAGAGACCTTCAAGTTGAAAAGCCAGAATGGAAGAAGTTTATAGAGGAGCGGTTGCTGATGTATTCTTTTGTGAATGACAAGTGCGTTTTGTTCCAATAGGCTCTGAATAGCCTATATCCAAGTTACTAGTAGATTTCATTTCATTTCAATATACATTTATTGAACACTTATTGTGTACCATGCATGATGCTGGTTGCCATGGAGATAAAAGACTAAATGAAAAACAGGACTCCCACCCAAGGGGCTCAAAGTATAGTGGAAAAGACAAAGAAAAAGGCCACCCAATGTGTTGTGATAAGCACTACAGTAAACTTTTATTTTTAATTTGTCCATGTGAAGTGATAAGAGAAAGCTTCCTAGGGAAGATAACATTTGAAATGAAGTTTACAGATAGAGGAGGGAGGGCTGCTGGACACAACAGATGTAGAGAACAATATGAATAAAGCTATGAAGGAGTGAACATGGGTGGCATGTAGGGGGAACCCAGCAGATATGCCAGTATGGTTGGAACATATAATCCATGGAAGAATGATGCATAGGGAAAAATTATCCTTTCTATGTGATCCAGTAGGAATGAAAGGCAGAAATGCTGGGTCAACAAAAGATAGACTTGAGGCAGGAAGGACAGTTAGAAGGCTGTCACAATAGAACAGAGAAGAGGTAATGAAGGTCTGAAATTCCCATAAGAGGTAGCATAGGGACAGAAGGAAAGACATTCACCCATTGCTTGCTTGCTTTCAGATTTATGCCTCCAGATGATCCTTTAGGACGTCATGGACCAAGCCTTGAAAATTTCTTAAGAAAGAGACCTGTCGTTCCCGAGCATAAGAAGCAACCATGTCCTTATGGTGAGTACCTATATGCAGAACTGAGCTCTGTTCTAAGGGAAACATAAGAACTCTATGAATACTTTTCTTTTCCAGATTTCCCTTTCAAATGGGAAATCTTGGCTTGTCCATTTTCTGTGAGATAAAGTTCTTATCTTCTTGTACTCTCAGTTAAGCATTTAAAGAAAAACCTTAGAAACTGTTTGAGGAAAAGGAAACCAGAATTGAAGGGAAAACTAGTTGCCACTCATTAAAATAACACATGTGCTTTAGTGCTTAAGGACCAAACATTGTTGTGGGGAGCAGAGAAATGCAGAAACCTACCTGACTTCCTGAATCAGAAAAGGCAATACCAAATTGGGTTTGGCCCAAGAAGAACATATCTCTCAGGCAGGTTACTGAACCTTCTGTCAATTAGGAAAACCCTGTTCTTCTGATCTGTGCTTTCCAGTTGCCAAAAACTTTATTATCATTGGTTTTTCTATTTTTTAGTACAGTTTTCTACAGTATATTTGTACTTTACCCAAGTCCCTCTGATACAAAGTATATGAGCCTAACTGTAACATGGCCTGCTTGGTCTGTTTTCTCTTTGTTTGGGGGGTGAGCATTTTGGTTTTTTCCTCAACATTTAAATCACAGAGTATTTCCACACCCTGTAACTCTTCATTACAATGATCTTATAATAGAGACATAATTATGAAGCTTGTTTACAGAAGAGGAAAATGAGGCTCAGGGGGAAAGTATCGTTTACTAAGGTCACACGGCCCAGTGAGGAATATGGCTATAATTGAAACTTGGGTTCTACTAGCCTCCAATCCTGTGTTCTTTGTACTGTATCATACTGCCTTCCTTTACTCTAGGCTGCCTCAGCATGCAGATTATCCCTAGGCCAAGTTGCACATTACCAGAAATGCAAGACTATTCAACTGCTCAGCTGATTCCTCCCCAGCTTTTCACTTGCTCCCTCTCATTTCAGTGTGTGATGCTCCTTGGTGTTGTCTGTCTCTCATCTTTGTGGACAGTTAATTTTCTGCCTTAACCTCAAAGTGTCTGATCATAACCTGGGTGACCAGTTTATTACAACAGTTTCTGGCACAGAGGGTTACACTACTATGAGAGAGAGTCTTAACCCAAGGCATTATTTTTCAGGCAAAAAATGCACCTACGGCCACAAGTGCAAATACTACCATCCGGAGCGGGCCAACCAACCCCAGCGTTCGGTGGCTGATGAGCTCCGCATCAGTGCCAAACTATCCACAGTGAAAACCATGAGCGAAGGCACCCTAGCCAAGTGTGGTACAGGGATGTCTAGCGCCAAAGGTGAGATAACCTCAGAGGTCAAACGTGTGGCCCCCAAGCGCCAATCAGATCCCAGCATCCGGTCTGTGGCTGTGGAGCCTGAGGAATGGCTGTCCATTGCCCGTAAGCCTGAGGCCAGCTCTGTCCCCTCACTTGTGACCGCCCTAAGTGTTCCCACAATCCCACCCCCCAAAAGCCATGCAGTGGGTGCACTCAACACCCGTTCGGCCAGCAGCCCAGTGCCAGGATCCTCTCATTTCCCCCACCAGAAGGCCTCATTGGAGCACATGGCCAGCATGCAGTACCCCCCTATCCTGGTTACCAACAGCCATGGGACCCCTATTAACTATGCTGAGCAATACCCAAAGTTTGAGTCCATGGGGGACCATGGCTACTATTCGATGTTAGGCGACTTCTCCAAACTGAACATCAACAGCATGCACAATCGAGAGTACTACATGGCTGAAGCAGACCGGGGGGTGTATGCTCGGAATCCCAATCTCTGTCCTGACAGCCGCATGAGCCATACCAGGAACGACAACTATTCCTCTTACAACAACCTGTACTTGGCTGTAGCTGATGCCCATCCTGAAGGCAGTTTGAAGCTGCACCGCTCAGCATCTCAGAACCGTCTTCAGCCCTTTTCTCATGGTTACCATGAAGCCTTAACGAGAGTGCAGAGCTATGGCCCAGAGGATTCCAAGCAAGCCCCCCACAAGCAATCAGTTCCCCACTTAGCTCTGCATGCCCAGCTCCCAGCAACTGGAGCACGATCCAGCTGTCCTGGAGACTACCCCATGCCTCCTAATATCCATCCTGGGGCAACTTCACAGTCAGGCCGTGCCCTGGTGATGACACGGATGGACAGCATTTCTGATTCTCGCCTCTATGAGAGCAACCCCATGAGGCAAAGACGACCTCCTCTGTGCCGTGAACAGCATGCCAGCTGGGACCCGCTGCCCTGTGCAACTGACTCCTATGGCTACCACTCCTATCCCTTAAGTAACAGCCTCATGCAACCATGTTATGAGCCAGTCATGGTACGGAGCGTGCCTGAAAAGATGGAGCAGCTTTGGAGGAATCCTTGGGTTGGAATGTGCAATGATTCCAGGGAGCATATGATCCCAGAGCACCAATTTCAGACCTACAAAAACCTCTGCAATATTTTCCCTTCTAACATCGTTCTTGCAGTGATGGAGAAGAATCCCCATACAGCAGATGCCCAGCAACTGGCAGCCTTGATTGTTGCCAAGCTTAGGGCTGCACGTTGACGTGACAAAGGACTTGTTCCTTTATATACATATGAATATTAATGCTAATAATACACTAATACTATAATCATAGTAACTAATAATTTGCATTGCGCTTTAAAAGTTAGGAGTGTTTACATCATTTAAGCGCATACCGACCCTGTGAGGTAGGTTTTACTATAGAGAAGGCAGCTGAAACTCAGTGAGATTAAGTGACCTACCAAGGTCATGCTGCTAGCAAATGACCAAGTCAAGACACACACCCAAGTCCTTTGACTCCAAGTCCCCTGTCCTTTGCACTGCACCATGCAGGTAATGGAGGACAAAACCCAAGGGGAAAGGCCTAAATGCAAGAAGCCCCAAGGGATTCCATTACCAGTGTTTTCAAAGTACGGATAATATATCCAATTTGAAGAGCAAAAGCATCAGGATCAGATCATATGTTGAATTAACCTTTTATGTTTTTTAAATAGAAACATTTAAATATATTTAAAAGTAAACACATACTTTATTGCATGGATATTTGCTCATTCACTCTCTTTATTAATGAAATTATAAGGTCACATTGAATCTTCTAGAGCTATATTTAAAGCCTACTATTAGCAATTATATTGCATGTATGAATGTATATATTTGATTTTTGATGTGTATGTGTGTATCTCTGGTATAAATTTTTATATAGTGATGAGAAGGTAGACTGTACATAGTCCTTAGTCTACAGCTGTATAGATCATGAATCTGACTTGATGATTTTGTCACATTTCATAGTTTCAACTAGATTGAAAAGTAAAATTAAATGCCAATATTTGAACATTGCTTTCTTAGGCACCAGAGTGAACCAGCTATATTTCCTTTGCACTTTTTACTTGCCAATGTTTATTAACAGTTCTTAACTTCCAAGTCTCTTCACCTCAACAAATTAGGGGACAGGTTGCAGCCTTCTGCAGAGGAGATATTGGATAAGCTCAAGTTCCACACATAGTATATGTGTACTACACAGCGCAGAAGAGTCTGACCAGAACTAAGGGACTTACTTCCAGAGTCCACTCCCCTTATCCCAGGAGAGATGGCCAAACCCATGTGGCATTAAACGATGAATACAAAAGCTTCACACAAGGAGGGACTAATGGATGCTTTTTGGACTTCTGACCTATGCAGTATTCAACATCACAGGATAAAATGTAATGGAAGACAGTGCATAGCCATGTAATCCACTTTCTCCTGCTGTTCACCCTTTGGGCAATAAGGTCTATCATTGGTAGAGCAGAATTTCTTTAGGAAACAAACCAGGGGATTTTCTAAGTGGAAAAAGACAGCTTCTAAAGGGGATGCTGCATTTTTGCTAATTGCTGGCTCAGTTATGCACTTCAAATCCATGCAAAGAGGGTGCACTTGCCATTAGATAATTCTTAGATGCATCAATAAAGAAGATGACTTTGGGGTTGGGTGGCACCATTTGCGCAATTTGTATCTTGCTCAGGGTGGGAACCTTTGTAGCTAAATGCCTCTAGAAGAGGTGTTTATTGGTTTTTTTTAAGCTGCACTAAATGAACCCCCTTTTTGAATCCACTGTATATTTTAACATTTTGAACCATGACCAGCTCACTATTTCTTGAGCTGGAAATTGCTAACTTCTATGGTCGTTTTTTCATGAAAGTTGAGAAGGCCTGGCCTTGGCCTTTTGTTTCTTCATGAGAAGGTGTGACACTGCCTATAAATGTTTCTTACTGTGAAACACTCCGAATGTGAGGCTGTAGTCAGGGTTGTTTCTGGTAGTTTGACAATGGCTTGCATGCTGCTTTCTGTCTCTGTCCAAGTTGATCAACACTGCATCTTAACCAATGCTTTATTCACTTAACCACAGCTTCACATTCATCTCCTACCCTCTAATCTTCCCATCCCCCAGCATACTGATTAAATGTAAAAGTATTTTTCAATCAGATAGGTCCCCAGAGAGTGACAGTTGCCACTGCAGACCTTGCTATTTCATACACCACCACTTCATACCCTCAACTTCTTGGACCTTCTAAATCTGCCCCATGTCTAAATCAGGGTATTTGACAATCTCAGATTATCACAATGCCTTTGTGCTAGTTCATCTTCCTACCAAAAATCATGAATGGCACTGCAGTATCCACTAGCTGCACAATTGACAGGGAAGCACAAGATTAATCTTGTCAGCTGCAATTCATCTTGAACATGTTCATATTTAGTACTCAAAATAATTGTAAGCTCCTCCCAATACAGGAAATATTTTTAAGGAAGCATATGTATTTCTTATTTCCTAAAAACAATTGTCATTTTTCTCCTTTCATAAAATGTGTATGAACCAAAGTGGCTAGGAGCAATGCCTCAAAAAACCAGAAATGACCTTTTGTTGATACAAATTGTATCTCTTTTTTTTCCTGACTGTATAGAAACAAATGTACAAAACTCATCTTAAACTAGGTTTGGTACTGAATTTTCACCGTGATATCTGTGGCACTGTGTGTCACAGGGAAGTAACCCAGGGGTCGTGAGGGAGCTTTTATTTCCAAAGGGCAGTAGTAGTAGTAGACAATTTTTCAAGGCCTCTTTATTATTAGGTGCACAGCTATTGTGTGTCCAATTTCAAGCATTATATTGCGTAAGTTCTCTTTAGGCTATTTAATGTGTCCTTGAAAAGGGAATTTTGTGTAAAAAGTGTCAATGTTAGTGAATCATCTGCAAGAATCTATAATGGAGCTGTACAACTATGAATGCGCAAATCCAAGCTTGGCTCTTAGTTAAATTATAGTAGAGTGACATTTTCTTTATATTGGAGGTCTGCATACTTCTCGACTTTTCCATTTCTGTCTATAATTATAAAAACAGCAAATAACAAAGAGCATTGGGACCCCCTTGGCTCCCTTGATAATAACAGCCTCTTTCATGGGGCTAAGCATGTGTCCTTCAGGATACTTACCTCCAAGCACTTAGCAGGGGTTACTGCACAGTGTTTTGTGTGATTTTCAAGAAACAGTATATTTTGCAAGAGGTGCTTTGTAATTTAAATTCTCTCACTGATTTTTCTGACCTCATAGCAAGTCTGTGCCTGTTCAGGCCTTAGATTTTTGTACATTCTGTGACTTTTTTTTTCCTTTTGTGACTTTGTTGTTGTTTTCATTTTGACCTTAGGATAAATGTGACCCTGGAGTAGCATGGTCAATTCAGGGTACCCTTTCTATAAGACAGCTCAAAGAGTAGGAGCCTTTTCAAATGTAACATTGAACCATTGCACTCTCTTAAGGTGCCAGGTATAGAAGGGAGAATGATAGATATGACAGATGCCTTATGGAAATGGTCTACAAAACTTTTCTTCTTCGAAATAATGAAACACACAGCATGGTTTTCTCCACTCCCTCTTTCTTCCTACCCCCTGCTAGTTTTTAGGAGAATACTTCTCTAAAATTCATTTTTTCTATTTTGGAATAAATCATCTTTATATAGGAATTCAATCATTGATGTCCATTAACCTTTGTCACTGAGTTTTCTTCTAACACGGAAGAGTTCATTTTGAGAGGCGCTCAGTTACCATTCTATCTATGTTGTAAGTATGGGACTTTGTACAAAATGCCCTTTTTGAGGGCCAACAATTTCAATACACTTTGTTTTACTCTGTGAACCAGGTCTGGATCTGCACAGGGAAAGTAATGCCGAGCTGTCCAAAGAGCCCTGCTCAGGTCTCCTCCTAACCTTTTTCTGCCTTCCCCAAGTTTGCTTCTCCTCAGGTCTGATACTGAGGAGTGCATAGTCTTCAACTGAAAAGGCACTAGTTAGTTATCATTGGAAACCAAACCAGTACATTTCTGGAACCTGCTTATCTAAAGTAGTCAATGCCTTTGTAAAGACTCAGCATATTCAATATCTATTGTATTATAGCTAGCTATATACATAGGCAGATTGACTATTTTTAGTCCTGGTTTGTGTATCATTGAGCTATAGTAGTTTGCTTTATCCATTTGTGGGATTAAACAATACTGTTTAATGGTTGTAAACTTTTATAAAACCTCTTTGGGTTTCTTGTTTGACCCAAACATAATGTAAGTCTCAATGACAAAATACACAGAGCCAACAAGAGGTGAGTGAAATATATCCCTTCCCCAGTTTTGTCTGCCCCTATAATGCATGTGCAGTGCTTCATAATATGTTCTCATTAGCATGAATATGCTATGACTATTTCATAAGGTTTCAATTTGTTTCACCTATGATTGTGATGGAAAATGCTATATTGTTGACAACAATGAACTGTAACCACTCTTATTTATTGCATAAACTATTTGTCTATTAATCACTAAGGACTCTTTCTTTAAGAACATTAATGACAAAAACCATACCACATAAACATATGTATGTATATATTCCAGTTTGTTTGTAAAGTATGAAATTTCTGTCCCTGTGACCTGCATCTTGAGATACATCTGATTTTTACCACAGTAAGCATGGTCCCTCTAACTGTGGAAGTCCAACACAGTTCCTAGACTAACATTAGATTATATGCTATTTGTTTAAATAACCATGCTGTTTCTCAAGTCCTTCAGACTTTGCCCTTCCTTTACTCCTTATTCTTATTAGTAAAGTTTTGTCATTGAAGACCCAATACTAATATCACCCCCTCAAACAAGCTTTTCACAGGGCAGTGCTGGCTTCTACTGCTGGGTTAAAAGCAGGCTCAGCTCAGACTTATTTCTGTATATTGCCTATAGTTTCTCCCTGAATTGCTTCACATCCTCAGAGACATCATCTACTGAGCCTTAACCAGAATATCAGAGCCAAAGGGGGCAAATCACCTAACTGAAGGAGCTCAGGTGCATCAACCTCTTCTCAGGTTATTGTGCAGAAAATGAGACTTCAAGAGCACTGAAGAGATTTGACGGAGGATGAACAAGAATCAGTAGTAAATGGCAGGACCAGATATCCACAAACTAATAACTTCCAAGCCACTAAGCCCTTGGTAACAGGTTGTCCTCTCTTCCTTCAGACCTTCCTGGTGCCTCCTACCCATTCCCCATCCCACCCCAGGTCAGTCTCATTCTAAATGCAGAGGTGACTACAAGTGCTATAGTGGAGCCCAGCACTAGGGGCCTTTGCAAGGGACTATTGGTGAATTCGAAAATCTCGTTTTAAAATCATACTACATGAAAATAAGAGTACAACTTTCCCCAGCCTCTTTTTTGTTTGTTTGTTTTTTGCTGCCTCCTCTAACATTCCTCAGGCATACCTGTATCAAGTTCTTAGTACCAAATAATAGCCTGACCTATACATAGCTAGAAGAGGAAGAAAGAGTTCCTGTCCTGAGGAACTTTAACTCTGGTGGGGGAATGAAGTATGCTCAAAGAATAAATTAATACATAAAGACTTCCTGAGCAAGATAGGGAGAGTGGATCTGATTAAACCACAATATATGCATGTTTGGAAATGTCACATTGAAACCTATTAATTGGTAAAATTAATATGGCTCAATAATTATTTTTAAAAAGACTTTCTCAGAGGAGAGTGGCAGCATGAATATGGGAAGACTGTTAAAAACAATAAGAATTCCAAGAGGGGACAATTCAATGTTCAGTGCTTCTTCCCTAATCACATGTGGAAAATCAACTGATCTGGCCAAATCACTTTCTAGATCACCTTTCTGGCCTCATGACCTACCAAGCCACATCACCATGTTCCAATTATCCTGGACCCTGCTATAGTGTCCCAACCATGCTGTTTCTCAAGTCCTTCAGACTTTGCCCTTCCTTTACTCATTATTCTTGTTAGTAAAGTTCTGCCATTGAAAACCCAATACTAATATCACCCCCTCAAACAAGCTTTTCCACCTCCTGGTCCAGACATTTTAATCCTTTCACAGTGGGCCTTGCAGGACTCTTGAACAGTAATATTTTAGCAATTATCACTTCATTGCAAATTTTGTTGGAACACAGTCTATACCACAAAATGGGGGGTAAGAAACATATTCATCTATAACAATTTATTTCCTGCTGGATGGGGTCTCTCAATTCTGTTGTTGACTAATCTATGCTCCATTTCCTTGACACACATCACTGTTAAATGGATGCAGTTCAAAGACTTTTCTAATCAGTCTCTGATCTCTAATTAGAAGGAAAAGGTCCAAGAGCATACTAAGTTTGTTTCATGGCAACTGCATACCCCCACCCCAACATCCACCATGTGAAGTCCTTCAACCTGACCTCTTAACTCCCAGGTTTAAGAAAGACAACTCTCTCTGGACCTGCACTAGAAATGAACTCATGTAATCTGATCATTATCTTTAGATGAGTCTTTGAGGGCCAGAGGAAAGCATTATCCAGCATTCTATGGGGACTTGAGACCTGAGTTCAAGACTCACTAACCCTGGCATAAATCCACACCACTCACACATAAAAAGCATGATACACATTAGAGAGCACTTTCAATCCTACTGTGTTTTGACATTTACAAGTCCATAAGGCAAATACTACCCTTCTTCTACAGATGAAGAAACTGTAATCAAAGGTTGCTCTCATTAAGCAGTGGAGCTTGCCTGGAACCCAGATCTTTGAGCAGCTTTTTCCACTTTCCAAGTATATCTGAAACTTTTGTGTACATCAGAATTACCTGAAGGATCTGTCAAACTACAGAGATTGTACCCTCAGGAGTGGGGTCCAAATATTTTCATTCCTAACAAAAACCCAGATGATGCTGACATTGTTTAAAAAAAACAAACTGATCTATACCAACCTAGTAACTGCTTTATGGCCATGGGCAAATAATTTCCCCTTCTATCTCAATGCACTTAAAATAAGGAGGCTAAACTAGAACCATGATTTCCAAACCTTATTTTAACAACAAAGCCATCTTTCAAAAATAATAACATGTAGAATCCAAATACATACCATAGTAAATAAAGTCAGGACTCTGGTGAAGCAGTGGTGGGGAAACTGAGAACTCACAGCACCCATTTCCCCAGACGCTGAGATACCTAACAGAATACATTTTCAAATCCCTTTCTTAGATGGTATTTGAGGGCTCTTCTACCTATGACATTCCAGTATACTAGAAAACTTAGCCCTTGCTATAGTGAGGAAAGAGAAACTTTGCATTAACCAGTATACAAGAGTGCACTGCCCATATCTAGTTCTTGGGTCCATACAGGAAAGGAAAGCTTAACTCTGTTGGGTTGGTAGATTCATGGACCCTTTGACCATCTGTAGACTAGCTCACTAGAAAAATGACAATATACACATACACACCAAGATTACTTAGTTTATCCTTTCAGGTGTTATGGACTCTCTAGGGATCCTAATTCAGGTTAAAACCTTTATTGAAGAGCTGGGGCTTAGTGTTATAGAGTGCTCCCCTAGCACACACACATGAGACCTTGGGTTGAATCCTGAACACCTGGAGTGCTATGGAACCTTGATTTCACTCTGGTAACTGCATTTCCATCAAATCCTTCCTTGGAATTTTCAGAGTGTTAAGTCTTCTCCTTCATCATTTCTTGCCACGGGAACTTGCAGATACCACTTAAGGTGTCAGATTATCACTTGGTAACTTTCCTTCCTCACCAAACTAAAGGTTCCAAGGGTTGAGAACATAGTTTATTTGTCACCTATCTCTTGGCAGCTCAGGGCTAACACAGGGTAGGCACTGAGGAGAGAGTGTGAGATGAGGACCCTAGGGTGACCACAAAGAAGGGGCTCTGGATCAATCCCTAAGGCATTACTCTAGTTCCAGTGCCCACCACAGGGAAGTCCACTCTATCTTTTCTAGGTAAAAGGATAATCTCTGGCTTTCAACTACTGCTTGGTGCCCAGTGAGGGCAAGATGAGGAGATAAACAGGAAAACCTGGATCTCCTTCCCACTGTCAGTAAGGCTTTGAGCAAAACCAGCCTCAACAAATACATTTCATTTGCTGGGTAGACTCTGTGGCCAGCAATGCCTCTCCTCTGAGGCCTAATGCTTCAAAGTCAGCTGACTCCACACTAAAGCTGAGTGGTGCAGAAATGGTCAAAGGAACCAGGCAGAAGGTATGGGTGGAGTCTGGCTGTGGAAGCAATCAGAGCCAGTGGACTCAAAGAGAATCCAGCTCCTGCTCAAACCCTAGTTATTAGTCCACCTTCTCTGGAGTCCCCACAGTAAAGGAAGAACTATTCTAGTCTGTTCCAGCACATCCTCCCTCATCTCACAAACACCAAAACTACAGTTGCCTGTTTATTGTTTTTCAAAACAAAGCAAAATAAAAAGGGGAAAAACGTTCAAAATTCCATTCTGGTGGAAAGATGAGTTGCCATGACTGATTCAGGCTGTCTCCCAATTGTATCATGGAACATCAGGTGGACTCTGGGGTGGGCTGTTGTCCTGGCAGGGATGGATGAACACTTGCATCAAGGCTGGCATCAGAAGAGCTGCAGGCCAGTTTTGAGCCCATGCAGCTGCCCCTGGCTCCAGAGAAGGCCCTCAAAATTGGTGCTGCTATTGCTGCAGTTGCCACTGCCAACACCACAGCTTAGGCCCAGGGTGCTGTGGAAAGAGTGGGGGGGTCAGTGAGGAAAGAAGGCACTTTAGGCTCCTAGAGGAGCTAAGAGTGCCTGATATGTGCATGTCTATGAGAAGGGCCCACCCTCCAGCCTGGCTTTTAATACAAAAGACTGGAGCAAATCTAAAAAGTGATTTCAGTTGGGCTCCAGGGGTGATTTTGCCCTCCCCACAGTTGAGGGAGGAAGGGAGGGAAGGAAGAGTAAACTTTTCAAAGAAAACACTATACAAAATCCAGTACATAAACCAGACTAAAGCCCACAGAGAGCTGTCTCGGTTAAGGGAAGGGGTCCCACACAACTCTACCCCCAGGAAAATAATGAAGTGGCTGCCTTAACAGGGCCTCCTTTCCAAATTCCTGAAGCTTGGGGACCCAGAAGACTCTGTGCTGGATCCCTCCCACATATAATAGCTGGTTAAAGGGCCCAAGGCCAGGCTTGGTCTTTAGGGACAGGCCCAGCACCTATCCCATAATTGCAAGACTGCCTGAGGGAGATAACTGCCCTCCCTCTCCCTGGCCCAGCTCAAAACACCCTTGCTTCCCCTGCTTCTTGCAGGTCAAAGGTCCTTCCAGCTGGATGAGGTGACAGCTGAGAACAAAGCCATCATCCTTCCCCTCAGGCAGATCCATGGTTATACTACTGCAGCTGAAAAAACCCTTAGAGATGATCTAGTCCCATCCCTCCCATCACCCACAATTTTACAGACAAGGAAACTGAGGTCCAGAGATGAGAAATGACTTGCCCAAGGCCACATAGCCAAGTCAAGGGTGGAGCTGTGGTGGGAATGCCCAGCTCCAGCCCAGGAAGTGTAGGAGCTGGGCCAAATCTGCTTCCTTCTTGATTTAACAGGTTGCTCCACCTGCCTATACCTTGATACCCCTGATACCCTGGTACTCACTAAGCCAGCTTTACCCAGGGCCAGGCTAGCTGGGACTAAAGAGAGAAGGGGTCTTTCAGACAGGTGAATCCCACTCCCATCTGGCTTCCCCAGCTATCTCCTCTCTTCTCCAAGAGGCCTACTGCCCCCTTGCCTCAGATACAGAGTCCATGGCATTGTCTTGGGCCTGGCCTGCTTCTGTGACCCCTGGGATCCAGAGCCCTCTCCCAGAATGCCCAAATGAAGAGGGGCTCATCTCCCAGGGAGTCGGCAAACAGCACAGGGATGGACTATTAATTTCAGGGGCCCAAAGGGGTCTCTCTCTGGTACTCACAGGATTCTCCCAGTCACAGTGGCCCAGCATTCCGGAATGTACAGGCCCTCTGGACGGGCTCCTTTGTGTTACCAGCATAGCCCTTCAGCAAGGGCTGCTTGGTTCCTGGCTCCCTGATGAGCCCAAGGCTCTCCCGCCTGTGATCCAAAGGCGAGTTTCGAGGGAGAACATGGAGCCCTGCACAGGCCTTGCTACCAAAATGCCTGGACAGTACGGGGAGGCCTACTGATTATTCTATGCACCTTTGGACAAATCCATTCCCCTTTCTGGGCCTCAGTTTTCTCCTCAGGAACAGAATGAAGAGCATCTGTTCTTGACCTTTTAGGAATGGGGGACCCTTCAGAGAATTCACTGAAAGCTATGGACCCCTCTCCTCCCAAAACAGACATGCAAATGTGAGCACGTGCATACGTGTGTGTGCACGTGCACATACACAAAATAAAAAAAATAAAAAAAAAAAAAATAAAAAAAACTGGACCCAATCTGCGAAGGGAGCCAAGCCAGTGCTCTGTGCTTACTTCAGTGGCACTCTATTCTAGGGGCAGGGAGTCCTAGCAAGGGCCCAGCCACCTACCTACCCACCCCACTTTGTCTGCTCCCTCTTGCAGGCGGCAGACAAAGGGGGTGAGAAATCTTGCTGCCATGGGCACTCACCCAGCCTTGCCCGTTGGGGGTTCCAGCCGCTGGTCTAGCACAGGCTGGTCCAAAAGATACATGGTGTCATAATTGTCCAGCATAAGTTCTGCTGGGTCCTCAGTCTGACCTGGCATTCGGCCTAAGGGGAACGTGTCCCATCGCACATCCTCTGTGAAGCAAAGAGAGGCATAAAGAATAGGCTTATGAGCTGTTTCTCTAACTGGTGTACAGGACTACCCACCCTGTCCATCCAACCAGCCCACTCAGCCATCTCAATATGAGCTTTCTGCATACCCCCACCCTCACTCCTCTACATCTATCCTCATAAGAATAAGTGGTGACATTTTGTTTCTGGTGGGTGGAGGAATGAACCTAAGAGTGCTATCACTAAGCTATATTCCAGCCTTTTTTATTTTTTGAGACAGGGCCTTACTTAGTTGCCCGGGCTGTCCTTGAACTTACCGAGGATGGCCTGAAACTTGCGATCCTACTGCCATACCCTCTGGAGTTGCTAGGATTACAGGTGTGCACCACAGCACATGCTCACCACACATTCTTCATGGCCCTTCTTCCTTCTCTACCTCAGGGTGGGCCCTCAGAGGTACCATGTTCTACCTGCCCCATTCAAGGTCTTCTTGCCCCAGAGGCTCATACAAAGAATACTTTTTTTCTCCAGGAAAGGGCAATCTCACATGTCCCATCCCCTACTGCCTCCCAAGCATACAAAAGCAAACATACCAAGCCCTCCATTCAATAAATGTCCTCCATTTCACTCCCTGCCTTCCACACCTAACATTCACAGGCATACAAACCAGACAACTTCAAGTTCCCAACTTTGCACACATGCATAGACAGAGAAGGAATAATGGCTGAGGGAAAAAAGGAAAGATTTAACACACTAGCTTTTTGTAGTTTAAACCAACAGCCTACCCCCAACATGCATATGCACACGTGCATGCGCGCGCGCACACACACACACACACACACACTCTCCACTTTAGGATGGACCATGCCAGGCCCTTCCTATCCCTGTCTTATTGCTTCATCATCCCCCATAGTATTATTTTAAATCATTCCTCCCCATCTTTACACAAGTACATCCACTGTTTTCAAGAGAATCCTTTGCTAGTTAACTCTTCCACACATATTCTCTTTCTGACTTCTGACTTCCTGCATCTCCCTGATACTCAAAGAATTCTTCTTTTCATAAGGCCCCTTCAACACTCTATAAAGTATCAAACCTGAACCAGCTGTTTATGTAACACATATAGAAGCCCATCCAAAACTGCTGTCTGTATATTTTAAACATGTATCAAATTATTACAGTGCATCCCATACATATGTACAATTATGTGTCAATTCAAAACAAGATGATGGGCTGAGGGTGTACATCAGTGGTAGAGCACATTTCTAGCATGTGCCAGGCCCTGGGTTCAACACCCAGCATTGAAAAAAAAAAAAAAAAAAAAGCTCTTCCTCTCTTACAAGCATTTGTCCCTGTGCTATAATACAGTTACCTTCAGGCACAGGTACTACTCCACCCATGGGCTATGTGACCATACCATCCACCCCATCGCTAACATCCCCAACACTGTCTATATCACTTGCCCTATCTGACACCTTGTCCAACTCCAGTCCTTCAACATGGACACACAGGCCACATCTAGAGGGCAGTCTCACACCATTTCATAGGCTCCCATCTCTCACTGCTGCCACTTCTTTCCCTCATACAGATAACTCTTGGCCCTCATGGGTCTCAGTGACCCTGCCTCCTCTTCAAAAACAAAAGACATATGACTATGAGTGTATGCACACACAGCTACACTACAGCCCATTTCACAATGAGTTCTTCCCCTACTTTTTTGGTCCCTTCAACATACACACACAATTCTGCTTGTACAAACATCCTTCCTTTTGCTATTTACAAAGACATCCCCCATATGCCCTTTCTTGCCCTAAGAGATATCTCTGTGCCACAATTTACCTAGTAGGTACATAGACACCCCCAACACACACACACACAGAAATGTGTTCACCCATCCCTAACACTCCCACCCAGGGCCTTTATACCCTAGCCCTTCCATGAACATCCACAGAAAGGCGAGAGATACAGCTCTCCCCATAAGCTCATTCACTGCCTTGTCTCTGGTTCCATCTCACTCCCCATCATGGCCACCTTATACCACTCCCAGGTCCAGCTGTTATGCCTCCCCCAGGCCATAGTACACAGGCCATGCCCTTTTCTCTTGTGTGTATATCACCAACCTTCCCTGTACCTCCATTCCCCTAGGCTCTAGACTCATGACCTTGTGTGAACATCTAAAATCCATATCACTCTATTCTCTCTTCTGATCATACTTCCTGTGTCTCTAACTTAATGTTCCTTCAGGTGGCCTCACCAGATTTTGTTGTGTCTCACAACCAGCCAGACTCCATGAATATACAGAAAGCACTCCTTCTTACTGCATATTGAAGCAGAATCATACGTATACTTCCTCCACTTCTCACTTTCTCCTGAGTGCTGCTGCCTGGTGGTCACACCCACGCGGTCCCCTCTAAATGTTCTCTACAAATGAAACAGCGAGCACCCAACAGTGGTCATTGGTGCTTACATGCTCCATTCTCAGAGGGAAGAAAGTCACTTGTCATCCATGTACCTGACTTTCTCCCAAGCTTGACTCATACTGGCTACCTCCTGCCACTTTCTATCTCTTCCCTAGTTCAAAGAGAAACAATCAGTGAGGGGAGAATGCATATCAGGTTCCTTACCTGAACTAACTTGCCATGCAGAACCCTGCAAAGCTCCTCGTTTCTGGACCAGGAGCCTGGCATTCTCCACTGAAGGGGATTCCTGCACAGTAGAGAAAGGTCCCACCTCCATTCTGTCTTCATCTTCATCTTCTTCCTCGTCTTCATCATCCTCATCCTCATCGTCATCGTCGTCATCATCATCATCGTCGTCGTCCTCATCATCATCTTCATCACCATCTTCATCGTCATCTTCAATTCCCTCTTCATCTTCCAGGTCATCGTCATCATCTTCTTCATCATCTTCTTCCATCTGGTCTTGCAACACCTTTTTCTCTTCCTTCTCTTCTTGATTGATATCATTATGGCTGCCCTGTTCCCCCTGCTGCTGGGCCTTTCCTTCAGAACAACAGTTAGAACCAGCTGGTTTAAGACCCCAATATAGGCTATCCAGTGTGTATGGAGACTTCACGCTGGGGGGAGCCTCTGATCCCTCTTTCACCTGGCTGTTTTCTCCATTCTGAGTATAAATGGAACAGATGCGCAGCAGCTTCTCCTGCTCCCCATCTGGCAGGACCTGTCCCATGGCTTTGAAGACACTGAGGAAATGGAGGGATGGGGTAGGAAAGATTCAAAATCTCAAGTCACTTCCTACCCCAACACTCTAGGGTTTGAACTTGGTCCCTGAGCTTCTACACCAGCCTCTGAAAGGCAGTGAGTAGAGCACACAAAACACAGAAACAACAGGACCATGGAACCTGAATAAGTTCTTTGGTTCATCTCTGTACCTCACTTCCATTCTCAGTAAAATGAGGACAATAATGATACCTAACTTCTAGGTTCCTTGAGATGAGTAAATAAGAGAGCTCACATAGAATGCCTGGCACAGTGCCTGGCACATAGTGGGCATGCAATAAATGATAGCTATTAGTCTGTACTGAAACACTACATAGAAACACAAACTAGCCAACAGGCCTGTCAGGCTGGAAATGAGAATGGCAGATCCCTCTCTCCTCTGGCTGGCTGAACAATCTGTCCTGAACTCCAAGGATATGCCTAATGTGTGCTGGGCTCCTTCTGAGTAGAACACAATATGTGATCCCTTTATGGAACAGCTACAGCCTAGCCTGGAATGGAAAAAAAGAAAAAAAAAAAGCAGCAGTTGACAAGACAAAGCAGGATGTGAAAGGGAGGCCTGATGAGCATCATAGACCTTCTAGGGGAACTATAGGAATGGGGGCAGGCAGAGAGCACAAGGAGGGAGGAGCAACTGAGGGCAGGCTTTGTGCTGGAAGTGAGGCCCAGGAGGACCAGACAAAGAGCGAGCACACTGCATTGCTGCGTGTGGTGAGAGTATCCTGGCTAGAGGGCAAGGCCTGTGCTGAGGATCTACACCAGGAAGAGAGAGCTGGGAAGGGAAGTGTGTGTGTTGGGGACCGGGTCGCCTGCCAACTGAGCACAGGTGAAGGCTGCCTGTCTGAAGATCACCATGGTCCCCGTGGTGGGGGCTGGGGTAGGGCAGCATTGAGGCAGGGCAACCAGGGAGGAGGCTGTTTGGACAGCTCAGGCCAGAATCTGTGAGGGCTGGCCTAGGGCGTTGGCAGGGGAGATGAGAGGGAGAAGCTGGGAAGGACAGACAGACAGAGAGCAGGGCTTGGTGACCGATGGCAAGGGTCAGGCAGAGGGGAATTAAAGATGATGACATTGTGCACACAACAGACGGTGCTAACAACAAAACCACCAACAGATACAGTCGCTGGGGAGGAAGAGGGCAAGCCTTCCTCATGGAGCCTTGCATAGAAGCTAGCACCTACCAGGCACCCAGGCCCTACTGGACAGGTGGGCAGGGCGGAGGGATGGGGAGTGTCCTTCCAGGTGTATGGAGTGTGAACTGCATGGTTCATGGAGGGACCACGTGTCCAGTGGACTGTCTGTTCTCTCAGCACCCAAGGATTGGTCAGATATGCCCGGCCACTGGGCTGGGGGCTAGGGACTTGACTGAGAGAGTATCTCTGCAGGCCAGTTTTGTACTCCATGAGGACTTTGGTTCAAACTGAATTGATATTGGCTGGCTGTGGGGAGCTCTTGAAAAGCTTCCAGTTTTATTAGAGGAAAAGCTAGAGTAACTCTCTGCCCTCTCACTGTAGTCCATTAGTGTGATTAATAATAAATATTCTCAGGCACTCGATATTGGCAAGAAGCCTTATCGCCACTGTTTGTTATTACCCACCCACCATCTCCAGCTATCCAGTCGGACCACTCAGGTGCAGGGTGATACAATTTCAAAAGACATTTCCTCCCTTGTGTATGCCTGGTCACAGCTCAGGACTGAGACAGTCACAGGTTCCGGCTGATGGAAAGAAGGTAGACTTCAAACTGAGAGGACCTGGGCCCAGATCCCTGTCCCACTGTCCACTGTATAAACCATGTGACTTTTGGATAAGTCACTTCACTCCTCGGAGCCTCAATATTTTATCTGCCAAAGAAGGGTACCATACCTCCATCTCCCAAGATTGCTGTGTCAAACTAAGTGAAATAATCTCTACAAAAAAACACAGCACCATGCCTGACACTTAATTGCCAGTGGTATCTTTTTATTTTTTTTTCTCTGGGGAAAACAAAAGCCAAGTTCTGTATTCATCTAATAACAGATGCTTTTTGTAACAGTACATTCTATTAGAGCATTATGAAGAACATGGGACTATAGACAGGCTACCTGGATTCTGGCCCCAGCTCTGACTTGCAGCATCATACCTGAGCACATCCCCTTTATCCCCACTCTTTGTAATGGGGTGATTAGGAATAAATTCAACTGGTTATCTGGAAAAGGCAGGATCTGTGCACAAGAAATCGTACCCAAGTAAGCCGCTGTTACTGCTGGCATGTGTCGCATCCCTCTGGTATGCTTGGGTTGGGAGAAGATCTCTGTGGTCCAGACTTCTCCAAGACCAGCAGCTTCCACTCTGCAGGCACTTAGGATTGGAAAGTACCTTGAAGGCCACCTATCCAAACCTCTCCATGCTACTCTTTTCACTCCCTCCCCCACCCCAGATACACATGCCATGTTCCTTCTGCACTTCAAAACTTCCTTTATTCTTTTCTCTGTTTGAATTGCTCAAATGCTTCCTTCATGATTCTCTTCCTGATGCCTCCAGACCCTTCCGATTATCCTCCCAGTTTCCCACCCAGCCATGTCACTTCTAGTCTATAATGCACACATCTGGCAATGTCTGGTTCAGTCCCATCACCTGGAGGCCTTGCCTTGGCTGAATGTGTCTACAAGGTCACATTTTTTAACCATATAAAAACTATTGTGCCCAGATGCCATAAGGATTCAAGAAAGACTCAACCAGGGAATCAGGGACTAAAAGGGCCTTGGCATCCAGTCTCCCACTTCATTCATTCCTCAGGCATAGGTCAGCTCCCACCAACGATAGCACTGCTGGCAAGGAAACAGCAGAGCAGTTTTCAGTTTAATGAGGCCTATTTGGTGCCTGGATTTGTGTGGTGTGGTTGGGCATGATACAGAGCCCTTGCTCTCAAAGAAGTGTAATAGAGGGAAGGAGACACTGGGGGAAGTAGACACGGCAACACAAAATCTCAGATTTGGGAAATATTCAGGAGTCAACAGGACAGGGTAGATGGTGCTGCCAGGGGAGGAAGATCACTTTTGAGTTGGGGTGGAGAATAAGATGACCAATTCTTTTGGTTACACTAAAATGTCTCCAAGGGGAGATGTTCAGCATGCAGTTTATTTCGTATAGGAGGCTGAACCATGGGGGAGGGGAATGCCTGGGCTAGATAAAGAGATTTAGGTAGGCCTTAGAAATTTATAGGCAGTAGTAATAAGCACAGGCATTTCTAGGAGGGAATAGTAAACATTTTCAATGCAGTAAACACAGAGACTAACAAGGGCCCATTGGATTTGGTATTAGGTCAAAGCAGCTCTAGAGGTGAGCACCAAATTACAGTTGGTTGAGGAGTAAGAGGGCAGTGAGGAAATTGAGATTATTAGCTGAGGACTATTCTTTTGAGATCAGAGGGGAAGGAGTGATAAGCTGGTGATAACCCAACAGAGGAATGTGGGGTCAAAGCAGATTTTTCTTGTGTTGCTATTACTGTTGTTTTGTTTTAAGAGGAGAAAAACAGACACATTCATAAATTGAGGAGCAAGAACCAGCAGAGCAAGTGAGAGGCTGGGCTGAAGCCCCAGCAATGCTGGCAGAGGTGGCTCCAGAGCACAGGTGGAGGAGCAGGCTTTGAGGAGAGGCAAGGCCACCTCATCCTGAGACTGGCGAGGTTGACTGCAGCTGCAGATCAGTTCACGAGGGCTGGACCTCAGGTCGAGGGGGCCCTGTTGGATGCCTCCATGTGCTCGAAGAAGCTAGGGTGAAATGGGAGAGAGGGAGGGGCTCAAGGTAAGTGGTAAGGGTTCAGAATAGTCAGGGAATGGGAGAAAAAGTTGTCAGAAAACAAGTCAAAAGTTCAGACAAGCAGAACTGAGGCCTGGCCCGAGATTAAAAATCATACCTCTGCAGTGGCAGCAATCCGCAGGGCTATGTTGCTTTCTCCAGCAGAGCTCAGCTACCCGGGCTGAGGAGCAGGGGAAGCAGAGTGGGGAGGATCAATCCCAGCATGGGGGTTTGCAAGTCAGATATAGCCAAAGGATGAGCAGAGTTGAGGGTGCTGATGATGAGTGGCTGAAGCAATCAACCACAGACAGGACTGGGCAGAAGCAAGGTCAAGGGAGGGAGAAAATGGAAGCATGGAGGTCTGGATGCAGGCAAAGAGCAGGTGTCATGGGATGTAAGGGTGAAAACTAGAAGAACAAGAGGTGGTGGTCACCGAGCAGGATGCTGAAATGTCAGCTTTCAGAGGTGAAATAGCTCTGAGTGATGGAGATGGGTTGCTGAGCGTAGTGGAGGATGAAAGTCATTGGAGTTGAGGAGCTGCAGTGTCAGATGGGTCACCCAAATGAAACAGATATTGCTCCAGAAATCAAGAAGAAAAACAGGTGCTGAAGGCATCCATGAGAATGAGGGAAGTGGTTTCGGGTCATGACATGACAGAGAAGGAAAGAGAGACAACCACAGGTATTTACAGGAACCAGTACAATATTCAGTTTGACCATTAGAACCCAGGGTGGATTGGGTAAAGGGGACTCACAGGAGGTATGGTTACCATGACAGGCAGGGCCAGAATCAGAAAGATCTCTGAATGTTGAGCCAAGAAGCCTTCGTTTCACCAGGAAGGCAATAGGGAACTACTAAAGTTGCTGAGTAACTACCGGAGGTACCTTGGGAAAACTAATAGAGGATACATCATTGGGCTTGGAGTCAGAGGACCTGGGTTTGATAGTAAACAGCAGCTACCATTTATTGTGCACTTACTCTGTGCAGGCCACTGTGCTAAGCATTCTCACACTGGACTCAGTTCAGCCAGGTCATAAATTGTATGATCTAAAAGGAAGAATACTCTATTCACTCCCAAGACTCAGTTCCCCCACGTGTCTATGGAAGGGGGACTGGGTTAGATGTCCTCAAAAGTGTCTTCCAATTACGCCACTCTAGGGCCATGTGGCCCTAAAGCTTGCAGGACCTCACCCTCTTACCAGATGGAATTCAAGAAACTTACAGCTGAAGGAGTTGGGGACTGGCCCAGCAAGGTGAGCCCAAGCAGGACTCAACCACCTGGGGCCAGTCAAGGGAGGCAGAGCAGTTGAATAGCCTCCAGCTCCTTCTTGCTTCCCACTGTCTTGTAGAAAATCGGCGAGCATTCTTTCCTAGGAGAGAAGAGGGAGCCTGAGAAGAAGGAACCAGTGACCCCCACCCCCAGCATTTCACTTTGAAAAGTTTGGCTGTGCCCCTTCCATCCCCCCAGATTCCCTACCCTATACCTCCCAACTGCTCATAGCATTCAGGGCACTTTGCCCCAGCCCAGTTTAGTTGGCTCTGAGAAGAAAAAGGAAAGAGGAAAATTTGTCCACTGGTGCCCACAGGGCCCTCTTAGATGAACCTAAACCTTTAACAAGGGAGGTATCTGTCTGATGATTTTCAGCAGAGAGCTGAGTATAGTGGCACTGCCTGGGCTGCCTTATGCCCTGGATCTAGGGCTAGTCTCCCTCACCAGTTTTGGTGTTGGCCACGATCAGTTCAATGGTCCATCTAAGGATGTAGGTGGGCCGGATCCCACTGTCCCCCAAGGTTGGCAGCTCAGAGAACATCCTCTCCAGCAGGGCCTGCGTGAAGGTCTGGGAGTGCAGGCCCCTGAGCAGGGGCTGCCAGAACTGAGAGAACGGCTTTGGCACCAAGACGTCATTCAAGTCCACGTTTTCTGGTTTGTGAGGGACACCCGTTGACGGAGGGGAGGGCAATGGCAGCAAGAGTGAGACAGCAAGAGAGAGAGCACAAGAGCAAGAGAGGGAGAGAGAGAGAGAGAGAGAGAGAGAGAGAGAGAGAGAGAGAGAGAGGAGAGAGAGAGAGAGAGAGAGAGAGAGAGAGAGAGAGAGGGAGAGGGAGAGAGACAGACAGACACAGAGAGGGGGGGAAAGAAAGCGGACGCGCGCGCAAGCCCCACCAACAACAAGAGTTGCCACCACAGAACAGAAGGAAAGAGAAGAGCAGAACATCAGGAAAAGAGAAACCAGTTAGTATCTGGCAACAAACAACTGACTCAAAAACAAAGTATAAAAAGAAAAAGAGCTCTGGTTCTAGCTTCATCTTTGTCAATAACTCACTGTGTGACTCTGGGTCAGTACCTTCCCCTCTCTGGACCTCAGTCTGACCATCTGTAACATGAGGATGTTGGACTAGATGACCTCGCAAGGCCATACCAGTGCCACTGCTCTAGCTGTCTAGCTAGTGGCTAAATCACAATTAACATGGCACAATAATGGTTTTAAGACTCCCCCAACCCTATCCACCACACCCACCCTACCAAATTCCAGGCCACCTAAGGACAATCCCATATGTTCACATCAGCAGAGCTCCCTGTTCTGCTCAGCCAGGAGGGCTGAGAGGCTTCCACCCCCACCTTGGCACCCAGCCCACTCTGGTATTCCTGCCCAGGAAACAGAACCCTAGGGCTGCACTGAGCTCCTAGAACCTTACCTTCATATTCTATCTGCAAAGCTGCCAACTGCTCAAATGTGGGAATGAGGAAGCCGTCATCCAAGAAAGCATCCAGCACAGCATTCCTGGAATAAGAAGACACTAGTATAGGCAGGTACAGTGGTGCATGCCTGTAGTCTCAGCTACTCAAGAAGCTGAGGTGGGAGGATCACTTGAGCCTAGGAGTTTGGGAACAGAGTAGGTAAAATAGGAAAATCCTGACTTAAAAAATGATGATGACGATGATGATGATGATGATGATGATGATGATGATAAATAAGCTGGGCATTAGTTGCACATGCCTATAATCCCAGCTACTCGGGAGACTGAGAAAGGTGGATCACAAGTTTAAGGCATACCAGGCAACTTGATGAGACTGTGTCTCTACAGTTTAAAAAGAGCTGGAGGCATATAACTAAGTGGTAGAGGCCCTGACTAGCATGTGCTAGGCTCTGGTTCAATCCTCAGTACTACAAGCTTTAAAAAAAGAAAAGGACACAAGTCTAGCAAACTGAAGCTGATATAGGACCCAGAACTAATGTTCTCTGGTTCTTTAAGTGGCCAAGGCAGCATTGGGGGAGATGGGGCAGGTGACAAGGGGATCTTAGACTTGAGCCTCCTGGGGCTAGAGCTGGGATCAGTGGGTTTTGAACATACATTTACCAAGCACATGTTATCTATGACCTGTAATGAGAGCAGTAGTGGCTGAACAAACAGATGGAGACAAGTCTCAGGCCCACAGAGAAAAGTTAAATGCCTGGTATCATGATAAACTTCAGTTCCTGTAGTCTTTTGGTTTCCTTTGGCCATTCTTGATCATTCTCTATTCCCCTACACACACACACACACCCATCTAACTGGCTGCTTTTTTTTTACATCTTAGAAGTAAAAACTGTGGGCATTCAACTGCTGGCTAAAATATGAAATACAATTCATAGGCCCTCTTCCTATTATTCTTTTTTTGCACTGGGATTGAACACAGAACCTCACACGTGCTGGGCAAGTGCTCTACCACTGAGCTGCATATGCTCCCAGACCTCTTTATTTTATTTTTGAGACAGGATCTTGTTAAGTTTCCCAGGTTGCCCTTAAACTTTCGATCTTCCTGCCTCAGCCTTTTGAGTAGCTGGGCATAGGCTCTCTTATTAGGAACTCCAAAAACCCAGAAAAAGTAAGATGGGATAAAGTAGACTATACAGGTAATCTCTAAACCCCATCTAGCTCAAACCTAAACCAGCAACAGCAAGCTAATTGCTCCAGAACTAGTGGCTTTCCAAGAGCCCCTCCCAGCTGACCAGGCCTAGAGGGTGGAAAATAGGTCCCAGGGTATTCCAAAACCTGAAGCTCCCTCCCTCCAGCAGAGTAGGCCTAAGGAGGAATTGCTGACTTTTTACCTCTCATCTTCTTAGTACAGTATCCAAGAACACTTATAGCAGCCAACCTAACTGCTCAGCACTAGCAGTCATACTATGTAGGGGCACAAGGATACTTTCCCCAGCTGCTGGACAACTGCTAGCCATCTCTTTGGTGAAGAATACAGCCAAGAATCCTAGGCTGGGCAGACACTGATAAAATACCTTTGGAAGTAGTCTTATCCTGGGGGTGAAGAGCAGACTGCAAGGGCAATCCCAACCTACATTGCAGGCTCCCCTCCAGGTCCAGTCTAGTACCTATGCCATCTACCCACATTCTGTTCCATCCCAGATTCCTTCCTACTCTCCTTAGTCTATCATTGCCTCCTCAGGTTATTAGTAAAAAGCTCCCCTTTTCATTTGAATTTAGGTAGAATGCTCCAAGAACAAGGGATGAGAAAAGAATGGGTAGATTCTCTTTGTCTGCTCTCATTAAATTGAACATTATTTCTTAGGGGGGAAAATAAGGCTCATGGCCATAGAGAAAAAGGAGCCTAGGGGCCAGGCTCTGACAAGGCCCTTCCTCTGTCCCCCAAACTACAACCACCAAGGTTGATAGCAATTTGAAAAAACAGACTAGCAGTGCCCACCATATGTCTTTGCTGTCAAACTGGAACAAGGGCTGGCAGTGAAGTGCTAAGGATCACAGGCTTTTCCTACTTGCCAAGAACACCACATCCCACCTGACAAAAAGAAACAAAGCTGGTCAGGGGATGGATGACAGTGCATATTCATTCCTCTGGTCATTCTAGTGACTCACTGTAGGCAATCCCAAGCTAGAAGCTGGCAGGGCCAGAGGCAGAGGATCATGCAAAACACGGGTCACCATGTGAAGGATCAGGATTATCTCTGGGATTTTTCCTACAGCAGGTTGGCAAGGTAGGACATGGGAATTGCTTTTAGTGAGGCTGCTACCCTCTATCCTAGTGAGTAGCCAGCCCCTGGTTACCTAGCTACATACCTGTTCTCCCATGAAATGCCCTTGAGCTCTGCCAGGATGCCTTCTACACATGGGGATAGTTTATTCCACGCCTTAATAGCCTGAGGTAAATGCCTAAATTTCTCCAGCACCTGTCAGCAAAAGAGGTTCCATCAGAAGGCTGGTTCTGTCAAGGACCCAGCCAGGCAACCTATCCCCAACCTCTCCAGGATCCCCTCACATAAGACTTTAGGACTGCCCTATGGAGACAAGGCAGGGCATGCAGGGGTGGGCCCACAACTCCCCTATTGCCTCTACCAATAAAAATCACATGACCCTTAAATGCCAGGCTTTCTCCTCCTCTCCTCTCCCTCCTCCTAATTCTTCATGGCTCCCAATAATCAGATACCCCAATACTTTGATATCCAATGGAAGCATTTGGTTGGAGATGGGCAGAAACCTTTGGGCAAAAGAGTAAGGAATGAGGGCAGACAAGGTGTTACAGAAGAAAGGGAATCAGGAGACCCAGATTCTTATTATGGTTCTGTCTTTAACTGTATATGCTATATCATTGGCTTGGGTCTGTCCTTTATTAATTCACAGCTTCAATTTCTTCTTTGAAAAGGCAGGGTTGAACTAAATCGTTTCTGAGCTACTTCCCTTCCAACTAAAACAGCACCCCTCAGGCTTATACATCTAGGGAAGCTCTTGGGCCCCACCTGCTGGTAGACTGCAAAATTACAGGACTGTGCAACTACCCATTCCCAGTTGTTCCCTACCACCCATAGGACAGATTATCCACAAACTTCATCATCTGCTCCCTTCCATCGATGTGGAGGATCATCCAATTGGACTCTGCTGCTCTTGTCTCCTTCCTAGCTTCCCCCCTCTCTTTCTGAGAAGTTCCCTCATGTTTTGCCACATTTCTTTCAAATTCCTTCTCAAGACTTCTCAGGTAGCTGGCAAGAGGGAAGAAATGGCTGGGACAGATGAGAGCATGCCAAGTCAAAGGAACTTTTCTTACCTTAAACTGCTCCTCTTCATATGATACCAGCAAGTCTCGGGCTCTTTCTGAAAACAGAATGGGGAGAGATATAGGATACTACAGCCCCTGAGGAAGTGCTGAACCAGGGAAATAACCAGTGCTAACCTAAGCCTGAACTTTCCAGGCTCATGGGCCCCTTTTTACCCCCATGGACACCTACCATACAACTCCTTATGTCTCAGGGCCTTTGCCAAATGAGCATCCACCTCTTCACTGACTTTACTATCTCCATCAGCCCTGACATCCAACTCTGCACCTTTCCCATCATCCTGAGGCTCTGGTTTCTGTTCTTTGATGTCATCAGCAGTGTTCTTCTCTTCTTCTTGGTCCTCTTCCTCTGTCTCCATCTTGTCCTCCTCCAACTCCCAGGTTTCTCTCAGGCTGTTCTCTAATTGATGGCACCAGAAGGTCTTCTGGAGCCAGTCCAGAACAAAGTAGCAACCTAGAGGAGGGGAAGAAGGAAGGCAGTGCCATAGGACAAGCTGCAGACAAGGAACTAGTAGGTCTCCAGTCCTATGGGCTTCTAGCCTCATAAGCATTATGGAAAAGCCCTAGGAAAGAGGCTTGGCTCCAAGACTCAAATCTCACATATCCAGATACAGTCTACTTCCTTATGGGTTATCTCCCTGTTCTTTGCTTTCTCCTATTCACCAGCAGTTCCTTTCCTAGTCCTAACACTGGGTCTGAAAATGAGAAGCCAAAAACATCAAGGAGTGGTAAGTGAGAGGACTAGGATACTATCCCACTAGCTAGTTACATAACTTTTTGCTAAGTCTCTTCCCTTTTCTAGATCTCATTAGAAGAGAAAAGGCTAAAACAAGGGGCCTTAAATGGGATGAGATGGATGTCCAAAGAACTCCTGAGTTCATGATACTGTGATGGCTAATGCCTCTTAACTTGCATCTCCCTCCCCTTTATGGTGAGGCCATTGAAGTACCACCTCAGGAACAAAATTTAAGGGGAGGCCAAAAAACTGTAATCAAGGCATCAAAACAGTACCCTGCCAAGTCACATTGGAGCCTGAAGCAAAAGAACTCAACGATAGTAATCCTGCTTTTATTTTTCATATTTTGTTCCTGATACATTTTTCCACATTAAAATGCTATTTATTTTGATCTCTGAGCTTTTGACAATCCCTTAAATTTTGTGCCCAAGGTGAGTACCTCACTTGATTCACCGTAATTGCAGCCCTAATGCCAAGTAAGAACCTCCTCCCTATCCGTATATCCCAAATGTCACCCAGCCAGGCCCAGAGGGCTGATATTAGATACCCCTCTGGGTACTCACCTCTGCGGCAATCATTTATATGGGGCATTTTCTTGTGGGTCAACTCATGGCGAAGTTCAACAACCCAATCTGGAATGTTCACCTGATAGGGAGCATAGAAATTTAAAATAGTATAGTTGGAAGATACCCAGGGATAAACTAGCCTGAACATCCATCCCATTGTATAGATAGAGACACTGAGGTCTTAAGAGAAGATTCCAGTCTCACAGAGCCAAGATTAAAAACCAGGTCTCTTGATTATTTTTTACTACTCTGTGGAGGCCGTCTTAAAAATAAGAAAAAAAAAAAGACACCCACCTATCCTAACCAATAACCACTCTCCTCCAACAGAGAATTCTGTGAATTAGCATTAACAATTACCTTCTCCAGCCTCCCTTTCCCCTTTCCAGGTCCCTTTTACTCCTTCCTTTATCCCACACCTCCTCCGGGGAGTGTCTCTTGATGATTGAACATGCCTGCCCTCTGGGTCTCTGCACATTTTAAATACTCACTCAGGGCAGGAATATCTGGCATTTTCATGCTGCTTGGCTGAGCTCTCTCTTCTCTCAGACTGTCAGCTCCCTGAGAGTAGGTGTTGTGACTGCCACCTCTTTCCTCTCCCCACCCAGTGGTACATTGGTACATTCAGGCTCCTCAGCTTCACTGGGCCATCCCTAGCAAGCTAGACTGGTCAAGTCCACTGATACATACTGTGAGGAGCAAGGGAGCAATTCTGCTTCTTTTGAGCTGGAAGCTGAGGCTCTAGAGTTCTTGCCAGGCTTGGTTACTAGTGAAGGGATGAGCTAGTTTGATTGTATATACCTTACCCCATTCCCCATTTAGAGAGCCCTACTGAAGAAAGAGAATTGAGCAAGGCCATTTTATTATACGTACCTCCTGAGCCAGAGACTTGAGGGAGAGCTTGACAAACTTTGGCTTCCTCTCTGAGATAAGATTCACAAACCTGGGTTTGGGGGAGAAATAAGTGGCATAGCCCAAGGAAAAGTTCCATCCAAAGCATCTTGTTGAGTTACTGACAGCTTGCATTTCCACAATTTTCCACTAACTATCCTGTTCTTAAGGTTGTTGCCAGCCAGAACATGGATAGTTCCATGCCCTCCAACATTTACAGAGAGTCTGCCCTATACTGAATCTATACAAATGAATAAGACACTGTTCTGGCCTTGCCAAGTTAAGTTAGGATAAATAATCATGACATAATATTCTAAAACATAACATATCATAGATGTTAAAACAAAGGAAATTGAATATGGGGAGAACAGCTAATGGCAGAGAAGGTAAAAGGATAAAGGGAGGACCTCAAGTCAACAGGGGGGAACGGTATGAGAAAAAGCTACGACACATGAGAAAACTCAGTGGCAACCTTTTTCCTGAAGTGAATGAGACAGCTAAAACCACTGAGTCATTTTGTTAAGTCAGGAACTCCCAGCCCAAGTCTTCACTTCCACAACTCAGCAACCTTTCAGTGTTCATGGGGGAGAGAAAAGGGAAAAGGGTGGTGCCAGGTACAGATGGGGGTAAAGTTAGGAAATCCACATTAAATCACACCCAAGAGCAATAAAGCCATTCAAAAAAGTTCCTCTGGGTGAGGAATTGAAAATCAGACTGTCAAAGGAGGAATAGATCTACAATATCACCTGGTGTAAATCTCCATCCCCCCTCCCCACCCAGCCAAGCATATATTACAAAAGGAAAAGGAAAATAAAAGAGAAAAGGCTTTCAAATTAAAAAGAAATAAAAAGAATATGTTGATGGGGGCAGGTTTCCAAAAGTTGTCAAGTCAAGCAATCAGGCTGAGCCACACTCAGGGACTCCCAGGGCTTTTTGCTTCAGGTTTTACCTAAAGCAAGCCTTGTTTATCACATGCTTACCCCACCTTCAGATCCCAAACCGTCCCCCCTCCAATTTCTACCCCATGCAGGTCTTACCTGACCAATGCCATGCCATAGAGTAGTCTAAGTTCATCAGTGCCCAAGCCACCAGTTACATCCAGGAGCTTACAGCGTATCAGGTCAGCAGTAGAAGCCACTGCCAGAGGCAATTCGTTGCCTAACCTAAAGGGCCACAGTCCAGCACCATCATAAAGATCCTTTACACTAGTCCACCCTCTACTTCAGAACCTTGGTTGTTGCAGGATATTCCCATTATATACTGGCCCAAGAGTGCATGAAGACACAAAACAAAAAGATGGGAATGACAGGGTAATGTCTGTGGGATCCAACACAGGGCATTAGGAAGCTAGCTAGGATGTATACAAGACATCTGAGAAACTACCTATCAATAGTTGTGTGACACACCCTTTTTTAACCTTGCAACCCTCAATCATTCAGCTAGAGAAGCCCAGTATCCCTTGTTAGTCTAGCCCCAATCTTATAAACTGGACAGAGACAACCCACTTGACCATGGTTTTTCAGGTAAGACCCTCTCCCATTTGCCCTAATCAGCACCAGAAATCCACACTAGGATGCTGACTTGCTCCTTAAGTCCTCGCTCAGGCCCATTGCTCTCACCGGCTCCCTCCCCAAGAAAGGGTTACTTAATGGAGGTAAAAGTCAAATCTCACAAATATGACAAGAGGTTTGTTGAGACACACCCTCTTACTTTTCATCCACCAACGGAATTAGTGCAAGAGCTTGCCTGCGACTTTCCTCCAGGCACTTGGGAAAGTGGCATCATTAAGCGATTTAGGGGAGGACTTGAGAACGGGGCCTTTTAGGAATTTGACCAAGAAGAGGTGAAGCACCACCAGCACGCAGGCAAGAGGCCTGAGTCCGCCGCCTTACCTGCTCCTCCACACTGTGATGCGGTTCAGCGCATACCGCTGCAACTTATGGTCATCACAGAACAGGTAAACCGTCACCTGCTCCCACTCCGCCCTGCTGAGCCAGGCGACCACGATGCTTGGAGCCAAGAGTGGCGATGACCCTTTCTCTTCGAAGCACTTTCCGTACCATGCACTCCACACGAGATCCATCCCCTGGAGATCCATTGCTGACCCTGTCCCAAATTCCCACCAGAACTGGGATAGATGCCTGGCCCTGTGCCACCGCGGTCCGCACAGTTCCAGCTCAATGTGCTACCCTCACTCCAAAACGCCGCCGTCCCAGCAACCAATGTGAGAGAATGACCCCGACGCAAGCCCGCCTCCCAGCGTTAGCGTAGCAAATCGAAACGTGGGATTTGGAGGCTGGCTTTACAGCCTGTGTGATTACTTCCTTGCCGGCCGGAAGTGTTCTTTTCACAAAACAGCCTCATCTAGCTGCAAGTGTTTAGCCTCTAGGTTCCGCCAATTTCCAGGTTGCTCTGGAGTTTCTGTCCCTGACCGGAAAGGGTGTGTCTGAACTACAGAAACAAAAATTATGTTGCGCCCCTTGGCGGCCGGTGGAAGGATTGTGGTGTGCCCGTCTACTTCCTGGAAATGGGCTTTCAGGTATGTTATGATTTCCGTAAATCAGGACATAATTCAGTAAAACACTTTGGACACTGAAGAAGGAATACAGAGAAAATACCCATATCGTTACCGTTGGGTTTAAAAAAAAAATCTGCTTTCTTGCCATGCCCGCCTGGAATCCCAGAGACTCAGGAAGCTGAGACATGAGGAGCAAAAGTTCAAGGCCAGCGCTGACAATTTAGGGAGACCCTGACTCAAAGAAAAAAGGGCTGGAGATGTAGCTCAGTGGTGGATAGTCCTTGGGTTCAATCCCCAGTTCTGGGGCGTGAAGGCGGCGTGGGGGGGGGGGGATTTGCCTTCTTAGCAAATACCCAGGGGCCATTTTAAATTGGTACCAGCCTATTGCACAGTGATATGAGGCCCGAATGACTAGAATGAGAGTTATCTTCCAAGGACAAAGACCTGGGTTCTAGTCTTATCTGAATCTTGCTGCTATGTGGTCTCTGTCCCTCTTTGTGTTTTAGTGTGGTTTTTGTTTGTTTGTTTGTTTGTTTTTCCATCTCTACTATAAAGGTTTTAGGCTGGTCCCTCATTCTCTCCCATAGCTTAAAAATGTTGGATTTTTCTCTGCCAGCATTCCACTGCTGTTGGTTTCAACATCCACAAAGGTATGTATACTTAGTTTCTCAGCATTATTCCTTGGGATTTGAGGATTGTAGAAGGAAAGCGTATCATGAAGCCCTTCTGATTTTACAGGTTGTTTAAAATATATTTAAGACTGTCTCAATCCTTTTCTCAGAAGTTATTTTCCAATTTAACACTTGAGAAAGAACAGTTGGTGCAATTTTAATATTGCCAGGAGTCTCTTAACACTTAATAGCAATAAATCACAATTCATTCTCTGTATGTGCTGCTTTCTCCGGTCAACTTACCCTGGAATGTAATTTGCTTATGTATCTTTTAAGTCTGTATGTCTTTGCCCATCTCCTATCCCTCCCTAGAACACACTCCTTCCTTCCCTCTTTCTCGCAAACCACTATTCACCTTTAAGATTCAGGATTCTAGTCTGTGGGGTGGTATATGCCTGTAATCCCAGCAGTTTGGGAGGCTGAGACAGGAGAATCCTGAGTTCAAAGCCAACCTCAGCAACTGTGAGATACTAAGGCAACTCAGTGAGACCCTTTCTCTAAATAAAATACAAAATAGGGCTGGGGATGTGGCTCAGTGGTCAAGTGCCCCAGAGTTCAATCCACAGTACAAAAAAAAAAAAAAAATAGATGCAGGATTCTAGCCAGGTGTGGTGGCACACACTTGTAGTCCTAGCTACTTGGGAAGCTGAAGCAGGAGGATTGCAAATTTGCAACCAACCTAGGCAATTTAGCAGGACCCTGTCTCAAAATAAGAATAACAGAAAGGGCTGGGGACGTGGGTCATTAATAGAGTACTTACTAGCAGTGCAGGGCCCTGCTTGGTTCACTCCCCAGCACCCCACAAAATTCTGGAAGCTTTTATCAAATCCAGTTTCCCTGAGATAATCATCTGTGAGTCTGTGTAAGTCATGAGGAAGGATAGAGAGGGCCTTAGGGAATTTGCCATAGTAGTGTGGTCCTTTGCAGTTAGTTCATAAATATTTCATGCCCTTCTCTGAACTCTACAACATTTTATATTTCATTCTACTTTCAGAAGGCGAGAAAGAAACACTTGTTGAATGCCTACATTGGGCCAGGACTTATGGAAAGTACTTGACAACCTTGAATTTCATCTGAACCAGCAGTAAGAGTTGATAAATCCTCCCACTCTTTTGTGTTCCAAAATTGAATTGCAAAGGACTACATTGCCCTGCTCTGGCAAATTTGCTAAGATAAAACTCTCTCCATTCGTCCTTGGGACTCCCTTAATACTCATGGATAACTCTTTTGTTTACCTGCCTCTATAAAGCTCTGAGTTTCCTTAATTGCCCTGTGTATTTTGTCTTTTCAATTAAGTTGGTTTTGTCTTCATTAATTTACAGATAAGAAAGCTGAAGTTAAGTTACATGGTTTAAGATGGAACCATTAAGAAAGAAGGGAGCTGGGGAAAAAAATCAAAGAAAGAAGATGGGTACAGTGGTGCATACCTGCAGTCCCAGCTACTTGGGAAGCTAAGGCAGGAAGATCGCGACTTCAACACCAATCTAGGAAACTTAGTGAAACCCTGTCTTAAAATATTTTTTTATACTGGGAATTGAACCTAGGGTCATTTTACCATTGAGCTACATCCCTTACCCTTCTTGTTTTTATTTATTTTTATTTTTTATTAGTTGCACATGACAATACAATGATCTTGACAATTCAATTATCTTATTTTTATTTTGAGACAGGATCTCACCAAGTTACTGAGGACCTCACTAAGTTCCTAAAGTTGGCCTCAAACTTATTATCCTCTTGCCTCAGCCTCCCAAGTGGCTGGGATTACAGGTATGTGCTTCCACACCTGGCTTCAAAATAAAATTTTAAAAGGACTAGAGGGGTAGTTCAGTGGTAGAGTGCTTGCCTAGTATGCTAATATATGTGAGGTCCTAGCTTCAATCCCCAGTAATGCAAAAAATAAAATAAAAAGGGAAAAGGAAAAAAAAAACTGTTGATTTCCTCTGAAGCCCATGCTCTGCTACAACCTTTAGACAAGGGACTAAATTTACCTATATTACAGATCTGCATCAGAACAGACAGCTTCAATGGCAGGGGCCCCCAGTGTTTAACACAGTCTCAGGTCCCACTTCTGTTTAATCCTTATTTACTAAATGATTCCCAAATAAAACACATCAACTCCCAGTAAGATAGTGTTGCAACATTTTTCAACCTTTCTTTTTGATAAGTATTAAGAACTCAAGCCTCTTTTTCATAAAATAATTTTCTCTTGTTTAGTCTCTCTCTTTCATACTGCAGTAACAATATGTTTTAGTTCCCCTCTGTGCTCTAAAAGCAAAACAGCACTATGGATTCAAAATTCCCACTCAGTCCCTTAATCTACCTAAACAGGGCCTCCATTCCTTCTTCAAATTATGTATTCTTCCATGAAGTACAAGCTAGTTGAGACAGGCAAGGATCATCTATTTTAGGAGTCTATCACTATCTATTTTTAAAAATTTTAAAAATGTTTTTGTAGTTGAAAAGAAAAAAGAGTGGATTTATTTTATTTGTTTTTATTTTTATGTGGTGCTAAGGATCAAACCGAGCGCCTCATATATGCTAGGCAAGCACTCTTCCCACTGAGCTACAGCCCCAGCCCCTCTATTAGTGTCTTTCTAAGGCAAGTACTTTTCAAATATTTTTGGATCCAGACTCATTGTAAGAAAGACATTTTACTTCATGACTCTTTTCATATATACATATGTGTAACTAAAACAAAAGCTAAAAAAAACTTACATTTACTAAGTGCAATTCAAGCTGGCTGTGGTGACACTTGCCTGTACTCCCAGCTACGTTGGAGCCTAAGTCAGGAGGATCACAAATTCAAGGCCAGCCTCAGCAATTTAGTGAGACCCGGTTTCAAAATAAAAAGGGATGAGGTGGTAAAGCAGTGGTAGACCATTTCCCTAGCATGCACAAGGCCCTGGATTCAATCCCCGGTACTGCTAAAAATAAATAATTAAAATAAATGAACTAGACACTGTGAAGCACACTTTTAATCCCAGCTACTCCCAGCTACTTGGGAGGCTAAGGCTGGAGGATCACAAGTTCAAAACCAGCTTAGGCAACTTAGCAAGACACTATCTCAAAATAAAAAAGTAAAAAGGGATTGAGATGTAGCTCAGTGGTAGAACACTCCTGGGTTCAATCCCAAGTACTGGAAAATTTTTTTTAAAAAATGCAATTCAGCTCTGGACCTGGGAATTTAGCTCAGTTGGTAGAGCACTTGCCTAGTATACATGAGGCCCAGTGTTGGATCATCAGCACCACAAGAGAAAAATGCAATTTAATTCTAGTTTACTTAGTTTCATTTAAAAAAAATGCTACTCATTATTGCCATGTAATTACATCATGGACATATACAACTAGCACCTAAAATTCAAAACATCCCCATATTCATCCTAGACACCCACCTAATACAGTAATGAAACCACTCCTTACTGTCTATATAACATGACTTTGCAGTTCATTATCATTAGCATGACATTACTTTTCCAGAACTCCCCTGTTCAGGCAAATGGACATATTTTTCATTAAAGGATTATCACATCAACTCTTCAATGGAAAGCATCAACAGAGACTTTCAAATTCCGTAATCCTCTTTCCTCACCTCAAAATTCTTTCCTTGCTGTTTCTACCAAACCTGAACAGTTCTATCATAATCCTTACCTAAATCTAATCAAGTCCCTGCATTGAAAGACCCACCTTGAGAATTACACTTCTCAAATTCTGGCCTGGCCTTCCACCCTCTGAGCCCAAGCTTTGCAAGATGGTATTTTCCTTTTCCCTGTAAGCAGTAAACAGCTTTGTCTTATCAACAGCCTAGTGATATTTTGGAAGTCAGCACAGAATACAGATATAACATGGGGTTTGTTGTGAGTTGTGGGGAAACTTACAAGTAAGCAGAGGAGTAGCAGAGTACACACAGTCTCCCAAACTCTCCTGTTCCATGGCATAGTCTGGTCATAGATAACCTATGTGAACTATATAGTCAGAGTACAAGCTAAGAGGGACCTGCCTGGTTAGGCAGACTATACTACTATGAGCACTCCAAGAGAACAGAAGCTCCACCTCTACACTGGGAAATTGAGACAACACCTACTTTCTCTAAGTAACAAGAAATGTATCAGTGATCTCTCAAATCAGGAACAATGCTAGGGAGTGTGCACACCCAGGGCCAAGGTCTGCATACAAAGGGCCCTAGGAACAACAGCCTTGCCCTCCAGGAATACTGACATCAGTGAAAAGCCATGTCTTTCCACAGCTGGCTCAGTCTAGAACAGTGAGCTCTCAGCTGAACCACAGAAAAGAGAAAGAAAATGAACTTGCAGGTCATCCAGATTTATCTCTCATCAGTTGTCCCAGAAGTATTTCCATAAATGACTATTGGGTTGCAATCTGTAGTTTAAAAAAATACTTCTCAATTTTGGGATGATTAATATGTTCATTATATCGGTGTTGGCCATGGTTCATAAGTGTCTGCATATAAGAAACTCATCAAATCTATCTTCTTTCTTTCTTGGGCTCTCCCATTGAGCTATACCCATTTTTTGCACTTAATTAAAGTTTGCAGTTTATTATATGAAAATTATACCTCCAAAGCTGTGAAAAATTAATTAGGGGGCAGGTGAGAATGAAGGGTATAGAAGATGTAATAAGATTGTTCACTCATCAATAATTGTTAAAGCTACTTTTTTATCTTTGAAATTTCCTTTAAGTTTTTTTTTTTTTTTTTGTGTGTGTGTGTGTGTGTGTGGTACTGGGAATTAAACCCAGGGCCCTTTACATGTTAAGCAGGCGCTATACCACTGAGCTATACCCTCAGTCCTAAAAATTTCCTATGTAATTTTAATACAAATTTTGCCACACAAGTGTTCTCCCCCCCCAAAAAAAAACTCTCAAAAAAGAATAACAACAAAATTCTGTCCTAAGAGCTGAACCATGGCTGTACAGTTATAAAGAGAATGGAGAGTTAAAGTAACCTCAAAGCTCCAGCAGACACAGTTTCTTTGGTGTCTTATGCTACTCTGGTGAGAGAATTTCTAATATCCTGAAGACTGAAATCTGAAGCTATATGGTAATTATACATTCAGTAATTCATTGAAGAACTTTAAATAGAGCACCCATGTGTACCAGTTATTATTCTAGGCATGAGGATACAGCAACAAACAGAACACATTCTCAACCCTCATGGAATTTACATTCTATTGGAAGAAAGAAAATAACCTACAAGAAACCCTGTGATTAACTATATGGTGAAATTTCATGTAATGATCAGAGCTATGAAAAAATGGGTATGGATAGATAAGAGAGTACCTGGAAGTTCAAGGTAAGCCTCTAAAAATGGGTTCAGTCTGGACCCAGCTTCTCCTGTCTGAGCTGATTGGTCTACTTCATTCAATTTAAAATTGAAATAGCAATGCTGACTTCTGTACCTCATTTTGTTCATCTGTTTAATGATCCAGTGCGTCTCTGTGTTGAGACTTGTATATAGGGTTGAAAACCAGAGCTTGGGGGCCTGGTATCAATGAGGTGGAGATTGTTAAATTCTGATCCTCTACTGACCATGGTTTGGGAAATACTCCACTTAGGGAATCAACTGTTTTTGAATCAACTGTTATAGCTACACTTATTTTTTAATTTTTAATTTATTTTTTATTTTTGTGCATTGCTGGGGATCAAACCCAGGGTTTCAAGCATGCTAGGCAACTACTCCACCACTGAGCTACACCCTCAGCCCTCAATTCTTCTTTAATGGCTGCATAATACCTGGTAGCCCTGTTAGGAAGAGTAAACAGGCTCTTTTAAAAGAAGCCTTGAATTGTACAATTTGCTTATTTCCATAGTGTAAATTTCTTGCTGTGGGATATTTCAAGCTACTGATATAAAATTACTAAATGCAGAATTGGGAAGAGATTCACACAATTGGCTTTAGCCTGTATGAAACAGCTCAAGAACAGCACTGAAGGTCAGAAGTAGGGATTAAACCCACAGCCTCCCACATGCTAGGTAAGTGCTCTACCACTTAACTACACCTCCAGCCCTGGGCTCAGTCTTATCATGCCAAAACTGCAATATAGCCAAACGTGATACAAAACAAAACATCTTTCAGGGGCATTGCAATATTGTAGGAAAAGAACTGGATCCAGAGTCAACCAGTCTGTCTTGGAGCCAGATATGGGCCACTATCCAGCTCTTTGGATCTTTACCTACTTCCTCTACCTCTCCCAGCCTCAGGGTCTTGGGGGTTGCTTTTGGTTTGCTTGGGGTTTTTTTGTTTTTGTTTGTTTTTGTGGTGCTGGGGATAGCGTCCAGCACTTCTCATATGCTAGGCAAACACTCTACAGCTGAGCCACCCTCCCAGCCCCAGAGTCTTTAGTTTTAGCATTTATTGAGCTAATAATATCTACAACTAGATTATGGCTTCTCAAACTCAATATTGTTTACAAGGGTTTGGGGGGAGTTTGTCTGTTTGTTTGTTTGTTTTTTGGTAGTGCTGGTGATTGAACCATGCTAGGTGAGTGCTCTACAACTGAGCTACATCCCCAATCGCATTATTGATACTTTGACCCAAACAATTCCTTGTTGAAGTTGTCCTGTGTATTTTAGGATATTTACTAACATCTCTGGCCCCTAGCTCATAGTAGTACTATGCACTACTAAGCACACCATACCAGTTGCGCTTTCTCACTTCTCAGATATAACAATGAAAAATACCTCCAGATATTACCAAATATATTTTGGGGGTAAAATCTCCCAGGATTGAGAAGCACTTCCCTAGATCATGGAGTTATTGACAGGAATAGACATAAGAAGCACATTACAGTTTGTTGTATTTTTTTTTTGTTGTGTTTTTTACAAATATTTAGACTTTTGATTAGAGAAATACAGAAACACTGGTTTGTGAGTCAAACAGATGAAGGTATGGGATAATTATGCCTTCATTTGGAGAGATGAGAAGAAATGGATGAAAATAGAGTGACCATTTGTCCCAGTTTGCTGGGTTTTTCTGTGATGCAAGACTTCTAGTGTTAGGTCCAGGGGAAAACAAGGATATCACTCTAGTTTTTAAAAAGTCATTATGTGCCAAGCACTACATGCTATGTGTACTATATGCTAAGCACTGTGCTAGGTACTTTACACATGCTATTTATTTAGTACTAACAAACCTGTGGTGAAAGTAATATCCTTATGTCCTTGGAGAAGCAACTGAGGCTCCATGCAGTAGGATGGTCTAGCTAAAATCATAGGCATCTGGGTAGGTTCACTTAAAGCAGGTGGAAGTGTTTCAGAACTTCCAGAACTGTAGATTCCCTTCTACTCCCTCTGAGGTCTTCCTCTCTCTTTCTTTTCTTGGCCCATAATACAGAATCCCTGTCAGAATGCAGCCAGTGACTTGCTGGTGATCACATCAATACACAGTTCTAAACATATCATGGCCAGACTCTTTAGAATGAAGTGAACTGGAGTGAGCCTCTTGTGAATATCAACAAAATCATCTCCAAGGGTAAGGAAATGGTCAGGAGCAAGGGAGGAGTCACAGGTACATTTATTTACAAAACAATCTTGGTTCCTTCTTAGCCATTGCCCCTTTAGTAGAAGGTGGGAGTGGGAGAAGTGATCAGAGCAAATCCCCTGTGCCCTTCCAGAGCTCACATTTTCTCAGTGCCCCATCATTTTCCAAGAGTCATCAGCATTACTTCCCAGCCCTAGCAAAAAGAGAGTTTTACCCCTGGAAAACTCTTCCCAGTTGCCTGGCATCAAAAGACATTCCCAGGCCTTTTGGAAGGAAGCTGTCTTTCTGAAAATGAGGAATTTCTTTAGGGAAGTCTGAGGCTTTCTCTGCTAATTATGGGGAAATGTATTATCTGTCTGTGCTCTCCTCTCTGACTGCATTTTTGTGTCCTGAACAGCTATCCTTGTTATAGCCTTAACAACTTGAAAACATACTTGCATTTGCTACTGGTACTTCCAGTGGAATCCATGAGTTGCTCGTTTCATTCCCATGAGTAACTTTTGATAAAAGGCCCAGGATTTATTATTATTGTTGTTTGCCTAACAAGAACTGCCTACTGTTGGCACAGTTTTACCTGTTCTCTTGAGTCCAAGGCTACCAGAGAATAATGTTCTTCAGTATCCTCCCTCTCGCTCCTATTCTCTGGCCTCTAGCCAGCCAGAGAGATTTCAGAAAGGGCACTGAGGAAGTGTGCTCACAGAGATTCACTCTTATACTTCAAACTTTTGATGCAAACTCTCCCAGACACATGGACTATTGGAACTAGAGGGACCTTCAGATATCAGCTAGTTTAATTCAGTCTAGAATCAGTAAAGCAGTGATCACCAGAAAGGGCCAGGGTACTAGATCAATAGCTGCCAAAATCTAAATTATCTTCAGAAGATTTCTTACTGTCTGAATATTATCCTATCCCTATAGCAGATAAGGAGATTGAAGTTCTAGCAGGGAGTCTGGCTTCTTGATACCTTGATCTAGGAGAAGAGTGTTCTGCTATCCCCCAATCCATGAAAAGGTCAGTGTTTGTACTCAAGTGCTTACTCCCCTGCAGGAAAGCCTTGGAGTAGGGAAGGAGGAAGCCTGGTCATCAGAGGGTCTGTTGAGTTCACTGTTGTCTCAATGTCTTTCACTGCCAGGATTTTTGTTGTAGTTCATTTAGCTAGCTTGAAATAATTTTTAAGTTGAATAATTGACTTTTCTCTAAGGTTTTTGCTTCTACATCCTTCTTATAGTACCTCCACAAGCCAACAGGCAGCAGTATGTGTTAAGACTAAGGATCCAGGCAGCCTCTCTAGTTTTATTTTGTTGTTTCCTGAATGTGTGGGTTGTAATTTTTGGCACATGAATACAATATATTGTCCTTGAAACTTTTTTTCTTATTTTTCATGAAAGAATGAAATAAAGAGCAGGAACTTGGAAGACTTGCAAGTGAGGATTCCAGCCCCACCTTGAACTAATTGCATAAACCTGAAAAAGTTGCAGACTAGATTTTCTAGCTGCAAAATGAGGGTTTATCATACTCACTTCAGGAAGTTGTTGGAAGGATTATAAGAAATGATGTTGATAAAGTACTTATCATAGTGCCTAGAACACACACTTAATTTGTGTTCAATAAAGTGGAACTATTAATGTTGTAATATTCTGTGGTGTTCTGTTAAGAGCACTGAAGACCTCTAGGTACGTTGCCCTTAGTCACCTAGGAAGCAGTACTCTTTTCCCATAATACCTGTCCTTGCTTCCCAACCTCATCCTCTTGTGTCCTCCAAACCCATTTTGGGGAATGGCTAGGATAATGGGAAGCGTAATGGTTAAACGTTCTTGCTTCCTACTAGGCTGGATATGTTGCTAGTATCATGGGTATGTATAGTTTTGCTTTTTTCCCTTTTGTGATATTCAGGGATATTTGAATAAATTAATAAATCAATGAGCTCCCAAACACAAAGGACTGAGCACTCAAACTCTTTCTGATTGTAAATGGGTTTGAATTACTTCTGAAGAAAAATGGAATTTGGAATTTGCTTTTTTCTGCCTGAAACTTGCATGTTTTACCAGTATTATGTCCTTGTATTTGTAGTTTATTTTATGATTTTTAAACTCTTCTATAGGCATTATCTAGTTTAATCCTCCCTCTATCCCTGGAGGAGGAAAATCAACAGCCTGTTTTATAGACAATGTATCTGTGGCTCAGACAGGTTACATATCCTACTCAAGGTCACATAATGTGTCTGTAGTGCATGGGCAGAGGTGGCCAAGTAAACAAGACTTCTGACAGTGGGTTCAGTGTGCTCCCAAAGACATTCCCTATTGCCCCTCAAATTTTCTAGAATCTATAACCACACTGTCTCCTATCTTTGAGGCTTCTTCCCTGAAGACATAGGCCAATCTATACATTCAGTGAATCCTGAGTCATAGTGCTGCCATCCTGCACAGAATTTTTGTGTATGGTAGCAGGGTGAGGAAACAGAGAGGGCTGGAGTCTTGAGATTATGAGAATTTGTTTGCAGAATGCTTCAACCTGCAAATTTCCTAGGGCCTTGAGATCCTTCTCTGTCTATTGGCAGTCATCCCCCTCTACCCATTCCTCAGGCTCCAGTTACAATTCTGGCTTCTTTTACAGGCTAAGCTTTTACATGTGCTACAGATTATCTTGAGGACACAGGACAGTGTCCCCTAGTGTAGGAACACCTCAACAGCATGTTGGAAGCCAACACATATGCCATGTCACCAACACATATGCCAGCAGAAAGTGAGTACTGGTGGGGAAAGGGTGGTGAACCCCAGCCAGCAGCAGCTCTGAAGAACACCTCTGAACCCACAGTCCATATTACATCAGTGGTTTCTGGGGATTGTGGAAAAATGACCTGGGAGGGTACAAAAGGCCTGGCCTTGGAGTCAAGAGAACAGGATGGGTCATAGTCCCACACTTGCTGCAAGGCAAGTCAACTGCATCTTTCTGGGGCAGAGTTTTCTCCTCTGTACAATGTGAGAACTGCCCCACATGATCCCTCAGGTCCTGTCACCATTGAAATTTCATCCCCAGGGCTAGGCATATAGCTCAGTGGTAGAGCTTATGCTTAGCATGTGAATGGCTCTGGGATTCAATTCTTAGCACTAAAAAAATTTTATCACCATTCTAGTCTTTGATATTAGTTCCTCTGGGATTCTGTCCCTTCAGAAGTGCTGAGCACAGTGCCTGGCATTTAGGAAGTCAGATATTATTATATGAACTATCATTTATGCCTCATAACAGCCCTGTGAGTTAGAGACTATAATTATAAGCATTTTGCAAATGGAAGAAAGGAAGCCCAAAGTAAATATGTCACATTTCTAAGGTCACATAACTAGTAAACATTTGGAGTTACCAGCTATGTGATCTTAGTCACGCTGCAGACGTAGGTCCCAAATATCAAAAGTTGCCTCTTTTCCCACCATGAGAGGTATAGAGAGAGGGAATCTAAAGGTAACTCTTGTCCATGCTGGATCTGACCAGGTAATCTGATTCAAGAGCACACTCTCTTAATTCCTGTGCCGTTGACAATCCCAGAAGCACTTGGGGTGCTGGCTGGGCCCAGGATGCCAGAGAATAAGGAAGAATACCTGAAGGAAGGTCTTCTGAGGAGTCAGTTCTATCTTCCCTTGAGACATGGTGGGAAAGGTACAGAGTTAAGGAATTCCACAGAATACAGGAGCCTGGAAGGGTCAGAGATTTAATTCCTATCCATTATAGCATAGAAAGACCCCCGGTAAGCTCTTTTCAATCCCAATAGCAAAACAGTTTGAACAAAGCTTCCTTTCTCACCTGCCCACTTGCCCCAGCCTGGCTCCAGAGCCAGGAGAGTGTCTCATAACAGGGTCCCTCTACCCTGTGAAAGGGCCCCTGCTTGGATTTATACAGGCAAGTCTTAGAACAGTGCCACCTGCCCTTTCTGGATAATAATAACTCATGGATTTATAAGGTAAATCCTAATTTTCTTTTTTAAATACTTTTTTAGTTGAAGTTGGAGACAATATATTTATTTTATTTATTTATTTTTATGTGGTGCTGAGGATCCATCCCAGTATCTCACACATGCTAGGCGAGTGCTCTACCACTGAGCCACAGCCCCAGCCCTTAAATCCTAATTTTCATATACATATATCACTTTGTTTATAAAGCACTTTCTCACTTACCTCTCTTGTTTTGCTGTTTTGCTTTTATGTGGTGCTGATAATCAAACCTAGGGCCTTGCAAATGCTAAGCACATGATTAAGTGAACTGCATCCCCAGCCACATACCTTTCTTGATTCTCATAATAGCCCTGCAAAGAGAGTCTTCTTCCTGTTTTGTCAATGAAGAAACAGACTCCTCATTGAAGGGACTTGCCCAAAGTCACACCATCTGCAATGTAAATCCCAAATCCAGACCAGTCGCCCCCTTTCCCACCATGCTTGGAATGAAAGGGAATCTAAAGCTAACTTTTGTCCATGCTGGATCTGATCAATGCTCTTCAAGAAGAATTTGGCAGCAAATTCTAAAGCAGGTGACCACACTGTGGACTCAGTATGCACTATTCTCAGGGGGGTGAGAGTCTGTGGATACTTGGCCTCTGGGGACAATCCTCTGTCCTTACAGTTACCATCTCCCATCTTCGCTTAGGCCTTTTCTAAAGTTGTTTCCATAGGGGAGCTACCATTAGGCTCATGCGAGAGAGAACTCTGAATTCTCTCCATCCATCATATAGTTCTCTCCCACTGTTTCTTTGCAATAGTCCCCTTGCTACTCTTGAGGGAAGGATAGTTTGCTGTGCAGCTATAGCTCTCCCATAGGAAATGAAGATGGCCGAACAAGTAGTGGTGTCTGGGGCTTGCTTAAGGAGCTGTAGAGTTTCTGTGCCTCTCAGTGCCTATCTTTTAGGGACAGGCATATAAATTTGAAATCTTTCACTTTCTCGTTTCCAGGTATTCCAAGGAGTCATAGGAACTGAATTCTTACTCACTATTACTTGTGAACTAAGTTTCCTTGTGGTGTGAACTCTGCTGGCCTCCCCAAACAGGTCTGTGAGGTGGGGTGGGTGGGCAGTAAAGGAGAGGATGCTAGCCCTCTTGCCATTCAACATACTAGGTTGAATGGGCCTGTCCTTGCAGAGCCCCCAAGAACCTTCAGCAGAAGTAGGTTGGATGCATCCCACTGTTCTGCTCTTACCATATGGAAACATGTCTCCAGGATAACCTTTCTGCACTGGTTTGTCTATCTTGCCACTGATATTGTATTCTACTTTCAAAACAGCCGCTATATATCTGGTTCCTTCTCTCCTTGCCCTCCTCCACCCTGTCCTTCCCCATTTTTGTGGGTTGTAGGAGACTGAAGTCAAAAAACCTGGATGTTGGCTCCTTTCCTTGCTCTGAGAATCAGTTTTCTCTCTTTCTAATGTGTACTTACTCCAACCTAGATTGAAACAGAAACCTTGCTTCCTTCTTGTGGCTCTGGTAAGATGATTAAGGACCATGTTCTTCTGTCTTCAGTATGTTCCACAGTCTCAGATGAGGATTGTAAAAGTGGAGATTAATATTCACTCATTTAAAAATCATTCTGGGCTGGCCAGGGTGGTACACACCTGTAATCCCAGCTACTTGGGAGACTGAGGCAGGAAGATTGGAAGTTCAAGGCCAGCCTCAGCAATTTAGTGAGACTATGTCTCAAAATATAAAGGGCTGGGAATTATCTCATTAGTAGAGTGCTTGTCTAGCTTGGGTTCAATCCCAAGCATGGCAAAAAAAAATTGGAAAAAAAGTTTCTCAGAGGAAATGATATTTGGGCTAGACCTAAAAGGATGAATGAACACAGGTTGGCTCAGTGGATAAGGGTAGAAAAAGGAAAAATCAAGTCTTAGAGAAAATCTGGAGTCAATATTCCAGGTTTCTGGAAGTTTTAGGGGCAAATCTGCTTCCTTATCTTTTCTTACATAGTACTGAGGATTGGATCTAAGGGAGCTGCACCACTGAGCTACATACCCAGCCATTTTTATTTATTTATTTTAATTTTGAAACAGGATCTCACCAAGTTGCCAAGGATAGTCTCTAGCTTATGATCCTTCTGTCTCAGCTTGCTAAGTAGCTGAGATAATAGGTGTGTATCACCACATCTAGACACAAGGATCCTTACAGGGAGGCAAGAGGGTCAAAATGAGAGAGGTATTGAACAAATTGGAGATCAAGAAAAATAAAATAATTTTTAAAAGAGTTTAGGATGGAGCTCAGTGGTAGAGTACTTGACTAGCATGTGCAAGACCCTTGATCAATTTCCAGTATGAAAAAAAGTTAAGACTCCTCATAGTTATATTAAAACCACCTAGATAATCCAGGATAATAATCTCTCCAGCTCAAAATCTTTAACATAATCAGATCTGCAAAATGTATTTTGCCATATAAAGTAACATTCACAGTTTTAAGGTATTAGGGCATGGACCACTTTTCTCAGAGGCATTATCCAATCTAAACAACTAATTAGATGGGGGGATGAAGAAATGGAGTTGTTTAGAAAATTTTTACTCTTTATTATTGAAAATTTTATACACTCACAAAGTAAAAACAGTAGTGTAATATATCTCCATGTACCCATCTTGACAGTCTCGTTTCAATCACCTCTCCCACTCTTGGGGCAAGAAGATTTTATTTTATTTTTGTTTTATTATTATTATTATTATTATTATTATTATTATTATTATTATTATTTGTGTGTGTTTGTGTGTGTGTATGTTGATGGAGATCAAACCAAGGGCCTCTCCTGAATGCTGAGAAAACACTAAGCTGCTACTAAGCTGCTTCCCAAGCTCATGAAAGACTACTGTGTACAGTGCTCTGCCTCTAGTCCTTGCTGAAGTAAACTGTTTGGCACTAGTGAGAAAATCTGTTTGGATTTAACCAAGGTACACTCACACTTTGACTTTAACCTTGTCTATCTCCTAGTAAAAGTGGCAAAAAAAATTGATTTTGGCAGTACTATACTCACTTTGCAGGGGGGAACAGTAGGTAAAAGTTATTTCAAAATCAACTGGCTTTAAAAAAAAAAAAAAGCAGTATGTGGCCAGATGTGGTAGCACACACTTGTAATACCAGCTACTGGAAAGACTACAGCAGGACAATCACAAATTGGAGACCACTTTGGGAAACTTAGCCAGACCCTGTCTCAAAGTAAATAAGGGATGGGGATGTGGTAGAGTGCTTGCTAGCATGTGCAAGTCCTGGGTTCAATCCCCATACCAAAAAATAAAAAGCAATATGTATACATAGAAAAGTATTTAAATGATGTAAACATCCAGGCTTCCAGGTTGGGTAATCATTGATAATAGTTGCTTGTGTGTTACTTCCAGAAAATATTAGTGTTTATGCAGATCAACATGAATGATACTTTGTTTTGTTACACAAATAGACTCAAACCAGACACACATTCTCTGTGTTGTTTTGTTTGCTTGAATGTATTTTGATGATGTGTTAGTCAGTGTTCTGTCACTGATGAAATATCTAATAAAATCAACTTAAAGTGAGAAAGCTGTATTTTATTTTAGGTTTTAGAGATTTTAGTCCCTGGTCTGTGGCTCTATTGCTTTTAGGCCTGTGGTGTGGCAGAACATGATGGTGGAGGGATGTGGCAGAAGATAGCTACTCACCTCATGGCAGCCAAGAAACACAGAACATGAGGAAGGGACCAAGAAAATGACAGCCCCTCAAGGACATGACCTACTTCCTCCAACTAGTCCTCACCTCCTAAAGTTTCTTCCACTTCCCAATAATGCCATCAAGTTATGAATCCATCAATGAATATTTCAGTCCACTGATGAGGTTAAAGTCCTCATAGTCCAGTCACTTTCCAAAAACCCCACCTCTGATCATTGCTTGCACTGGGGACCAAGCTTTCAACACATTAGCATTTTGAGGACATTCCAGATCCAAACCATAAGAGATGGCTTTCCAAATCAGTATAAATATGTTTACTTTATTCTTTTTATAAAGCTTGTAGATCGAGGTAGAATTTATACCTTAATTTAATTAACCAATCCCTAAATGATTAATTTTTAGGGATTTTTCTTTTCAACAATTTGCTTTTACAAACAGTACTATAGTGCACATACATCCAAGCACAGATATGACACATCAGCAGGCTACATTGCTAGGAGTATAATTCTTAGGACAGAGTATGCACACGTAGCTATTTTGTTGTTGTTGTATTGCAGTGCTGGGGATTGAACCCAGGACCACTTTACCACTGAGCTACATACTCAACCCTTTTTTATTTTGAGATAGGGTCTCACTAAATTGCCCAGGCCAGCTTTGCCTTATGATCCTCCTGCCTCAGCCTCCCTAGTCACTGGGATTATAGGTATGCCCCACCAAGCCTGGTTGATTGTTCTTTTTCTGTGCATTCCCTGATCATGCCCCTTTTCTCTTTGTATTATTATTCACCTTAATTTTATCAATTTATATGATGTCTTTGTTGTTGAGGAAAGTAGCCCCTCCCTGCCTGTTTCAGATATTTTAAATATATGTTCCTAGCCAAACATAGTGGCACATACCTGTAAGCCCAGTGGCTTTGGAGTCTGAGGCAGGAGGATCATAAGTTCAAAGCCAGCCTCAGTAACTTAGTGAGACCCTGTCTCAAAATAAAACATAAAAAGGGCTGGGGATGTGGCTCAGTGGTAAAGCACCCCTGGGTTCTATTCCTGGTACCAAAAAATAAATAAATAAGTATATGTTCCTACTCTATTGCTTGTATTTTATGTGTATATGTGTGTGTGTGTGTATGTATAAAATGTATCAACATTTTGCATTATAGTTTTTGTATTTTGTATCATGTTTAGAGTTTCTTCACTCACATAAATTAGGCAAGTTTTGCCCAATTTTCTTCTTATGCTTAAAGTTTCTTTTTTTTTTTTTAACACTTAAGTATATCTGAAATTCCCTTGATTTATACTTAACTTTTCAAGCTTAGCACCCCTAGATATGTTTTCTTCAGGCTAGTGTTTTCAAACACTTGCACAAAAGGACATTTCAGAGAAATAGTAAGTGCCCTTGAGTTCCTGAGGATCAGGGGAGAAGATTTGGTGCTAGCTACAGTGTCAGATCCAAACCATAAAAGATGACTTTCCAAATCAGTATAAATATGTTTACTTTATTCTTTTTATAAAGCTTGTAGATCGAGGTAGAATTTATACCTTAATTTAATTAACCAGTCCCTAAATGATTAATTTTTAGGGATTTTTCTTTTCAAAAATTTGCTTTTACAAACAGTACTATAGTGCACATACATCCAAGCACAGATGTGACATATCTTTTTTGAAGCCTTATGTTTTACCTTAGTCATACCAGTTTTTCATTATGCCTCATGTTATATTTGTGTTTCCTTTAATATAAAAACAGAAATTTAAATTGTTTATATATTGAGTAAAAGCACTACCCCCAAGAAGATGGGCCATTCCATGTTTAGCCTATGCCATAGCCTCCTGTGGCACTGGTCCTATTGTATTCTCTGGGGAGAGGGTTCTGTTCAAAGCCTCAGGCTCTTGGTCTATAGTCAAGGTGCAGTGCCATTAAGGGAGTATATACAGCCAGTGTTGCCTTTATTAATTTTCTAAGGCTGTTTTTACAAGGTACCACAAACTAGGTGGTTTAAAAACAACAAAAATGTATTATCTCACTGTTCTCTAGATCTAAAGTCTGAAATCAAGGTATGGGGTTTCTTTCTGGAGCCTCAGAGGGAGAATCTGTTCCATGCCCCTCTCCTAGCTTTTGATGGTTGCTGGCAATTCTTGGCATTCCTTGGTTAGTGGCAGCCTAACTCCAGTCTCAAACTCTGTGTTCGCATGTGTTCTCTCTGGGTGTCTGGGTGTCTTTCCTTTTCTTATAAGGACACCAGTCTTATTGGATTAAAGGCCCACTTTACTCCAGTAAAACCTTATCTTAGACTAACTAATCCACAACAACCTTATTTCTAACTAAGGTTACCTTCCAAAGTTCCATAAAGGACTTGATTTAAGAGTGATAGGAGATACTTTCCAAGCCAGTACAGTGCTTTTTGTTAGAAAGTACTGGTTCAAAGAACAGAGTGACCCTGGGTTATGCCTGCCAAATTTTTTCTGACTACTCATTATACTTTCCTATCAAAGCCCTCACTAGGCACAGTGATACATGCCTATAATCCCAGCAACTCGAGAGGCTGAGACAGGAGGATTGCAAGTTTGAGGCCAACCTTGGCAACTTAATAAGGCCCCCCAGCAACTTAGTGACTCTGTCTCAAAATAAAACAAAAGGGGCTGAGGATGTATCTCATTGATTAAGCACCTCTGAGTTTAATCCTCAGGACCAAATTTAAAAAATATATATATTTATTTTTAGTTGTAGTTGGACACAATACCATGATTTTATTTATTTATTTATTTATTTATTTATTTATTTATTTATTAATTATGTGGTACTGAGGATCAAACCCAGGGCCTTGAACATGCTAGGCAAGCACTCCACTGCTGAGCTATAACCCCAGCCCCAGGACCAAAATATTTTTTTTAAAAAAGTCTCCCCATAACTCTTTGCTGAGGATCAAACCAGGGCCTCCCACTTGTGCTGTGCAAATGCTGTATCAAAGAGCCACACACCCAGCACAAAAACCACTGTTTATTTTCTTTATTTTAAACTTTTGTTTGAAAGAGGGTTTTGCTATGCTGCGTAGGCTGGTCTTAAATTCTTGAGCTCAAGTAGTGCTCCCACCACAGACTCCAAAGTAGCTGGACTACAGGTTAACATCACTATGCCCAGATAAACTTTTTTATTATGGAAAATTTTAAATGTATACAAAGGTAGATTAATTTTAAATGTATACAAAGGTAGAGAGTAATGGATCACCCACCCATGTATCTATCATCCACCTTCTGTGAGTGACAGATTAATGATTAATAGTTTCTCCTTTACCCTCCAACTCAATTATCAAAGATATATCATTTTATTCATGTACATTTCAGTATTTCTAAGACATAAGGTCTCTTTAAGAAACCTATCCATTATCTGGGTGCAGTGGCACACACCTGTAATCCCAGCTTCTCGGAAAGCTGAAGAAGGAGGATCACAACTTTGATACCAGTTTCAGCAATTTAGTTACACCCTATCTCAAAATTAAAGTTAAAAAGGGCTGGAGGGGTAGCTCAGTGCAGAGCACCCTGGGTTATATCTTCAGTACCACAAAGGAATTAACAAAATAAAAGTTGATTTTGACATAAAGCATATAATTATACCAATTTCAGTTTATACTAGAACTTTTTCTAAAAGAATCTTCTGGGGAGAAAATAAAATATCTGGTTTTATCTCAGGAAACGTTTTTAGAAACCCAATTCATGTGACTTTGCTCAGGCCCACAAAGCTGAAGGATGGATAGTGATGATCCTCTTCCTCAAACCCAGCCCATGCCTAGCCCTTCTACTTCCAGATAGCTGACACTGTCAAGCATGCTTACCAGCATCTTTTCCTGTCTGTATTACTAAAGTAAAGGAGACTATGCTGAAGCCCACCTCTCACCTGGTGGAGTACCATGTACAAGAACTGTTCTTATGGTTATGGAGTTTTCTGCCACCATTACCAGGTAGTAGGTTTGAGACCTGAATGGTCATAGCCTGTGGGGTATAGGCTTCCAGAAGGGAGTTGAGTCAGATATGGTTGAAGATTATTGATAAAGTCTCCTCAGGATTGAGGCTGGAATTCCTCATATGTTAGAACCTAGGCTAAGAGGGCTATGGATTTCCAAGTTGTTTGCCAGAGACCCACAGTAAAAACTGTATTTTACCTCTCCTTTCCCCCTACCCTTCTCTTTCCTTCATTCATTTTCTAGATATCACACACACAGACACATCTTAAGTTTTATGAAACTGATACTTACACTCACCATGTATGATATATTCTGAACTTATCTATTTTCTCTACTTTATTCACTAAAAAAACTGAACTTGTAAACATTATTTCAAAATTACCTGTAGATATTTTTGAAATGAACTGTCGTAAATGCATTGCTCTAAGGAAGGCTTAAGAATTTAGTCCTGGGCTGAAGATGTTGCTCAGTCACATTGTATATGCAAAGTCCTGGGTTTAGTCATCCCCAGCACCAAAAATAAAATAAAATCCATCCTGCTGAATCCCTTTGCCTAACGATTCTTTTCTTTGTTTTTTGTTTGTTTGATTATTTGTTTTCATTGTTTGTTGTTTTGCTATTGTTGAGGGGAAAATCAAATTCAGCATGGTATTCAAGGCCCTTCAAAATCAAAGCCTCTACTAATTTTTAAATTTTTCCCCTACTTTCTGCCTCTCCACTCCCCCTCTTTTTTTGGGAGGTGCTGTGGAGAAAACCCAGGGCCTTATGCATGCTAGGGGTAGTGCTCTAACACTGAACTATATCCCCAGTCCCCCTCATGTTTTAATTCATAGATCCTTTCATTTTTATGGAAAACATACGGTCCTTTTATGCATCTGTGCCTGCTTTTTTTCAGCTGGAAATTGAATCCAGAGGTACTCTACCACTAAGCTCTTGAGCTATATCCCCAACCCTTTTAATTTGTTTTGAAACAGGGTCTCACTAAATTACCTAGGTTGGCCTCAAACTTGAAATCCTCCTGCCTCAGCTGCTAGAGTAGCTAAAATTACGAGTATCTGAGGTTATAGGTGCATACCACCACACTCGGCTTTATCTATACCTGCTTTTGCCCATGGCATTTCCTCCACTGGGACTGTTCTTTATCCTCTTTACCTAGAATATTCCTCGTCATTCAAGATCCAGTTCAAGTGCCCCCTTGTCTCTGTGACCTGGTCAACTACCCCTCTTTTGATCTCCACTATCATGCTATGCATCCCTATAACAGCACACATTTATGCATGTATGTTCTGTACATGATTATAAGTATAAACACTTCCACATTCCCAAAAGGACTCATGACAATGATATAGAGTGTACTATGATTCATGTGTTACTCAGTGCTTTTACATTGAGATTGAGTCTTAATCTCCACTATGCTCCTAATGCTGAACACAGTGTCTGGCCCAGAGTAAAAGGGCTTTGGAAATGTTTGTGAAATGGATGAAAAAAATGAATAAGTTCTCTGCAGCCTGGGCATTCATTAGACCTAGCTTGTACCAGGTATTATAGCACATGCCTATAATCCTAATAACTCAGGAAGATGAGGCAGGAGGATTACAACTTCAAAGCTGGCCTCCATAACTTAGTGAGACCCTGTTTAAAAAAATTGCTGGGGAAGTAGTTCAATGATAGAGTACCTTGAGTTCAATCTCTAGTACTGTGAGGGAGTAAAAAAAGACCTGACCTAATTTAATTAAATGGTGCTGCTGGCCCCCAGGATGATTATGGATATAGTTCTGAAAGACAATAAGTGCCAACTCCTGGATCTGCTCCAAGGTGCCCAAGCTACTGCTGGAAAAATTGGAAAAGAGGTCATCCCCAGAGAAGATCTGGCCAACAGTCCCTACTCAGAGTCTCTGGATTTGAGTTGCTACCAATGCTTCTTTCCCAAGCTAATGAGGGGCTTGAGCAATAAGAGTTAACTAGTAGGGGATGAAATTTGGGCCAGTAGAAAGGATACATAATTTCTGACAGAAGCCAAGGAGCATCTGGTGGAAAGAAGATTCTGTATCTGGACCAATTCCTTTTATACCAGTCAAATATTCCCTTAAATGAACCCCCAAGCTCTTCACAGTTATCTCCTTACTCTACATAGAACCTGGAGAGCTAGAACAGAGTAGGCAGTATTCACTCTCCCTGGGTATATAGAACGAGAGAAGTTAGGTATCTTGCTGCATTGTCACATAACCCGTGGAGATATCACCTACCCTTCTGCTTCCAGCTCAGGAGACCCTCACTCCCGACCATGGTCATGAGACAGCCACATCCTTTTGTCTGTCTGTCTCTTTCAGGAGACAAATACCATGTTTGAGGTACTCTTTGGCCTGGGGTACTCAGAAGCCATAAAGGCTGTGTATGCTTGCAATGTGTTTACTTTGATCACCCGGATCAGTTGCATCTTTGTGGTCAACATGCTGGATAGCTGCCTCCCATTGCAGGATTTCATTGATTTCTCAGAATTGTGTGACAAGTAGGATTAAAAACCAGCAGGTTAGTGGTCATCACAGGAATGTTAAGGAATGGAGGAAGAGAGGTGTCTTCTAAAGGTTAGGGTTAGGCCCCCAGAGAGGGAAAGTGTTTTGATGAGATCTGAGGGACCAGTTGGCAGAGTCTGGACTTAAACCTGCCTCCTGACTCCAAAACTAGTGTTCTTTCCTTGTTTCCAGGCCTTCTATTCATAGAAGACTTTCACTGTCCACTTGTACACTCTCACACAGCACTACCTTGTTTTCATTCTAAGCTGGGATCATGCGCTTGGGAGATAAAAAGTAAAACAAAACAAAAAACAGGAACAGAAAGCAATATTCTGGGTAAATGTAAAGGTGGTACTGAAATGTGTAGGTAAGCACAGAGGGTAAGAGTATATGTGACTGTGGTTTTGTTTCTATATATCATTGTATGGGTGTGCACAGGGGTATTGCTGTGTGTATACAAAGGAGGTATGAGTGTGATGGAAGGTAGACATATTTAGCCCAAAGAGAATGGGTGTGAATATTGTGAGTGTGGCTGGATGTGTAGGTATAGTTTCAGTTGAGTGTGTAGATACATAATGTAGGGTTTGTCTTTATGTTCAGAGGTGGCCAATCCATGAACCAAAAGTTGTAGATATTTTTTATTGTATACATGTATGTGTGTGTGTACACATATATCTGGGGAAGGTGCATGTTTCTGACCCAAGAACAGGTTGAATGTGAGTATATAATAGTATATTATGGTAAACTAGAGTGATTCAATGTGTTTGTGGGCCTGAAGAGTGTTGGTAAGTCATTCAGAGTTGTGAGTCCAAGTGTGTATCCTGTTCCTCTGGACTTGGGTACAGAAGATGAGTACTATGAAAATAAGGCTAGTATATCTGGCCTGGAGCTGAGGATCATGAAGCTCCTAGAAACACATCCTTCATCCTCCATAAGGTGAGGCTGAGCTGTTATTATATTTGGAAATTTGGTGGGTAGTCTAAAGGACAAGAGAATGTTATCTTACTCCATGATCAGGTTTGCTGTAAGCTCATTTCCTTGTTCTTTCTTCCCGCTCGTGGACTAGAATAAGAAAATGCTTCCTTTTCCCTGCCTCCTCCTTCTCACAGTACTCACAGTGTCTATTAGCAGCAAGCTTCAAATTGTCATCTAAAGTCACTGGATTATCTATTCCCTGTGGTAACTTGATGCTTGTTTTTCCAGGAAGGTCAGAGCCAACCTTTCCTCTTGGGGCTAAGCTTATTAAATAAATTCCTCAATAAAATCCTTAGTTGGTTGAAACCCACCAAACTGCCTTGTTATCTATCTCCTCCAGGACCCAAAAGTTTCCTGTTCCATCTATCCTTTTTACTCTCCCCTTCCTACTTCCTCTGGCTAGGCCTGGGCCAGAGGCCCATCTCCCCCCCTTCTAGAAAATGGGAGTTGAGAACAGTATGTGTGTAGGAGAGAGGAATTGCTGGGGGAGTTCATAGCCCAGAACTGGAGCCAGAGCAGCTGCCTGGGTCCCTCATGTCAGCCCCCTTTCCTTGTTCCATAGACTGTCAAAATCACCTTCTACTACCATGCCAATTTCCTGCCATTGTCAGAACTCCAGAGGATCTTTTTCCGGACAGACTGGGATGAAGTCCTGCAGGCTCTGTAAAATGTCTGGAAGTACTTTGTAAGGAACATTTAATGGTTGAAACTGGACAAGGTTTTAGCCAAGGGCCTGGGCTTTGGATTCACTTATGCCTCTCTGGGCTCTCTGAGGCCTATGACAGAGACCCATGGCATGGCAGCTAGGACCTGGGTTGGCCCAAAGGTAACTGAATGTTAGCCCTGGTCATAAGTCTATCCTTGGCTCCTTCACGTAAATGGAGAACACATTATTGTAAAGCAGATGTAACTACTGGTAGCAGCTGATTTACATAGAGCTTCAGGAAGTCCTACATGTCAATATATAGACCCCATAGCTTTCTCCTTTACATCAATTTCACCTTTCAGGTCCTGACAACCACAGCCATCCTTCCTCTACTCTGGGTTAGAAGCAACCCTTAATAGTCTCACTCTCCTCAGCCTCTACCCTAGAAGTAAAAATATGGGAATATAACTCTAGCTAGAGAGTTTGAAAAACTTAGGTTTGATCCTTCCCTGTTCTGTCACCTTAAGCAAACCTCTTTACCTCTCTGGCTTCAGTTTCCTCCAGCTATAAAATAAATATCTTGTAACTTGCCCTGCTCACCTCCCAGGGCAGTTGAAAGGCCATGCATGATCTTTGAAAGATTCATATAAGCGTGACTTCATGCAAAATAAGCTCGATGACACGGGCTAATTTCCTTGAGAAAGTAGGCTGTTCAGAGCCCTGAACAATGTATCTGGACAGTGATTATGTTTGCAGAACTATATACAAATGACTGCTCTGGTCTTGAGCTGACAGCACAGTTGATTTTTGAAATATTCCATACAACCCTTCTTACAACACATTGCCTCTTTAGGGAAATCCTTAGTTCTGACCCTAAGCCCCTTCTCAAATTGTTTCTGCATTCTTTTGGGGTTTTGAGGCTGGCTCTGGTTGCTCAAGCAACATCTGTGAGCCTCTGGCTTGAAGGAAAATGACTAGCCAAGATCTTCTCTTAACCCTTTCCTTCCCTGGCTTTTGCTTCTTTTAGGACACATTGTCAACTTGTTGCCTGTTATTTCCAGGGCTCTGGAAGAAAAGTGTAGCTCTCCTGTGTAAAGGTAAGGAGGTTGGGTGATCTGGATTGATGGAATGAAAACAAAGAGACTAAGGGTGTATGGGGTCTTAACTTGCTTTTCAGGGTCCAAAATCAGAATTCTGTACCCTAAAACTGCCTCTTCACCATCTTCTGATGTGGGTGCAGGAACATCCCTAGATGTCCCCCACTAAACTACCAGGATTTTAAAAATGTAACACTGGGAAGCATTCATGGTTACAGAAGACTTTGGTACCCTTATTTTTCTCATCTTCCCTTAAGCTAGAGGCATATAGGTGTGGCCAACTTGCTGGAGTAACTTCCCTTTCAGTTTCTTCACCTCCAAGGCAGTGGTGGTAGAGAAGGAGCAGTGTCCTAGATGGGTCTTGAGATCCCTCTTCAAGCTGTGAGTTTATCTCACTAATGTATACTTTAGCAGGGCCATATTTATTAGGTATTCTCTTGGTGGAGTGTTTTCATGGAAGCTGGGAAGGGGGAATCACATTTTGGCCCACTACTCACTGAGGAGGCAGGCACTATCTATCCAGTTGTTGAGGTGCCATCCTCCAATTAGACTAGATAGCAGCACTACATGGGGTACAAGTGGAACGAGGAGTGATTCTCTAGCAGATATTCAGCCCTATGACTTTTTTAAAGCTCCCTGTGCACAACCTTCTCCCCCTTTGTTTCCCCTTAACTTCTTTGGTCCCTTTACTGTTACTTACTACTCTCCTTCCCCAACAATCCTCCCCACCATTCTTGTATTGTTTAGCTTCCTGCCTATCACTCTTTGGCCACAAACATCTGAAATGAATACTCACAAATGTATTCAATTAAAATGGCTCTACAAAAGATGTCTCTCTAACTCCTGGGGGAAAATGAAGCAAGGTAGAGAGGATGCAGATGTTGTAGAGTGATATATTGTTCCCAGGATCTTTAGAATGCAGTTGAAGGGTCAGTGAGGATTTGGAGATCTTGCCAACCTCGGTTGAAAAAGACCCTACATCTTACCTTTTCCTTACCTTCCTTTCTGTTCCCTGTCCTTGCTCCTTATAAAATCCCTTGACCTCCTTTGCTTTGAAATAGACTGAGGCCTCCTTACTAGAGGGTGTCCTCTAAGAGGAGGCCAGGACAAGAAACAGGAGAACGGCTTCCCTCAGCATGGAAATAGCTCTCTCCTTCACCCCACCAAAATTTTCCCTAGATTAAGAGAAGGAAAGGAAATAATTTCCATTCCTATGCTTTCCTGGGTCTCCCCAGAGACAGAGGGTTACTGACAAAGACAGTGAGTAGATGGTGAGTATATAGGCTGGATGAGATGAAGCCCCTGCTAGCAGAGGGGCAGCAGTGTATAGAGAGTTGAGTTCTAGATTAGGAGTCAGAGCCCTTCATATTTCCATGGGCAAAGTAAGGAGGGAAAGGGGAGAAAGAGAGGAAGAAAGCAAAAACAAGAGAGAGGGAGAGCAAGAGAGACAAAGAAAGATTGAGATCCCATAGGATCCTGTTCTTGCTTCTTAGAGATGGGATCCAGGCCTGTCAAAGGCAGATGGGCAGAGGGAACAATGGGGACTGTGGCACAGGAGTACCTCTGTCCTTTCTGCTGAACATCAGGTGAGATGAGAATACCAGAAAATCAAATGAAGTCCAGACTTATTGTCTCCATGAATCAAAAGTCAGGAGTGGAAAAGCAAAACCTTTAGTTGGAGGAACTGTTTATTTTGTCAGTTTTATGCCAAGAAGCTTGCCTGATTGTTTTCCACTGAAGTAATCAGGTGAATCAAGTTGACCAAAACTGACCAAATGATCTGCTTAGTTTTAATGTCATGTAGACACTAACTTCTCCCTGAACTCCAGTTTTCCTACAAGTAGTCTTATGTATAACGGCTTTTACTTATATAATAACAACACTGACAAAATTATTTCTAGGGCTAAGTTCTCTGGTTCTGGACAATCCCCTTTCCCTGCCCCCAACTCCAAAAGTTCTGCTCAAGCTGGAAGGGATCTGGATTCCTCTCTTTTATTTCAGTCTTTACCATTCTGGCAAAGAATGACAAGTTTATCTGCAATGTGGGAACCACTAACATAGATGGTCTGAACAAAGCTACCCTAATGGAGCAGTACTCAAAATTGGGATAAGACCCCAGTGCTGCTGCCTGTTACCAGCACCCCAAATCCTAAGTCCAGCCTAGCTGGATATTCTTTAAGTCTTCTGGGTTCCATTAAGTTGGCTAGGCTTCCCCTTTCCCTCCCACCTCAGCTCTACCCATCTCCCTGATCCTCACCTTGGCCCTTATGCTTTTATAATAAAGATTTATTTTTAACTTTCCATGGTGTGTTATTTATTCCCTATGCCCAAAAGGGTTTTTTCTCTTCCCCTTGATTCTTGATTTTGTTATAATATAAAAAATGTCTGATACAAATAAGATAGAACTATGTAAGAACCCCAAATTGGGGAATAGTAAATACCCCAAATGTCAGCTCTTCTCTAAACTCAGCCTAAACCCTATGTCTCTAGTTAATGCCCCATACCTAATAGGCTTTGAAATTTTTGGTGATTTCCAGGTTATGGCAGGAATTTATATACTGCTACCCTAGTCACTGAAAATGGGAACTATGGAGTGGAAGGAGTAGGGAGTTGAACATTGTTGACTACAATGATCTGTGATCCCTCCAGCACTGAGATTCTGAGTTAATTAACTTCATCTCACTGAGCCTCATTTTCTTCATTTGTAAAATGTCCTACCAACCTCACAGAGCTATGAGGTACTAGTTAGATGGCCATCCAGGTAGAAACCTGTCATGGCCAGATTGCTCCTGTGTTCTAATTGAGTGTTAGACTTGAAAGTAGCTGATTGATGTACTATATGGAATCTCTGTGTATATAAATGGCTTAGATGATAAGAGGTAGAACCATTTCACCTCCAGAACCAGCATCCTCAATGGCATCATGTGCTCTAGGCCTATGGGGGAAAATGGATAAAAGAGGAACTTGTGGTCTGAGTCCTTGGCGTGGGGAAGGGTGTCTTACTTTATTCCTAGGAGTTCCTAGCCAACCAGGAAATTGATTTTCAAGATCATTTCACTTAAACATCAGTTGGCTGCATAAATTCTACCCAAGCCCACAAAATATTCTTCGGCCCCCTGCCTAAACCTCTTTTACTGCCCCCCACCGGTGCTTTCTATTTTCCATCCACAATCATCTTTTGCTCCCCCTCACCCAGCTTTCTAAGCACCCCTCCCTCTCCAGCCTGCCAGCAACCAGCTCACTCAAGGCCCCATCCTTTGGACAGATTCCTGGAACTCACAACCCAGATGGGAGAGGAATGAAGAAAGATTCATTTACCCCAGGACTCTTGCCTGATTTGTTGTTGGGCCTCTGCCTGATTTTCAGTCATCTGCCCCCAATTTCATTCCGGAACCTGGCTAGGGCCAGGCCTCATTTTCCTGGCAGCCCAACTCCTCCCCCCCTCTTCCTTCCATCCAGGCATTCAGCCACAGGCCAACTGTGGGTCAAGTACAACGGCTCATTCGAGGGGCCAAGCAGGTGGCCCTGGCCTACATTTGGCCCTAGGGAGCTTCTTGTTTTCTCCTAAACTTCCAAGAATCTCCATTCCCAGATGAAGCATGCTGTCAGATCTTGGCAGATGACAAAACCTGTCCTCCTTTCCCTCTTCTGCCTGAGACTAAACCTCTCTTTCCTCTGATGTACAATATAGAAGATCCTGCTAGGATCTGGACCAGGAAGGCTTGAGGGTCAACTAGAGGGCAGTTCTCTGTGCAAAGAGGAAAATACTCAGCTTCTGAATCTCCAAACTAGCATGTTAATATTCCTGAGGTAGTCCACCTCTCTATCCCTGATCCTTTGGTCTTTGGATCTGCATATTCTGGGGAGAAAAGCCTATGCCAGAATGTGAAGGCACTTCTTAGCAGCCTGGATGTGGCAAAGAAATATTCAAATTAGCAGCCAACCTAGCATTAAAGACTCAAAAGACAGATTTCTAAGCTGGTTCAGGGAAGAAAGGTCTAGGTCCCCTCTTCCAAGTCCCTTTTATGGAGTGGCACATATCTGTAATCCCAGCAATTTGGGAGGCTGAGGCAGGAGGATCACAAGTTCAATGCCAGCCTCAACAGCGTAGTGAACTCCATCTCAAAATAAAAAAAAAATTAAAAGGGCTGAGATATATCTCAGTGGTAAAATGCCCCTGGGTTCAATCCCAGTATGAAAAAAAGAAAACAGAAAAAAAAGGAAGCCCAACTCTCTGACTCCTAAGCTCAGTGCTATCCTACTCCCAACCCTTCTTGGTAAAGACATAGTGATCATGAGTGGATCCTGTTTCTTTCCTGCAGAAACTGGAACCATGTGCATATCCGGTGGGTTATCCCAGAAGGTAACTCCCATGTACCCTCATCCTTCAGGGGAAAAGGGAGAGCAGGGTGTGGCTGGAAATTCCACTTTCGAGGAATAGGACTATTAGGTGAAACTAAGCCTCTTAGCCACTGTGTGGCACCATTTACCCACTTTTCTATGTACAGTTAATGGCTGTGTGCAAAGCAAACTCAATTTATGCAAACTTTTCAGGGATCTGGTTCTGACTTGGTTAACAATTGGATGAGGGTGTTTGGGCAAATCTTGTACCTTCTATGAGCCTTCGTTTCTCATTTTGTGAAATAGGAGGCAGATGAGGGTCACTCAAGTCCCTTCCAGCTTCATAATTCTGCAAGTATGTGAGTATACTCCCAGTGGTCATCTGAATGATGCAATTTTGTGCCTTGGGGCCACACAGGGTGAGTACAGAAAAAAGCACAAAGGCCAGGGTATGTGTAGAGCTAAGATGAAGAGGGGCATCAGGGAAGCAGGAGGGCTTGGCAACACATGAACCTGGATTTCTCCTGAGCCTTCCATGGTGCCAAGAAAAAGATGAGGGTGCCATTCATTTGCTGAGTAAACACTAACTGACCACGAACTTGGTGCCAGGCACTGTGTGATGGAAGTGAAGTTGGGGTATAGGTGGGAGTGGAGTGGATGTTGGGTGGGACAGTAAGGCGAATAAACCCCCAAAGTGTTTACCAGCCAGTGGGGAAGTAGATAAGTAAACAAACAACCAGCACACAAGAGAGAATGGAGCCTCTACTAAAGAGAAACACAAACTGCTGGATGTGGGGAGGTAGGAAGGATAAATTCTGACCAGATAAGGAAGATTTCACAGAGAAGGAACCATTTTAACTTGAGTTTTAAAAGATGAACAGATGTCTATGAGGAAGGGGTTAGACAGAGGAAGATAAGGAGGGAGAGGGAAAGGCAGATATTCTGGAAGATGGGAAATAGGTATATTTATGTTGTTTTGGGAAAATAGGGACTAGTCTGAGGTGCATGGATGGAATGGAAGAAGAGTTTGCAAAAATGGTTTGGAGCCAGATTCTGAGTTTATGGAGCCCTTTTCACATGCCTAGTTATTTTCAGAGTGTAAAGGACAGGCTTCCAAGATGTGCACAGTTTCAGTCCTTAGGGAAGGCAAGACCTATTCTCTCATGCATACATAAAGGTACAAAAAATTAAACTGAATGGGGCAGGCAAGCCTGATTGGAAACATGGCACACATCAAAAGAAGTAAGAGCCTGGAAGGGCACCATGAGGGAAAGTACTCTTCCTGTAGCACGTATTCCACTCTCCTACTCTCTTCTGAAACTCAGATGGTAGAAACTTAGAAGACCTGACCTATAAGGAACAGGAAGAGGCCCTGTTTTAAGGAAGGGAGAGCCATCCTAGGAGACCTGGAAAACTTCCCATTCAGTGACTACATTTGCAGGACTCCATCTCTAGTTTGTTTTCCAATTAGACCTTATCAACCAGGGACAAATAGCGAAAAGCCTGAGGCATCACAGGAGCTAATATCTATGCTATTAGGATAATAAACTAGGTGGGATTTAGGTTAGACTTAAGGAAGGAAGAAGTCTGTGTTCTGAGAAGTTCAGGAGTTCTGTAACCATGAGAGATTAGAATGTGTTTCTTCGATAGCTGATGAGTGACCACTTAATGCCAAGCACATTGCTGGAGGAAGGAGTGTAGTGAGGGAGGTTGTACCTTGTTCCACCCTTTGGGAACTCACAGTTAAGATGGGTATACTATACAGAATAATTCTCCCACAAAGATGGTCACATCCTTAATCTCCATGAGTTATGGGTATACTATATTCCATGGAAAAGTGAAATAAACATTTCAGATGGAATTAAGGCTGCTAATCAGATGACCATAAATACAAAATGATCCTTAATTATCCAGGTAGGTTCAATATCATCACGAGTCCTAAAAATTGGGAGAAGGCAGCAGGAATGGCAATCAGAGGTGTAACAAGGATTTACCCTTATGTTGCTGACTTTTAAAATACAGAAATGGGGGGCTGGGGTTGTGGCTCAGAGGTAGAGTGCTTGCCTGGCACGCATGAGGCACTGGGTTCGATCCTCAGCACCACATAAAAAGAAAATAAAGATATTGGGTCCACCTACAAGTAAAAAATAATTTAAAAAATACGGGAAGGGGCCACAAGCCAAATGATGCAAGCAGCCTGTAGAAGCTGGAAAAGGCCAAGAAAGAGCTTTTTATCCTAGACCCTCTATAGAGCCTCCAGAAAAGAATAGAGCCTTGCCAACAACTTGCTTTTAGCCCAGTGAGACCTGTGTTAGATGTCTAAGGACCCCGAAAAATAAATAAATGAGTAAATTCATGTTATTTTCAGCAACTAATGGTGTGGCTTATTTTTTGTTTGTTTGTTGGTTGGTTTTTTGAGGGATTGAATACAGGACCTCTCATGTGCCAGACAAGTGCTCTTCCACTGAGCTATATATCCCCAGCCTTTTTTATTGAGACAGGGTGTCACTATATTGCCAGGACTGGCCTCAAACTTGTGATCCTTCTGCATCATGAGTAGCTGGGATTATAAGCATGTGTCACCACACCCAGCTGTTTGTGACAATTTGTAACAGCAACAGTTAGAAAACTAATATAATGTACACATACATAATAATATTCTAGCATGAAAAGTGTTCTAAGAGAAAAAGAAAAAAGAAAGCATGTTGTGAGAATGCAGAGGGCCAGGAGCAGTGGCAAATTCAGGTAGTCCTAGCAACTTTGGAGGCTGAGGCCGGAGAATCACTAGTTCAAGGCTAGCCTCAGCAATTTAGTAAGACCTTATCTCAAAATTAAAAAAATAAATAAATAAAAGGAACTGGGGATGTAGCTCAGTGGTAATGCACCCCTGGGTTCAATTCCTAGGAGAGAGAGAGAGAGAGAGAGAGAGAGAGAGAGAATGAGAATGAGAGAGAGAGAATATGCAGAAGACAGGAACCTGTCTTAGAGGGAATGAATCAAGGAAAGTTACCCAAAATAGTTGACAATAAGATGGATATGGAAGAAAAAGCAGTTTTTAGCAGCTGCAGGAGATGAGACACTGTCTTGAAGACAGAGACACTGTGTACAAAAGTACCAGGCATGAAAGAGGCTGGCAGATTTAGAGAATCAAGAAGCAAAAATGGACTGGAAAAGAGGATGGGCAGTATGTATGGAGAGAAGGGGGCTTACAGGGGTGACAGAGAAAACTGCTGCCTCTACCTTCTCCAATCTGAAAGTGCAAATTGCCCAAGTTATTGTCTGCCTTTCTTAACTGACTTAAGAACTTAACTCTGTAGAGCCAAAGCTTGTCACAGCAAAACTCAGAGGCCCCTGGTACCACTACCCCTTTCCCCATTCTAGCCATAACGTCCACTAAGGGGACCATGCTCTTCCACCAGCTCCACAGCAAGGCAGTGACCAAGAAGGAAGAGACAAGAGCCTGATTGCATGTCTTGAAACTCTCAGTCCATCTGGGGCCTGACTCTAAGGGAATGGGCTGAAAAGGAAGAAGAGAGGAGGGTGTTGTTTTGTGGTAGAAATCTTCATTCCTCATAGAAATTTCTGGAGAGGCATGGGGGCTGGGCCAGGGGGTGGAGGTAGGAACTATCTTGGAATTTAGAATCATCTGGGTGCTCCATTGGCAAACTCTCTGTAGCAAAATATGAAACTGACTCAATCCTGGGGAGGGGTCCAGGAGGCAGGGGTGAGGCAGGATAGCAAGAGGAGGGGATGTGGTTTGTCTCCCCTTAAAGGGGTTTGGGACAAAGAGGCTTCTCTCTTGTTCCTCTAACCTTCCTCTTCTTCCATCCCTACCCCCATCCTTGGCACCAGGGCCTCTGGAGCAAAGGGAAGAAAAATGAGTGGGCAGAAACAGCTGGATGCAGCCAGGAGCACATCTGGCCTCCCTGGGCCTCATTCCCCCTTCCCCCAACACTCTTTCCTCCTTTTCAGGTTTCTGATGGGGGTCTATAGTGGAGCTGGGGGGGAGGGTGGGAAATTACAGCGAGGCTGGGTGGAGGTGGGGTTGGGGCGGGGGAGAATGTTGTTCTAAATATTAGCTGGGCTTGTGAGGTGGCCTCTTGGCTGGAGCCTGACCACCTAACTTCCTGTTTTTCCTACAGCTGCCTCCTCCCCTCCCTCTTCTCTGGGCTGGAACTGAGCCGGGGAGGAAGGAGGAGCAGCAGAGTTGGCCAGGGTCGCTTTTCTGATTCCCTGCAGGCTGGGGGCCAGGACGGCCTCCCTAAGCAAGCAGGCGGAGGCACATATAGCCCTAGGTCCCGTCGTTGAATCTCAGCACTTGCTCCTCTGGCCACAGCAGGAACAAGAGGCTCCTGGAAAGCCCCAACTTCTCACCAGCTCTTCCATGAGCACACCCTGGTCCCAGGGCCTGAGATTTCTCCATGCAGGAGCAGCCAGAAACTCCAGAGGCGGCGGCAACGCCGGACACACCACCCGCCCAACTGCCTCCAGCCCCACCGCCCAGCCAGCTGCTGGTCCCTTCTCTGCCAGTGTTCGTGGACCACGCAAAACAACCAAGTGAGTGAGCAGGGACTGGCTGGGTGGGGGAGTGGGGTTTCTTGGCTGGGGGTGTCTTCCTGTGCTCCTTTTTTTGCCCTCAGGGACAAACATGGGAGACAGGCAGGCTGTCTGTCAGGGTTCGGGGACACTGAAATGTTGGTCTGAGTAGGTGTTTTGACAACTCCTGGTTTGCCCTTCTGTGCTCCTCTTGCCCTCTCTCTCTCTCCTCCACCCCTCCACTCTGTTTTTATCCCTCTCTCTTCCCAGGCAAGGAACTCATTAAGCCCAAAGCAATTTTAGGGCGCCCAGTAGAGAGACCTGCAGAGGCTGCTGCTGCTGCTGCGGAGGCTGCTGGTGCTGCTGCTGAAGAGTGCCCGGCATTGGGCACCAGGGGAGTTGGAGTCAAAAACCATCGCTGTCAGGTCTGCCGGCCCCCTAGCCAGTTCCTCAAGTCAGGCACTTCCTACTCCCTGTGGAGACCTAGGGATCTCTAAGGCCCTCCAGTTTCCCCTGCCACCTCCATCTTCATTCCTCATTCCTGGTACTTAGCCTCCCTTTGTGGCTTCTCTTTTTATTCACTTCTCCAACCAACCCCATCTCACCCTACCCACTCCCTAATTTTCAAGGTGATATTAGAGGATTAAGAGAGGCCCCTATCCCTATCTTGATCGGTTAGTCTGCAATTGCCTGTCTGTGACTTACCCTGCTGTATACGGTGGCACAATTGTTCTCTCAGAGCCACCAGGAGTCTCCCAAGACCCCTGACTGACATCTGTTTCCAGGCTAGGCTGGTTTTTCTCCTGGAACTGCTAGGCCCAGGAGAGACTCTGGCTAGTCACTGTGACTACACCTGAGAGTTTGCTGTCCTCCTGTTTCTTGAAGACCCAGGAGGATCTTGGGCAACCTCTCGTGGGTCCCTGGGCTGCCACATCACTTTTGTGGCCCTCAGCCCCCTCCCTGCCCTGGCCAAGCCAAGGAAGGGAGAGGAAGGCAGGAGGACCCTGTCCTAACCCCTGTCATCCCTCCTCTTGCCAGCGGATCCGAGCCAGCCGAGAAGCAGGCTCACGGTTTGCCATGGAGGGCTTGGATGATAAACTGATCCTGAACGTGGGGGGCATGCGCCACGAGACCTACATCAGCACCGTGCGGGCCTTCCCAGGCACCCGCCTCTACAAGCTGACCGAGCCACCCCCGCCTGGCAGTCCAGCTGCTCAGGGTCCACCGGTCCGAGAGTTTTTCTTTGACCGTAATCCTGAGCTCTTTAGCTATGTGCTGGGCTACTACCGTACTAGGCAGCTGCACTGCCCCAATGACGTTTGTCGGGATGTCCTAGAGGAGGAGCTGGCTTATTGGGGCCTGGCGGAAGCGCCTTTGGCACCTTGCTGCTGGCTCAAGCTAAGTGGCAGGGAGACCCGGACCCAGGACTTCCTCTCCTGGGAGGCCTGTGAGAACGCCCACCTAGATGAACGTCTTCTGCTGAACCCCATGGAAGGCCAGGGACTGCGGAATGCTTGGAAGCCATGGCTCTGGGTGCTTCTTGATCAACCCCAGTCTTCCCTAGGAGCAAAGGTAACTCATTAACAATGTGTAGCACCTTGTTATACACTTTTATCTATGAAGGGCCTGGCCCTGCCAAGTTGCCACAATAACTATGCACTTGGCATGGTGCTTGGTGCCCAAATCTATAACCCCCCCACAGGAAAACTTGAGGGGTTTTCCTTAAAATGGAGGGGGGAAAGGGTGGAAGTGTCAGTAGGGAGGTGGGGATGACTGGTAAATGAGGTTTCTGACATTCATCTTTTTTTCCCAGTGCCTTTCCCTGATCTCCACACTCTTTGCTGTGTGTGCCCTGGTCATCTTCTTCCAGGAGACAGAGGTTCAGCTGGATTACTTCTCTGCCAACTTCACTCCTATGGGACATGGGGCGGGGGTGGGGGGAAACCAGCAGCAGCAGCAGCAGCAGCAAAACAATGGTCTTGTTTATCGCCGTGCCCCCCACCTGCTCTACCTGGAATTACTCTGTGCCCTTTGGTTTGGAACTGAGCTTTTTGCACGAGCCATTTCCTGCCCTGATAAGGTGCGCTTCCTGTGTAGCCCCCTCAACCTGGCTGACATCTTCTGTTTGTTCCCTGTGCTGGTGGAATTAGTGGTGGGTGACAAGGCTGAACGGCAGCCTCGCCTTAGCCTCACCCTTGGGGCCATTCGTTCTCTCTATGTCCTCAAGCTGGTTCGTCTCCTGGGCTTTCTTGAAAAGTCCCTGGCCCTGAGAGTCCTGGTTCATACTCTCCATTCCTCCTGGAAAGAGGTGTGTGCCTTTCTCCTGATTTGGGTGGCTGAAATTTTATTCTTTGGCTCACTCTTCCTCTATGGGGAGCTTTTGGGCATGTCAACCCCAGGACAGAGTGAGCTCCACTTTGGAGACATCTTTACCTGTCTCTGGTGGACTGTCATAACTCTCACCACTGTCGGCTATGGAGACGTCTACCCACTCTCTGCTATGGGCCAGCTCACTGCTGCTGTCACAGCCACCGTGGGCATGTGCACTGGTGTCTTGCTGGTGCCTGTGCTCCTGGTCCGCTTCCAGCGCTATTATGCTGTAGCCCTGGCTCGCCAGAAACTAAGGCCCAGTGGGATCCTATAATAGGCCCATTGGTCAAGAGGGGTGGAGCCCACCTTCCTGTACTTCCTCTTGCCAGTTTTTGGTTACAGATTAGGATTTCTGGCTTTGGATTTGGCAAAGAATCCTTCAGGAGCAGCCCCAGGTCATGGCAATTCCTGCTAGTCAGGAGCAGATAAATATCACCTATAGGTCAGACTCCTCATCCTCATCAAGGGAAGAAGGAGCTTAGGGACAAGGCTAGTTACTTCTTACATTCCCCTGCCCCACCCTAGGCCCTTCTCTGAATACCAGAATGACCAGGAAGAATATAGTTCTTCCTGGATTGGTGCTATATCCCTCTCTCAACTAGATCTCCCTTCACATTCACTCATCCCTTGCTGCCCAACTGGACCCTAGTCTAGATGGGAGACTTTTGCATGATGGTAGCCATAGTATATCAAGATTGGTTGCCCATGTCAATGGTGATTGGCTGTGGGTATCAATGATAATTGTCTGTGAATATCTGACAGCAACTGGTTATGGGTATTGATGACAATTTGTACTTTCAGTGCCCAGGAATAGCCAGATTGTAGCATTGCTCTCTCCGTACTGCTCCTGGGACAAATGTTCCTTAGAGGCAGAAGGAGGCCTTTGAAGAGTCTCAGAGACTCCAATCAGATGCGGGTCAGCCACGTCTGGACCCGAAGCACTCTTAAGTCCATAACCTCCTCATCCCATTATATCCTTGCCCAATTCTGCCTCATCCCCTCTTCTCCCCATCTTTGATTTTTTTCATAATATTTTAGATTTAGTATTAGCCATCATTAATCAAAATATATTAGTCAATATTAACCACAGTATCTCAGTCATGATAACAGTATGTAGTCACTAATAGACATAAAATGTTATCATTGCATATTGTTTGGACAGGAATGAGGAAACTGGGATTGTGGACAAGAGTACACAAACAATTTCCTCTTCCATATTTTTTTTCTTTTTTTTTTTTAATTTTACTCCTTTACAATTCTTTTTTTTCTTCCAAATACTTTTCAGTACCCACAACGGGTCTACCTCCAATCCTCGCTGCTATTGAATATTCCCACCTTCCAACCTCTTCCTCTTTTTTTTTTTTTTTTTTTTTTTTTTTTTTACTACCTGTGTGCTCTTCCCTCCTGGCTTTCCCATGGTGTTCCCCACCATGCACCTCTCTTGGAACTGGCTTCCAGGAGGGACAGAAGGGACCTACTCAGGTCTAACTTCAAATCAAGCCACTGGGTTGTCTGAACAAGTAACCCAGGCAACTAGGCAGAGCCGGGAGGTTGAATTGAGCCCTCACTGTTGCTGAAGCTGTGAGCATAATTCTGTTTACAAAACTTTTAAATAAAATATCCTTTGATATCTCTATTCCATGGTTGTCTGTGCTTTTTCTGGGGGAGGCATGCGGGTATCAGCAGGGGTAGAGTGGTACAATAAATGACAAGAACATTTAGGCAAATTATTTGATAGGGTAAAAAGCAGTTTGCTGGGCTGGGCTGGGCACTTACCTAGCATGTGTGAGGCACTGGGTTCAATCTTCAGCACTACATAAAACAAATAAATATAATAAAGGTCTATCAACAACTAAAAAATATTTTTAAAAAAATCAGTTTGCTGCCTTCCATGTGTCTGGTCCTTACAATAAACTATTATTAGTCACAGATACCTTGACTGGGAGAGGAAAAACTTTTTGTTTGTATTAGGAACAGGTTGGGGAAGGGAAGAAAACAGGTCCAGGAGTTGAGGAATAGAAGTTTGGATATCTTCTTTAGGGCATGCTTCTAGAAATCCTGGGTACTTATACAAGGTGGGAGGTTGTTAGGGGAGGGGTTTCCATATTAGGAGCACTGAAAGAGAACCAGAATCATGGAAGACCATCAAAGACAATATTTATATTCTTACTGCCTGGAAGTAGAAGATGCTGGAGCAATTTACAGCTTTCAGCGACTGTTCTAGTCCACTACCCTTAAGGTACAGATGGGGAAAAATAAAGTCTAGATATTGAGGTGATTTTTCCCCAAGGGAAAAAGTGACAGAGCTGGGAGTTCTGTGACCTCAGAGAAATTATGCATCAATCTTTATTAACTCACTAGCATCATAGGTGAATGATTAGAATTTGCAATAAAATTAAGCAAGACTGCACCCTGTTTCAGGTAGTGGAAATGGTGGTGGTGGATGAAGGGATGGAATTGAGGCTAGGATGTTACACAGAATCTTGGCAGCTTGAGTGAGAAAAGTGGGATGTTAAAGTAGGGAGAGAAGCGCATTAAATGCCATGGCACACAATAAAAAGAATCATGTAGAATGTCAGGTAGATTCCAGGGAAAAACCTGGAATCTCATCAAGACCAATCCCCTCCTAATTGGGGTGGGGGGGCTGAGGCTCACAGAGAAGCTGGCTTTATATATTGACATGGTTTATATACCGAGTCAGGAGCAGAAATAGAGTTGCAATCACCCTGCCACACAGGAAGTAAGACTATTTCCTGTTATTTTCCCCCTTGCATCTTGCCTGGACAGTCAAGACATTAACTAAAAGGGAAGGGAGAGGACAGCACAAAGATTCATGGCCTGCCTGGTACTTCTATTATGAAACACTATAGAATGACAGCGATGAACAGCTTAGTTTGTGCTTGTTTCTATGACAGAACTCTATATCTGAATCCATCCTGAGCCTCTAGCACATAATGCCCTCAAATCCCCTAGAACTTTAAGGCCTTTTCTGAATACTGAGAATGTCCCAGTATTTTGTCTCTTCTCATGATTAAGTTCTCACTCCAATACTAAAGTCACCTCTTCTCCTTAGTTGTGAATTGCCCTTCTTCTGAGGAGGGCAGGGACAAGATGGGTGTTATAGTTTAGATAAGTGTCTCCCAAAGGCCCAGGTGTTAAAGGCTTGGTCATCAGCCTGTGGTGGAGGAGGTAGTGGAACTTTTAAGAGGTAGGACTTAGTGGAGGAAAGTTAGGTCATTGGAAGCATGTTTTGAAGGGAATTTGGGAACCTCAACCTCTCCTCTCTCCTCTCCCACTTCCTGGCCACCATGAAGTGGGCAACTTATTTGGCCACATGTTCCCACCATGATGTACAGAGCTACCATAGGACTAAAAGAAATGAGCCAAATGACCATAGACTAAAACCGCCAATACTGTGAGCCCAAATTAACTTTCCTCCTTTCTAAATTGATTATCTCAGATATTTTGTCACATCAACTGAACGCTGGGTAAAACAATGGGAATGCTGAAACATACCTTTAATTTGAGTAGATCCTGCCATATGTAAAGAAGAGTTCTTTCCTCACATGTGAAAACTCCTCAGCCATGAGCTAACTTTTTCCCTGAACCATTCTCACAATTCAGTCATACTCCACCCCAAATATTTGTCTTCATCCCCCTTAACCTGCCCACTTTGCCTATGGCAGAGACCCCACTGGTCCTACTGTCCACACAGCCCTGGAAATCCTCCTGTTTCTTGTGTCTGGTGAGAAGGGTCAGATGCCAAGCACATACTTCTCATCTGGATCTCTCTCATTAGGAGAGACTGAAAAGTTTGTGGGCTAACCCCGTCCTATGTCTGGCCCTATCTAGTGAAGCACACAGTTGTCTTCTCTGTCTTCCTCCTGCCTCAGCTCTTTAACAGTTGCCTCAGCGTGTTGTCTACTTCAGCCTGCACTTTCAGCTTAGACCGATAGAGGGCAACCATGGCCAGTTTATGAGAAATTATTTTGGGTGTGGCCTCTCCCTCCCTTCACTTCCTTTTGAGTGCTTGTAACATTCTAGAACCACAAGCTCTCTGCATCAAAGTATGTGTTTAAATAACTTATTTCAGCTCCCCTCGTAATAAAAAGAGAAACTGAGGCCCTGAGAAGGGGTGAAACAGTCTAAATTCAGACAATGATTCACTCTGTGGCAGTTAGGGCGAAAACCCAGATTTCCTGAATCCCAGTTCAAAACTCTTGGCACACACTGCTAAGCATCAAATCCAAATGCCTCTTTTTTATAGTTGTGGAAACTGAGGCCCAGAAAATAAATAGTCTAAGATTATAAAATTGTGACAGAGATAAAACTTGAACCCAGGTCTTCTGAATCCTAGTCCAGGACTGTTGAAACATAACATTAGGCATCTAGTTCATGCTGTCTTTTACAGATGATAAGGGTCAGAGAGGGATTTTCATTTGCTTGAAGTCACAGTAAATTAGTGACAGAAGTATAGACCAAGGCTGGCTGTTAGAACTGGGAATCAACAGAAATTGGGACTCTGATTTCTGGTCTTCCAGATACCCCAATGACTTAGAGACCTCCCCCACTCCAAATCGCAGAATTAAATAGCAGAGGTGGGGGTGAGGTCCTTACTTAAGCCCTTTTGTTGTCAAGAAGCTGGAATATAGGGTACAGTTTGTATATGTGACTGTGTAGTGAGGTGTCTGCCTACCCCTCTTCTGCACCCCCTCCACAGGAAAAAGAAAAAAAGAAACTCTCAACAAAAGGCTCACCTCATTTCTCCCCTTTCAAGGCCTCCCGGCTTTGAGAGTGAGAGGATGACTCATTCGGCGCCCACAGTCGCGCTGCAGAGAACATAATTGCTAGCTGGGACATCACCATAGCACCCAGCCATCACATTTGCAGAGCGCTGTCTTGTTTTTGTCAAAGCTCTTTCCTATCTTTTTTTTTTTTCACTGCTACTTCCCCAAGCCCCAGGGAGCCAGATGAGGCATACACCATTACCCCTTCTTTTATAAAAAAGAAAATGATTTATGGCCAGGGTGGGGGTGAGGGGGCGTTTGAGCAAGTTTAGAAGAGACTGATTAAATCCCTTGATCCTTTGATTTCCAAGTTTCTGGAGTGTTCTGCATAAATACCCAGAGCCCCAGAAGAGGCATCAATGTCCCCCAAGTATCTCCTGGCATTGCTCTCTCTCATCTATTAATCACTTGGCTGGGGCCAGACACTGGGTTGAGATTTAATTGGAGACAAAGGAGACTCAGATTCTGTCCTTAAGTATCACAATCTACATATTGATTAGGTCACCACCACACCCAGTGGCCATCCTCAGTTTTCTCTTCTTCTCTTGGCAAAGGGCAAAGTGACCTAGACAATTTCTTTCAGCTGGTGGCATTGAACCAATTTTATATATATATTTTTTTCAGAGCACTTGATTAAGAGTCAGGATATCAGCATTCTCATTTCAGTTCTTCAATTACTTGACTGTATAGCAATAGATTAGTCCTTTCTTTGTGGACCTAGTTTTGCATCTGCAAAATGATGAGGTGTGCGGAGAAGTAGGAATATAGTTGCTAAGAATCATTGGATTAGATCATTTAGGAGATGAATACCATTTGTGATATGTAGGCAGTGCCCTTTTCTTGGGTGAAAGACTGGAGGGTAGGAGCTAACAGGCTCTGCTATGGGACACTTCTTCCTGCTACCTTCTTCCTTAGCTCTGTGAACCATTCCTCAGAGGCAGAGGACTTGAACTTCTTGAAGACCTCAGAAGGACCCCACTTCTACTTCTGCTTACCAACAATATTCAGGAAGCACCAGAATTATTTTGGATGGGAAGCCATTCAATCAAAGCCATTCAGTCATATTCTAGGGTTGAGGATGGATCAGAGAGATGGAAAAAGAGAAAAGCATAGGGGCTGAGGTTGTAGCTCAGCAGTAGAGCACTCATCTAGCACGTGCAAGGCCCTGGGTTTGATCCTCAGCACCACATGAAAAATAAATAAATAAAATAAATATGTTGTGTCCAGTTATAACTAAAAAATAAATATTAAGATTTTTTTAAAAAGAGAAAAGCATAAATAGGCAGAGAGACAGAGGGGGGAGAGATAAGAGGTCAAGAAGGAAAGACTGTGGGAGGCAAAAAGCTAAAGGACAAAGACAGAAAATAGGAAGAGAAAGAGACAAAACAGGAAGACAGGGACAGAGAGAGGGAGAGATAGAAGAAAGAAGGAAACAGAAATGGGAGAAGGGAAGACAGAGAGTAGGGAGAAGGGGAAAAATTGAGAGGGAGGCAGGGAGAGGGAGAGGGAGAGGGAAGGGGAGAGAGAGACAGCAAGAGAGAGAGAGAGAGAGAGAGAGAGAGAGAGAGAGAGAGAGAGAGAGAGAGAGAGAAACATACCAAGTCCCCAAAGGCCTTCTGACAGGAGCTGCATAAAATCCTATATCTTGAAATAATGGAAACCAGAACTGAAAGGATTTAAAAATCAAGGCCAGAGAAGGTTTGACACTTATTCATAGTCACACAGCAACCTCATGGCAGTATGGAAACTCAAACCTATGACTAGAATAAGGTAGCTTAATACAGGTTGGCCTGAGATTCCAGAGGCCTGCAGTTTGTCAGTGTTTCTTTGTAGGACTTCAGGCAATGCACAATGTCTGCCCCAGAGGAAGCACTAGCATCAGAGGAGTACTGTCCTCATCTCCCCATTAACTCTCCCCTGAGGACAAAGACATCCATTCCTGTTAAGGCTGACTGGGGTAAGTCCAGTTCTGTAACACAATGTTTTACAGAAATTAGTAGAAGACTTCATGGAGAAAGTAACTTTTGAGTAGGGCCTTGAAGGATGAAAACATCAAACAATTTTCAAATGGCAACATGTAGTTATCCTTCTTTAAAAATTAAAAATACAGGAAAATATAAAGTGGGTAAAATTTTGATAGATGCAGAAGGAAGTGTTCTTGCTCAAGGGAATACTACAAGGAATAGGAGACCTGTGAGTGGGCACCTGTAGAGAGCTGGGCAAGGTGCAATTTGCCCTCTGAAGGGGAAGGAGCAAGAAAAGGAGCACGAGAGCCCCAGGTTTTGGTCACCCTATGAATGTCAGGTATCTGGGTTGGCTTGTGCTGTCAGTAGGAAGGAAGGGGAGGATTTTGAGCAGGGATGAGACAAGAATAAGGCTGAGCTGTAAAAAGTTTTCCTCTGGCAGTCAACTCAATTGAAGATGGATTAGAGGAAAGATACTGACATCAGGAGCCCTGATAAAAGATCTTTGTTGTAGTCCAGGCAACAGGTAATAAGAATCTAATGTGGTGAGGTGGGGGTGGGTATGGATGCTGGGACGTGGAGAGGTGACTTTCTAAGGCTTCTGTAGATAAATACTCTAAATCTTTAATTAATACCATAGGTGGGGTAGGAAGGAGAGAGATGAGCAAGGTGTCATAACGTACTGCCTCCAACTCCCAGACAACTAGCTGTCTTTTCCTAGCTTCTGATTGGAATGTGTGTGTGTGTGTGTGTGTGTGTGTGTGTGTGTTTTCCGTGTGTCTGCTGCTCAGAGAGTATGTGTGTGTGTTATTTTGTGTGTCTTCCAATGTGCGAGTGCAGCCTCCTGCGTATGCATCTGCGTATGGATGTGCGTCTCCAAGCGTCTAACTGCGTCTGTACCTTGCTGTGTGCGTGTTTTGCCTAATCCACGCTGCGGTTAAATTGATTGGCTAAAGGAATGACTTCACATTGCCTTGCACATCTTTAGGTGCCAGAATAAGCATCCTTTTCCCCCAAACGTGTCTCTGAATTCTGTTTGCTAATCTAGGCTGTGATGAATTTGATTGGTTAAAAGAGCTATTTCGAATTGTCTGTGCTCCATGGCACAGCTACGGCTCGAAATCCAATTACTGCTGGCTGCAGGAATTACCATAATGCGTTTGGCTTGATTTTCCAGACAATAATTTAGGACCTCGCTATTTCTCTATGCAAATCTACCCAGCTAAATGAAACCGGAACTGGGGAGGGTTCTTTTGTTTTGTTTTGTTTTTGTTTTTGTTTTTGTTTTTTCAAGCAAAACTCTGGCCCAATGAGAACACCGCTGCCTTGTGAAGGGAGCCTGCAGGGGGCTGAAGCCCCAAAGGACCCTACATGTCTGATTATGATTTGATTCTACTTGCAGACCGAGGCATGGGATCCACACAGGCTCTAGGTCTCTTATAGAATTCATACCATCTCTTTCATTTCCTTTCAATTTCAATCTGTGAATTAGGGAATGTTTTCATCATGCTTTCCTCTCATCCCCAGTAGCCACCAGTTCTACCAACCATACTAGGCTCTCAATAAATCTTTGTTATTCTGAATTGAATTATAGCTGTTTAAACCAAGGCCCAGAGAGAAAGAATTTATCCAAGCTCTCATAGAGAAATTAAAGCTCAAACCCCAGTTTCTGAATACCCTGTCAATAACTCTTGCAACTATATCATCCTGCTTTAGGATGATTCAGATTCAGACCTCTGGCAGTAGATGGCTTATACTGCTCCGATCAACTGTGGGATTGAGTCCAGTCCCTTTCCCTCTCTGGGTCTCAGCACTCTCACCTGCCCCATGGAAAGATCAGGCTACAAGGTCATGAAAGAACCTTTACAGTTCTGTTTGTGAGAATTTCTGACCAACACTGGGAACATAAAGCAGTGGGCCTTTAGGTGGAGTGCTAACGGGAGGAAGCATTTAGGGACTACTCTGAAGCTGTGTGTCACACTCTCCTCCCTCTCTCCTGACTCCAAATCTCCATTAAGAGTAGTAAAATTATTTTTCCGGTTTGGGAAATCTTTCTCTGACCCATAAGCTTTTGGGTCTCTGGGAAGTGGGACAGCATGTCCGGTCTGCAGCCTCTAATGCCTTATAGGGCAAGAAAGGCCTAAGTGGCTGGCTGGGCAGGTGGGGCATAGTTGTTCTGGAGAAGTTTCTCAGTTCCGGAGGATCTAACCCTGGTGGGGAAGGGGGTGACTGCCACTTAGCTCTGGGTAGGTTGGCAGGCCTGGCTGAGCCGGTGTGTTCTGGAAAGGCCAGGAATGATGTCATGGGACGCTTTGGGCTGCAACAACAGGAAACCACCGAGTGTTTACATTGGCTCTCAGAGCCCAGGCGGCCTGTTTTTTCTACACTTCCTCAGTCTATCTGTTTCCTCTGATTCAAATACTATGAAGAAGGTCTCACTGCACAGGCTAGGGAAATCGGAAGGGAGGCCCAAGAAGAAAGAGCCTCCTTCCCAGCCCAGAGGGGAGATGATTAGGAGGGAAGGCTGGATTTACCCTAACTGGGACCCTGCCAGGGACAAACCTTAGAGGAGGGGAAACAAGGCAATTTGGATGTTCTCTGAGCACTCTACAGCTACACAGAAAGGAACTTCAGAATTCTCCCTACGACCCAGGTTCTAAACTTGGAAGCCATCTTTTTATCTCCTCAAATCCAATCGGTTACTGAATCTTGTGAATTGAATTAGTGGATTTGTGTGCAAAGTGTTGTGCTGTACATGTTTGTGTGGTGGTGTGATACAAAGATGGAAAGGACAGTTCTTGCCCTCAAGATGTTGACAATAGAGTGATAGACATCTCCCATTTGTTCTATTCTCTTCATCCTTAGGGCTGTTGTCCTAGATCAAGACCTCCCATCATTTCCCATCTGTATCCAAGCTTCTCTTAATGGGTCTCCCTGTTTCCAGTCTTTCTCCCTTACATGACTTCTTCATATTATACTAGACTGAATGGCTTACTTCCCCAGCCTCACTCTCTCCAATCGAGTCTCATAAGCTGTACAGCAGGGTGGTTCAGAGTGTGGTCTTGGTCCCATGAAGATCTGAGTTGAATGCCTACCTTACCACTCACTAATGCTTATATAGTGGCCTTGCCTTTCCAAATACCTATTTTTCTAGCCTCATCTTCTTCCCTGGCAAATGAGGATAGTGACTACTTTATAAATCTGTTGGAAAAATTAAATATAATTATGTATAATGCCCAGCACAGAGTTAACACTAGATAAATGACAGCTCTAATTATTATCCCTCACATGTGCTATATCCTTTTCCACATCAACTCTTTTATGCCATTTTAAACAGAATCCTGTCCTATAATGACTATGGTAACTTGTAGGGGGCTTAGAATTCAATAGAATAGCCCAATAACCACATGGAGGATAGTGAAGGGAAACACTATGCCTAAGATTACAAGGAAAATGAATTCCAGAGCCACAACCAGAATACTTTACATATATTAACTCATATATTAACTTATCTCATCCTTACAACTGAAGGTGGGTACCATTTGTTTTAAAATTTTTTTATTCTGATTTGTTATATATGACAGCAGAACACATTTCAATTCATATTATACATATAGAGCACTTTTTTTGTATCTCTGTTTGTATACAAAGTATATTCACACCATTTGTGTCTTCTTCATACATGTACTTAGTGTAGTGATGTCCATCTCATTCCACCATATTTTTTACCCCTTCTCTCCTCCCTTTCCCTCCCTTTCCTTTGCCCTATCTAGAGTTTGTCTAATTAAGAATAAAACAACAATAAGTGTTGGCAAGGATGTGAGGGAAAAGGGAAACTCATACATTGGAGTGCAAAATGGTGCAGCCAATCTGGAAAGCAGTATGGAGATTCCTTGGAAATCTGGGAATGGAACCACCATCTGACCCAGCTATTCCTCTCCTCGGTCTATATCCAAAGGACTTAAAAACAGCATACTATAGGGACACAGCCACATCAATGTTTATTGCAGCACAATTCACAATGACTAAATTGTGGAACCAACCTAGATGCCCTTCAGTAGATGAATGGATAAAGAAAATATGGTATATATACACAATGGAATATTAATCAGCAATACAAGAGAATAAAATCATGGCATTTGCTAGTAAATGGATGGAGTTAGAGAAGATAATGCTAAGTGAAGTTAGCCAATCCCAAAAAAACAAATGCTGAATGTTTTCTCTGATATAAGGAGGCTGATTCATAGTGGGATTGGGAGGGGGAGCATGGGAAGATTAAACAAACTTAAGGTGGGTACTATTATTGAACTCATATAATGGAAGAACAGAAAGGCTCAGATAGGTTATATGACTTATCCAAGGTAACACAACTAGAAATGAGAGATCCAGAATATGAATCAGAATAGACTCACCCTAAGCTGTTGAGCACTTGAAATATGGATAATGTGTGTATCATCATCATCTTCACTGTCATCATAGTTAAATTAATAAGTAATTAACTAAGTAAGCACATACTCTGTGCCAGGCAACTACTCTGAGTGTATCACCTGGATTAATTTATTGAAACCTTACAACTTTATGAAGTAGGCATAGGTACTATTATCATTATTCCCATTTTTCAGGTGGGGGACACAGGCACAGAAAGTTCAAGTGACTACTGGATTGCAGAACTAGAATATAAGCCAAGGCAGGCTGGTTTTAGAATTCAATCTCTTAACCACTACTCTATATTATACAGAAAGTAGCATCTATGGGAGTCAGTGTTGGGTTATATATGGGGACTAAGAGCAGATAAAGATGACTTATGTGCTCCTTGGTCAGGGAACTTTGGTCATACAGTAGGACATTGATCCAACTAGAAATACTGAAGAGAGATATACAGGGAGTAATGTGAAAATTTTGATTTGATTCAAGGTAGAATTTGGTGCATGTGGGATATAAGGGAAGATATTCATTCAATAGAAGGTTGGCCATATGGTTTGGAGCTTAGAGAAGAGTGTAGGGCTAGAAATAGAATATTGGAAGTCATCAACATAAAGACAGTAATTGAAGCCACAGGAAAAGAAGTGATTTCCTTAGGAGAAGTGTGTAGAATACCAGGAAATTCTATATATCAACATAAACTATAGATTCTCTGATAGTGGAATTTGAGATAGAGCAAATACTCCTTTTGAGGGTGGCTGTAGATTGTCAAGAAATAAAGAGAACAAGTAGGGCAAGGAAAAGGGACTGAACTAAACATCATTTTTTTTTTTACCCAATCCTCATTTTCCCCAATCAGTTCTACCTCAGTAGATGGCACTACTATTGACACAACTAGAAAAATGCAGACTAGGGGTCATCTCTTACCTTCGTATGTCCTTCACCTCTCATACCCAACTTGTTATCAAGGTCTGTGGTATGTTCTTTCAAAATTTATCCTAAAAGGGAAATAGGGAGAGGAAGGAGGAGAAGGAAAGAGGAAGAACGGGGGATTGTAATGGATCAAATTATATTCCATGCATGTATGATATATCAAATGTACCCCACTATTATGTATAAATATAATGCACTAATAAAAATATCTTTAAAAAAGAATAAAATTTTATCCTGAATTTAATCTCTGCTCCTCACCTTTACCACCATCACCCTGGTCCAAGCCATCATTATACCTTGCCTCTGTGACTGAAGTAGCCTTCTTCCTGGTCTTCCTGCTTCCAGGATTACTTCCTACAATCAACTCTCAACCCAACATCCAGAGAGATAATGTTAAAACAAAAGTCAGTGCTTCAAACCCCTCAACAATTTCCATGGTTATTCCAGCATACTCAGAACTTATAATTCTATTAAAGATGCCTCAAACTCTCTCTTAGACTCCACACTCATGTTTGATATCTCCTGATAAACCAAAGGCAGCCATATAAGAATGTCTGTTTCCCCTCACTCCACAGCCTGTTTTTCCAAATTTTTCAATTTATAAATATATATACATACACACACACACACACACATATATATATATATATATACACATATACAGGAATTTTTGCATATATATACATATATGCATATATACCTATGCATGTGTGTAATATATATAATATTCCATATATACATGCATATGCATGTATATATCCACATATATGCATGTGTTATTGTAAAAAAAAATTAAAAAATATGTATATATATATATATATATATACACCTGCATGTATGCATGTATAATATGTATGTGGAGTACATATAATATGTGTGTAAATATATATGAAAAATTATGCATATATAAATATAGATGTATATACATATATCGTGCATATGTATACTATATACATGTACATATATGTATATATGTAGTTGTATACATATATGTATATATGTAGATGTACATATATCTACATATATACATATACACATATATAGATATATATACATATATATATATTTATATCCACCATCTATCCAGATAGCAAGCCAAAAATCTCACTTGTCTTTGACTTCTCTTTCTCTTGTTTTTTAATTAATTAATTAATTAATTAACCTATTTCTTTATTGGTACTGGGGATTGAATCCAGGGATGCCTTACCACTGAGCTATATCACATTTTTCATTTTCATTTTTTAAATTTTTGAATCAAGGTTTTGCTAAATTTCCCAGGATGACCTTGAAATTATGATTCATCTGCCTTTGTCTCTTGAGTAGCTGGGATTATAAGCATGCACCCCTGTGCCCAACTGCCTTCTCTTTCTCTATTACTTCTTCCCCTTCCAATCTATCAGCAAGTCCTGCTCCACTCATAATATACCCAAATACATCCTCATCTCTTCATTTACTTCCCACCAATCAGTTTCAAATCTTTATCAACTCTCACTTGGACAACTGCTTTAGCTTCCTAATAGGTCTTCCTTGTTCTGCCTTTCTACTCTACAACCCATTCTTCACAAGGAAGCCAGAAGTACCTTCAGAAAGCACAGGTTATGTCATTTCTCTGCTTAAAAAACTTCCAGTGTCATCCTATCACATTATGACCACAAACCAAATTCTTTGCCATGGCATGCAAGGGCCCACCTGAACTGGAATCTATCTTTTCAACTCCAGCTCCTTTTATTCATTCCTTTTCTCACCACAATCTACCCACCCTGATCATTTTTCTGAGCTTTGAACAGTCCAGGTTTTTTAATACTTTCCTTACTTATCACCTAAATTACTCCTTCCTAAGGTCTCAGATAGTCATTGACTTTGGGAGACTCTTTTCTGGTTCCTAGAATAGAAAATTTCTTCTGCATGTTACTCTCACAGAACTCTCCACTCCTCCCTCATGGCATTCACCAAAAGCTCAATTGTTGGTGTGAATGTCAATTTATTGACTGGATTATAAGCTCTGTGAGGACTTACTGCCTTACAACTCCATCTCAGCTGCCTTACAACTAACACAGTGCCTGGAATATACTATCAATTTATTTGCTCATTTATTCTTTGTGTGTGTGTACACATGCGCCAGGGATTGAACCCAGGGGCAATTAACCACTAAGCCACATCCCTAGCCCTTTTTACTTTATGTATTTTTAATTTTAAAAATTTATTTTGAGACCGGGTCATGCTAAGTTGCTTAGGGCCTTGCTAAGTTGCTGGTGGTGGCTTTGAATTTGCAATCCTCCAGCCTCAGCCTCCTGATCTACTGGGGTTAAGGCATGGGCAACCATGCCCAGCTTCATTCAGATTTTTAAAAAGGTACTTACTATGTCCCAGGCACTGTTCTAGGAGCTTTAGTTTACAAAACAGACATGATAGCTTTGCCCTTGTGAAGCTTACATTTTGGTGGAACACATTCTTGAGTAGCAGGTATTACATCTGATATTTATTGGATCGTGATCCGAAGCCCAATAAATCTGTTAGTTTATTCATATATACAATCAATATCCATTGATTCTTTTCAATGGACCAGGCACTTTGCATCCTCTCATTTAATCTGTGAAACAACCCTGTGAAAAAGATATCATCATGAGCAACATTTCCATGGCAGTTATTGAGGTCAAAGAGCTTTTAGCAATTTGCCTTAGGTCATACAACTAGCAAGGATTCAAGTGCAGGTAGTTTGACCACAAAGCCTGCCAGCTTACTCATCACACTACTACACAAAGACTTTGACAACTCATTTCTGGGCTTAAAATGATACATACAAACCCCTGGAGGGCCCCTAACTCAAAGGGAGACCTTGATAAAATTTAGTCACACAGAAATTTCTCAGCTTAGACAAGGCCTGATACAGCCCCTTTGCATTCACCATTCCTTGTGGTGATAGAGATAACCAGTTTCTCTTTGACAGATGGGGTAAATAGAAACACAGGGTCAGGGAGGGAGTAACCTAACGGTACATTGGCAGTGAAGAAAGATCCTGATATCCTTGTTTTCTTGGGACCATGGAAAAAGCAGTGGCAGGTATAGAATAAGTAATCAATTGTCAATCTTAAGCCTAGATTCCTGGAGAAGGCCCCCACATCCTTGCCTTTACCTGAATCCAGGAGGTTTTTGCTATACCAGATCACTTTTTGCCCTCACTTCCAATTCCTCCTTACCCTGGGAAGAATGCGTAGAAAACAGGGGACAGAAGAGATGCTTTTGTGGTTCTACCTCTCCTACCATAAAGGAAAACATAAAAACAAAACTCCAGTATTGAAAGGTACAAACTAAGGTGGAAGGCAATCATAGCTCTATCAGAGAATCTTTTCTTTAGTTTTGTCTGCACGACCACCTCTGCTATGTGATTCCAAGTGCCACAGTTTGGGTACACAGACAGGACAGTGGAGGATTGTAAATCCCTGGGTATGGCCTATGTGGGTCCTGTTAATGTATATGAGACTGTATGGCATCTGTATATGAGTGAAATGAAAACATGTTGGTATGAATAGAGGGAAGTCCTGGGAGAAAGGAGATAGGGAGGGGGATGTGGCAAAATGAGTGAAAAATCTCAGTGTCCAGTATTATTGCTAGAACACATTTGTGACTGTGTATTCTTGAGAGATGTATTCATACTTGAGTGGGGGGTGAAAGGCATGGCTTATCACACCATGAAGGTTTGTGTGTGTGTGTGTGTGTGTGTGTGTGTGTGTGTGTGTGTGTGAAGTGTTAAGGATGGGGAAGTTTTGTCAGTGTCCTTATAAACTCTGTTTGGATGTGCATGTCAGTTTCTTTGTGGTGTGCAGGGGGAAAAAAAAACAGGCAGTTTGTGTAAGGGAGATATGAGGTGTAAGATATGTAAGAGAAGCCTGGGGTGAAGCATGCAGTATATTCTGAGGGTTGCAGGGAGTACTCTGAGAGGAAGTGTTGGCAGAGTGCATGGTACACAGATTCTGTAGGGTACACATGAACTGTGGGATGGTCTATGGGTTTTAGGCACCCTCAGTGACCTCAACCATGTCTGAACCTCAGCTTCTCTGCTGAAAAACGGGGATAATTCCTGCCCCCACACAGGGTTGTATGAAAATTCAGTGAGTTAATCATTGGAAAGTGTCTTGTACACTGTAGGTATTCAAGAAATGGTTATTACCATATTTTCATTGTGAAGCAATATTACCAGCAACCGTAAACAAATAAAGGCTTATTAAATGTTTGCCAAACCGAGGAGTAAATGACTATTTTCCCTCCTTGTCACCAAATACCCAATTTATAACTGAACTGGGACTTGTATTGGTCCATTATTTTGTCCATGTTGAGTCTTAGAGTTGTGGACACAGAGTTCATGGTGGGAGGGAGTGGGGAATGGAAAAAACAATCAGAGAAATCTCACCAGAAAACAAGGGAAGAACAGTTCTGAGAACTCTCCATGCAACCAAGGAATGAAGTCAAGGAGAGCTCAAGGCAGTGTGGCACCAGGGACTAAGGGATTATGGTAAAGAATTAGAAACATCTAGGTTTCCCATGCCTGCCCTAGACTCTCTTATTTCAAGGCAATTCTTAAGTTTGAGGCTCAAACCTGCTCAGGAGAAGGTAAAATCAGCTCCCTAGGGAGCGGAGGGAAGGGAGGGGATGTCCATTGTCCTGGACTATGAAGTACCTACTTCTACTATCTAGGTCTCCAGGGCCTGGACCCAGGTTTGCTCCAAGTCAGGATTCAGAAAGTGATCACAGAGGACAGGAGACAAAGTGTCAGTCAGGACCACAACAATATTGAGGCTAAAAACTAGGTTTCTTGATTCATCTGACTCCTCTCACTAGAATGTTCTTTACTATTGATTCCCCAGTACCTAGAATAGTACCTAACATGGAGTAGGCCCTATAAATGATTACAGTAAATTACATCATTAAAGCAGTAGGATTTTTGTAGTTGTAGCATATTTTCCAATTTAACTATTTTAAGCATTCTATTCAGTGGTATTAATTACATTCATAGTGTTGTGCAACCATCACCACTTATCTCTTTCTGAAACTTTTTCATCATCCCAGACAGAAACTCTGTAACCATTAAGTAATAACTCCCCACTCCCTGCCTCCCCCTCACTCCACCCTTGGCAACCTATAATCTACTTGTCTCTAAGAATTTGCCTATTCTGGGTATTTCATATAGGTGGAACCATACAATATTTGCTCTTTTGTTTCTGACTTATTTCATTAGCATAATGTTTTCAAGACTCAACCATATTGTATCATGTATCAGAACTTCACTCCTTTTGTATGTGGGTGGTACTAGGGATTGAACCCAGGAGACTCTACCACTAAACTACATCCCCAGCACTTTTTAAACTTTGAGACAGTGTCTCACTAGTTTTCCCAGTCTGGACTCCAACTTGTGATCCTCCTCCCCAGCATCCTGAGTAGCTGAGATTATAGTTGTGTGCCACCCAGCCCTGCAGAACTTCTTCTTTTGATGGCTAAATAATATTCCATTATATATACAATATAAACTATATTTTCTTTATCCATTCATCTTTTAATGGACACTGGAGTTACTTCCACATCTTGTCTATTGTGAATAATTCTGCATGGAGAATTACCATGCAAACATGTGTTTGGGTTTGTTTTTATAATTCTTTGGGGGTACATACCACGAAGTAGGATTGCTATATTATATGATAATAATCTATGTTAAATTTTGAGAAACTCTTAAACTATTCTCTATAGCAGCTGTAATATTTTATGTTCTCATCGACATTGTATTTTGTCATATGTTTATATATATATACTTATTTATGTGTGTGTGATTGAACCCAGGAGCATTGTACTACTGATTTACATTCCCATTTATTTTTATTTTTTTTTATTTTGAAACAGGGTCTCACTAATTTGCCAAGACTAGCCTTGAACTTGTGATCCTCTTGCCTCAGTCTCCCAAGTTCCTGGGATTATAGATGTGCACCACTATGTCTGTCAGGGATAGAATTTCTCCATAATATTGCCATAACTTACTTTCCATTCCTTTTAAGGTTTCAATATTTATTCTTTTTATTTATGTTTTTTGAGATGGGGTCTTACTATGTTGCTCAGGCTGGCCTCAAACTTGCAATCTTCCTGTCTCAGCCTCTTGAGTTGCTGGAATTACAAAAGTGTGTACCACCCACACTTTGTTCTTTATTTCACTTGTGGCAAACTATGCATAAAGTATACCATCTTAATAGCTTTTAGTATACAGTTCAGTAGTGTTAAGGATATTCAAATTAGTGTGCAGCCCAACTCCAGAAACGTTTTCATCTTGTAAAACTAAAACTTTATACTCATGAAATAACTCCCCATTTTTCCCTTTTCCCAGTCCCTAGAGACCATTATTATTTCTTTCTCAATGGATTTAACTACTCCAGGTACCTCATATAAATGTAATTATACAGTATTTTCCTTTAAAAATTTTTTTTTTGCAGTGCTGGGGATAGAAGCCAGGGCCTCACACATAATAAGCAAATGTTCTACAGCGGATCTACATCCTTATCCAGTATTTGTCTTTTTGTGACTGCCTATTTCATGTAGCATAAGGTGCTCAAGATTCATTCATGTTGTAGCATGTGTCAGAATTTAATTCCTCTTTTAAGGCTGAATAATATCCCTTCCTATGTATATATTATATTTTGTTTGTTCATTCATCCCACTGATGGACACTTGAATTTGCTTCTGCCTTTGGCTATTATGAATAATGTTTCTATGACCATGTGTGTATAGTCTTTTCAATTATTTTGAAAATAGAAACAAATTTATCAGATAATATAATAATTTAATTTTTATTTTTTAGGAACTATAACATCATGTTCCAAAGTGGCTACACCATTCAATAATCCCAACAATAATGCACAAATATGTTCCAAATTTTCCACATCCTCACCAATGCTCCTTTCTTTTGGGGTTATAATCATCCTTGTAGTTGTGAAGAAATATCCTCTTGTGGTCTGGGTTTGCAGTTCCCTAATTATCAATGATATTGAGTATATTTATGTGTGCTTAATTGACTAGATATAGATATAGATATATATAGCTGATAAACAGGTGTTTAATGATACATTGCTCTTCACAGGGATGACTACAGAGACTTTAAAAATTAATTTAGGAATTTATAACCATTCATCACAGATCTGAAATAAATTAGTTTCTTACCACAATTACCTTGTAAACACTGCAATCGTTCTTCTCTCCAAAATGATCCTGATATTACATGAAAATAGTTAATGAGGGAGCCAGTAACCTAGATTAATAAACAAAACTATAAGAAAAATGGAAATATAGTAATTCAGTGGTTTGATAAAAGCAGGGGACTCAGTGCCTCACTGTGCTGCTTTGCTCTTACTTTTGCTCTTTTTTGTCTCTTCTTCAGCCCATCCATGTTAGCACTTAATAGGTTTGAATAAGCTATCTGAAACATGTTCACTTCTTTGGAGCTCACCATTGTGATGATCTTCTTTTTCCTGTCCATTGCTCTCAACAGACACTTGTTGTCTGAGGGCTCAACGCCCTCCACAGAACCCTTCCTTGGTGCGGGTTTAGTTCAACCATCATACTTCTTCAAGGTGATGTACATGCTGCTCAACAACCAACATTTCTGGGAGAGCCTGGTCAGCTCCTTTAGGAACTGCTCGCTCTCCAGGAGTACCATCACAGTGTTGCTGGACCTTCCTGGTCAACATAAGCCCCCAAAAGTTGGAGCCTGACATTTTATATTTTATTTGAAGAAATGTAGAAGAGAGTGAGGGAAGGGGTGGGATTGTGGGGATGGGAAGTACGGTAGAATGACACAGACATTCTTATCCTATATACGTGTTTGATGACACTACTGGAGTGACTCTGCACCATGTACAGCCAGAGGAACAGGAAGTTATACTCCATTTGTGTACAATGTGTTGAATGCATTCAACTATAAAATAAATAAATAAATAAAATTTTAAAATAAACATCTATTTAAGTCATTTGTTTATTTTAAAAATTGGGCCATGCTATTGTTTGAATGAGCTTCCTCAAAATCACATGTTGGAAACTTAATTTCAATGTAACAGATGCCTCAGAAGGAAATGAGGAATATGGAAATTGAAGTAAATGCATTCTTGTAACAAAGTGACAAAGGATTTAGTTGAGTTGTGTCCATCCCTATGGGCTTCATGGGAGGTAAAGTTTAAGAATGATAAACTCACTGGGCATGGTAGAGCATGCCTGTAATCCCAGCAACTCCAATGGCTAAAACAGAAGGATTGTGAATTAAAGGCCAGCCTTAGAAATTTACAGAGACTTTGTCTTAAAATTAAAAAACAAAAATAAAATGTAAAAAAGGCAGAGGATGTTGCTCAGTGGTAGAGTGCTCCTGGGTTCCATTCCCAGTACTAAAACAAATAAAAAGAATTATGAACTAAGATATCTTATCTGGTAGAAGAAATTTCCAAGCACAATATTGAGGTGAGAGGGTACCAGGGATTGAACTCAGGGGTACTTGACCACTGAGCCACATCCCTAGCCCTATTTTGTATTTTATTAGAGACAGGGTCTCACTGAGTTGCTTAGTGTCTCGCTAAATTGCTGAGGCTGGGTTTGAACTCACAATCCTCCTGCCTCTGCCTCTTGAGCCACTGGGATTACAGGTGTGCGCCACCATGGCAGCCTCTACTCACAATACTGAAGGAGCTGTGGGCTTCTTTTAACTGCAAACAATAAAATTATAGAGACAAATGATGTAAGGTTTTAATTTATAATTAAAAAGAAAAGAGAGGGGCTGGGGCTGTGGCTCAAGCAGTAGCGCACTTGCCTGGCATGCGTGCGGCCCGGGTTCGATCCTCAGCACCACATACCAACAAAGACGTTGTGTCCGCCGAGAACTAAAAAATAAATATTAAAAAAAATTCTCTCTCTCTCTCTCTCTCTCTCTCTCTCTCTCTCTCAAAAAGGAAAGAGAATTATAAAATTTTGTATAATTCTCAGCTTGGCCATGTAAAGAATGAAAAAAGTAACTTCAGGAGAGGTTAGTAAAGTGTGCCAAGCTGCTAACTATGAAGATTAGTTTGCTTAAAGAGATTTAATATGGATAGAAGGAAGCCAGATTCTATTTATCATGACAAGAAGAGAGTAAAACTAAAATCATCTCAGAGATCTTCAAGGCAAACTAGAACTGTGAGGGCAAAATTTAAAGACAGGTACCCATGTGACCTCAGCATGTGATGCTGTGCAATGCCTCACATAACGGCTCCCTGAATTCTACTGCAGTGCTCCTCAGCCACCCCAGGAGTGGATCAAGGGGTCCCAGGTGCAACTTGAGCTGCATCTTTGTAAGGTACAAATAGCAGTTACTAGAAGCATCCACATGGCATTAATCCTGCAGACACACAGATTTTTCAGGCTGTGGGGCCATGACAACTCTGTCTAGATTCTAATGGATATTACAGATAGCTTAGGTGCCCAAACAGAGTTATCAGAGTGTCAGAGTGGCTATACAAAACCCCAACTAAGGCAATACCAAACAGAATACTGGGGTCAGAGCCAGCTTAGAAACTTGAGAACTGTGGAGTTATCAACATGTAAAACCAGCCTGGGAGAATTAGAGGCACAAGAGTCCACCCTGTGAGAACTGATGTTGGGACTGAGCCCAGCAAAGCTATGGGAGCAAGGAGCCTGAGGCCTTGTGGCCCAACTCCTACCACTATGTGTCTAGAAGGCAACACACAAAGTTAAATCTAATTCTGGAGTATTAATGTCTGGTTGGTTGTGCTGGGCATGGTGGCTCACACCTATAATCCCAGGAATCCAGGAGGTCAAGGCAGGAGAATCACAGTTGAAGGCCAACCTTGGCAATTTAGGGAGACCTTGTTTCAAACAGAAAATAAAAATGACTGGTTTCTGGGTATGGTGATGCACACCTATATTTCCAGTGGCTCAGGAAGCTTAGCCAGGAGGATTGCAAGTTCCATGTTCGCCTCAGCAACTTAGTGAGGCCCTAAGCATCTTAGTTAGACTCTCTGCAACATTTAAAAAAATAAAAAATAACAAGGGCTGGGGATGTTGCTCAGTGGTTAAGTGCCCATGGGTTCAATCCCTGGTATCACTCCCCAAATGACTGGGGATGTAGTTTGGTGGTAGAGCATACCTGGGTTCAATCTCCAGTACCAGAGAAAGGGTGGGTGGGAGAGAGAGTGAGAAAGAGAGAGAGAGAGAGAAGAGAGAGAGAGAGAGAGAGAAGAAGAAGAAGAAGAAGAAGAAGAAGAAGAGGAGGAGGAGGAGGAGGAGGAGGAGGAGGAGGAGGAGGAGGAGGAGAGGGAGGGAGGAGGGGGGGAGGGGGGGAGAGGGAGGTCATTTGCCTTCTTGAACACTTATTTGGACCTGCCACCCTTTTCTTCTTTCTCATTGCTCTCTTTTGGAATAGGAATATCTGTTCTGAGCCCGCCCCACCATTGTAATTTGGAACTAGATAACTTGTTTGATTCCAGAGGCTCATAGCTAGAGGGGATTTATCTCAGGATGAATCATGCCTTGAGTCTCACCCAAATCTGATTATATGTGTGTGTGTGTGTGTGTGTGTGTGTGTGTGTGTGTGTGTGTTTGGCACTGGGGATTTAATCCCAGGGGTGCTCTACAAGTGAGCTATACCCCCATGACTTTTTAATTTTTATTTTAAGGCAAGGTCACACTCAGTTGCTCAGATTGGCCTCAAACTTGCAATCCTCCTGCCTCAGCCTCCCTAGTTTCTAGGATTACAACTGTGTACTACCATCCCCGGCTAGCCCCATATCTGATTTAAATGTGACTCTGGTTTTTGAACTTCTGAGTTGGTGCTGGACTGTTAAGATTTGGGAATATCAGAATAGAATGTACATATTTTGCATGTGAGCAGGAAGTAAGTTTTGAGGGAAATGGTAGAATGCTGTGGTTTGAGTGTGATCTCCAAAAAAGCAAGTGTGAGAAACTTAACCCCCAATGCAAAAGCATTCACTGGGAGGTGGGACCTAATGGGAGGTAATGAGGCTATTAAGGCTCTGCCCTCATAAAAGAATCGGTGCTGTTATTGTGGGAGTGGGTCTGTTATAAGAGGGTGAGTTGAGTCCTCTTTAATCTTTCTTTCATACTCTTACTTCTGCTATGTGATGATGCAGCAAGAAAACACCTGCCAGATGCTGGCTTCTCAATATTGAAATTCTCAGCTTCCACAACTCTCAGCCAATAAATTTCTGGCTTTTAGAATTCACCTACTCTTGGGTATTCTTTTATAGCAGCACAAAGTAAAGTAAGGTAGGTTGTTCGTTTTTGTTATTATTGAGCTGGAGGAATTCTTTATATATTCTGAATATTTGCTACACTGTGGATTTTCAGTGTTCTCCAAGGCTTCGTTCCCAATGAGATGCTATTCAGAGGGGGTGAAAACTTTAAGAAGTGGGATCCAATAGAAGATATTTAGATCATTGGATATGTGCCCTTAAAAGGGATACTGAGATACCAATCTTTCACTCTTCCACTATTTTTTGTTGGTTTGGTTTGGTTTGGTTTGGTTTGGTTGTATCCCAGCCATGAGATGAAGAGTTTTGATCTGCTACATGTTCCTACCATGATGTATTGCCTCAGGCCCAGAGCAATAGACCTTAATGATCATAGACTGAAACATCTAAAACTGTGAGCCAAAATAAACCTTCTCTATATTATTTTTTCCCATTTTTTTTTTACTGAGGATTGAATCCAAGAGTCCTTGACCACTGAGATACATGCTACATCCATATCTCTCCCTTTTTAAAAATGTTTCAGACAGAGTCTCACTAAGTGACAGAGGGAGCTCTGAAACTTGTGATCCTCCTGCCTCAACCTCCTGAATTACTGGGGTTACAGTAATGCATCACCATCCCCAGCAACTTTTTCTCTTAAATTGATTGTCACAGGTATTTTTTACAGTGATGAAAAGCTAACACAGTAAACCCTTATCACTTATTTTCTTATTTTATTTTGAATGTTGTCTTTTCAGTTTCTTAATAATATTCTTTTGATTGTTTTTAATATCTTTATTTTGTTTATTTATTTTTATGTGGTGCTGAGGATAGAACCCAGGGCCTCACATGTGCTAGGCAAGCGCTCTACCGCTGAGCCACAATCCCAGGCCTTCTTTTGATTTTTTATTTTCCATATTTTAATTAGTGCATTATGATTGTACATAATGATGGGGTTCATTGTTATATATTTGTACATGGGCACAATATAAGAGTATAATTTGACCAGTATCATTCCCCAGTGTTTTCCTTTTCCCTTCCCTCCTCCCTCCCCCTGGTCTTTTCCCTCTTCTCTACTGATCTTACTTTGATTTTCATGAGATTTACCCTCCACATACACCTTTCTTTTCCTTTTTCCCCTCTTCTACATGAGAAAAAAACATAACAACCCTTAACTTTTTGAGTTTGGCTTATTTCACTTTACATAATGTTGTAAAGTTCCATCCATTTTCCTGCAAATGCCATACTTTCTTTTCTTTTCTTTCTTTCTTTCTTTCTTTCTTTCTTTCTTTCTTTCTTTCTTTCCTTCTTTCTTTTTGTACTGGGGTTTGAACCCAGGGGTGCTTAACCACTAAGCCACATCCCCAATCCTTTTTATTTTGAGACAGTGTCTCGCTAAGTTACCTAGGGCCTCACTAAGTTGCCAAGGCTGGCTTTGAATTTGCAATTCCTTCTGCCATGGCCACCTAAGCCACAGGGATTACAGGTGTGTGCCACCACACCAGCTTCATTTTCTTTATGACTACATAAAACTCCATTTTGTATATATACCAAATTTTCTCTCTTGATAATATCCTTTGTTGCATAAAAGCTTTAAATTTTGAGGAAGTCCAATTAATCTATTATTTTCTTTTCTTAAATTTGATCTCATTTCTAAGAAACCATTGTCAAATCCAAGACCAAGAAGATTTGCACTTATGTTTTCTAAGACTTATAGTTCTTACTTAGATTAAGAATATATATATATTTTATATATATATATATATATATATATATGAATGGATCAGCAATCTACGTAAGAACTTTATTATATATAATATATAATATATTAATATATATATAATTTTAGTTGTCAATGGATATTTATTTCTTTATTGATATGAAGTGCTGAGAATTGAACCCAGTGCCTCACACATGCTAGGCAACTGCTCTGCCACTGAGCCACAACCCCCACCCTGCTGATCCATTTTGACTTCATTTTTATACATGGTATCTCACTAAGTTCCTCAGGCTGGCCTCAAACTTTGGATTCTCCTGCCTAGGCCTCCTGAGTCACTGAGCTTACAGGTAGGCACCACCAGGCCTGGCCATAGTTGAGGATTTTCACAACTAAATTCACAAGGAATATTAGGCTTAATTTTCTTTACTTCAGATGTCCTTATATGGCCCTAGTATCAGGGTAAGGTTGGCTTCATAGAATGAGTTGGAAAGTGTTCCTTCCTCTTTTTTTTTTTGGAAGAGTTTGAAAAGGATTGGCATTAATTCTTCTTTAAATGTTTGACAGAATTTATCAGTAAAGCCATCTTGTTCTGAACTTTCCTTTGTTGTTATGCTGTTTTTAAACATTGATTCAATCTTTTTACTTGTTATACGTATATTAAGGTTTTATATTTTATTTTCAGTCATGTTAAGGTTTTATATTTTATCTTGAGTCTCCTCATGTTTTTAGAAATGTGTTCATTTTATCTAGGTTATTTAATTTGATGGTATATACTTGTTCATAGTATTATACTCCTTTTTATTTTTTAAGTTTGTTAGCAATGTATCCACTTTCATTTTTTATTTTACTTACATGTTATTCTCTTTTTGTCAGTCTGACTGCAAGTTTGTCAATTCTGTTGAACTTTTCAAGAAACTTTAAGTTTAATTGATTATCTCTATTGTTTTTGCAGTCTCTGTTTAATCTCTGGCCTTTATTATTTCCTTTCTTTTGTTAAATTTGTGTTTAGTGTACTTTTAAATTTCTCATCAACATGAAATTAGGTTACTAATTTGAGTTATCTTAATGTAGATATTTATAGCTATAGATTTCCCTCTGATTGGTTCATTTTATATGTTGTTTTCATTTGCATTCATCTCTAAGTATGTTCTAATTTCCATTGTGAATTCTTTTGTGACCCATTGGTTAAGAGCATGTTGCTTAATTTCCATATATTTTTTAAAAGTTTATAGTTTTCTTTTTATCATTGATTTCTTGCTTCATTCCATTGTAATTTAAAAAGATATTTTGCAGGATATCAATATTTTAAAAATTTATTGGGACTTGTTTTATGACCTAATATATGGTCTATTCTAGAGTATGTTTCATGTGTGCAGGAGAAGAATATATATGTGGTTGTTGCTGGGTGGAGACTTCTGTATATTTCTGTTAACTATTGATAATGTTACTTAAATCTTCTATTTACTATTTGTCTTCTGTCTAGATATTATATCCATTATTGAAAGTAGGGCATTTAGTCTTTCATTATTATGATTATAGAACTGTGCACTTTTCCCTTCAATTCTGTTATTTATCTCATATTTTTGGGGTTTAATTGTTTGATGCATATGTTTTAATTGTCATATATTCTTTTGAATGTGTGTCTGTGTGTGTTTGTGTGTACACGAGTGGTACTGAGGATCAATCCCAGATCTTTGTATATACTAAGCAAACAAGCAATCTATCACTGAATTCTATCCCCAGGCTTTGTTGTTGTTATTTAATTTTGAGATAGACTTGGTTAGTTGCCCAAGCTAGCCTTGAACTTGTAATATTCCTGTCTCAGCCTCCTGAGTAGCTGGGATTAATTAACCACCACACCTGTTTAATTATTATATTCCTTACGAATGATCCTTTTTATCAAAATATAACTTCATGGAGGGATCCAACATGGCGGCCGGCGAGGAAGCAGCGACTCCAACGTCTCCACTTTAACGGGATAAGAAAGACCCACCTGGACAGCTGCAGCCTACATACGGAGGAACTCCTAGCAAAATTCCCTTTAGAGGAGAGCAGCCGTGATCTGGTAGGTTTATTGGAAGTGACAATTTGTCCCAGAGAAGTGGATCTTGGGCGGCCACTCGGGCACAGAGGTCTAGTCCGCAGACATTAGCCACCCCGGCAAGGGGCTCCCCCGGGAGGCCTAGCTCTCCCTTTGCAAGCAGCCACCCCACCTGTCCGGTTCCTAACCACGTGGCCACAGCTAACCAGCTCCACAGGTGGCAACGCGGGTGCAGAAGTCAAGTCCCGGAGCCAGAAATCGCTTTTGCAAGCGGCGGTTACCCTGAACGGCTTGGGCCGCCCCGCCCGAACCCGCAGTGGGCCTCCGCCATCCGGGCTCCCCCTGAAGGCATAGCGCTCACTCTGGGAGCAGCTGCTTCTCCCTCCGGGTCCCTAACCACGCTGCCACAGATAACCGGCTTCACAGGTGGCACTGTGGCGGGTGCAGAAGTCAAGTCCCGGAGCGGCGGTTACCCTGAGCGGCTTGGGCCGCCCCGCCCGAACCCGCAGTGGGCCTCCGCCATCCGGGCTCCCCGGAAGGCATAGTGCTCGCTCTGGGAGCAGCTGTTTCTCCATCCCGGTCCCTAACCACGCGGCCACAGCTAACCGGCTCCACAGGTGGCACCTTGGCGGGTGCAGAAGTCAAGTCCCGGAGCCAGCAATTGCTTTTGCAAGCGGCGGTTACCCTGAGCGGCTTGGGCCGCCCCGCCCGAACCCGCAGTCGGCCTCCGCCATCCGGGCTCCCCCGGAAGGCATAGCGCTCACTCTGGGAGCAGCTGCTTTTCCCTCCGGGTCCCTAACCACGCGGCCACAGATAACCGGCTCCACAGGTGGCACCGCGGTGGGTGCAGAAGTCAAGCCCCGGAGCCAGCAATCGCTTTTGCAAGCGGCGGTCACCCTGAGCGGCTTGGGCCGCCCCGCCCGAACCCGCAGTGGGCCTCCGCCATCCGGGCTCCCCCGGAAGGCATAGCGCTCGCTCTGGGAGCAGCTGCTTCTCCCTCCGGGTCCCTAACCACGTGGCCACAGCTAACCGGCTCCACAGGTGGCACCGCAGTGGGTGCAGAAGTCAAGTCCCGGAGCCAGCATTCGCTTTTGCAAGTGGCGGTCACCCTGAGCGGCTTGGGCCGCCCCGCCCGAACCCGTAGTCGGCTGCCGCCAATTTCCAGCGAAATCGAGGGGCTCCAGACAGATTTACATCATGCAAAGTTCGGCTGCGGGAGCTCCTTTTCTCCGCACGGAGGGGCGCATAGCCTGATAGGCAATCGCCCTGCGGCTGGAGTCTGTGGCGCGCACTGGGGAGCGGCAAGGTGCCAGAGCGGGGGGAGCAAAGATACCTGCGGCCCACTGGAAAGACAGGCCAGGGGGTAAATTTCAAAAACACAACAGTTGCACCAAGCAGAAAGAAACTCGAGCAGTATGAAAAGACAAGGAAAGAAAGGACTACAAGCTATGCAGGTCAACTCAACATTAGAAGAGGTAATAGCTGCAACTGATGGAATGTCAGATAAAGAGTTCAGGATATACATGCTTCAGATTATCTGTAGTCTCAAGGAAGACATGAGACAGCAAAATCAGACAATGAAAGATCACATTGACAAACAAATCCAGGTAGTAAAAGATCAATTTCACAGGGAGATAGAGGTAATAAAAAACAAACAAATAGAAATCCTAGAAATGCAGGAAACAATAAACCAACTTAAAAACTCAATTGAGAATACTACCAGCAGAGTAGATCACTTAGAAGAGAGAACATCAGACAATGAAGACAAAGTATTTCAACTGGAAAAGAACATAGACAGCTCAGCAAGTCTGCTAAGAAACCATGAGCAGAACATCCAAGAAATATGGGACAATATCAAAAGACCAAATTTAAGAGTCATTGGGATACAAGAAGGCACAGAGCTCCAAACCAAAGGAATAAACAGTCTATTCAGTGAAATAATACGAGAAAACTTCCCAGACTTGAAGAATGAGACAGAATCCCAAATCCTAGAAGCCTACAGGACACCGAATATGCAAAATCATAAGAGATCCACACCTAGACACATTATAATGAAAATGTCCAACATACAGAATAAGGAGAGAATTTTAAAAGCTGCAAGAGAAAGAAAGCAGATTACATTTAGGGGTAAACCAATCAGGATAACAGCTGATCTCTCGACACAGACTCTGAAAGCTAGAAGATCCTGGAATAACATATTTCAAACACTGAAAGAAAATGGGTTCCAACCAAGAATCGTGTATCCGGCGAAATTAAGCTTCAGGATAGAAGATGAAATTAAAACCTTCCACGATAAACAAAAGTTAAAAGAATTCGCAGCTAGAAAACCATCTCTTCAAAAAATCCTTGGCAAAACATTACAGGAAGAGGAAATGGAAAATAACATTGAAAACCAACAATGGGAGGTAGGACAGTAAAGGGGGGAAAGTAGTCAAAGAGGATAACAAATCAGGTTTAGTAACATCAATAAATAAATATGGCTAGAAGAACAAACCATATCTCAATAATAACCCTAAATGTTAATGGCTTAAACTCACCAATCAAGAGACACAGGCTAGCAGAATGGATCACAAAACAAGACCCAACAATATGCTGCCTACAGGAGACGCATCTGATAGGAAAAGATATTCATAGACTGAAGGTGAAAGGTTGGGAAAAATCATACCACTCATATGGACTGAGGAAACAAGCAGGAGTGGCCATACTCATATCTAATAAAATAGATTTCAAACCAAAGTTAATCAAAAGGGATAAAGAAGGACACGTCATACTGCTCAAGGGACCCATACACCAACAAGACATGACAATCATAAATATATATGCCCCAAATAATGGCGCAGCTGTGTTCATCAAGCAAACTCTTCTCAAGTTTAAGAGTCTAATAGACCACCATACAATAATCATGGGAGACTTCAACACACCCCTCTCACCACTGGACAGATCTTCCAAACAAAAGTTAAATAAGGAAACTATAGAACTCAATAACACAATTAACAATCTAGACTTAATTGACATATATAGACTATACCACCCAACATCAAGTAGTTACACTTTTTTCTCAGCAGCACATGGAACCTTCTCAAAAATAGACCATATATTATGTCACAGGGCAACTCTTAGACAATATAAAGGGGTAGAGATAACACCATGCATCTTATCTGATCACAATGGAATGAAACTGAAATTCAACGATAAAAGTAGGAAGGAAAAATCAAGCATCACTTGGAGAATGAACAATAGGTTGCTGAATGATCAATGGGTTTTAGAAGACATCAAGGAGGAAATTAAAAACTTCTTAGAGTTAAATGAAAACACAGACACAACATATCGGAACCTATGGGACACATTGAAAGCAGTTCTAAGAGGAAAATTCATTGCTTGGAGTTCATTCCTCAAAAAAAGAAAAAACCAACAAATAAATGATCTCATACTTCATCTCAAAATCCTAGAAAAAGAAGAGCAAAACAACAGCAAAAGAAGTAGAAGGCAAGAAATTATTAAAATCAGAGCTGAAATTAATGAAATTGAAACAAAAGAAAGAATTGAAAAAATTGACAAAACTAAAAGTTGATTCTTTGAAAAAATAAATAAAATTGACAGACCCTTAGCCATGCTAACAAAGAGAAGAAGAGAGAGAACCCAAATTACTAGCATACGGGATGAAAAAGGCAATATCACAACAGACACTTCAGAAATACAGAAGATAATCAGAAATTATTTTGAATCCTTATACTCCAATAAAATAGAGGATAGTGAAGGCATAGATAAATTCCTTAAGTCTTATGATCTGCCCAGATTGAGTCAGGAGAATATAGACAACCTAAACAGACCAATAACAATAGAGGAAATAGAAGAAACCATCAAAAGATTACCAACTAAGAAAAGCCCAGGACCGGACGGGTATACAGCAGAGTTTTACAAAACCTTTAAAGAGGAACTAACACCAATACTTTTCAAGCTATTTCAGGAAATAGAAAAAGAGGGAGAACTTCCAAATTCATTCTACAAGGCCAACATCACCCTGATTCCGAAACCAGACAAAGACACCTCAAAGAAAGAAAACTACAGACCAATATCTCTAATGAACCTTGATGCAAAAATCCTCAATAAAATTCTGGCGAATCGGATTCAAATACATATCAAAAAAATTATACACCATGATCAAGTAGGATTCATTCCTGGTATGCAAGGTTGGTTCAATATACGGAAATCAATAAATGTTATCCACCTCATCAATAGACTTAAAAATAAGAACCATATGATCATCTCGATAGATGCAGAAAAAGCATTCGACAAAGTACAGGATCCCTTTATGTTCAAAACTCTAGAAAAATTAGGGATAACTGGATCATACCTCAACATTGTAAAAGCAATCTGTGATAAGCCACAGGCCAGCATCATTCTGAATGGAGAAAAATTGAAGGCATTCCCTCTAAGATCTGGTACAAGACAGGGATGCCCTCTCTCACCACTTCTGTTCAACATAGTCCTCGAAACACTGGCCAGAGCAATTAGGCAGACGAAAGAAATTAAAGGCATAAAAATAGGAAAAGAAGAACTTAAATTATCACTATTTGCAGATGATATGATTCTATACCTAGCAGACCCTAAAGGGTCTACAAAGATGCTATTAGAGCTAATAAATGAATTCAGCAAAGTGGCAGGATATAAGATCAACACGCATAAATCAAAGGCATTCCTGTATATCAGCGACAAATCCTCTGAAACGGAAATGAGGACAACTACTCCATTCACAATATCCCCCAAAAAAATAAAATACTTGGGAATCAACCTAACAAAAGAGGTGAAAGACTTATACAATGAAAATTACAGAACCCTAAAGAAAGACATAGAAGAAGACCTTAGAAGATGGAAAAATATACCCTGCTCATGGATAGGCAGAACTAACATCATCAAAATGACGATATTACCAAAAGTCCTATATAAGTTCAATGCAATGCCAATCAAAATCCCAACAGCATATCTTGTAGAAATTGATAAAAGAATCATGAAATTCATATGGAATAATAATAGACCCAGAATAGCAAAAACAATGCTAAGCAGGAAGTGTGAATCAGGCGGTATAGCGATACCAGACTTCAAACTATACTACAGAGCAATAGTAACAAAAACAGCATGGTACTGGTACCAAAACAGGAGGGTGGACCAATGGTACAGAATAGAGGACACAGTAACCAATCCACAAAACTACAACTATCTTATTTTTGATAAAGGGGCTAAAAGCATGCAATGGAGGAAGGATAGCATCTTCAACAAATGGTGCTGGGAAAACTGGAAATCCACTTGCACCAAAATGAATCTGAATCCATATCTCTCGCCGTGCACAAAAGTTAACTCAAAATGGATCAAGGAGCTTGATATTAAATCAGAGACACAGCATCTGATAGAAGAAAAAGTTGGTTATGATCTACACGCTGTGGGATCGGGCTCCAAATTCCTCAATAGGACACCCATAGCGCTAGAGTTAACAAATAGAATCAACAAATGGGACTTACTCAAACTAAAAAGTTTTTTCTCAGCAAAAGAAACAATAAGAGAGATAAACAGGGAGCCTACATCCTGGGAACAAATCTTTACTCCACACACTTCAGATAGAGCCCTAATAACCAGAATATACAAAGAACTCAGAAAATTAGACAATAAGATAACAAATAACCCAATCAATAAATGGGCCAAGGACCTGAACAGACACTTCTCAGAGGAGGACATACAATCAATCAACACGTACATGAAAAAATGCTCACCATCGCTAGCAGTCAGAGAAATGCAAATCAAAACTACCCTAAGATACCATCTCACTCCAGTAAGACTGGCAGCCATTAGGAAGTCAAACAACAATAAGTGCTGGAGAGGATGCGGGGAAAAGGGCACTCTTGTTCATTGCTGGTGGGACTGCAAATTGGTGCAGCCAATCTGGAAAGCAGTATGGAGATTTCTCGGAAAGCTGGGAATGGAACCACCATTCGACCCAGCTATTCCCCTTCTCGGTCTATTCCCTAAAGCCCTAACAAGAGCATGCTACAGGGACACTGCTACATCGATGTTCATAGCAGCTCAATTCACGATAGCAAGACTGTGGAACCAGCCTAGATGCCCTTCAATAGATGAATGGATAAAAAAAATGTGGCATTTATATACTATGGAGTATTATTCTGCATTAAAAAATGACAAAATCATAGAATTTGGAGGGAAATGGATGGCATTAGAGCAGATTATGCTAAGTGAAGCTAGTCAATCTTTAAAAAACAAATACCAAATGACTCCTTTGATATAAGGGGAGTAAACAAGGACAGGGTAGGGACGAAGAGCTTGAGAAGAAGATTTACATTAAACAGGGATGAGAGGTGGGAGGGAAAGGGAGTGAGAAGGGAAATTGCATGGAAATGGAAGGCGATCCTCAGGGTTATACAAAATGTCATATAAGAGGAAAGGAGGGGTAAGACAAGTTAATATAAATGGAAGAAATGATTTACAGTAGAAGGGGTAGAGAGAGAAAAGGGGAGGGGAGGGGAGGTGAGGGAAGGGGGGATAGTAGAGAATAGGACAGACAGCAGAATACATCAGACACTAGAAAGGCAATATGTCAATCAATGGAAGGGAAACTGATGTGATACAGCAATCTGTATACGGGGTAAAAGCGGGAGTTCATAATCCACTTGAATCAAACCGTGTAATATGATGTATTAAGAACTATGTAATGTTATGAACGACCAATAAAAAAAATATATAACTTCATATAACTTCATTTTTGTCTGTCATAACAGGTTTTAAATTATTGTCTATTTTGTCTAATATTTGTATAGCCATCTAGTTATCTTAAAGAGAGAGAGAGAGAGAGAGAGTGAGAGAGAGAGAGAGATTTAACATCTTTATTTTATTTTATGTGGTGCTGAGGATCGAACCCAGCGCCCCACGCATGCCAGGCGAGCACACTATCGCTTGAGCCACATCCCCAGCCCTATCTTTTGTTTTTTATTTACATGGAATGTCTTCTTTTATCCTTTTATGTGCAACCTAATTGTATCTTGCATCTTGAAAACAAAGTATGTGTCTTGTAGAATGTGTATAAATCATGTATATTTTAAAATTCTGCCAACCTCTTTGTTTTGATGGGCTGGTTTATGAATTTAATTTTAAAGTAATTATTATTAAGGAAAAAATTACTTCTATCTTTTTGGGGTTTTGTGTTTTTCATATTATTTTTGTTCCTTTTTATAGTGATCACTTTATTGATAATAAAATTTAAATTATATATTCTTCCCAATTTCTTTTAGCTCTTTGAACATATGCAATATAGTTTCTTTTAACACTGTCTCGAAAGCCAGGGTGTATACCTGTAACCATGGTAACTTGGGAGGCTGAGGCAAGAGGATTGCAAGTTTGAGGCCAGCCTCGGCAACTTAGCAAGACTCACTCAAAACAGGGCAGAAGATATAGCTCAGAGGTATTGCAACCCTGGGTTTGACCCCTAGTACTTCAAATAATTAAAATAATAATTAAAATTAATAATATTTTGTCTAGTAAATCCAATATTTGGACTTCTTTAGGAATGGCTTTTACATGTTTTTTGTTTTTGAGACAGGACCTTGTTATGTTCTCCATTTTGAGCTCAAACTCTTGAGCTCAAGCAATCCTCTGCCTCAGCCTCCCCAAACTGGGACTCCATGCATGCACTACCACACCCAGCTGGCATTTAATTGTTTAATTGGTATACCATAAATTCACTCTCTTTTCCTTCCTTCCTTTCTTCCTCTTGTGGTGCTGAGGATTGAACCTAGAGGCATACACATGCTAGTCAAGTGCCTTACCACTGAGCCACATCTCCAACTTTCCACCCTTTTAAAGTATACAGTCTTGTGGTTTTCAGTATATTCACACAATTGTGCAATCATTACCACTATTTAAAATTAGAACATTTTCATTACCCTAAAAAGAAACCTTGTTCCCTTTATCAGTCACTCCCATTTCCATCACTCCCCCTTCCTTAGCTATAGGCAACCACTAGTCGACTGAGTCTATGATTTGTCTTTTCTAAATATTTCAAATCAGTTAAATCATACATTATTTGTTCTCTTTGGTTTTGGTTTTTTACTAACTTCTTTCACTTAGTGTAATTTTTGCATGATACATCATGTCATAGCATGTATAAATAGTTCATTGCTTAAAAAAAGCTTTTTTGAATTATTTGACTGCGGATTTAGCTCAATGATAGAGTGCATTTTTAACATATGTGAGGCCCTGGGATTGATCCCCAGCACCACCAAAAAAAAAAAAATTGAAGTGTAAATATTGAGATAATGGTTGATGTACATGCATTTCCAAGAACTAATACAGAGATCCTCAATAATTGTCCACAGTTGGGCTGGGAATATAGCTCATTTGGTAAAGCACTTGCCTCACATGCACAAGGCCCTGTGTTCAATCCCCAGAACCATAAAAAAAATTGTCCACAGTTACCCACAATGATAACATCTTGCACAACTGTGATACAGTATGACAACAAGGATAGTGACATTGATATATTCAAGATATAGAACATTTCTATCACCAGGATCCCTTATATCATTCTAGTATAGTCACCTACCTCTATCTTGTCCTACCCCATTCTTAACTCATGACAACCACTAATCTGTTTTTCATATACAAATGATTCCCAATTTACAATGGCTTGACTTAACAATTTTTTAACTTTACAATAGTATTATGTATTCATAATATGTATTCAGTAATGCTTCAATTTTTGAATTTTTATCTTTTCCTGGGCTAGTATGATACTCTCTCAAGCTGCTTGGTAGTGGCAATGAGCCTAAACTCCCAGACGGCTACATGATCACAAGGGGAAACAACAAATGTTCTACAGTGTTCTGTGTTGCTAAGCTATGATAATTGGTAGGTTAGGTATAATAAATTCATTTTCAACTTATGACATTTTCAACTAATGGAGGATTTAGTGGGATACAACCCCATTATAAATTGAGGAGTATTTGCATGCAATTTTATCATTTTAAGAATGTTATATCAAATTGGGTGTGGTGGAGCATACCTGTAATCCCAGCGGCTCCAGAGGCTGAGGCAGGAGGATCGTGAGTTTAAAGCCAGCCTCAGCCACTGTGAGGCACTAAGCAACTCAGTGAGAACCTGTCTCTAAATAAAATACAAGATAGGGCTGGGGATGTGGCTCAGTGGTTGATTGCTCCTGAGTTCAATCCCCAGTCTCTCCCCCCAAAAAAGAATGTTATACCAATGGAGTCTTACAGTATGTATATTTTGGTATTAACTGTTTTTCACTTGGGATAATTCTTTGGAGGTTGGTCTGGAATGCACTGTGTGTCACTAGTTCATTCCATTTTATCGCCAAGTAGTGTTTCATGTTATTGATGTACCACAGTTGAATCACTGATGCATTAAAGGACATTTGGGTAGTTTAAAGGTTGGAACAATTTATGAAAAAAGCTATTAAGAACACTCATGTGCAGGTTTTCTAATGGAAAAAAAAATTTCTCCGAGATAAATGCCCAAGAGAGTAATTGCTGTGCTATTGTTAGAATGTACCCTTCAAAAAGCACATGTTGTGTTTTAGCCAGTTTTTTCACTGCTGTGACCAAAAGATCTGACAAGAACAATTTTTAAAAGTTTTAATTGTAGATGGACACAATATTTTTTTTCTATGTGGTGCTGAGAATTGAACCCCAGTGCCTTAAACATGCAAGGCAAGAGCTCCACCACAGAGCTTACAACCCCAGCCTTGACAAGAACAACTTTTTAAAAAATATTTATTTTTTAGTTTCAGGTGGACACAATATCTTTAGTTTATTTTTATATGTTGCTGAGGATCAAACCCAGTGCCTCATGCATGCTAGGCAAGCGCTCTGTCACTAAGCTACAACCCCAGCCTTGACAAAAATAATTTTAAGGAGGAAAATTTTATTTTGCACTCATGGTTTCAGAGGTCTCAGTCCATAGACACTCAACTCCATTGGTTGGGGTAGAACATCATGGCAAAAGTATGTGGCAGAGGAAAGCAGGTCAGGACATGCACCAGAAAGCAAAGAGAGAGACTCCCCTCAGCACAGATCAAATATATATACCCCAAAGGCATGCCCTCAATGGCCCACCTCCTCCAGCCACACCCTACCTGCCCACAGTTACCACACAGATAATCTTTATCAGTGGATTAAAATGCACTGAATAGTTAAGGCTCTCAATCATTTCACTTCTAAACTCTCTTGCATTATCTCACACATGAGTTTTCAGAGGGTACCTAATATCAAAACCATAACATGTTAGAAACTATGCTCAATGCAAAAGTGTTGGGAAGTAAAACTTAATGAGAGGTGACTAGGCCATGCAGATTCCACAATCACAATGGACTAATGTCATTGTTATTGAATGGGCTCATTATAAAAGGAGAAATTTGGCCTCCTATTACTGTCTCTCTTGCCCTTTCTTTGTTCCTTCATCATGGAATGATGCAGCAAGAAGGCCCTCACCAGATGCTGGCTGAGTTAGCTTTTCATCACTGAGATCAAAACCAGAACATCTTTGAGGAATAAAAGTTTATATGGGGTTCACACTTTCAGAGGTTCAGTCAGTGGCAGAACATAATGGCAAAAGGGTATGATAGAAGAAAGCTGCTCACCAAATGGCAACCAAGAAGTAGAGAAAGAAAGTGAGGTATCAGGGACAAAATACAAATCTCAAAGGTATGCCTTCCATGTCCCACTCCCTCCAGCCATGACCCATCTGGCTACAGTTAACTCCCACTTACTACATTCAAATTATCAATCCATCAAATTGATTAATCCCCTGATTATGTCACAGCTCGCATAATCTAATCATTTTACCTGTGAACATTCCTGCATTGTCTCACACATGAGCTACAGGTGGAGACCTCATGTCCAAACCATAACATTCTTCCCCTTGCCCCCAAAAGCTCATGCATATCTTACAATGCAAAATGCATTTAGTCCATCTCAAACAGTCCCCATAAAATTAATAGTTCTATCATTGCCCAAAAGTCCAAGTCCAAAGTCTCACGTAAGACTCAAGGAAAACTCTCGACCTTGCAATCCTATAAAGATGAGAAGCAAGTTACATATAATTGATATACAATGAACAGAGAAAACATTTCCATGGAAAAAAAAGCAGAAATATGGGCATAGAAAGAAGGGATGGGACCAAAAGAAGACTGAAAGTCAACTGGGCAAACTTTAGGTTCTGAAGCTTCACCTCCAGCATCTGGGACACATGAGATGTGAGGTCCAAAGGACTTGAACGGCCCTTTGAACCTAACATGGGCTTGTGAATTGTATCCCACATGGCCTTTCTTTTAGCCTGGATCTGTCTGCAGCCAACACTTTTCCTTAGTACACATTCCACATTACTAGCATCTCTTAAACCCAGGTGTCTCCACTACAGCTTCAGCTTCCTTCCCACAGCTGCATACATCGCCCTCTCATGTGCTGCCCACAGGCACATAAAACCCTGTTCCACTCTGCCTGACCTCTCAGGCCTTCTTTTGAAGCCTCCATATCTTCTAAATGAAGCACCCTGCATTCCTAGTAAACCAGCACCACATGGATGATGCCAAAGTCTGCTGCCAACTTGATCAGTGGTCTCTGAATGCTTGGGCAGCTGAGCATAGTAAACCAAATCCCTGGGAAATTATGCACCATTGTGTGAGCAGGGTGCCCCCAAGGTCTCTTAAATGAGTTTTCACTTTTATATCCTTGAGGTTGTGATGGGATGTTGATTATTGAGATAACTCTCCAGTTGTCTCTGGGCAAAGTACTTAGCTTCTCTTTAGTGCCAGTAATTTTTTTTACAACCACAACTTCCCTGGCCCCAATTTTAAATTGTTTCTTTGACTTGGAGTCCCATGATGGCTACAAACACCACCATTCAATGATTGAAAAGCCATCCAGCCTCTTAGCCGCCCTATAGGAGCACGTCCCCTGATACATCTCCAGGACCCTTCTGCTGGCCAAGAAGCTAGGGTGGCAGAGCCTTATTAAACACAAGTCTTCCTAGGGGCTGCTTCCAACAGTGAGCTCCAAAGAGATGACTTATTAAGTCTCCCCTCACAGCAATACCCATTTCACATGTTGAATGCTGTGTTGTCTTTACAGTTCCTCCAAGAGACTAAATGGTCCATCACCTTTAATTTCAGCTTTACAGAAAGTCTCAAGACATAGGCAAAATGTAGACAAGTTATTATTCATGATGTAACATGAATAATATCTAGTCCAATTCCCAATAAAGGATTATTATTATTATTATTATATTATTCAGGATGTAACATGAATAATATCTAGTCCAATTTCCAATATAGGCCTCATTCCCCTCTGAAACATTATGAGCAGTTTTTATTACCTACAGTTCTTTATGCATTCTGGTCTTCTTAGTTTCCACCAGAATTACCCATTAAGTTCTGCTTAAAGCATTCTCCAGCCTACACCTCCAAACTTTCCCAAATTCCCCCCACAAACTAGTTTCAAAGGCCTCTGTCAGTTAACATCAACTACCCTTTTCTTCCAACCAATTTTTGTATTCCCTCTATCTTCAGCAAGCACTTTAGCAGGTTCAGTACATCAAGCTTGGGCTTTCCAGCCTCCTGAAACATAAGTCAATAAATTCGTATTCATTATAAATTACCCAGTATAGTATTCTGTTACAGCTGCATAAAATAGACTAAGACATGCTGGACTATACTGTAGTTGGAGACAGAAGGAGAAAGGAGGAGGTGGGGAAGGGGAGGAGTAAGAGGAGTAACTATTGAATTTTTTTTTCAGATTGTTTTTATCATCATGCATTCCCACTAATAATGTCTGTGTCATTCAGTTTCTTTACGACCTTCATGGACTCACTTTCTTCACATCCTTGTTTATTGTCACTGTTTTTTATTTTAGCCATTCTAATAGGTGTGCAGTTGTGTTAACATTGTGTGACCTGAGTTACTTCATGATGTCTACTTCAATGAGACTAATGTGAATGTTCATGTATATAAAGTGTTTGGCACAATTAGAACTGTTAACTATGATTATTATATAGGTACAGATGGCATGGTCCTCACCCTCAAAATGGTTATAATCTCATGGAGAACAAAGACATGGAAACAAATAATGTTAATCCAGATTGCTAATCAGAGGAGTCATGATTCAGAAATTCTGTGACCCCAGTCTAGGGATAGAAACTGCTGAGGAAAAATTTCACAGTAGAACTGATACTCAGCTAAGACTTGAAGAATAAGTTAGTTTAGCTAAGCAAAAGGAAAGCTGGCATGGATGCACTTCAGGCAGAAATTACAGATAAAGAATACTGTGGTAGACAGAAGACGATTAAAATGGCTATAGGTCAGCTATGGCCATAGGGAGAAACCTGACACAAGGCTGGGGAGGAGGTGGTGAGGAATTAAACAAGGACTCACAGGCTACAAAATAGAGTTTGGACTTCACCCTGTCAGCACTGGAAAGCCATAGAATGCTCAAGAATGTCTTTGGCTAATGAGGGGACTTTGGTGACACCACTCATATCCTAGGTTTTCCTGCTCAGATGCCTGCTGACTCCTTCCTGGGTCCCTGGTGGGCTGGATATGCTCTTTTTCCAAGGGTTTCTGTTACCAAAAGCTTGTTACATATTAGGCATATTTATAATTCCTCTCTAACCCATCACCAAACAAAGCCCAAACATGGCCACAAACACTTAATTCATCACATATCAGTTCTTATTAAGACAATAAATGCAGACTTTCATTTTTTAACTCCCTACTTGAGTTTGCCCTTATTTTCCCCGGCTTCCCCTAGGCTTTTTTGATTTCTACTTTTGTTCCTGCTCTGGTGAAATTCAGAAAGCCCTAGATTAGGAGCTGGAGGTGTAGAGGTTTAGCTTAGTGGTAGTGTTCACCTAGAATGCTTAAGGCCATAGATTCATGAGGGCCAGGGGGCTTGGACTGAACAGGACATTTGCATTCCAGGCCTGGTCTTCCCAGACTGACTATTACCTTGGGCAAGCCTCTTCTCTATCTGAGTCTTAGTTAGATGCTTGTCTGTACCAGGAAAGCATGTTGACCTTAATTTCCCAACATTCTCTACAACTTTTTGCCATAAAAAAATCTTTTCATACTTGTAGTTTCTAATGGCACATTCTCATGCAAATCTCATGGGTTTCCATTTTATTAAGAAAGGGGGTGGGAATAGAGTTCAGTTAGAGTGGAAATGCTTAATACCACAAAAAAGTCTTGGTTTCAGAAGGATGAATTATGTTCTCAAGGTCATAAAACAATTTAGGGTCAGAGTTGGGCCTTAAACCTACATGATCTGATGCCTTACCACCAGACCATTCACTCTTTTTTCACCCTTTTGATCAATTACTTTTATTCACCTCCTTACTTTCTCCAACGGAACCGTATAACTTTCCCCCTATCAAATGAAAATTTTTTTGCTACATTTTTATATTTTTGTCCAGGGATCCAAAAATCTTTGGCCTGTCGAAGGTACTGAGAAGAAACAGTCTGAGAAGCATGCAAAAAAAAAAAAAAAAAAAAACAGGAAGAAAACAGGTTCTTCCCATTGTCCTACACTGCCACCCAGAGCCATGGCAGCAATGCCAGGTAAGTACCTTAGAAACATAGATGATAAACAGATTAGGATGTCCCTGCCTATATGCAATTCAAAAATTTTAAAACAACAACAACAAATCAGTGAAATCAGGGTGAAGAAATACATTGTTCTCATCCTTCTCATGACAACAAATTCAAAGTGTTTAAAAATATTAACTAGGAAAACATTCTCAATTTGAAGGGCTGATTTTTTGTGCACTTCCTTTTTTGCAATACTGTGGATTGAACCCTGAACCTCATGCATGCTGCTTAAGTCCTCTACCACTGAGCTACAGACCCAGCCCAGAATACATGTTTTGAAATTATGTCTGTATATTTGCAATACATGATGGATATGAATAACTGATGATATCACTATGAAAATATGGGGGCTGCTTGGGCTTACTGCCATTCTTACTTGGGACCTATGTGTTTCCTCTGGTGTTCCTGTCAGCAACCTAGAGGCACTGGACTTCAGAGAGACCACCTCCAGAGTCTAGCCCAAGGCACCAGCCTCAGAATGTTGGCTTAATGCAAGGATCTAGGATGGTGGAGAAGTGCTAAGGAGTAATATTGACCAAATTATATTGTTATATTTTGTGCATTTGTTATTATATAACAATAGATCCCATCATTATATACAACTATTAATGCACCAATAAAAATGTGGAGAAAAAAAAAAGATTTAGGATGAGCAAGGTACGAAGGCTACCTTTTTTTCTGACCCTTTCTGGCTTCCATGGTCCCTTGCTCTTTGCCTCTCACTCTGTCCATCTTTTTTTCTATTTTTCTCTGATTTTATCTTGTCTTCTCTATTCCTCCCTATCTTTCAATCTTTCTTTTTTTGCCCAGTCACTCAAACTCTGCTTTTTTTTCTGTTTTTCTCTCTGCCACTCTCTTTCCTTCAATCTTTTTCTAATATTCCATTCTCTTTCTTTCTTTTGTGACCTACATGGGTGTGTGTAATCTCAACTTCTCCCTATGTCTCATTTTCTTTCCTGTTCCAAGGCTCACGGGGACCTTCAGAGAGAATAAGCTGCTCTCTCTGTAGAGAAGTTAGGGGTGGAGATTTAGGGCTAAATTTGAAAGTTTCAGTTAGGGAAGAAGGAGGGAAAACTGGCTTATTCAGTCAGGGGATGGAGCCTGGGGTGGGAACTTGGCAAAGACTAAAAGTTCCAACGTTCAGTCTGTGTTCTGGCCCTGCAGTCTCTGACTGAAGCCTTGAGGCTATTTTTAGAAGCTTTCAAAATATCCCAGAAGGCGGCATCTACCCCCTCCATTCAGCCTGGGATGCTGGAGGATTCATTGAAGATAGAATAACTGAGGCCTGTCCTATACTCTTCCTCATTTCCACTAGCCACTGTGAAAACCATCCTAACTTTGTCCCAGATTTGAGCACCACGGAGGAGAGGGAAGGTAGCAGTAGATGATGAGCCATGCAGAGATGGGAAGGGGTGAATAAAGTGCCTCAAATCCCAAGATCCCAAAGCATCCTGGAAGGGATTCTAGAGGTCAGCTAGTCTTGCTCCCTCAATATTTATATGTGATGACTAGAAAGGGCACTATTAATATCTTTCAAGAAAGAAGGCAAGAAAGAAAAGAATCTCTTAAAACCATTCCTTCACCTCTGCCCTAGTTTACTGTCTCTGGTAGGGATTATAGCAACAGTTTGGTTTCTCTGCCTCCAGTCTCTCACTGAAAATCTAGTTTCCACCCTGGCCAGAGAAACCTATCATATTTTTGGGTGGGGTGGAATTGGAAAGGCAAATTTGACTGTGTTACTCCAACTTAGAGTCTTCACTAGATCCTCAGTATCTACTGGATAAAATCCTAAATCCCTTACCTGGAAGGCAAACCCATTTGTGATTTTGCTCCTTTTACAAACTTCTCTGACTTGATGTGTTTTCCTTTGGGACTTTCAAACTCTGATATTCTCCCAAACCAACCTTATATTCCCTCTTTTCTCTCTCCTCTCTTCTCTCTTCTGTCTTCTCTCTCTCTCTCTCCTCTCTCTCTCTAATTTTTTTAAGTTAATACATGCCTATGGGTAGAAATTCAAACAAATTGTACAGTGAAATAAAAAGTAAAACTCCTCCAGTTTTCTAGGCCCTATTCCCATCCAAAGATAACTATCTCCCCAAGTATTCTCCTTTATCCCTTTCACAGTGATTCAGCCTAAAACATATGAGCTCCCAAATAAGGACTTTGCCCTTGTTACTTCCTCTGTCTGGAATGATCTTTCCCCAGATATCTTGCTTCTTCCCTCAGTTCCTTCCTGTCTCTGCTTAATTGTTGCCTCATTGTTGAGGTGTTCCTTGACTTACCTTATCTAAATTTGCAACTTCTGCCACATCTCTTATCTCCTTCCTTGCTTTATTAATTAGCATTTATCATCATCTAACATACTATATATTATACTAATTTTATTGATTTATTATCTGTCTCATTCACTAGGACATATATTCCATGAGGGCAGTAATTTTTCACCATGTCTATCTCCCTAATACATGATTGAACACATGCTACATCATGGGTTTTAAATAAAATATATAACTGATGTTCAACAGTTATTAACCATAAATTCTCTTGGGTAGTTCAGAATGTTTCTGGATTCTATTCTGATCAATTCATTTGGTTCTTCTTTCTTTTTAAAATACAATTCTGTAAGTTTATGTATACTCTCACAGTTCTGGTTGTTCCCTCTGCCTAGCATGAATTTTCCCCTCACTTGTCTATGTGGAGAATTCCCTCTTTTGTAAAATCTTTTCTACTACTCCAAGTCTGGATTAGATATCCTCCTACATTCACCCACAGTCTCATTGCCATTTTTTTCTATTACCTCATGCCTGGATCATCAATTTACACATCAATCTTTCCTGTAAACTGTAAGCAACCTGAGGGACCAGGAATTATTAATGGTGGTATCTATGCTTAACATAGTCCCTGCCATTTAGTAGGTGAAAGGAAAGCAAGGAAGCAGGAGATGGGCGAGTGAGAAATGAAAGATGGAGACCAGGCAGAGATATACAAGAATTTATTTGTCAGAGCTGACAAATAAAGGTCATCTCTCTATAGGAGAGAGGCAAAACAGGCTTGGGGTTTGGGACTTTTATGGGGCAGGCTCAGGGATTAGAGCCTGATGGGTCCTAATGCAGGCAATTGAGGGTGGGGTTGGTATGAGGGAGTGATAAGCCTTTCTCAGAAATGCCCTTGGGCGGAAAGTGAAATTTTTCCTTAAAATGGCCATCCAGATGCTAACCAAGGACCTTATAGTAGGAGCAACCATAATCAGACAGATGTGGATTTTAATCCAGCTTTGTCACTTCCAAACTGTGTAACCTTGGACAAGTCACTTTATCTCCTGAATCTTGTAATATAGGCATCATAATATTCAGCATATGGAGTTGTGGGAGATAAAATAACTCCACATGCATAATGTGCTACAACAGCCAGGTGTGGTAACTCACCAATGATTCAGGAGGCCCAGGCAGGAGGATCACAAGTTTAAGATCAGCCTCAGCAACTTAATGATACCCTGCCCCAAAATTAAAATATAACTCAGTAGTAAAATGACCCTGGACACAATCCCTAGTACCAAAAAAAGTGCTGTATCAAATGTATAGACCTCTAGTTACTTCACTTGCCCCTCATGAGGGAAGTAGGACAGCATATGAGCATCCTTTTTCAGGAGAACCATCAGAGGTCCTGAGATGTGAAAGTTTACTTTCCTAGATGATAGGGTAATTAAGTGGCAGATCCAGTATCCAAATCTGAATCTTCCAGATTGGAAGCTTGTTCTCTACCTGGGAAGTAGAAACAGTATAGACTGCAGGGCTTCTGGCTCCTAAGCCATTATGTAGGTAATGTGTGTGGCTCATAGAGAAGACTAGCACCTCCTGGACTGCATGGCTAGCTTCACTGAGGGAAGTAGAGTACAGGTCCAGCCTCTCCTTAGCCCTGGGTTGCTTGGCTACGTCAGCTTCTTAACCAGTGAGAAAAGAGGCAGTCCATATTGTGTGAGGTTGGAAGAAGAAGAAATTTAAGAGCTTTCTTCTAGGAATGGCAGCTGAAGGCTGGGCCTTCTCTAAGGGGAATTTTGAGAGGAAAGGAGATCATAAGAACTGCTGCACATAGTGCCTACTGTTTGCCAGCCACTCACTTGTGTGTCTATTAATTCACATAATAAGCATCTACTGAACGCCTGCTTTCCAGGTGCTTTCCTGGATGCTGGAGGAACAGCAGTGAATGAGACCAGAGGGGGAGGACAAAAGTAGCAAATAGGTGATAACTACAAAGAACTCATGGTAGTCCTTCATTTTATGGAGAGGAAATTGTAATTCAGACTGTGAATATGAATTGCCCATACCACACAACTACTGTTGGGATCCAAATGTGAAGATTTGTTCAGTTTATTTTTTAAAATTTTTATTTTTTTTTATAATTTTTTTTTACAGTACTAGGGATTGAATCCAGGAGCTCTTGACTACTGAGCTTCATCCTTAACTCTTTTTTTCTTTTTAGACAGGATCTCAAAAAGTAGTCCAGGCTGGCCTCAAACTTGTGATCCTCCTGCCTCAGGCTCCTGAATCTCTAGGATTACAGGCATGAACCACAAACTCAATTTTGCTCAACTTTAACCTGGTATTTGGCCAGGGATACAGCTCAAGGGTACAGCACTTCCTAGCATGTTTGAGGCCCTGGTGTGAAAAAACAATACTGAAAAAACAGACAAAAACAAAACAAAACAAACCTACTATTGTTTTGGCTATACTGTTCCACCTCTCTGAATTGGCTGCCTCCAAATCATTTTTTTTCTATTGCTTTCAGCCTTCACAATGTCATCACTAGAAAGGCACTCCTGTGGGGTAACACTTCTTCAAGAATTCCCTATTAACATGTCAGAACAGCATACCTTGGAAATATTAGCATATTTCAGTTTACAATTTTAATCTAGCAGTCACCTAGCAGGAAGCAAATGGGATTAGGTAACAGATGGTAAGTTTTGGTGGAAGGCAAAGGAGGGAAGAGGAAATGTAAAGTAGCTGAGAAAAGGGTCTAAATGTACTAGAAGAAAATATAGGACCTGGGAGTGTAGGTCAGTGGTACAGTGCTTAACTAGCATGTGCAAGGCCTTGGGTTCCACCCTCAGCATCACAAAAAAATCTACAAAAGAAGAACTATAAACCACTAACAACATGAAAAGACACTTAATCTCAGTAGTAATCAAATAATAAAATAAATACAATTTTTTCAGTCTAGTACATTGGCAGAGATTTAAATGACTGATGATACCTGGTGTTGGTGGGCATGTGGAGAGAAAAGTACTTATACACATTGTAAGTTATGCAATGTAAATTAGAAAAAACTATCTGAAGGTTGGTTGACCACAGGTGTCAAAATTCATTTTTTACCCTTTTGCCCACTAAGGAATAAATGTGGATGAGTGTATAGAGATATATGCATAAGTATATAGAGATATATCACAATGTTTTTTTGACAGTGCAAAACTAAAAACAACCCACGTATCCTTTGATAGCAGAATGGGTAAATAAGCTATAATACATCCATGCAATGAAACACTATGAAGCTACTTAAAATGGTGAAATAGACCTATATTGATACAGAAATGCCCCCAAAATACTTCTGAATGAAAAAAAGCAGTAAAACAGCATGCAGAATGTAAATTATTGTGTGTGTGTCTGTATAGAGTATTGATTTAACATTCCAGCTGCCATCTTAAATGTTAACCACCATCTTATGAGATAAGTTTTGCTTTCCTATTTCCTCTTACCCAACTCCCCCCACCCCCCTTAGTGACCTATGACATGGTACCATAACCCTAAGCCAATCCCAGAAAGACACAACCCCTCGACTCTGGAAAGCCCCATGGTGCTATCGACCTAAACTAACCCCATGCTATTCCCCACCGACCTAGCTCTGACACAAGCACCGTCCCCCTCCGGCCTATCCTATAGTGCCACAGCCACAACTACAACTTCAAACCCCTACCCCATAAAAGCTGAACACCCAAACATCTCAGGGCCTCTCTCCATCTATGGAGAGATGTGCCTTTATTTGTTAGCTCTGACAAATAAACTCTCCTGTGTATTTCTGCCTGGTCTCTGTCTTTTATTTTGCTTGCCCATCTCCCAGTTCCTCACTTTCCTTTCAGTGTGCACATGCACACACATGTGAATTATCCTAGACAATATTAATAGAAACATCATTTCTAGAAGAAGGGAGGTAACATTTCATTTCTACATCAGGCAGTTCTCCAGGGTCCAGCTTTGGGCACAGCATATTAAAAGGTACAAAGATAAGTGACAAATTGGAGTCTGTCCAGAAGGAAGTGAGTAGGCTGGGAGGGAGTGGAACCTGAGTCAGGGAAACAGTTGAAGGAGCTGGAGCCAGAGAGGATTGAAACCCCAAGGAAATTTATTTTGATTTACATAAAAGAAGCTCTTTGTATGGCTCAGGTCTTCGTGATTAAATATGTCTAGCTAGGGATGAGGAGTGAGTGAGTTTCTCACTCAGGAAGTGTGTTAGGAGAGGGTCAGGGAGTCAGTTGGATGACCCCTAAATCCCTTTCCTTTTAGCTTTCAGACTTGACAAATGTTGTATACTTGCACTGCCTGCCTGAGACTGATGAAAAAGGCAAAGATAGGGGGGCCAGGAAATAAAGCCCATTGGAACCTTCAATGAGTTAGAGCAAAGGCCACAGTCAACTTGATTTTCTACCCTCAACCCCTTAAAAAGATCCCCCATCTCCCTGCCCTACCAGCCCCTCCCTCTCATGGCCTCTGAATTGTAGAAAAGATAGGACTTCTACCACAGCTTGGAACTCCCCCCCTTCCCCTCCCTCTGGGTCAGAGTTTAAATTGGCTCTACTATTAGGCTGAATAGGTAGGTGGTTAAGTAGGTGGTGTGGTTCCAAGGGCACTAGACCTACCCCCCTGTTTCAAGATATCTCCTCAAGGTCTGATTTTTCATTAGTGCTCTGTCCTTTGAATCTTGAATGCTTTCCAAAATTCCTTTGCAAAAATGCCAATAATTCCGGGAAGGGGATCACCTTAAGCTGCCAGGAAAAGGGAGGGGTGGGGAAGGGCTCTGCATTCTGCAAGGGCCTCTTTTGAGTGTCTAGAGGAAGTTTTGTAGGCTGGTAGGCTGGGCAAGGAAGGAGGGGAGGAGGCCCTTAGGGAGGAGTTTTCTATCCAGGGGCCCAAGTATTCTGTGGTTAAGGCTTAGAATGGTTAGACTCTGTAGTTCCTAGGCCTGCCCACACATTAGAATCACCCAGAGAGTTTTTAAAAATATTGATGCCCAGACTTCACTCAAGCCAGAAGGTTCCAATTTAATTGGTCTGGGGTGGGATCTGGGTATAGTTATTTTTGTAAAATCTCCCAAGTGATTCTAATGTTCAGCCAGGACTGTGAGCCACTAAACCAAGAGAAGCTCAGACAGATGCAATCTAGCCTGAAGGAGAAGAAATAGGGGCTGGGTAAGCTTCTTGATTCCTTGTAGGGCAGGACCTATAGAAAAGGGAATGGTACTACTCCCCTGTCCCTCCAAGTACCAGCCCCTGCCTCAAGGATGATTGAGGGCTAGTAGGTTAGTTAATTTCCTGGTTTTAATATTAAAAATTCCCACATCCCTGGAAAACTGGAAAGATTGATCATCTTACAGAGGGCGACTGTAAGTATTTAAATCTTAAGTCATCTGAGCTCTTATTGGGATAACCACCTTTCCCCTCCCTCAGTTTTCTCTTCTGTAAAATGGGACTAGTCTTTAAACACTCATTCTGCCTCTCTCCTGGCTACTGTAAAATGGAATAACATTAGTGAAGGGGCTCAGTGATTTGTGAAGCACTGAACCCACTTCTAGATGAAATGTTATAAATAATGAGCAAAACCTGACAGACTGAAAAGATCGTAAGATGTTTGTCAGTTAAATCTGTAAAGTCCACTGTAATGGCAGACTAGCTTTCATTTATCCTTTTCTTCTTCTCCTATGGGTTACTTTACCTCTTCCCCCAACTTTAAAAAAATATTCTAGGATATCAGGAGGTCTGGGATGTGGCTCTAGCATGTGCAAGGCCCTGGGTTCCATCCTCAGTACCATAAATAATAATAAATAAACAAACAATCCTAGGATATCAGGGATCAAAGGGACAACAGGCAACTTTCAGTCCTATCCCACCATCAAACAGATAGATTGAAACCTAGAAGGTAAAATAACTGACCCAAGATCATATAGTTCATTAGGGGCAGAACTGAGGTTCAAACTCGACATAACTTAATGCTTAGCCCCTTCATTGCAGAGTTGTGTATTACTTCTCAAGCACTGCTCTGACCCCCATAAGCCCATATGTCCATTTGGGGGTATTGTATTTAACATCTCCTACAAACATGCTCTCAATACAAAGAGAAAAGGGACTATGGGAAGCTCAGCATGGGGGAATTTAATCCAGCTTAAGGCAACTGGCTATGGTCAGGGAAGACTTCTCAGAAGAGATGAGCTGAGACTAGAAGAAAAGTAATAGTTCTTCAGGTAAGCAGAGAGGGCCAATGGAGGAAGGACATTCTAGGCAGTGGAAACTGCATATACAATGGCCTATAGGAGTAAGAAAACATAGTTTTTTTCACTCCACTACAGCATTTGGTATAACTGAAAGTCAGGGCTTGGGTAGACAGATAGGAGATAAAACTGGTCATATTTACCCTGATTCTGGACTTTAGCCTGTAGGTGTCAGAACACCATTGAAAAGTTTTAAACTAGGATCAGATATTTGATGCTATTTAACCACTTGTAACTCCAGGGCAAACAGAGAGGGATTAACAAAAACAATGGGAAAGTTACAGAGCACCCTCAATCTCAAAACACAACTAACACACTCCTGGCCCAAACCTCTGAATACTGGAGCTGACGCCTAGCCCTGACTCATCCTTGGGATACTGGGCTGGGAGGAGGTCCAACCCCACCCTCTCATGTCTGGGCTGAGTCTAGGCTGAGCCATGTAGACTCTGGGCCCAGGCTGTCAGACCTTCAGGCCATCCCTCTCAGAATGTGCTTCTCAGGCTGGTCTGGGCAGAATCCTCGAACCTGGCAGGGACCAGTACCCCAGGATCTCTGTTGTGGTTCTTGTTCTCATATATATCAGTGCTGTTTTTTTTTTTTTTTCAGTCTTTTCTCAGGTTTCATGTAATAATCCCTTGTACTTCCAGGTTCCCATAACAGAGTTCTCTTTCTTTCTAGCCCATGGAGTTTCCCTGAATCATGTTCTTGAGGGAAGTGGGTGTCCAAAGCATTGTGGCAGCACAGAGAAGGAAGAGAATTTGGATGAGTTGTGAGGCTGAGGGTGGAGTAGCTACACAGAAAAAATGACACTTAACTTGGGTTGTGAAGGTGAGTAGGAGGTGGTCAGGTGGAAAAAGATTATAAAACTGAGGCACAGAAGGCTTGAAGGCACAGAATTTTGAACTTACATGGGAATGCTTAGTGGCTCCAAGAGAGACGACATACATGGTGTTGAAAAGGAGAACAGGCATAGGGAGGAGACTTGAGAAAAGACTACTCAAGGGTCTCTTGAGAATCACCACCTTGATACTTCATGGGTACCTCAAATTTACTATGTCTAAAAATGACATCATTTTCTCCCTACTTCCATAAATGAGTCCTCTCCTAAGACTCCAAATCTCTGAGCCTTGTTTATTCTACTTCATTTAATCTGGCTCCAATTTATTCTCTTCTCTCAATTCCTGATGCTACTGTCCAAATCTATAGCTGAAAAGTGAGCACCTCTAGGTTAAATCCCCAGTACAAAATATAACAAAACAAAAATCTTAATATTATACACAAAGCCATTTATGAACTTAGCACCTCTTATTCATTTGTACTTACTGAGTACCAACTATATTAAATGCCAAGCACTGTACTGGGCACTGAAAGTGAATATCTATCAATACCAGACAGTTCTTATTCTCATGGAATTTATGGGCCACTTATAGAGACAAACATTAATCAACTCAACAGTCAATTAAATGTATACTTACAAACTCTGGTAAATTCTCTTAAAGAAGGGTGGACAGATCTTTAAAGATGTGACAAGTGTCCTGATACGTGGCAGGGTTTAGAGAGTTCCACAATAATTGATTTTTGAGGGGCTGGGGTTGTAGCTCTGTGGCGGAGTGCTTGCCTAACATGTGTGAGGCACTGGGTTCAATCCTCAGAACCACATAAAAATAAATAAAGTAAAGGTATTGTATCCATTTACAACTTAAAAACATTTTAAAACTGATATTTGATTTAACCAAAGGGTTGGATTAGTGTTAATTAGGTAAATAGTGGGAGTGGGGAAGCATGTGCCTTCTCAAGAATAAATAGTATACAAAGATCTTCTTGGGGGATAGGTTGGAAGAAGCATGACACACTTTAGAAACAGAAAGAAAGGTAGTGTGGCTAGGAGGCAAACACCAAGAGGCAGAGTTGGTTGAGACATACACTAGAGAAATAGGCAGAAACCAGATCATAAGATAATTTCCAAGGCCATGACAAAGATTCTCTGTTTTTCATCAGAAGAGCAAAAAGAAGGAGCCATTGAATTCGTTTAAGTTGGACAATGACACGATCAGATTTACATATTGAAAAGATACCTCTGACTGCATTGTGGAGAATGGGTTGGAGGAGTGCCAGAAAAGATGTGGGGAAATCAGTTAGGAACCTGCTGCAGTTATCCATATGAGTTGACTGGGACCAAGGTATTTAGAGTGGAGATGGAGAGAATCAGGCAGATTTGAGACTTACTGAGGAGGCTCAGTGATAGGAATTGGCAATAGGATGAAATGGGGGTGAGTGGGGACAAAGGAGGTATTAAGGATGATTCTTAGTTTCTGGAAGGAGATAGGTTTGAGAGGGAAGATCAGAAGAATTTTTGCAAATGCTGAGATGGAGGCATCTGTGAGGTGGGACATATTTGTTACATGGACCTGGTCCTCTAGCTTCATCAGTCTGCTTTCAGATCTTTACATTTCCAAGATCTCTCTTGCTTCCTTTACAATTAGATATTGTTCCTTCTGCCTGATGCACCATCTTCATTTATTCCCACAAGCCTCCCTTTTCCCCTTTCTAGGAGAAAAGTGTCTTTGTACATTTATACTGCTATTACTAACACAGAAAGCACTCAATATAACAAAATACCTCAGACTGAGTAATTTATAAAAAACAGAAAAATATTTTTCATAGTTCTGGAAGCTGGAAGATCACAGTTCAAGATCATAAAGCCAGCAATTTCAGTGTCTGGTGATTGCCTGGTCTTTACCTTTAAGATAGCACCTTTAATGCTATATCCTCATAGGCAAGAGAGGATGGAAGGGCAAAAAGGAACCTAATTAATTCCCTTCATCTTTCTTATAGAGTTATTAGTCACCTTCATGATGAGAGGGCCCCATGACCTAATCACCTAAATGTCCCTCCTTTTAATATTGTTCTTGGGGCAATATGCTCTTGGGGGCAATAATTATGTTTCAACATGACTTTTGGAGGGAATACAAACATCAAATCACAGACAAAAGAACAACTAGGGGAAAGTCTCCAAAGTGTATGAATAGGCAGCGTGAGTGTGTGTGTGTGTGTGTGTGTGTGTGTGTGTGTGTGTGAGAGAGAGAGAGAGAGAGAGAGAGAGAGAGAGAGAGAGAGAGAGAGAATATACAACAGCCAAGAGAATATAGTAGTCGAAAGTGTGGGACTGACTGGCAGTGTAAATAAGTGGTAGAATGCAGGTTTAGTGTGTATGCATGAGGTTCTAGGTTCATTGCCTAGCAACGAAAACGAAATAAAAAATGTAGACCTTGCATCAGAGCATCTGGGCTCATATCATATCATCTTCAGGGGCCAATGACCTTGGACAAGTTATTCTTTCTTGGCTTCAGCTTCTTCCTCTATAACATGGGGATAACAATAATAACCTATGATTTGAAGTTGTTCTGAGGATGAAATAATTATGTATATCAATTCCTCACATATAAAAAGCACTCAATATTGATCATAGTTATTGTTGTCGAGTTTTTGTGGGTATTGGGAGGGGTGGACAAGGTCAATGAATATACCAATCTGACTAGAAAAATTCAGTGGAATTTATTTTTTTTTCATTTGATGTGTTAACTTGTTAATTTGTTTTGAGATGGGATCTGGCTATATTGCTCAGGGTGGCCTTGAACTCCTAGGCTCAAGCAATTCTTATGCCTCAGCCTCCTGAGTACAGGTATGTGCCACCAAGCCCAGCTTCAGTTGCACTTAAAGGAAGAGATGTGACTAGAAATAAAAGGCAGGGCCTGGTGGTAGACAGGGAGAGAATGCCAAAGATCATACTGCCCAGATGTTAGTGAGTGAGCTTACAGACCTAGGCTGGGATGCTAAATCCTGTGACCTTTCTATGTAATTTACTGCCTATTTTCACTAGGAAGAAAATGGAGGGAAAATGGTTGTTAAAAGGCAGGGCAGGGCTGGGAATGTGGCTCAAGCGGTAGCGCGCTCGCCTGGCATGCGTGCGGCCCGGGTTCGATCCTCAGCACCACATACAAACAAAGATGTTGTGTCCACTGAGAACTAAAAAATAAATATTAAAAATTCTCTCTCTCTCTCTCTCTCTCTCTCTCTCTCTCTCTCTTTAAAAAAAAAGGCAGGGCATATCACTTCAGCAGGGAGAAGGAACAGTGTTCAGGATGTGGTCTCTAGGTCCAATATGCAAGCTTGTATTTAAGGGAGCACTGGATGTACGTGGTAGTTAAAAAACAACAACCAAAACATTAGTGAGTAGCACATGTGAGGCACTGGGTTCAATACTCAGCACCACATAAAAACATAAATTTAAAAAAAAACAGAAGTATTGTGTCCATCTACAACTATTTTTTTTAATTACTGAGTTTCATATCTAGAGAATAGGATTCCAGTTCCAGCTTTTATGGTTGTATGGTCCTGGGCAGGCTTATATGTTCTCTGAGCCATTTTGTAGAAGGGCTAGGAATCCCTACACTGTCAAAGCAAAAAGCAAATGAGCTAATACAAAATAACATGTGGGAAAACAGACTGTCACTGCTACCATCCACAAATAACATATGAGCAAGCTCCTGGCATTGCACATGGCATATACCAGGTGCTATAGGAAAGATTCTTGGATAAGCAGCATAATCTGATTATATATATATATATATATATATATATATATATATATATATATATACACACACACACACACACACACACACACATATATATACATATGTATGTAAAATATGTCCTCACAGGCAGAGAGGATAGAAGGGCAATGCTATGATACACACACACACACACACACACATACACACACGCATGCATGCGTGTACATGTGTGCATGTGTGTGTGTGTGTGTGTGTGTGTGTGTGTGTGTGTATGTGAGAGAGAAAAGGAGAATGCATGTACATTCTTGCATGGATAGACAAAGGGAGTCCATAAGACTCTCTTTCTGAAAAACAAAAGATGTACCTGAGAAATAAATGATGTATGTTCTAGGTTATCTCTCCTTTCAGGTGTTCAGGTGCTGACTAGGGAGGCATTGGCCTCCCTTGGACTTAGCCTCTTAGGTGAAATACCACTCCATATTGAGGGACATTGTGAAGGATTGATGTATAAGGCATGCCAAGATTTCACCCATTTATCTCTACTCTGTGTCAAGTGGAGGGACTGTGGTGGCAAGAAGAAAAGGTCCTGGCCTCACAAAAATCATGGTTTAGCTGGGTGTGGTGGCATATACCTATAATTCCAGCTACTTTGGAGGTTTAGGTAGCAAGCTCAAGCTCAAGATCCTAGGCAACTTAGTGAGACCCCATCTTAAAATAGAAAGTAAAAAAGGGTCGGGGGTGTATTTCAGTAGTTAAGCACCCCGGGTTCAATCCTCAGAACCAGAAAGCAAAAAAAAAAAAAATGTGGTCTAAACTAGATATGGTGGTGCACATCTCTATTCCCACTTGCTGGGAATAGAGAAGCTGAAACAGGAGAATTTCAAGTTTGAGGTCAGCCTGCACAACTTAGCTGAGACCCTATCTCAAAATAGAAAATAAAAAGGGCTGGAGATGTAGCTCAGTGGTAGATCACTTGTCTAGCATATGTGAGGCCCTGAGATCAATCCCCAGTACAGAAAAAAAAATAATCACAGTCTCATTGGGGGTAATAGTTTTCTGTAACTACTGTTAAAGTTATAATAATTTTAATGAGTTTATAATAAACTTAGTGGCTAAACACAATTCTTTTTTACAATGCCGGAGGCCAAAAGTCCAAAACAGGTCAGCAGAGCTGAGTTCCTTCTGAAAGCACTAGAGAAGAATCCATTTCTTTGTATTTTTCAGCTTCTTGAGACTGTCTGCATTCCTTAGCTTGTTGCTCCTTCTCCTTCTTCAAAGCCAGCAGTGTCACATCCAGTTGTCACATCACATTACTCTGATTTCCTCTTCTGCCTCTCTCTTCCACTTAGCCATTTTGCAGGTAGGGGGATAGGGGTCTTGCTATGTTGTCCAGGTTTGCCTTGAATGTCTTTCCTCAAACAATCCTTCTATCTCAGCTTCTGGAGCAGTTGGGACTATAAGTGCACACCATTGTACTTAGCTTCACTCTTCCACTCTAAAGACATGTGATTGTATTGAACCCACTTTAGCAATCCAGGATAATATCCCTATCTTGAGGTCAGTTGATTAGCCACCTTAATTCCAACTGCAAACTTAATTCATCTTTATGATATTATATAACATATTCATAGGAACATCTTTGAGGAACCAGTATTCTAACTACTACACAGAGGTAGATATTCAACAAGTAAACACACAGATAAAATACTCTTTTGCAAACTACAATAAGTGCTGTGAAGGAAACAAAAGAAAAAAATTATTTTGGTATGAGGGATTGGACCCAGGGGGTTTAACCACTGAACAACATCCTCATCTTTTTTCATTATTTTGAGACTGGGTCTTTCTAAGTTGGATTTAGGGCCTCACTAAGTTACTGAGTCTGGGTTTGAATTTGTAATCTTCCTATCTCAGCCTCCTAAATTGATGGGATTACAGGTGTGCCACACTTCTTGCAGGAAACAAATCTTTGAGACTGAGAAGAAAGGGTTGTTTTTTTTTTTTTTTTGAGAGGTGAGGGCATTCTACCTTACAATGACTGAAGAGAGAAGTAATATTTAAGCTAAGACCTGAAGCAAGGGAAGAAGCCACCTTTGCAAAGCATCAGAGGAAGAATTTTCCAGAAAAAGTGAACCAGAGGCTGGTGTCATTGTGCTCTCCTGTAATCCCAGTGACTTTGGAGACTGAGAGAGGAGGACAGCAAGTTTGAGGCCAACCTGGGCAACTTAGCAGGACCCTGTCTCAAAATAAATAGATAGAAAGACATTTTTTAAAAAGGGCTGGGAATAGAGCTCAGCAATGAAGTGCCCCTGGGTTCAATCTCCAGTACAAGAAGTAAAAAAAGAAAATAAAAATAATAGTGGACCAGGCAGAAGAAGCTGCATCTTTAAAGGTATGATACTGTGCAGGGAGTAGAAACAACCCAATTCTAGCATTGCCTAGAAAGTGGGAGAGCTCAGGTGGCAGAAAACTTTATAAAAGTAGAATAGATGATGAATGAATAAGTGTGATGATGTGAAGGTGTCTCATTACCTCCATTCTCATCCCCAGTGAGGTCTATGAGGTCAGAGCCTGAAGATTGGAAGCATCTCCCCTAGGTCATCAGACAAGCTCAGATCCCCCAGGGTGTGCTGTGCTCATCCAGGCCCCTGAATGATGGATATAACTAGAATGAGGAGCATCAGAGAGCGGGTGCAATTGCAGCACAGGGACACTGCCAGCCAGTGGGTGGATCCCAGACAGAGGCCTTTGCCCAGGCAGCCAGGATGATCTCATCTCTATGGCAAGCATCATCAATCAGGAGGCCTGGCACTGGGCAAGTGTCTAGGAGATGAAAAGAGAATGTAAGCCACAACCCTTTCCTTCAGGAGCTTTCGCTGGAGATCTGAATCTGATTTCACAGGAGGGAGATCTCCCCTGTTTGCAGATCAGTGCTGGACAAGAGAAACCCACATTTCTCCTGGGTCTTAGATCCTGCTCTTAGCAATGTCCAGGTTGACTCTCAGCAGAGAGACCCACCAGACAGCTTCTGTACCTTTTTCCCTCTCCCTAAAATCTTCTTGATTTCTATTTTTCAGATTTATTCCAATCAACAGACTATAGGACCATTTGTCTCTTTACTAACTTGCTTGATTTTGTATTATTCTTGCATCTGCAGGCCCAGTGGAAACACTTGCATAGGAGTCAGGAGAACTGAATTTTCCCTGAGCAAATTCATTCACCTCTCTTAGCCTTAGTTTCCTGACATATAAAGTGGGGACATGTAGCCTAGATGATGTTAAAGGTGTGATATTTTAGGATTCTGTTTTCACTCTTTTACAAGGATATAGAATAGGTGGAGTTAGGCAGTTATGAAGGAATATTCTCTAAGATTCAGTGGTTCTGTGAGTTAAACACAGGGTGGCCTCTATTTTGTCAAACATTCTAATACACAGAATAAATGGCTGGACATCATTGGAGCCAGTTATCTGGAAGCATATTTAAGGCTTTGTTGAACTGAGGAAAGTAGAGTCAGAATGCTTGGCTTCCAATCCCAAAGGCCTTGGAGAAGGGGAAGCTGAGGAGTTGGCAGTGGGGTGTGTGTGTGTGTGTGTGTGTGTGTGTGTGTGTGTGTGTGGCGGGGGAGGGGGGAACAGCCACTCCTCTTTCCCTGCAGCATTAAACTGCCAGCACCACATCCTCTGGAGTCACTGGAGAGGCCCAGGAACTCAAGATGTGGCTGGTTTGAGGCACACTTCAGACCCTGGGGAGGGCCTAGCATTTTCCCCACCAAGACACAGCCACATATGGGCTCACATCTGCATGGACACATGGTTCAGTGGAATATAAAACAGTACTTTTGGCTCAGTGGGAAGTAGCGGGAAGGCTCTTAAAATATAGTTAGGGATGTTTTGAGAACTGCATTTCTCAGCTAAAAGAATACTAGTATTCTTTCTAGTCTGAGACTAGGGTTTAAGGAATAAGAAAAATTATTTTAGGAAGGTGGGCTATGAGAGGAAGAGGCTCATTTGGAAATATACATTAGGCACAACGATATACTATAAGCAAATTGACACAATCAGGCAAGCATGGGAGCATATGGACAACACCCACATTGCTAAACAAAGGTACATCTGGGATCAGGAAGACATTGGAACTTATATTACGCCCAAAATACACATAGCTATGATGCCTCTTTTTCCATGTGCAAGCACTTGGATTTGTGAAACACTTCTCATATGCAACCTTATATATCCTATTGACACAATCCTGGGAAGTGGTATATATATATTTTTTTCAATTTTTACAGGTGGGGAAACTGAAATTTGGGTTAATTAGGTGATTTTCCTAAAGTTATCAAAATAATAAATAGCAAAACTGAAACTAAAACCAGGTCTTCTGTTTTCCAGATATGCTTTTCCCCCCAGTATTGAGGATTGAATCCAGAGGCCTTCTACCACTGAGTTACTCCCTTGGCCCTTTTTATTTTTACCTCAAGGCAGGGTTTCTCTAAGTTGCTCAAGCTGGCCTTGAACTTGCAATACTTCTGCCTCAGCCTCCTGAATTGCAAGGATTACAGGTATCTCTGCCACTGCACCTGGCTCCAGGTGTACATTTTCTCTCTCTCATACACATAGAAAAAATTGATACAGCTAGCTCCATGCATGTATATAAAGGCATGCATGTATGTATATAAAAGCATAGCTTGGCATGGTGGCACACACCTGCAATCCCAGCCGCTCAGGAGGCCGAGGCAGGAGGATTGCAAATTCAAAGCCAGCCTCATCAATTTAGCAAGGCCCTAAGCAACTAGGGAGACACTGTCTCAAAACAAGATATAAAACTGGCTGGGGATGTGACTTAGTTGTTGAGTGCCTATGGGTTCAATCCACAGTACCCTCCTGCAAATAAAGGCATATACATAAAGATAAAGCATGTATACCTCCAACAACAGTAGGAGTTGTGGGTCTGTGCTGTCACAGAGGCCTCAGCAATGGGGGAGTGGTCTGTTCAAAGCCATGGGACATCCTCCTTTATATTTCTTGTCCAATCACCTATATGCAGCTTTCTAGCCCCATTGAGGTGAGAGCTATTTATCCTGAGTAAATTTTCCACTGACCCTACTAAGATGAAGCCTTTGATTCCCATAACTCAATACTTAGAATGCAAGGAGTGGTGGAAAGGAGACATTTCACTAACTCATTTTTTTTTTTTTTTGTCTTTCTCACCAGTTAGTGAGCTCTGTGAGGGTAGGAACTTCTATCTTTTCATGTCTATATTGACAGAGCCTATTACAGTACCTTGTGTATAGTAAACATACACACAACATTTTGTTCAATAGATACATGAATAATAAAAACAAATGGCCTGATTTCAAGTCCTTATTTGTAGTGTGATCATGGCCAAGTGACTTTACTTTTTAAAATCTCAGTTACCTTATCTGTCAAATATAGAGTGACATCTATGCTGTCTACCTAAGCTGTTCTTAGAAGTGAATGAAAAAATGATTTGAGATGTTTTTGTTTGTTTGTTTGTTTGTTTATTTATTTACTTATTTATTCATTCATTCATTGTACTGAGAATACACCCAGGGCATTTAACCACTGGGCCACATCCCCAGGCCTTTTAATTTTCTTATTTATATTTCGAGACAGAGTCTTGCTAAGTTGCTTAAGGCCTTGGTAAGTTGCTGAGGCTGGTTTTGAGCTTGCAATCCTCCTGCCTCAGCTTCTCAGTATTACAGTGTACACCACCACACCCAGCTCACTTGAAGGTTTTCAACATATTGGTTGAAATGATTTCATGATTCTCAGAGCATAGAAATCTCCTCTCGCAGCCCTGCTGGCTGGGCAAAATAGCCCGGGGGGGGGGGGGTGGTGACGAATAACTTGTGTACGTTGATACAGCAGGAGTGGAAGCCATTTATTGTAGGACAACAGAGGTATTTATACATTTTGCACAGCTTATCTTAATTAGCATAAACTAGATACATCAGCCAACCAATAAGGAATCTCCACACTTAATGGCTTGCTTTTGTTACTTCGCAAACCACTCCCTCTGGCATTTTGCCAGGCACCATCCAGACTTGTTTACAAACTCTAACATTCCCCTGGCAAAATACCAGGTATTATTTTGACTTGTCTACAGACCTTAACATCATCCAACTTTTGTTCACACACCTCCAATTATGAGGACCTCAGTGCTCTCTGAGTGACTCTCTGTAGTTTGTGGCAAGCACTGCCCTAAGAACCCTTTCACTTGTGTTGCATTGTAGTTTTCTCTCACTGGTGCTAAATTCACTCCTTGGCATGCAAAAATCCAAAGACATATATAACATCCCTGTGAATCTTCTCAATATTTAACAGCTTCAGATCCTTCAGTTATCCTAGGTCCTTGCTCCCTCTCTAGCTATCTCACACCACTATGGACAGACTTGTGTGTGTGTTTGTGTGTGTGTGTGTGTGCATGCACACATCTCTTAAAGTTGGGCAGCCATAGCAGAATACATTTCTTCAAACAACATTTTTTTTTAAATTTTTTTAATATTTATTATTTTTTTTTTTTTTAGTTCTCGGTGGACACAACATCTTTGTTGGTATGTGGTGCTGAGGATCGAACCCGGGCCGCACGCATGCCAGGTGAGTGCGCTACCGCTTCAGCCACATCCCCAGCCCCTCTTCAAACAACATTTGACTAGGGCACAAGAAGGCAGAATGGCCCCCTTTCTTCTTTACACAAATAACTCCTAAGTTTGAATCAACTCTCTTAGCAGCCATAACCCATTTTTAACATCTATAGAATTCACTATCAAGTAAAACCTCAGAGATGTTTTATCCATACTGCTGCTACACCACATCTTTCCTATCTTTTCTTAGTGAGGTTGGCTGATTGGACTCAAGCACAATCTTTACATTTGTTCCACTTTTAAACTTTATTATTATTTGTGCTTGCCGTAAACTTTTTGGACCTTGTTTTTGTTGCCCAATTAATATACATTCTTTCCTGATTATTCTTATTTTTCCTTTCTCCCTCCTCCTCTTTCTTTTCCTCTTCTTCTACCTCTTCCTCTTTTTCTTTCATTTTTACTGTTTTACATTATTACAAAAGTAATTTATGTTCATCGGAAAAATCAAAATATACAAACCATATACATTAAGAAGTAAAAATACTCCTTTTAGTCTCTTCCTTCTTCCCAGTTCCATCTGCAGAGATAACTATTATTATCAACTTTCTCCTTTTCTGTTGTTGTTCTTTTTTTTTTCTTGTACTGGGGATTGAACCCAGGAACACTGTACCACTGAGCTACATCCCAAGCTCTTTTATTTTTTTTTTTTATTTTGAAACAGGGTCTCATTAAGTTGCTTAGGGCCTCACTAAGTTGCTGAGACTGTCCTTGAACTTGTGATCCTCCTGCCTCAGCCTCCTAAGTTGCTGGAATTACAGGTGTGTACCACTGTGCCTGGATTTCTTTTTCTAGGAACTTATAAACGAGTAAAAACCTGGGTATTTTAAATCATAAATGGGACTATCCTATTCATATTGTTCTGTGACTTAACAGTGGATCAAAAGTCTTATTTTCATTGTAGCTCATGTTTTCAAAAGGCTGAACTGCATCCTGTTGCTCAAACCCAGAACCTCACAAATGCTAGGCAAATACTCTAACACTAAGCTACATATTCAGCCCTACCATAATGCATTTAGTCAGTTCCCAAGTGATGGTCAATTAGGTTGTTTCCTTTAATTATTATAGCACTATAGTGAATGTCCTTGTAAATGCTTTTTGTGTGTGTGTGTGTGCATAGTACAATGTTCCTCTAAGGTAAACTGGAACAAAGCTGGCATAGTGTGTGTGTGTGTGTGTGTGTGTGTGTGTGGTTTTGGTTGTGATTTGGGCCAGAGGAAATATGAGATAGGAGGCTCAGTTCCATTGGTTTTGTCTCCTAACAGGAGAAACTGAGGTAATGTGAGGGAACTCCAGTTCTTAGAGAATCTGGACATAATACAAGTTGATAAGCCCATAGGGCTGGAAATGATAAGAACAGATCCTTCCTCTTCTCTGGTCTTGCTGAGAAATCTGGCCTGACCTCCCAAGGATAGACCTGAATGGAACACATGATATATATGACAAATGTCATTGCTGTAGCAGTGGAATGAAGGAAAGAAGAGCAGTAGTTAACAAGAGAGCACTATGGACCTACTGAGGGTGCTACAGGATTGGGGGCAGGCAGAGAGCACAAGGAGGGAGGAGCAACTGAGGGAGGACTTCATGCTGGAACTGAGACCCAGGAAGACCATTGCTGCATGTGGTGAGAGTATCCTGGCTAGAGGGCAAGGCCTGTGCTGAGGGTCTACACCAGGAAGAGAGAGCTGGGAAGGGAAGTGTGTGTGTTGGGGACCGGGTCGCCTGCCAACTGAGCACAGGTGAAGGCTGCCTGTCTGAAGATCACCATGGTCCCCGTGGTGGGGGCTGGGGTAGGGCAGCATTGAGGCAGGGCAACCAGGGAGGAGGCTGTTTGGACAGCTCAGGCCAGAATCTGTGAGGGCTGGCCTAGGGCATTGGCAGGGGAGATGAGAGGGAGAAGCTGGGAAGGACAGACAGACAGAGAGCAGGGCTTGGTGACCGATGGCAAGGGTCAGGCAGAGGGGAATTAAAGATGATGACATTGTGCACACAACAGACGGTGCTAACAACAAAACCACCAACAGATACAGTCGCTGGGGAGGAAGAGGGCAAGCCTTCCTCATGGAGCCTTGCATAGAAGCTAGCACCTACCAGGCACCCAGGCGCTACTGGACAGGTGGGCAGGGCGGAGGGATGGGGAGTGTCCTTCCAGGTGTATGGAGTGTGAACTGCATGGTTCATGGAGGGACCACGTGTCCAGTGGACTGTCTGTTCTCTCAGCACCCAAGGATTGGTCAGATATGCCCGGCCACTGGGCTGGGGGCTAGGGACTTGACTGAGAGAGTATCTCTGCGGGCCAGTTTTGTACTCCATGAGGACCTTGGTTCAAACTGAATTGATATTGGCTGGCTGTGGGGAGCTCTTGAAAAGCTTCCAGCTTTATTAGAGGAAAAGCTAGAGTAACTCTCTGCCCTCTCACTGTGGTCCATTAGTGTGATTAATAATAAATATTCTCAGGCACTCGATATTGGCAAGAAGCCTTATCGCCACTGTTTGTTATTACCCACCCACCATCTCCAGCTATCCAGTCGGACCACTCAGGTGCAGGGTGATACAATTTCAAAAGACATTTCCTCCCTTGTGTATGCCTGGTCACAGCTCAGGACTGAGACAGTCACAGGTTCCGGCTGATGGAAAGAAGGTAGACTTCAAACTGAGAGGACCTGGGCCCAGATCCCTGTCCCACTGTCCACTGTATAAACCATGTGACTTTTGGATAAGTCACTTCACTCCTCAGAACCTTGATGTCCTCATTGTTATCACTAAAGATTTTTGTGAGGGATATATGAGTTTAGATATTGAAATGATCTCCCCACTGTTCAGCACATGGTAAGTTCCTCATTAATATTATCTTCTTTCCTCTCACCCAAACTTTGTTTTGTGTTTCCTAGAAGTGAGTAAAAACAAGTGGTTAAAAACAAGATTTCCCTACTGCATCATCTATGCTTTAAGTCATATTGTACCACAAGGAGATCTTGTTCTTTAAGTGTATTCTTAAGTCTATTCATATATATATATATATATATATATATATATATATATATATATATATATATATATATATATATATATAACTAGGGATTTAACCCAGGGCACTCATCCACTGAACCACGTTCCCAGCAGTTTTAACAATATTTTATTTAGAGACAAGTTCTTACTGAATTGCATGAGGCCTCTATAAGTTGCTGAGGCTGGCTTTAAATTCATGATCCTCCTCTCTCAGCCTCCTGAGGTACTGGGATTACAAGCATGCCTGGCCTTAAGTCTACTCTTAAAGTCTATTCTTTTGTTTAAGAGACACAAATTGGGCTACTGACCTAGAGGAAGAAAGAGAGCAAGATGTCAGACATTAAGACCTACATCAAAAAGAATGACTTTATGACATTTGCCAGTAAATGGGTGGATCTGGAGACTATCATGCTAAGTGAAATCAGTCAATCCCCCAAAAAAACAAAGGTTGAATTTTTTTCTCCAATATGTGTAAGTTAATCCACAATAAGGGAGAGATTAAAAATGAATTTCAGTGGAGGAGACAGGGGAGTGAAGAGAAGGGAGGGGGATAGGAGAAAGGAAAGACAGTGGAATGAATCTGACATAACTTTCTTATGTACATACATATGAATGTGCCACAGTGAATCTCACCATTGTGTACATCCACAAGAAATTATTTTAAAAAATAACTATGGGTAAATTGCAGAAAGATCATTAGAGGGGAGGGAGCAGTGAATGTGGGGAAGGAAGGGGAAGGGAAGGTACTTGGGACTGAAATAGAACAAGATATATTCCATGCTTTTATAGTTATGTCAAAATTGATTCTACTGTCAAGTATAACTACCAAGAACCAATAAAAATTTAAAAAATACCCGATATCAAGCTGATGTCTGTCCTCTTTCTCTAACACATTTCTTTTCTATGAATGAGAAGAGCAGCCTCAGATGCTTAGTTCATTCCTTCCATGATGATCAACAAATGTGCTGAATAAAGTTCAAGGGACATAATTTAAACATAAAGAAGAACTTCCCAACAATGATGAAAATGATAAGCAGCTCCCCAAAAATTCTTATTGGTGGGGAACTTTCAATTATGCTACCAATCCAATGTATTGGGTGGAGGATTTTGTCATCAAAGTATCCCAGGATTCAGGACTGCTTCCCACCCAAATCCTTTGTGGGTATTGTCTGACCTGCACTGCACTGTGTCCTCTGAGAGAAGAATACCATTTAGAATGCAGAAGCTTCTTTACTGCAGTGATCTTAGATCTAGGGTGGGAATGATATATGGGCAGGTGATTACAAGTCCAATTTCATTTCTTTCTTGAGCTTGGCATAGCCTTCCACATAAATCAACCTTATGAAGTTCTTATTGCCATTCCCTTGACTTTGATACCCAGACTCTCTGCAGCTCTGGAACAATCTCAGACTGCAAAGAATCCTGAGCCTTCTCAATTGGACCCCAAGTCCTGCAACCTAGAGCCCAGGTCAAATCACCTTCTTTTGTATCTCCTGCATTCTGATTATGATAGTCCCAGCTTTGTTGGACTTTAGCTACAAAATGTCCCTGTTTCATCCTCTGCACCCCCTCACCCCAACTTAGCTTTACTGTTTGAAAAAGGCTTGCTTGTTCTTCAACTTTCCAAATTCAGATCATCTAAAACATCAAATACCTCTTCTCCTAGGGTAGCCAACCTTTATGCAGATAGCTAGCCTTTATTTCCATGTATTTCTTTCTACAATCAAGGGCATAAACTTCATCATATATAAACTTAATTTGGGGAACTAATCTGGTCCCAGGAATATTGGTCTAACTTTCAAGTCACATAAGATCATAGTGGGAGGAAAGACCAAAAGTTACATATAGGCATAGGGTAGTATACAAAGAAGTAGGAAACTAAGGTACTGCAGCTGCATCTGCTTTGCTTTGAAAACATGGAGACAACTGGGATGAATGCTTTCTAGCCAGAGGGTTTCTTTTTTTTTTTTAATTATGATCAGCTCTAATCCCCAAATTTATTAATTAAATATATTTTAAAGAATATATGTATGATCCTTTAAGAAGACAGAATCATAATTTTATTTTTCTTATTATTCAAGTTAGTTTATTATTTTATTTTTAGTTAAAGCTTTTCAAATCTAACTTCTGAGCACTGTCCGGTTGTTCAATCATAATCACCATAACTGACTTTGTTCTGGTGTAGTAGGGAGGGGGCACCTACTTACCTGGTTCTACCTTTCTTGCTTGTACTATTGTAAGAGCTTTATTTTTGCACTAGGAATTGAATACATTCTCACTTTACCACTGAGCTACATTCCCTGTTGTTGTTGTTGTTGTTGTTGTTATTATTATTATTATTAGTAGTAGTATTTTGATACAGAGTCTTGCTAAATTGCTGAGGCTGGCTTTGAAATTGCAATCCTCCTGCCTCAGCCACTCTAGTCATTGGGATTACAGGTGTGTGCCAGCAATACCTGGTTGCAGTAACTTTTTGATTTTAACTCTTTTTCTCCTCTATTATCTCATTCTTCACACCAGTAGTTAGGCCTTGGGTAAATCCTTTCCTTTCTGATCTTCAGTTCTCATGACTCATATTGAGGGCTGAACTAAACAGAATCTGATAATCTGTGCTCTCTATTTTCCATCCTTCTCTTTCCCTGAGATCCAACCCCACTCTGTCCCTCAATCCCTTTTTCCACTTACTTTGCTAGCTCCTGCACCCTTTGACACCACACCTACACTTGGACTCTTGTACCCCCTTTCCCATTTAGTAGTGTGTTTAGCTGCTGACACAGTATCTAACTCTCCAGTGTATATGTGTGTACATGCACACAGAGGTGGGAGTTGGCATGGAAGGTGGGAATAACACATAGGGAGTTTCCACTTTCTAGAATGTTGGACTCTCCAATCAACTTCTCCTTTGCCTTTAGGCATTTAGCCTAGTGCTGAGCTCTGTGGGCTCTAGATGAACACAAATGAAGGAATCCGTGAGTTCCTTGAGCTCCTGGGGAAAAGGGGGCCATGGCAGTACCAAGGAGTGCCATTGCTAATCCAGTTGTTGAGATTTTCTGATAAGTGCTGCTCGTCTTCAGAATAAATGTTCACCTTAAAGAGATGGTCTTAGTGGGAAACTTTGTTTATCCTAGAATCCATTAATGAATCTTGGCAGTAGTGAGAAAAACTGAGGCAAATAGATTCATGCACACTGTTAAGTTGAGAAAATCAAGGAAGAGGGAATAAAACTGTTGGTTTCTGAATGTAAACGAAAGCCTTTATGTAGCCCTACTAGGTTGCCCTATTGTCCTAAGCACTCTACATCCTTTCCCATCCTTTTTATAATGAAAGGACCTTGGAAGCCCAGGGGTTCAATCCTTCTTACAGAATGGGAAACTCAAGACCAGAGAGGAGTACATACTTAACCATGACCATACAGAGGTACAAGTAGAGGCAGCGCTACAAGTACAAGCAAGGTGTCCTGACCACCCCTCTCAAATGTCCTTTCCACTGTCCCACACTAAGGTATGTGGTGCCCTACTTCACAAAAGATACTCAAACCATGCCTCTGCACGATTGCCAGTGGAGAGGAGAATAAAGGACTATGGCCAGTTACTTTCAAACTAAAACTCAGACTTAACCAGGTTAACTGCAGGCTACAACACTGCTGTACAAGAAGTACAAAGGGAGTTCATGGACACACCCTAAGGGACTGGAATAGAGAGGTACATCTCACCTGAGGGAATTATAGCTTCATCAAAAAGGGAATGTGTTGGGGAGGGGGCTGAAGAAAGAGGACGCTGATTTGAGAAGAGTGGCGGCTGGGATATAGAACAAAAGTGAGTAGAATACAGATGTGGGGGAAAAGGTTCTTGTGAAAATGAAGACCTAACAAAGATGCAGAGAAAATGAGTCCTACAGAAGAGAATAGATGAAGTTTGGCGGAAATAAGGCATTTAGTCAAGAGACGTTTCCTGGGGGGATATAGGATCTTGAGACCTCTGAGGAGCTGTTAGATTGTAGGAGGATAGTTGTGGCTCCAGGGAACAGAGCTGAAACCCAACGATGGAGGTCACACAGAAAAAAGAGTTCAGACGCGCCCAGGAGGAACTTTCTAAGAGGCAGGATTGCATTGAGGAACAGGCTGTGATAGATAGTGAGTTCCTCATCAGTGAAAAGTTGCAGTCAGGGGCTGCCTAAGCATCTGCTAGGGTGCGGCCCAGGGTCCCGCTCTGGCTCTGAGCGGGGGCGGGGCAGGATGGCCGGGACGTGTGAGGCTGGGGACTGAGAGGGAGGTGGGAGACGAATGGGCCTGGTCGGGGGTGAGAGCCCCATTTAGGCAGCCCAAGCCCAGCCTGGCCCCCCACGTGGCCAGGCTGGCTGGGCTGGGCAGGGCCGGGCTGGGCGGGGCAAGGCCAGCGGCCCGCGGGGAGGCGGGGAGGCGGGCGCAAGGGCGGGGAGCGGCGCGGAAGCCGGGCCACATAAAGGAGCGGGCGGCGCAACGGGGGTGGCTCTTTCCTGGGTGGGGTTTGTGAAGTCGTGGCCCGTTAGCAGGAAGCCGAGCAGTCTCCCCGACGCTAGAGAGGGACCCAATCCGAGCCCCCGGCCCCCGGAGTCTGAGCCGTGGGTACTACGTGCTCAGCGCTGCCCGACAGTTTCTAGCCAAACTTCCTCAACTCCGCCGCCTTTGCCGCCACCATGCCCAAGACGGTGAGTGCTGGGGGTTGGCGCTGTAGACGCCTGGGGTACTAGTTGACCCTCGTAGCCCTATGTTAATGGTCATGGGCTTGGCCGGCCACCGGCCTGCCTGGGACGCCACACTCTCCCTCCGCCATGGCCCGAGGTGGGGAGGAGACCTGGTCCTGATCTGGTGCGCCCTAGTGAGTGAGGGGATGTCCAGGCTAGAAGTGCGGTCAGGGCGGGGCCGGCCCCTTTTCTCAGGTTCCAGTTCCCTGCATCCGGGATGCGACAGTGGGGAAGGTTTCCTTGGCGGGTCGGGGTACCCTCTTCCCCCAAAGGGCCCTGGACTCGGGACAGAGGACTTAAGTTGTGAGGAGTACACTTCCTAGGGCCCAGGAATTGGCGCCTTTTTGGGGCAAGGCTGCCACTTTTCTAGAGGGGCTATGAGAATAGAAGCAGGGAGTAGAGACGGAGCTGCTCAGGGCGGATCCTGCACCCCCCCCCCGCCCCCACCTTTCATACAGCCACCCAGGGCGGCTCCTGCTGTTTCCCACTAGGAGGTGAGGAAAGAGATGTAGAGGGACTCATCATCCATATAACCCCCTTTTACCCAGGAGTACTAACACTTGACTAGGCACCAGTCTCAGGAGAGGCCTACTCAGTCTACTGGGAGAGAGGACCAGTTTCTTCCTCCCTTTTACCTGCCAAATCCCTGGCCTTCCCATTACTTAATGCCTCTCTATCCCCTCCTGACTGCTCTTTGAGGTGTAGTAGGTTCTCTCCTATGGGGCCACACCTTTCTAGAATGGTGGTTGATTTTGGGATCTGGTCTCCACCCCACTGGCTATTATGGGAAGAGCAGAAGCCTCTAGGGAGTGGGGCCTAGGGGGGCCGGATGCCCAGGAGGGAGGGGCGGGGGAGGGGTGTGCCTGACTAATGAGCTCTGCTTGCTTTTGTGCAAGTCATGCCAAATGGCTGCTGGGGCCCTTCCCTTGTTCAGGAAGGCACAGTGACCACCTTGGCTTGAGTCAAGCAGCTTATTGGGCTGACCTACAAGGTACAGTGTTCCCATATATATATGCTGGGATTGCCTGAGCCTTGTAGATTGGAGATAGTGACTAGTAACCTTGAGAAAGGTTGTGAGCCCATGGGATGAGAGGAGAAGACTGGGGAACCCAGTTCTTTGGGTGCATGCTGAGGTTTAGTAGCCACATTGCTATATTCCAATATCATTGTCAAGTTATTGTTGCCTTTCCAGAACACTGTCCTTCAGAAACACCAAGTTTTCAACAAATATATATTTTCACCATCTCTTTTGAATTGCCTGTGGTTTTATGACATGGGACTTTTCCACATTTTCTAACCAAACCCCTCCCCCTACAAAGTAAGAGAGTGGTTTTGCAAAAGGATGAGAGAAAACCCACTGACTGCCAACACAGAGGACTACAAATATCCTCCAAGAAGCCTCTTTTCTGTCTATCTCACTCTGTTGGTTCTTGCCTCTTCTTAAGGTATGGCTTTGTCCAGTTTGATTTAGACTCCATTCTGTGGCCTCTCTTCTTTAGTGGTATATCTCATCCTCAATTCTGAGACATCTAACTTTAAACGCAACTTGATGGGTCTGGAAGTCAGCTCAAAGTTGCAATAACTAGCCCAACTTAGTCAAAATAGGAAGAAGGAGTGCTGATCCTTTCCCTAAATATGGAGACAGAGGAATGTTTGGAGTCATGCCTGGGGTGCTAAAAGTACCTGAGTTCTGAAGTATTTTTATGCATATTGAGAAAGAGAGAGACCCTCATTCTGTTAAATCAAGAAATGGCAATTTTTTTGGGGGGGAACAACTATGTCATGCCTGTTAAGACCATAGAAAAAGGGACTTTGGAGACTATCTAGTGTAATCCTCTTTTTCAAAAAATATTAATAAGAATATTTAGGCCTATAAGAAAGTACCCTACCTAAGGGCGCATGGTACTGAGCCGCAATTGGGGTTCAGGCCCACTAATGCTCACTCCGTTGACCCACTACCATGACCCATTCATTGGTTCTTGAAGTTTGAGTTCACTTTCTTGCAGAAAGCAAATTGTGTACTGTTCTCAGGACTTCTTTGTCACCAGATGAAAGGAAATATGTAATTTGGGCAAAGTGACCTATGCTGGCATTTGTGTGGTCTCTTGGTAAGATTTGGGCGTGTCACAAGGTGCCTCTTGTTACTTTTCTTATTCCTCATCCCAAGGCTGAGCCATCCAGGGACACACCCTAGTTCACTGTATACCAGCCAGTAACTTTAATGAAGAGGGGAAAATTCCCTTTTCTCACCACTCCTTCTCCATTGGTGTGCTTTAGGCTATTTCTGGAGTATGACAGATAGACAAAGGTAGTGGAAAAAATCAAACCCATTCATTCATATGAACCATGTCTCTGGTCTCTCCAGGGCCAGTTTCACTTTTAGAGCCAATTGTTTCTCCTAGTTAAGCCAGCCTCCCTTAAATGTGTTAAAACATGCACAGCCCCCTTCTTGCCATTCTTGGACTCTGCTTCTGGTTGCCGGTTTCCTGAGTCTGCCGTAGTAGCCAAAATAGAGGAGCTTATTAACTGTCAGCTGTGATTTCTGGTGATAAGAAAATTATGAGTAAAAAGGTTTTTCCATCTCCCTACCTCATTTAACATTTTTTTCCCCAAATCAGAAAGATTTGGCAGTTATCTTGGATTCCATAGAAAGAAATTATTTTGAATTTTCAAAATGTTCTTGAGTTTTTTGGCTCTCCCCTTATGATTTATTAAATGTCAACATTTAAAAGGCTTTCTACAAGTATCAAGTCCAGTCCTTCCCATTGTACAGATGGGGAACTTGAAACTTATGATAGGGAAGGACTAATTTAGATGATATAGTATGTCAGTGGCAGTGCTAGGACTTGAGTCTAGTTCTTAGAGGGTCAATCTTGGTAAGATCTCTTTGATTTGCTGGGGTTTTAGCCATAGAGCAACAGGTCAGGGGAATGGTGATGGAGTGGTCCTTTGATGGCATCATCCATGTTAGCAGACATAGAGCATAGCTCCTTGAAGTATTTGAGAGCTTCTCAGTCTATATTCAGCTAAACTTTAACAGGGGCTATGTAGACTGTTTATTCTCCTTCCATTCCTAACATTACTTGAGCCATTCAAGTGGCACTAAAGTGGTACTTTGTAAATAGGAGGCAGAATCTAAGTCTTTCAACCCTTGAACCAGACCTACCTATGGACTTCAGGGTGGAGCAAGTGATTAGGAATGGAGGTTGTACGAGAGAGGCTTCTACCTCTCATTTTTTTTCATGTTTTAGTTCACTGCACACTTCTTGAAAGCATGGATTATACTGACCCATCTTTGGGATTTTTTAAGGCTTGTCTTTGAAGAGCATTCTGGGTACAGAAGGGCTGGTTGGGCAAGAGGGCCTTTGTGGGATCCTCAAGGACACCAACTAATCTATGTTCCCAAGTTAGGCTTGAGGAAGGAATGTTGCTCTGTCAGTGGTATTGACCATAAATCTGCTAACTTTCCATTTTTTACTAGATGTTGAGGGTGGTGTTCTTTTTTCTCTCTTACCTCCTCTTCTCATGCAACTGCTTTACAGAGGTCATCTGGTCTATCCCTCTGTCTCTAAACCTAATTCTCTTTGGATGAGATGAGATGACAGCTATGATTATTCTGAACTCAGTTCTAATAGTGTTGCTTGGCAACAGCTTCTCTTAGGTCCCTTTGTGTATTCCTGGGAGTCACATTCCTACTGGAATTTCTAGACTCAGTGTCCCTGGAGGGGAGAAGATTTGTACCAACACTATCAGGGTTGGGCCTTTCATGGACAGAATTGCTCTGATCTTCAAAGATAGACCTGTGTCAGTCTCTGATTTTTCTAAGATAGAACTGGATTTATCATGTGCCTCTTTCTTAACTCAATCTTTTCTTTCTGCTACCCTACATCATTCTTTTGCCCTGAAAGGAAACACACACACACACACCAGAGTACAAAGGTAGTCTTCTTTGGGGAGTCTGTTGGTCAAGTGATGGGGCTGGTGTTTTCATGATTGACTGGCTTTGCTCTTCATCCCTCCTCCCATTTCATGCTTGGCAGAGCTGAAAACCTTTTTAATTCCAGGTTCCAATGTGTGGTATAGGAACTGCCACTTTGGAGGGTTAGCTCAGGATTATGTGAATTTGAAAGGTGTGTGCTGGGAAATGGAAAGTAAAACTATATTGAAATTTTTTATTCCTTTTTTATGTAAGAAGATACTTATTCTTTTTTTTAGAATAGTTTTAGTTGTAGTTGGACACAATACCTTTATATTTATTTTTATGTGGTGCTGAGGATTGAACCCATGGCCTTGCATTTGCTAGGCCAGCGCTCTACTGCTGAGCCACAACCCCAGCCCCAAGATCCTTATTCTTGTCCTCTGTAAAGTGATCCAAATGAAGGCCCTTTCTTAAGTTCTTTCTTTAGTCTCTCAGTGTCTCTAGTACTAGGTAAAAACTCAAGGGACCAATCTAGTAATGATGTTCTTGAGAGCCTTGATGGTACTCCTTTTTTAATATTTATTTTTTAGTTTTAGGTGGATACAATGTCTTTATTTTATTTTTATGTGGTGCTGAGAATCAAACCCAGTGCCTCACACATGCTAGGTGAGCACTCTACCACTTGAGCCACATCCCCAGCCCTTGGTGGTACTCCTTGGGGCTTCTGTTCCTATCTTCATTTCTTCAGACAATCTTTCCTAAAAATTTGAGTAACTTCTATGTACCAGGCAAAGTATCTTCTTTCCTAAAAATTTGAGTAACTTCTATGTACTAGGGGATACAACATTGAACAGTTTACTAAAATGTATCTTGTTTCCCTAAACTTCTGGAGTGCTGTTACTTCCAGAGCAAGTTCAGAATGGAGATTTTCTAATTTGGGAGTTGATTTGTTTCATTAGTAGATCTGACAAGACCCGGGTGAGCACTCTTGCCTCTTTCTTCCCAAGTCCTTGGAGGGGAAAAAACTGTGCTTTACTAAGGAAAGAAAGAAATGGAGAGAAAATATAAGCTTTATAGGTTTCCTTGCCTTTCTTCAAACATTTCCCAGGGCCTGCCTGAGGGTAGGGTAGACCCCCTACAGTTCTGCTGAAAGGCCATGAAGATACTAGGTCAAGTTTCAAATTTCTTTCTAACCAGGTGAGAGTGATAGATACCTTGGTAGACACTGAGAAGCTGGAAGACATAACCAAAGCTGGGGACTAGCTGTGTAGAGCACAGCTTTTCAAATACACTTAAAATAACCCAGAGCTTCCCAGCCTTAAGCTTTCCTTTAAGTGATTGTTCTGGTTGGTTAGGGTTTCTCACCATCCAGAGGTATTTCACCACAGGACATTTAAGTTGGCCTTAAACCTTCCAGTTTAGCCTGTATGTTTTCAGTGAGGACGTCAAGGCACAGATTTGAATGAATTAGTAATAGGCCAGGACTAAATCCAACCTGCCCAGCTGCCAGTATAGGGGAGGAACTTTAAATACCTTCTTTCTAAAAGGTGCTCACTCCAGGGAGTTCTATTTTCTCCCTCTATGCTGGAGTTGACTTGACCATGATGGTCAGGGAAAGAACAAGCCCTGAGTGTTTGGGCTTCTTTATACAGAGATGATTCAGGCCCTGATTTTAGGTACTCTTTATAGAATTTCCTAGGAAGATATTTTGCTTTGGCTGTAAAGGATAGTGGAAGCAGATGTGTAGGCTGAAAAAAAGGGAAACCTGCTGTGTTTTCTTGCTAGAGACCAGATCATGCTGTCCTAAGAATCTTCAGGGAGTAGAGTTATATATTCTCTGGCTTGATGGCCAGAGGGCTTAGGTAGCTTGTTAGGGGTTCCATAAATTGGAAAGGAGAACTTGACTTTCTTAAATCCCAAGTTAGTGATCTCCCACTGAAGATCTTCCCACTGCTTTGGGAAGAAAAGTCTTTTCACCCAGGGGGCATAAACTTCCAGAGAATTGGCTCCATGGTGATTACATTAACAAGATGGCTGCAATGGAGTTCCCCTAAATACCTTCTGCTGTGGCAGGTTCCAGTGAGTGGGTGACTCAGTTCTTCTGGGACCTTAGAATGACTTTCTTCTCTTCCTGCCTGCCCCTAACCCAAATTCCCCTCTTTCTCTTTGCCCTTTTTAGTTTAGAGCTCTGACTTCTTTGAATTCTGACTCAGTGTTCTACACTTGACCTGTCCCTTGAGTTAAAGAGAACATTATGGTACTTTCCTTTCCAGTTTGGTGACAATATTTGCTGCCATAGAAACCCTTTTGGATACAGACTGGAGACTCCTGGCCTCAACTCTTCCCACTAACTTCTAGGTGCTTGTAGGCGAAGTCAGTGGTAGGTAGCTAGCCAAAAATGGACTTTCCAGGCTTTCATAGAATGGGAGCACACAATAGTATTGAAAAGAACAGACTGTAGAACCAGACTGCTTGGACTCAAATGTCCAAAGTGTGAATAACTAGCTGTGTAGCCTTGGGCAAGTTACTGAATATCTTTTTCCTTCCCTTCCCATCATTTCTCTTTCCATTTTTCTAAAGTTTTGTTCTTTCTTTCTTTCTTTTTTTTTTTTTTTGAGATGGGATCTCACTGTGTTTATCCATGCTCATCTCAAACTCCTGGGCTCAAGTGATTAATCCTCTTCCCTGAGCCTCCAGAGTAACTGAACTGTAGGTATAGAACACTGTGTCTGGCTAAATTACTGATTTCTGTGCTTCATTTTCCTTAAAAGTGAAGATAATAATGATTCTTGTATCATAGGGTTGTTGTGAGAATTAAATGAGGTAACTCATTATAAAGTGCTTATGACTGTGCCTAGCATCTAATAATGCTATACAAATATTAATTATATGTATTATTATTATTATTATTAGTATAACTGTTATATACTGATATAATGTTGATATGATTATTGGTAAAGTGAATAAATGATTTATTATTAATATATTTAATTTTTTTAGTTGTAGGTGGATACAATACTTTTATTTATGTATCTGTGGTGCTGAGGATCGAACCCAGTGCCTTAGACATGCTAGGCAAGTGCTCTACCACTAAGCTACAACCACAGCCCCATGATTTATTATTTATTATGTCCAACCCTCTGCTAGATAGGATGAATAAGAAGGAAAGCAGGAAGCTCCATTCTCTTCTTTCTTATTTCTTTTTTATATGGGGGAATTTGGTTTAAGAGCCACTTGAAACCACTGAGCCACATGCCTATCCCTTTTTATTTTTCATTTTGAGACAGAGTGTCACTAAATTGCTTAGGGCCTCACTAAGTTGCTGAGGCTGACCTTGAATTTGGCAATCCTCTTGCCTCAATCTCCTGGTTGCTGGGATTATAGGCATGAGCCACTGTGCCTGGCACAGGAAGCTCTATTCCTATCATTTATTGAGTGACTTCTGTCAGCTTTCACTGTAGATGATATAAACAAATGAATAGATGAGGTAGTTGCTGCATTCATATCTACTTAAGGGCCTGGATTGCAGCTCAGTGGTAGAGTGCTTGCCTAGCATGTGTGAGGCACTGGGTTTGATTCTCAGCACCACATATAAAAATAAAAAACTCCATTGACAACTAAAAAAACTATTAAAAATCTACTTAAATGGGGATTTAGGGTTAACCCAATTATAAACTGTTTGAGACAAATGTATGCCTAGGATTGTCTATAGATTTTGATAAGGAAGGGTTTACTAGGATAGTAACAAGGCCTTAAAGGATGTATATACTTGGGGCAATGGATATTCTGGTTGAAAAAGTGATGTGACTTTTGTACATGGATATAAAACATGTGACCCTAGATTAGCACCCTCATGAAAGTGAATTTATTTGAAATAAAGGCAGGCTTAAGGTACTGATTCTATCAAAGGGAGCTGCAGAAATGTACATGGATACATATACTAAGTTGTTGGTATCTTTCAAGAATTATTTAGAGCCAATAGTCTGTTCTTAAATGGCAAACCTTCTGAAAAGATCTGTGGGCTCATTTGTAAAGAAGAATGAAAGTATGTCATTTGCAGGAAAATGGATGGAGAACATCAAGTTAAGCAAAATAAGCCAAACTCAGAAAGTCATGGTCATTTATTTTTTCACATGTGGAAGCTAGAGCAGAAAAAATGGAAAAGAGAGGTTTGGGAGCATCTCATAAAAATCAAAGAGAGACCAATAGAATAGAGGAAAGGGACAAGGGGGAGGCAGGAGGGAAGGGAAAGAGGAAATACTAGGGAAATATATTGACCAAATTACATTGTTATATAATGTGCAAGTATGAATATATCACAAAAATCCCACTATTATGCATAATTATAATGCACCAATAAAACATGGCAAATTGTTTAAAGGTTTTTTTTTTTTTTTTTTTTTTTTTTTTAAAGAAGTCTGTGGGGAAGACTGTACCGTGGGTTTTCCAGAATTGTGTGAATTAATTTTTATAAATCTGTTGTCTTTTACCCAGTACAGTGGCACATGCCTATAATAAACAGCTTGGGAGGCTGAGACTGGAGGGTTGCAAGTTCAAGGCCAGCCTCAGTAACTAAGCGAGGTCCTAAGCAACTTAATGAGACCCTGTCTCAAAATTTAAATAAATAAATAAATAAATAAAAAGGGCTGAGTGTGTGGATCAGTAGTTAAGTGCCCCTGGTTTCAATCCCTGGCACCAAAAACAAAACAAAAAACAAAACAAAACAAAATAACAAATCTGTTATCTTTCTTGTCCAAGTAGGTATATAAAAGGGTCCTTCCTTCATGCTTCCATCAGAATCAAGGAATAGAGCTCATTGAGGACTCTGTTTAGGTCAGCAGACTAGAAATAGCTTTCACTTCTTCCAGTGGTTTTGCTGTGAGATCAGGTATTTGGGAAAAGGGGGAGATAGGAGAAAGAATTCTCAGTGTATGGTTGTGATAAGTAAAGGACTGTGGCACTTTCTGGCCAGGGACCAGTTGTGGCATTTGTGTCTTTGAACCTGGAGACAAGGCCTTTTGGGTGATTTTCAAAGCACAGATTTGGCTGTGGCTGATGACAGAGACTCTAGAGTTGTTGCTCCTTTCAGTGGACTTGTAGCATAAAGTAAGGGCTACTAGTATGGTAAATGGCTCTGTTTCTGCTTAGTACAACTGTTTTATCAGGGAGCTCCTGGGATTAGTGACTCCCCCACAATCTCTGTGTAATACTCTACCTCTGAACTACATTCCCAGTCTTTTAAAATTTATTTGAGATAGAATCTCACTAAGTTTCCCAGTCTGGCCTTAGGTTTGTGATCCTATTGCCTCAGCCTTCCAAGTAGCTGGAGTCATAGGGCATGCACCATTTCACCTAGTGGGATTGGTGACTTTGAAGGCTGGCATTTCTTCCCATACCTGGCAACACTTTTGCCTTGTGGGAATTTGCTAGATACTTTGTGTGTTCAGGGCATTGATCAAGACCAAATCAGAAGAGTTGAGATTGTGAATATTTGGTCATAAAAAAACAAATATTAACTGAGTGTGGTGGCTCATTCCTATAATCCCAACAGGAAGATTGAGGCAGGAGGATTGCAAATTTGAGGCCAACCTCAGTAATTTTAGTAAGACACTGTCAAAAATAAAAAAAAAAAAATAAAAAGGTTTGGCTTAGGAGTAGGGTGCCCTGGAGTTCAATCCCCAATACAGAAACAAAAATAAACAAATAAACAACAACAAGAAAAAACACCATAAAATCCAAGGAGGGAGAAGAAGGCTTATCTAGGCAGGTTTGGTCAGCATTTTTTTTATCCCTCTTTAGTTTTGGCTTCCCCTAAATACCTGGGAAAAATGAAGTAAGTCAGTCTTTCTTTCTTTCTTTCTTTCTTTCTTTCTTTCTTTCTTTCTTTCTTTCTTTCTCTCTCTCTCTCTCTCTCTCTCTCTCTCTCTCTCTCTCTTGTACTGGAGATTGAACCTAGGGGCAGTTAACCACTGAGTCACATCCTCAGCCCATTTTTACTTTTTATTTTGAGACGGGTTCTCACTAAGTTGCTTAGGGCCTTGCTAAATTGCTAAGGCTGGCTTTGAATTTGGTATCTTCCTGTTTCAGCCTCCCAAGCTGCTGGGATTATAGGTACGCACCACCACACCCAGCAAGTCTTATTTTTCTTGACTTAATTATGTTTAGATAGTTTTGGATCTTACTTTTTTGGTCTAATCTGCCCCACACCTGGCCCAGTCCTTTTTCAGAACTCTCAGCCTTTTTTTTTGATGAAGTATACAAAGAGGCTCTTTCTTACTTGTAATCTTTAACTGAGATTGACTAATCTGTGGTATGGAGTTGGAGGGCGGGTGTCAAGGTAAACAGCCAATATGGTATCATTAGTTTGCTATCTTTAAGGATTTAAAGTGAGCTGAACTCCTCTTTAAACATCATTGTAGATACTTGTGAGAGACTGACTAGCCCATAGAAGTTTCCTTAATGAAAACAAAAGTCATGTGACCACTTTGCCTTTTAATTTTTCATTTCCCCTACATGAACATATCAACAATATTAGTTGTATGTAGATGTAGTAGAGAAAAGCCCCTTTTCTCTGGTTCCTTATTCTCCTTGGTTTCTGGACCATGGTGGATCTAGCATATGCTTGGTGAGAACAGAACACTAGCCGTTTTTGAATATCGCATCTCTGCTTTGGGTACTTGGCGAGCTGTTTGAGGAGGGCCTGAGGTGGGTCTAGGAAAAATCTAGCCTAGTTGTCTTTTTCGCTGCCATAGCTTGGGCATTTTCCTAAGATTGGGAGTTTGCCTCCTGGCCTTAGTCCAGTTGCCAGAGGAAACCGATGACTAAAGGCTTCCTCCCTGCGACGTCAGCTTCTGGAACCTTTCCTGATGATTCCCTACCAGTCAAGTCTGCCTTATTTGGCTATTTTTCTCCCCCCTCAAATGGCCCCCTCACCTCAACTAGTCCCCTGTTCTCCTTCAGTACAGGGAACGCCTTCTTCAAATTTATGCAAGGCTACCTGCAATCTTTTCTCCTTGGTTAGAGCCCTAACAGGGGTAGGAATGGGGAATGAGAGAGAAAGATGAGAGAGCTCTGGAATGACTGTGATTTCCCCACCCTACTTTCTTATCTGTTCTTGTTCTCTTGACCCTGCATGGTCACCCCTCTCTAGCTTCTTACCTAGAATTCTGACAATCTAGGAGTGGTCTTGTTTGGCCTGAAAAGGCTTAGAGTGTGGGGGTTGGGTGGGGCTGGGACTCTCAACATCTGAAACTATTCCTTTGGAGTAGGTAAAGTAAGTAAGTAAGTTGGTAAGTCCAGTTTTTGGCATGTAACTGTTGTATGCCTAGCATTCTTGCTTGGATTTCCCGAGAGGGCTTAGTCCAAGGTCCCTATCCCAGCCCTGAGCTTAGGTTAGACGAGTTGAGCCTTTGACATTTCAAGCTTGGAGCACTTGTCTGATATCTTTCTTTAAAGTATACATTTTAGTAGAAATGGTATAGTGGAAAGAATAGTGGACTGAATCAGCATATCTAAGTTTTGGTCTCTGCCTTTGTGACTTTGGACACATCGTTTTTTATGAACCTTAGTTTCTGTCTCTGTGAAATGGAGATACTATCTTTTTCTGACATTCTGATAATTTTTAAGAAATTCTGAACCCTTTAAGAGAGGGTTCTTGGAAAGAGTGTAACAGCAAACAGTAATGATTGTAGAAGTTGCCATTGTTCCCCTTTAGAATGGCATCAAGGGTGTTATTTTCACCCCAGCTATCAATATATAAGTGGCCCCATTTATTTCAGTGAGCTCTGCTCTGAGCTACCACTGAGCTTGCTGTGGGGAGCCTGGCTTGGAGAAGCAACTGTTGACTGAGTGCCTTGGGTGGGGCCTTGGAGTCCAGCCTGCAGACTACGGTTGCTGGCTATTTTTGGTCATTGGTGACTCCAGGAAGAATACAAGACCCTTGGATTGGTCATTCTTCCATCAGGGAAGGGGAAGACCAAGAAACAAACCAAAACTGAGCGTAAATGAGATTTGACTTCCTCTACCCCCCACCCCTACAACATCCTTCTCCTTGAGGCTATGAAATTGCTTTTGGCTGAGTCTTAAATTGCTAAGCTCCCCTTCCCCTTCCTCTGTCTGAGTCACTGGTGTCTATGTTGCCCTTGGATGAGGAAAACTAGGTAATGTGGGTTTGGGTGGAGGAATTTCTAGCCAGGGAGTTTTTGCCACATGCCTAGTGCTTAGTGTTGGGTTTTCAACTAGTCCTGCATTTTATGAATATGGGTTAGAAATATAAATAAAAGGAAAGGGGATTCTGAATTTTCTGCTAGGATGATATGGCATAAGCAAGTTCCTGGGGATGCTGTACCTTTGTCTGGATCTGTTTTTACCATATCTTCCCCTCCTACATCATTTCTTCCTCTTCTTTTTCACTGTCATTTTGTCCAGTGCTTGCTTGTGAATCAGGGACCCCAGGTTGTCTCTCAGCCACCTAGGAGGTGACCATGAACATGAGCCTCACCTGCTCTGAGCCTCTGGATGGAGGGCAAGATAGAAGTATTGGCACCTATATACCATTCTTTAGGAACAAATTTCAAATGCAGTTTTAATAGAGAAGACTTAGTTGGGTAGAGCTGGACAATGCTGTTGGGAGCAAATTTGTTTCCCAGCATCGAGCTGGAATGGCCTCTGGGTCATGAAGGTGCTTGCTTCTGTGAGCAGCTGCCTTATTGGCAACTTCTTCTTCTTCTTAGGGGCCTCATATGTATTGTTAAGGATGCCAGTTGCAGATGGTAGATCAAAGTGGTCTTGATGAGTTAGGGTAGGCAAGCAGGAGGATGAAGGAGAAGGAATATGAAATCAAATGGAAGAAGAGTGTTTTTTTAATTTTCATATCTCCCTTTTTGACAAAACCCAGCATGGCATATGGCAATGTTTTGCGAATACAGGGAGAAAATCATTCATAAACCCACCACTTTAACATAGCAATTATTATTTGTATTTCTTGTCACATCGTGTTTTTGTACCTTAGTTTTCCATGATGAAATCATAGTGTGTATAAAAAGTCCTACTTCTTTCCTCCTATTAAACATATCACTAAAAGCTTAGATAAATGCTAGTTATTCATTTTTATTCTTAAATTTTTTTTTTAGTTGTAGATGGACACAATACCTTTATTTATTTATTTTTATATAGTGCTGCAAATTGAACCCAGTGCCTCAAAAGTGTTAGTCAAGCACTCTACCACTAAGCTACAACCCCAGCCCAAATGTTAGGTTTTAAAAAATGAATATTTTAATGGCTTTATAAAACTTCATCCAATGACTATGCCAAATTCAGTTAACTATTCCCTTTGGGGGTCATAGTTCTCTCAGTTTTAGCAAGTTATGCAAATGTAAGAAAATTTGAACCTTTTAGTCTGGCATGTAGGGAGGGCCCTTTGATACCTGGCCCCATTCTCCCTCCCTTTCTAGGCTCATCTCCCACTTATTCCCACACTCACACTATGTTTTAGCTTTGTGGGATCAGGGTTTCCCAAGTAAGCTATAATTTTCTCTCTCTCTTTTTTTTAAACTGTGGTAAAGCCATCATGCCTTTTTATTTCTTTCTGCTTTATCCTATGCTTCTTTTTTTCAGCTTGAAATGTTAGGTGCTTCCTCTTCACTTTCCCTACCTATGCTTGAGACTTTCCTCTTTTTTTCCCTTGGCACTTTCAATCAAACACAGGGCCTTGCACAAGCTACACACCCATTTTTACCACTGAACTACATCCTCAAACCCTGGAAGCCTTACTTAATACTCCTAAGTAGATTAATTACATCAACTTCTGTGTGCCCAGTGTACTTAGTTAAGAACTTCTGTTATGATGTTTATCATGGTTTTGCAACCATCTGAACTCCCAGACTTTCTCCTATGGCAAACTTGTGGATTTGAAAGCTTCTAACTCCTCCTGCCTCAAGAGGAGGCCATCTCCAGATGCAGATGGTTATGGAAAGTTAAACCTTTGAAGACTGTTTAATCAGTGATAGACATGGAGAAGAGCAGCAGCAGCAATGTATGCAAGGAATCTCACAGCACTGGTTGAGCACTTGGTAGAATATGCTAGGCACCAGTCATAGAAGAAACAGCACAAAGAAGGGGAGAGTGAATTTGTACTTATACAGAAGAGAGGCCTGAGTATAAGTACAGAGAAAGCCTGGCTGGTCTCAACTCACCAGTGCAAACTTCTTTTATTTTCTCTCTCATTTTTCTTTTGTGTTTGGTTTGATAGGATCTTGCTATGTTGTCTAGGATGGCCTTAAATTCCTGGACCAAGTGATCCTCCTGCCTGAGCCTCCCAAGTAACTAGGAGTATAGGCATGCATCGCCACACCCAACTTTGCAAGCTACTTAAAATATTCCAGATCTTAGTTTCCCATTTGTCTAATGGAAAGGGTAATAGTACTCTACTTCTTTAGGTTATATATAGTGAGGATTCATTCAGAATGTTCATGCTTCTGAATATGCTCTGTGAGGTATAAGACCCAGAGAAATGAGTGGTAGGCCCAGGATATTCCAGAAATTTTGTTCTAGTTGGCCTCTTAAAATTTTGTCATGTGTGTATCCCATCAAATCTTCTCTGAGCCATGAATGCCAGATGCTAGTTTCTCTGATCCCCCCACATAGGGGCTCAACAGCCTCATTCTCTTTATTAGGAGGCAGGCAAGGAGGTACCATTTCCCTGCCCATCTGAGCAGCATAGCTCCAACTATCTCCAGCACAGCCCTGCTCAAGAATGGCGAGAAGTGACTGGGGAGAAAGAAAGAGGTGGGGAGGTACCACCTTCTTCTTAGCCTTTTTTTTTTCCTTTTACATTATTGAGGATCAGAATGAGGACCTCACAAATGCTAGGCAACTGCACTACCACTGAGCTACATCCCCCACACTTTTTGATTTTGAGATAGCATGTAGCTAAGTTGTTCAGGCTGGCGTGGAACTTGTAATCCTCCTGCCTCAGCTTCTGAATAGCTGGGATTATAGGTGTGCACCACTGTGCCCAGTTTACTTAGCTCTTTAACATCAAACAAATGCTAGTAGAATAGAGGGTTTCCTAACATCCTTTTAGATGGATGTAGAGGTGTTATAGAAGCTGCAGTGAAACTGGTACCTTTCAGTTCTCCTGGGCCCAAGCCTGCCATGCAATGTTAGGACAGATCTTCATGTCTTTCATTGCCTATACACTCTTCAGAGGCTTTCCAATTCCACCTTTGTGGGACAACTGGCTCTCGGGGAACCCTGCAAGCTAAATTTAAGATCTTTGAGTGGAGATTTTTGATCTAGTATTCTTTTTGTTTTCATCACATACTTGTTGCTGTCTTAGATATTTGCAAACTCCTATTCTACTCCAGGATTTTATGTTTTATAAAGAAGCAAATTACCTGAGCCTGTTGAAGATCTGTTGGTTAACCTTAAAACATAACAAGATAAAATGACTCATTCGAAGTCATAAGTCCGGAGCAGAAGTTGGACTTGAAGCTGAAGCTCTCAGGAGAATTGTCTGTCCATTACCTTAGCCTGGTCCACTAGAATAAGAACAAAGATAATTTCTGTTCCATTACCCAGTGTATCCCCATTACTTAACATAGTGGCATAGAGGAGGTTTTCAACAAGTATTTGTTGAATAGATATATACAATATTTGTTGAATAGACTCTTGTCAAGTTGGAATTGTCTTAGATTCATTTAGCAAGGTTTGCCAGTTAGCCAAACATTCCCAGTGGTGTACTTGAAACTACCTAATGTGAACCTATCTGGATCCTGGCAGAATGGGGCTTAGTAGTGGTAAGGAATGACAAGGCGTTGTCCCTCTTATGCACCTTGGAGAGCCTGTTTATCTGTGAGTTGCCAGCTTGTTCACAGCCAATTTCCACTCCCTTTTTCCATGTCTTCACATAATACAGTATTGTTCATGCCAAGGGGAATATTTGAATCAAAGCTTTTAGTGGATTCGAACAGGCAGCCATGAAAGCACTTCTACTGCCTTTGTGAAACAACCCAGAGTTTGACCGTAGAGTACATATTTGAGGCATTACCCAGTTTTTAATGTTTTTATGTGCACTCTCCTTTTGCATGGCTAGCAGGGCTGCCTTGTATCATCTAATCCTAGGTGATTTGTGCTCCAAAGTTTAGGAATTGGGTTGGCCTCTGTGCTCAGGGATGAGCAGAGCCAGTCATGGATCAGGAAGGAGCAGGGAAGTCCTGGAGATCATCATGTTGGGGAACCCAGCAGCTGTTCACTCCAGCTGTTGGCACCACCATCACCACTACCACCGAGCCTGCCTGAAGGCCCAGAGCTACATATACTTACAGATTCAAACATGTTCTGCTCAAGGTAGGCTTATTTGAGGGGCAATAGGAGGATTTTTTTTCTCTTGCTCCGGAAGGAAGAGCATGACCAGCATTTAGGAAGTATAGGTTTAGGCTTACTAGGTAAGGTTGGATGCCCTAAAGTAGAGATTCTGAAGGTTACCTTATTTTTAAAGCACTTTTTTTTTCCTGTCTATCTTTGCAGTGCTGAGCTAGACACTGTACAAGGAATGTTAACAGACAGTTGTTTGTGGGGCAGACTTAAATAAAAACAGACTTTATTGTATAATTTTGGATTCGTTTTTTTCATTATGAAACTAATATATATTTTTGTAATAAATGAAACAGTACTGAAAAATAAAAAGTCCTTGTCTTCTATCTCTGACTCTACTTTCCAGAGTAAACCACCATTAACCATTGATGTAAATGTATTTTTCAATGCATTCATACGTATGTACCTTTAAACACACAAGTAACACTAATTCATATTGTTCTCCAACTTGATTTTTTGCCTTATCATGTGGTGGCCATTTTTTTGGGTCAAACCAGATTTTAAATTCTCTTTGGGCTCCTTAATAAGCAAATTAACAAATGAGAAGAACACATAACATCTGTACAAATAAAGGGTCCATATTCATTGAATGGAAAATAATGGCATTATAAAAGCTTGCTTTCTTAGGAGTGAAGGCTTTCTGAACAAGATGGGATTTGTGGACCCTGCTGTTGGGATAAAGCATGCTCCCCTTTCAATGTTCAGTAGACCATTGTTCTAGATATTACTGTAATTTCACATGTGTCTAATTGATGTTGGAGTTATTGGTGGATAGGTAAGACACTTTCCTGTGAATAAAGTGGTGGTCCCATCTCTGGTTCTGTGGTTTTGCCAGTTTGGGGGTCCTTTGATTGCAGGTAATTCCTAACCGAGAACCCTGCTCATCAGACATCTGGCTCATGGAACTGTCTGAGGTAAAGGAAAGAAACTGCGAATGTATGTGTATGTGTATGTGTGTGTGTGTGTGTGTGTGTGTGTGTGTGTGTGTATGTTGGTGGTGGGTACACATTTTTCCAAAGAAGAGAAGTGGGAAGGTCTGTCATTAATCAGTGAAGCTGAATTAGAATCTTCCCTCCCTCCTTCTGCATGCACAGCAGCAATCTTGTCCAGGTGGTAGAAAAGTGGAATTTTGCAGAATGCTCATCTGTAGCTGAGCCACCCAGTTGAAGAGTTTAGGGAGATAGAGATTTGTGAAATTTATATACCTGTGCTATATTTTTTAAATTTTTAAAATTTTATTTATTCTAATTAGTTATATGTGACAGCAGAATGCAATTCAATTCATATTACACAAATAGAGCATAATTTTCTATATTTTTAATGTAGTGTAAGTGACCACTGGTCCTGGTCTTAGAAACCTTGTTAGCTTGAGGATATTGATCATGTTGAAGGAGCCAAGCTGGGAGAGGAGAAGCAGAATTACCAGAAATGCTGGCTCGCTTCTGCCCACTCATGGCAGGCCCCACCCTCCTCTTGCCTTCTTAGTTCCCAGTTCCCAGACTTCCATGGTGGGTGGAGCAGAGCTGCTTCTTGCCCCGCCTTTAATCCTGGAGCCTCTGCCACCAGAGGTTGACTCTGGCTGGGCTGGGCCTACAGGCCACTGCAGGCATTATTGCCTTCCCCTTCAGACAAACAGGAAGCTGCCTGCAGACTGAGTGATTGGAGGTTTTTGAATCCTTGTGGGGCAGGGAGAGCAAAGCTCTGAGATCAGCCTCTAAAAAGGGAAATGGAATGATATTTAAATATTATTTTGGCTGTTTAAGAAAACTTAGATCCCATGTATCTTCAGGCACTTACTGTAGGCCACACTTTTATGAAGTTTTGTGTTTCTATACATACTGGCTGCACAACCTTGAGGAAGTTCCTTAACCTCCCTGAGCCTCCTGTTCTCCCGTTGATGAAGTGAGAATGATAGTGCTAGCCTTGGAGTTGGTAAGAAATTTGGATAAGGTAAAATTGGAAAGTCCTCAAATGTTACCTCTGTAGAAAATCATGCGTACAGGATTCAAATGCCTAGAGTAGTTTAAATCATGTTTTAATAGCTTCTGTTGACAAAGGCAATAGAGTGTGTCAGTAGATGAAAGACTTTCAGCTCACCATTAAGAATGGTTATGATCCTTAAAAGGGCAAGCCTCAGTTATCAGGAAAAGTTCACTTCTGTGGAATAGCTCATTTATAGACCATTGGGGACCAATGAAGCATTGCCATATAATTGGCTCTCAGCTATCCATAACAAACCTTATTCCAGCTACCTGTGGACTACCTGCCCTAAGTCATGAGAGCTCAGGGAATACAAACTCCCTTGACTCTTATGATAGTCCAAATAAGATATAATTATTGGGTAGACATACCCCCAAAATTCCCAAATTAAAGTGGTTAGATTGCTATTGCTTGTGGGTATTACTTTTAGTTGACATGTAACTGATTTTAATCACAAGGAAAATGTTGAATAAGTTGCCCTCTGAAGTAATGGATATAATAGACTTCTACTTCACAAGTCATTTGTGACCTCACTGATCCACCCTTCAGGCTGTGAACTCAGGTCAGGGTGACAAATTTGTGAAACAGGGATTGGGAGGGGTACAGCTGTTCTTAGACTAGAGGCAGATATGACCATGCGTGACAGTGCTCTCTGTGGACTATATTCCAGGTAGCGTTTGAATAGTCCTCCCTTCCCGACACTCCCTTGGGATTCAACCTTTGGCAGGAATAAGTCAGTGCCAAAGAATATCTTGAAAGGGTCTTCCTGGACAAGATCCTCTGAAACCTCCAGCTCTTGAGCAGCCCAAACAAGAATTAGGAATTAGGATTAGGAAGCTGGGAGGGAGTTATAAGTTTAGGGGATAGCTGCCTACATTCCAAGTAGTTCCCTAATTAAATAGACAACTCAGATATGAATTGAAGGAATCCTCTTACATGTTGACTGGTATTGCTCTGTAATTATTTTTCAGTGTTTTTAAACTTTTTTTTTTACCTTGTCTGGACCAGAAACAAAATTCCCCGATATAAGTGGTGCTGATTCTCTACATTTGTAATATTCTTCATAGTTGTAAAGCCCTTTTTAAAAATTTTATTTTGAGGCAGGATCTTATTGCTAAGTTGCCCAGACTGGTCTCAAAATTGCTATATTCCTGTCTTAATCTCTCATGTAGCTGGGATTGTAGGAGTGTGTCACCATGCCTGGCTATAAAGTTCCCCTCCATTTACCACTATTATTATATCACTTGATATTCATTAAGTCTCTCCTGTTGTCAGATTAGGAATTATCCCCATTTTCTCATATGGGGAAACCAAGACTCAAAAGAGTCAAGTGACTCTGAAAATATTACTCAGATAATGAGTAACATGCACAGGACTTAAACAGAAGGTAGAAGACTTTGATTTTAGACTATGTACAGGGTGGGGTATGGGAAGGGGAGGGAGATGTTCTTTCATAAAACCTGGACTTAAGCTCTGGTGATGCTTAGGCCAGATTTCTGAGGCTAGCAATGAAGGTTCATCTTTAAATGTTTGGCCCTTTCCCCATTCCAGTAGTTGCTAACCTCCCTTTAGCCTCCCTTCTAAAAGATCATGAGTCAAGAAAAATGATTAGAGAGAATTCAGGCTGTTGGGGCTGTGTAGGGATGGCCACCTGTTATGTTGTTTGTGTTCTGCCAGCTTGGGGTTGGCCTAACTCTTGTTTTGCAGCTGGCTTCCTGTGTCACCCTCTTGCTAGTGTCAGACCACTGCCTTCAAGGATAGTTGCATTTTCCACCTGGTTGAGCCAATAACTTGCTTGACTTTGCCATGCTCATAGACACGTAAGAATTACTTGTTAGCAAGCAAAAATTGTTTGGGGGCTACTTAGACCTAACTAATATAGGCTCCTGTTTATACCTTGGCAGGAATATGAACATTGATCTAGTTTCTTGTTGAGTTGATGAGGTGTTGGGGGAATTGTGCAAAGGGGACTTTTTGGATTTGAAGGATTGTAGTTTAGGTTCTGCTTCTAGCTTCCCTGGGTGTGTGTATGTGTGTGTGTGTGTGTGTGTGTGTGTGTGTGTGTGTGTCGTGTGTGTGTGTGTGTGTGTGTATTGATTCAACCTAGACCCTCGTGAATGCTAAACATGTACTGTACCACAGAGCTACACCTCCAACCTATACCAAGGCAATCTTGTCCCTTTCTGGTCTACCATCTCTTCTATAAAGTGTTGTACAACTTTGACTGATCTCTGAGGGCTGAGGGCTATTTTTTTTTTTTTTTTGGTACTGGGGATTGAACCCAGGTATGCTCTACTACTGTGCTACATCCACAACCCTTTCTATTTTTTTTCTTTTTGAGACAGGTTCTTGCTAAGTTGTCCAGGCTGGTGTCAAACTTGCTATCATCCTACCTCAGCCTCTTAAGTCACAGGGATTACAGGCAAGCACCATGTCTGGTTCTGAGGGCCATTCTTATTCTAAAGTTCTGACTTATTGAAAAATAATAGGGACCTGTCTGCCCTCCCATGGGCAGAGGGATGGTTGGCAAACATCTTTGAAATGGTCTCATTCTTTGGGAAAACTGAGCCAAATAGACAACTGTATGAATTATAGGAGGCTAGAAGTGTTTATCTGTATCTGACTTTTGAAGTGGAAAAGGTCTTGGGAATGTTCAGGAGCATGACTGGGTGAAGGGGTAGGCAGGTGAGGGTAGCAAGAGTCAGTCTAGGCCTGATGTAGATGAGGAGGAAAGAGGTTCTCTGGAGAGAGAATTCTTAGGGAACCCACCAGAAATGGGTTATAGACTGACATCCTAGAGTAGATAGTTTACCAGTTCTTGGTCACAAGCAGTTGATAAGCCCTCAGGAATGTGACACCATCACATGGGAATGTGTCACTAGAGCAGGCGAAGGTTGTGGAGGCAGAAAAAGCAGCTCCCCCTTGTCACCATACACTCTGAATAGGATGGGAGGTCCTTAATGTTGGGCCATAGTGACCTATGTGGTAAATGGAAAAATACAATTCTTAATGGCAGAGAGAACTGTCCTTTAGAAGAAGGAAAAGTCTTAATACTTGTTTGATGTCAAATCATGTACAGTTAGGTTTGCTAGTGATGATACATTGTATTTTATTTGTGAACTTGATACAAGTGTTAAAAGAAGGGAGAAACTTGAATTCTTGATTGTAGTGACCCTAGAATGAATCTGGAAATTAATTTTTAGATCTGCCCTTGTTGTAGTAGAAGGCTAACTTTTGCATGGACCTAGCTAGGCTCCCTGTCTTCTGATCCATTTTGGCCAGAGTGTGCCTGGGGAAGTCCAGCTTGCCTGTGCAGCTGGTCTAGGCCAGTGTAAGTAAGTACCCATAGGCCTGGTTGGTCTGGGTTAGGTCTGTGGACATCGATATTTTCTAACAACTCCTATAAGGGATTCTTTTTTGTATTTTTGTTGCTGTACTAGGGATTGAACCCAAGGGCACTTTATAACTGATTTACATTCCCAGTCCTTTTTATCTTTTATTTTGAGACAGAGTCTTGCTGCATTGCTTAGGGCCTTGCTAAGTTGCTGAGGCTGGCTTTGAACATACAATTCTTCTGCCTCAGCCTCCTGAGTTGCTAGGGTTACAGGTGTGTGCCACCATGCCCAACTCCTGTAAGGGATTCTAACTTTGGGCAAATGTTTATAATTATATCTCTAATGGGAGTTTTTCTGTCTTACCTGCAAGAAAATCAAACCTGAGAAAGGATCTTATCAGAATCCAGTGCCCATACAACATGGATACAGCTGAGCTGAGCCGAGACTTTGTTTAGGATTTTTCTACTCTGGTAGCTGGAGGTAAAGTTGGCCCGACAGCTTAATTGGGCATCCTCTAAGGTTGGTCAGAAGGCCTGGAGGAAATGGCAGTAATTTCCCCCAACCTACAACAGCTGGAGCAAGGAGTGGGGCAAGGTAGCAAACCAGACTTTTAGGAAATTAGTAGCTCTCTTTATAGGACGAATTTCACTGTCTGGGCATGTGAAGACCAGTGATGGTGGGGGAAGGATAGGATAGAATGGGAGATGAGTAATGCTGTGGGCACCAAGGCATTCACTTAGTGGGAACATTACAGGCAGTTGGTGAGTAAGAGCCCAAGGACCTGGTGACTTCACTCTTCAGCTCTGTATATTAGTGCTAAGCTGGGGCTCTGTCCTGTGTCCAAGGCAGAATTCTTGGGAACTGAGGATTGCTTGTTCTCTGCTTCCTGTTTCAGCTGGATGGCCTTTATACCTGACCAGCCATAGGGTAGCTTCTTCTAGGCTCCAGCCCCTGCTGCTCCTGTACTTTCAGATTGTATCAAACTTTTGTACATGCTGTGGCACTATGTCACAAAGTGATCTTTGACCTGATTAGAGAATAAGCTCCTTCTTTGGTAGGGCAGGGGGCTTTGTTCCCCCCCCCAGGGGCATGAGAAGGTGTTTAACCCATTATGTCACATTGTCTTATAAAACTTAAATTGAGCAATTCATAGGTGTCCTATAAAATTTCATAGGTTTTATAGGTGTCCAATATATAGGATGATAGAACATAATGGGTTGATGTGGAGAATCAAGCGTCATCAAGAAGACATTGAGTTTGTTTTCTGTCTCCAACCTCCAAAAGATAAAGGTGATTGGGAATTTTAGTGTAGATGTAGTACATACTTTATTCTGGGAGGTTCAAGAATTATGTCTTTTTTCTACTAGCTGGGGAACAACTTGAATTCAGGGTTTGTTTTAATCTCTGTGTTCCCAATTTCTAGTAAAATGTCCTCACATTTATCAGGAGCTCAATAGCTGCTGAACTGATTAAAGGCATTTCTACTCTTATGCCCTTCTTTGGGTCAGATTAGATTCCCTAGATGACCTTTATCTCATGACTGAAAAATGTGGAACCTAATAGGGAAGAAAGGATTGCATCTGAGGATTGCCTGCTTGTGGTATCCCTTATATCCAGAAGCCCACAGTTATAGGCAGTACTTGACTTTTCAGGTGCACACACTTTTACATATACATGTTTTTCTTTCCTTTTCCTATAGAAGTAACAATCAAGGTGCAAAGTTCAAGAAATGGATGTTAGAAGGTGGGCACTTCTGAATGGTTGTGTTTTCTCTTTAGTTCCTTGTGAGAGAAGTGCCAGACAATGAGCATCCTAGACCTAGTCCAGAGAAGAATGGCCCTAGCATAGTGTTGGCCACTAATGCAGGTCTTTAGCCTTGTAACTTTGTGGTTGGCATTAGTTTTGTTCTTTTTTTTTTTTTTTTTTAAGAGAGAGTGAGAGAGTAGAGAGAGAGAGAGAGAGAATTTTTAATATTTATTTTTTAGTTCTCGGCGGACACAACATCTTTGTTGGTATGTGGTGCTGAGGATCGAACCCGGGTCGCACACATGCCAGTCAAGCGCGCTACCGCTTGAGCCACATCCCCAGCCCCTAGTTTTGTTCTTTGTCTCTCCCTCCCACTGAGTTTGGCATCTCCAACTTGATTTCCTTTTATTCTTCAACTTTTTCTGAGGGAATAGAAAGAAAAGCAAGCCATATGTGTCCCTTTGTTTCTTGAGCCCTTAATAGGACAGCTGGGAGGAGTCCCCTTGCTTTTCTTTCTTCTCCTATGCATGCCACTTGCTCTCCAGGGTCAGGGACTTAATCCAGAGGCTTAAGAATTGGGAGAACAGTTTAGCCTAGTGCCTTCCTGGTATGTGAATGAGCTTTTGGGTTGGTGGTATAAGCATATTATCTATTTTCTCCCAATGCTTTTGTATGGGAAGGGAGTAGGCTACTGTGTGAGATTATCCAGTATGTGGGCTAGTTACACTTGATTAACTTTTAGATGAGACCTTTGTTTCCCATCTTCTTTGGTAATTAGAATTGAAGAGAGTTATTAGTCCAGGGTTGAGACCTTGCAGATAGTCAATGGAGTTATCAGCCTACCAGTATTTGGTCTATCCTAAGAATTGGCAGATTTGCTTCTATAGGGCCCATTTTTGAATGTATAGTAAGAATAGGTTTTACATTTTAAAAAATTGAGAGAAAAAAAAGCAGCTAATTGGGAGTCCTAGGCAGGAGGATCACGAGTTTGAGGCCAACCTGGATAATTTAGTGAAACCCTGTATCAAAATAAAATAAAGGAAAACAAAGGGTGAGTGACATAACTCAGTAGTAGAGTACTTGCTTAGCATGTGCAAGGAGGCCCTGCATTAAATCCCAAATTACCCCCCCCAAAAAAAAGCAAGTAAGAAAAAAATAAAAATAAGTTAAGAATATGCAATAGAAACCATATGTGGCCCACACAAACAGTGCCAAACCCTGGTAGACTATGCTTTGTGCCATCAATTATTGTATACCATTTCTTTTCTTTTCTTTTTGGCACCAGGGATTGAACCCAGGGGCACTCAACTACTGATCCACATCCCCAATACTTTTTATTTTTTATTTTGAGTCAGGGTCTTCTTAAGTTATTTAGGGCCTCACTAAGTTACTTTGAATTTGGCAGTCCTACCTCAGCTTCCCAAGTCACTATGACTTACAGGTGTGCTACACACTTCTTTTTTATTTTTATTTATTTTAATTTTTATATTTTGAGATAGGGTCCCTTTATGTTACATAGGCTAGCCTTGAATTCGTGGGCTCAAGTAATCTTCCTACCTTGGCCTCCTAAGTAGCTAGGACTACAGGTGCCTGCCACCACACCCAGCTTATGCCCATTTCTTACATTCTCATGACTCCTTTACACTTACCTCTTTCCTGAGACAGGCACATTGAAGGACTTTGATTTTTTAAAATTTTTAATTGTGGATGGACACCATACCTTTATTTTATTTGTTTATTTTTATGTGGTGCTGAGGATTGAACCCAGTGCCTCACACATGCTAGGCAGGCGCTCTACCACTGAGCCACAACACCAGCCCCTAAGGCCTTTTAATTTTGATTTTTGTTTGGATTGCTTGTCACAATTCTTAATCCCTTCCATGTTGGTTCCTAACTAAACTACTATCTCCTGGGGTACACTTGGGGTCATAATTATCTGAGGTTAAAATTAAAATTGTATCCTCCTTGGAGTAGAAAGAACCTGATAGATAAAGCTTTCTTCCAGCTCACTGTTCTTTTGTAAAACTTTGCTTTTCATCCCAGATGGCCCCAAATCTGATAAGTATGCAGCTGCTGTTGATAGTAATTAAGGAGATTTGAAAACACAAACACAAAAGTCCAAAGCTGTACTCAACAGGAGATTCCAGAACTGGGGCCAGCTCTTCCTGTTCCTTCCCCCACACTCCATCCCTGGCCTTGCTGAATCAAACCTGGTTTTTTGAGAAGGTGCTTCCTTTGTGCTATTGTGGAACTATGTCCAAACAGAGCGAAACTTGGCTACTTTTGTAGGAAGATACTATGACTCTTTGGAATTGGGGTGATACTACAGTATGGCCTTAGTGGTAAGCTTATCCAGCCAGGGAAACATTCCCAGTTCCATCTGTAGTCCTTATTCCTTTTGCAGTATGTTGCTTGCTGTGTGTTTATGTGGATATATACCTGTTTGGTCACTCATTATGTTGTGCCTTTGGGAATCTTTTAAGTGAAAGGAGTGTGGAATCAAGACTAGGTCACTTTCTTGCAAAGGTCAGGGTTATAAGAGGATTTACTCCAGGTCTGCTGTGGATTGTCTTCTTGTCTTCTTGGTGCCATGCCTGCCTTTCCATTTGTAGATGCCCACCTAGCTGTAGGCTACTAGACCTGGGAGACATAACTACTGGGCTTCTGACCAGGAGTAATGCCCAGGGCACAAAGTGGTAAGCAGCACTCATCAAGGCTGCTTATCCTCTCCCATTCTCTAGTGCTCCCAAAGCCTTGCACCTCTACCCACAATAGTGGAATAGATTGTGAATAATATGCAAACATGCTTCCACTCCTTAAGGACTGAAGCATATTTGTGAGTAGACAGTAAGTAAAGTTGGCTTAGATAATTTTCACGTGACAATAATTGACCATCCCAAGCAGAATAGCCTCATATTTTCCTGTGACTTTTGGGGGGTTGGTTTCTGCTCTAAATCTCGTATTTTGCCCTGAGATCAATGAGTTTTAGGACCATGGTTAGGCTCTGCCTCTACATGATTTTTTTTTAAATAGATAGGAAACTGAAAGAGTTAGTGATGCCCATGACTGATCTAGTTTGCAGTGAACTCTACCCATGGTGCTTTCTGCTACTGCCCTTGGGTGGAGGGGAAGAGAACAGTCTGAGAATCTGCATGGGTGTGTCTATCTCTGTTAAAGAGGAACCCCACTTCTGGGGCGTCTATGAAAGTCCCAGGATGAGGTAGTGGGGGAAAGGAGAAGAGGTGTATGACACTCAGGGTAGAAAGGATAGTTATGGTGGGAAGATTGGAGGATGTACAGAAGAGAAAATGATTAGAAGAACCCTTACTCAAGAGGGCAAAACAGTTTGTGAAATCAGTGGGCCCCTGTCCCTTTGCAGAAGCCAGGCAGCCTTGGCTGGGGCCCACCCCAGGCCCTTGCTGTGCTGGTAGCTTTCACTTCCTCTTTGTGTGAACGTGGGGTGGGGATACTTGGGTGTGGGTGCAGGGGAATCTTATTCTGGTCGCCCCTTCAGTTCTATCTGTAGATGGATGGATTATATATAAGGATTAAAAGCATGTTATAGTTGGCTCTCTTAGTTCTGGAAGGTCTCCTATGAGGTCTGTGGGAGCTAGGGGAGGGCATGCTCATCAAGTTAAATTGTGGCCTCAGTGGGGCTGTAGGAACAGAGTCAGCTGCCTACCTATATATTGGGCTACCTTGTCTGGTTTTATCTGTCTGTGGCACATGCCCCATATCTGATAAGCTGGTGCCTAATACCAAATTGTCAAAGCGGTCTCTAATTTTTTTTCTTTTCTGATGGATTTTTGGGAAGGACTTGATCTTTAACTTCGTGCCTTTTGGAGGGTTTTCAGTTATCGTGTTTCTCTGTTGCACTGCATTGTGTTTCTTGCTCTGTGTCCTTGTACATGCTGTCTCTATCCAGAACGCCACAAGCTCCCCTCTCCCATTAACCTTTTTTTCTGTGACAGTCTTATTTATCCTTCAGGATACATTAGCTCTTTCTCTAGAAGCTTAAGTTCCTATTTGCCCTTGTCTCTTTACTTTACCCATTATGGACTAGATGGCCCTTCTTTGTGTTTCCACAGTTGCTTCTGATTACCTCTGTCACTGATTATACCCCATTCATGTATATTTATATGTTGACTCCTTCCAATAAATAATATTTTCACACACTCCTGTGTGTTCTCTCTCACATGCACACATACACATGATTAAAATAATCTTTAATTTCATCCATATTGGGTTTCTGATATGGGTCGTATATGGAACCAGTATCTGTGTGTGTGTGTATATGTATATGTGTGTGTGTGTGTGTGTATATATATATATATATATATATATATATATATATATATATATATATATATATTTATGTCAGGGGTGTAGGTCCTTTTTTGAAACATCTGAGGTAAGTAAGAGCCTTATTTTCCTTCCCAGGTCCTACTAGAATTATAAGCAGATTTTTAGGAGTTTCTTTAGATTGTAGAGGAATATATGTTGTTTAGCACTTTATATTCTTGTGGGGCTATTTTCCTGCTACTTTCTGAAGAAACTAGACAAAAGTTGGGGGATGATAGGAATGACGGTTCTTGCTCTACCCAAAGAACTGTTATGTTATGTGGGGGGAGGGGACTGGGTGGGTTCATGCATGCTCACCTCAGCATTAGGGGGTGCAAAAATATATGTTTATGGTGGTAGGAGTGCTAAAACCCTGGTATTGTTGCTGGATAGGTTAAATACTTTTTACTGGTCTCAGTAAATTGGTAGCTGAGTTTGTGGTTTACAGGGCAAGATGTGGTTTTATCAACTTAAAAAAAAAACACAAAAAAACAAAGCCAGCTTTTAGAGAAGTTATGTCAAGCCCTTTTAGGGACCAAAAATTAATAAGCTGGATGCCATGTGTTCTCTTACCTTCTCACACCCCCACCGCCTTTGTCCATCAAAGGGACTTTCGAAAAACAATCACAGATACACAGAACCCGAGGGCATTATTTGGGGGTCTCTATACCTCTGCCTCCAGGAAGGCAGGCATGACAAAAGTGAAGATGTGATCCAGTGGCTATAAACAGAGACACTTGGGGAAGATCAGCCTCTAGCTAATCCACTGGAGGTAGGTATTCTTGAAAGTCTATATTTTCTTTTAAGTCTATTCAATAAAACTTGTTTCTTAATGTGGACAAGAGTTGGATTGGGCTGCAAGATTAGTGCGGGGAACTAGCAGGGTGGGTGACACTAGGAACATCCTGCTCAGAAATGGCCAGCCAAAATCCCTTTTATAAGCCAGCCAAGGACCATGCTACACTGAAGGTGTACACTTAGGCAGTACTGTGGAATGGTATCTGCCTTCTGAGTTCTTACCCCGGTTGGGTGAGGAGGCCCTCCCTGAATACTGAGATGGAATGTTCTGTCACATTCTTTGCTATATTTACAAGCTGAAAAGGAAAGACAAAGGGGAGCCAGGGAGTGAGCTGATTATAGAGGAGTGAAGAAAGATTTAACAATGAGTGGGGCTGTGGTACCCCTTCATCATTTCTTCTTTGTTTTTAGAGCTGCTCCTAAGGGTTTGAAGTCATTTTCTATTTCCAAGTGGCCAAAGTCACTCTTTGACTATTAAATCAAGCTGCTTAAGCAGAAGTGCCAGTGTTAGCATCTAAAACCCATGTTTAGTGAAACAGTAATGTTTGGGATCCTTTCTAAAATATCAGTTTTATTGTCTTGGCATCTCCTTATTCATTAGTCAAAGAAGAACCCTGGCTTGTTACGTCCAGTTCCTAAATGTAGAAGAAGTTGCTAATTTGTGTTTTTCAAGAATGTTGGTTATAATAGAACTGTTTTTGACCATTATCATCTATCTGTAGGCATGGATCATCCAATGTAATGTGGACATTATTCCCAGTGATAAGTCACCTTTTTTTCATCTTTTTTTTCTTTTTTCTTTTCATATCCAGATAGATGTTTTATTTATTTTATTTTTTGGGGGAAGTAACCCTTCTAAGGGTAGTAGCAGGCCCTTCTTATTCTCATCTGTGAAACTGGGAGATTTACTGCAGATTATTCAGCCTGGTCAGGCAGACAACTCCAGCTCCCTCCCCAGTCAACCAAAGCCTCATCCAGGGAGGGGAAGTGTGGTAATGACATTATCTTTCCCCAGGCAGCCACGTGTTCTCTGAGAACAGGATGTGGGGAGGGCTGGGCCCCAGTCACAGGGTATGGGGGCGGCGCAGGAAAGTAACTAGCAGTGTAGCCATGAAAGTTGGTGCCTGCCTCCTTGACAGAAGCTCAGTGACATAAAGTGAGTGGGTTCATATTGGTCGCTGTACCAGGCCATGCCTTGTGACTTCAGCACCCTATAGGTCATTTTGGCAAGGAGTTGTTAGAGTGTTGGGCCCCAGTAGACAATGGGGCTATTTTGCTGCTCTTTCTCAGGGCCCTAGTTGGTTATCTCCCCCAGATGGCTCCTTAGCACACTGAGGTGATTTGCATGTTCAGTTTCCTTTTAGGCCCCATCTTCTTCTCCCTGCCCCCACTGCTTCTACTGGGGACCTTTGGAGATGTTCTGCCTGGGGTGGGGAAAAGAGGATGTAGCTAGCTTCCTGTGTAAGAGAGGGTGGGGCGCCCGCCTTCCTGCCTGCCTGCCCACCGCCCAGCCGCCATTCACCCAGTGCTTGAGGAACTGCCTGAAGAGTTCATTTCAGAGTCACCAAAGGCTGAGGGGGCTTTCTGGGGCATAGGGATAGGGCTTTGCTCATGCTGGTCCCTCTTCATGATGGGGATAGCTGGGCTCTATTTTTTTTTTTTTTTTCTGGAGTCAATGATGCTGAAAGAGCCTTTAAAGGCTAACTTGTTTAACTATTCTCATAATTACAGATGGGGAAACTGAGGGCCCAGAGAACCCTATAATTCCCAGGAGGAATTATTGGCAAGGTTAATATGCATAGAGTTATAGAAGGTCAGACCTAGAATTCTCTCCCTCTCCCCAAGTTGCTAGTCCAGTGGGTTGTAAACTATTTTGCTAAGCTGTCTGGTAAGCTGCAACCCTGTTCAACCAGAACATCTTTGATTTTATGTACTTCATATTTTGAAGTTTCATGTAATTTTTTGTTTGGGAGAGTGAGGAGGCAGGAAGCTGCTAAAAAAGTTGGAAACCACTGAGGAAGACCTACCAAGTACAGTTGGGGATAGAAAAACCTAGAGGGAATAGGGAGTATACCAAAGTTACTGGGACCAGACCCAGACCTGAGCTCTGGGCCACCATTCTTGGCTGGTTGCTCTCAGGTAATAGTGTGACTGTCTCCACCACAAAAGGACCACCCCTACCATGTGCTGCTTTGTTCTTCTCACATCTCAGTGAGGACCCTTCTTGTAGCATTCTAAGACAGAGCTAGAGGCTAGAGTCTACTAAATTTCTTGGATGGAGTAAATGATAATAGTTAAGCCTTTGGAAGGATCCTCTGTAACCTTAGATAAGAGCAATTTAGAAGGACAAACACCATTGTACTTGTAGTTGAGGAGACCTGGTTTCTAGTTTTGTTTCTGCATTTGAACAAGGTGCTTTTCACTTCAATGAGCCACTATTTCTCCCTTCTGTAAAATGGTGCTTATCTGTGCCCTTCCTTTCATACAGGGTTGAATCCAGTGCCAATGCATGTGTACACATATCTTTTAATCTGTAGAGCTGTGTGTGATGGAACACTCCTATAATCTCAGTGATTTGCGAGGCTGAAGCAGGATGATAGCAAGTTTGAGGTCAACCTGAGGAATTTAGCAAAGCCCTATTTCAAATTTAAAAGGTGAGGAGGGCTGGGGATATAGCTCAAGGTAAAACTCCCTTGGGCTCAATCCCTAGTACCTAAGTAAATACAAAAATAAATAATTTGTACAACACTGTACATGTGGAGATAAGATTATTATTGTATATAGATGGGCCAGAGACTTGGCCATTGAGGTTATAGGAGAAAGGAACTAAAATGTATCAAGTATCTACTTCATTCCAGTTGTTTTCCTATAAGTAAAGGGGGTAATGCTAACCTCACAACAATCCTATGAGATAGGCATTACTACTCCCTAACACTAACCCTAAAGCTAACCCTAGCCCCAGCCCTAAGCTAACCTTACTTGTAGGGAAACTGAGGCTTCAAGAGGCCTAGGGACTTCAGAGCCCCAAGTCATTTTCAGATATTTATTAAGAAATCTTAAGAGTGTGCAATGATTTCTATTGGAGCTTTCAGCACATTCCATGCCCCACTCCAGCCCCTCACCTCTGGTGGAGATGGGGTTGTCTCTTATTTTCTTCATATCTCAGTTCTGGGCTTTTGATCCCCAGCTTTTTTTGTTGGTGCACCAAGCTCCTTTAACCTTAAGCTGATGGCCCTTGTATCAACTGCCTTTTGGCCAATAAGAAGGGCCTGCTACTACTCTGGGAATGCTGATAGGGAAATACAGGGTTTTATTAGCTCACCAAACAAACATGGTTCTTGGTGAAGATTATGTAGCTAGAAGATGGCATTTACTTCCCTTCCATAAAACTCAGTTTCCTCATTGGTAAAACAGGTTGAAGGATGCTTGTTTTGCATGTGCTTCTTGGCTAGTATGCTTGTAATAACAATCAACTCTCTGAAAAAAAAAACATGATTTGTACTGTCTGGCAATTCCTATGTTGTAAATACTCCCACTGTGGCCGATTCAAGCTGCCAACACAAAGTCCTTGATGAAGAAGTTGGGAAGAGATGTGCCTGATCAACTCTACTGTAAGCTGGTTCCAGTGTACCATTGTTAGTCATGCTTATCTTAGACTCCCTCCTCTCTTCTCCAACTTGCTCATATCAGTATGCAAATGCAGCATCCTCTACTACATCCATTTTGTTCTCTAAATTCCTACGTCACCCAGGAAAGGAAGAACATCATTTAAGATCTGTTTCTTGCCTGAAAGTTCTCCCAGGAAAGAGTGAATATGCAGTGTTTGAGAGAGACAGGCAGGAGGATCCTGAGTATGAGGCCTACCTGGGCAACTTGTCTCTTGTCTAAGAAAAAAAAATTAATAAGTAAAGAGGCTCAGATCTTAAGAGGATCTAATTGGGGCCTGATTTAGAGCATTTTGATCAATGTGTTTTGGCTGTTGAAGTATCTGCACCAGTTGTTTTCTCCCACTGTCTGGTTCTTGACTAGATGGGAGGATGATTGAAGACTCTGGACAACAGCCAAAGATTTGGCACACTTAGTTTTCTGACTAGAATTCTGAAGTCTCCTTCTCCTGTCTGCAGAGCCTGCTCTTCTGGGCTAACTTCAAGGTCCCTGACATGGGGAATCTCTGGCCCAGAAAGCATTTTTGAGGACCAGACTTGTATGGTCCTATATTCTCATCTTACCACTGTCTGTGCCAAGGGATGTTACTTTAAATTTCCAAGATGAGGCCAGGCATGGTGTCGCATGCCTGTAAGCCCAATGACTTGGGAGACTGAGGCGGTAGTATCACAAGTCGTAGGTCAACCTCAGCAACACAGCAAGACCTTGTCTCAAAATATAAAAAAGGACCAAGGATAAAGCTCGCTGGCAAAGTGCCCCTGGGTTCAATCCCCAGTACCATAAAAATAAAAAATAAGATAAACTTCCCAGATGGTAAGAATCACTTGGGATACTTGTCAAAATATAAATTCTTAAGCCTCTCTTCTGGGGTCTATTTTATTAAGCTTGGGGTAGGATCCAGGAATCTAGGTTGTTTGACTAGCAACACAATGCTACGTATGATCAGTTAAGTTTCGGAAACAATGTAATAGCACTTCACAATACTCTTGCCAACTTGGCATCATGATGCCCATCTTACAAGTGCGGAGAACTGAGAGCTCATGGTTTGTTATTTATTCATGGAGCTGGATCTTATACTCAGGTTTTCATAATATAAAGCCATATTCCTCCTAATACAAACATATTACTTTAGTGCAAAATAGTGTCTGCAGTGGTGGACAGTAATGATTCTTGATAGGGAGGAGCAGGCATAATTCTTACCTTACTTTACAATTAGGGAAAGCAAACTGCAGAGGGATTTTGGAGCAGTAGCAGGACTGACTACATCCTTGATCTTTTGTGAATGTGGGTTGTGTTTAACTCGGGAGAGCTATTTACCAATCACTGCAGTTCTTTACTTGCTGTGTTTCCCTTTGATAGCCCATAAGAGGTTCAGGAAGCTATAATCTATGCCATGGGCTCCCAAATTTGGTTGGGTCTTAGAATTATCTGAGACTTAACTTCTGATGCCTGGACCCTATTTCTAACCCAGTAAATCAGAATCTCTATGCATGAGGCCAAGGAATCTGTATTTTATAATTTTTCCCTGGCTAGTTCTGATGAGCCATTCTGCAACTTGGACTGTGATCTCTGGGTTACCAACCAAGGGAGTTGGAAGTCCTGGTGGGTTGTGTTGAGGGATGGGGGCTTGTGTATATTCTGGGACATGACTGAAGAAAATGGACAGGCAGAGTCCAGAATAATGAAAGAAGATCAAGCAGCCTTTGAAAAGCATAAGGTAACATAAGTGCTCTGCCGTGTTTTGCTCCCCATGTGACTCTGCTTCTTTCTGGGTGGTGGGGAGATCCCTATCCCTCCCAAGAGAGAAAGCATTTAAAATAACTTAGGGGTATGTGTGTGCATCTAACTATTGTTTGTGGTTTCACATTGTCTAAGCCAACTTGAAATGTAATTACATTTTAGAGTTTACCCCTAAAGGAAAAGAGTCCTTTATGCTAGAATGGCTCTTTGGAGGTTTTCTCAGGCAGTTCCTAGTCTTCTGTAGTCAAATGAGTTTTTGTTTTAAATCATCTCTGACATCTAGGATATTTGTAACAAAATGGCTAAAAGAGGAGGAGTTAATTATTACATTCTATTCATGATGCGCCAAGTACTTTCATGTCTATTTTTTAAGATAAACTGTTCAATGACCCTGTAGTGAGATTGACATTATTAGACCCACTTTATACATTAGGAAACCAAGTTTTGTTGTTTTCAAATAACAACAAAACCCAACAACAACCTCAACCTCAACAAACCCTAGATCTCAAGCATATCAGGCAAGTGCTCTACCACACCAGTCCTAGAAACTGAATTTTAGAAAGAGAAAGGTCAAATAGACTCCAAAGTGTCTTTCTATTATATCATAATTTGCCTCTCTGAAAGAGCTGAGACCATTATTTCTTGGAAAAGGACTTCAATTTGGGAGGTTTCCCAGGTACCATGTTTGGATACCAGCTCACCAGCAAGGTAAGTAGGAAGCCAAACTTAGCGTAGTCTTTGGTTGAAAACAGAGCTTTTGTAAAAATTTTGTTTTGCTGTTTCTTCTGGTACTGGAGATTAAACCAAATCCTTGCACATGCCAGGCAGGGATTCTACCTGTGAGCTTTTAATTTTTATTATGAGACAGAGTCTCACTTTTTGGCTAGGCTGACCTCAAACTTGTGGCCCTTCTGCCTCAGCCTCCCAAGTAGCTGGGATTGTAGGCATGCCTGGTTTAAATGACTTTTTTTGACTAAGTTAAGAAGCTACCTCCTTCCCCTGCATAGTTGACTGATTGTGGCTTCAACTTCTTTAACACCCAGAAGACAGGGTAGGATTCCCATGAGCAATTGATGGAACCCAAGCTAGGTCTTGGATCAGCTCCAGTGTGCTCGAGAGATGTAAAGCTGGAGGTTGCTGGGGTATGCTCCTGAGCAGGGGAAATAGAGCCCTCTTCTGGTGCCCTTGGCAGAACTGTCATCTTTAGGGATCCAAAAATGGTCTGTGTCTCCAGTCTACCAATACTTCCTGTAAAACATGCAAGCAGGAAGCTGGGTCAAGCAGGAAACTGACGTGAGAGAGAGTAAAGCCCAGCTGGGTGTGGTCCCAGAGTACAGTTTTGCCTATTTGGAGACTTTATTAATGGTGGACCTGCTTCCTTTGTATTTCAGCACCTTCAAAATTTTATGTGAATTGAAGGAATCCATTCTTGGCTGCACTGATAAAAACATTTTCCTGAAATTCTCTGCCTCTTTCCTTCCATGTTGTTATAAAAGACTGAGCTTCCCTAAAATGTATGATGGTGAATGTCTCAGCCTGAAAGTTAGGCCTGTCTTCTGTTGGAAGCTAGACTTCGAAGCAGTGCCAGCTTAGAATTTTTCATAGAAGTAAGCTGATCCAGCCTCTTCTACATAAGTCTTTCCAGATCTGCAGTAGTGCACATGAATTGTCTACTGTGTTCTAAGAGCCAGGGTGGCACTATAGCTTATTAAATAGGCTATTCAGTCAAGAATCAGGTTTTCAATCCATGCTCGCATAATACTTATAAGCTGTGTGACCCTGAGCCAGTGCCTCCCCTTCTCTGGAGCTAAGTGTCCCCAGCAGTATTTTGTGGGCTTTGAATCACATGCTCTCTGAGGTCCCTTTCAGATCTGAGTTTGGGATTCTGAAATGTTTATTGTCTTGGAAAACCAGAGATGAGAAGTTCAGAAGGGAGAAGTCAAATGATAGGGTGAGTGGATTAAAACCATGAAGAAGTATAAAGAGGAGGAATGGCTATGCTAACTAAGGACATGGCCCAGCAGCCCATGTGCCTGGGAAGGAGATTTGTGATAAGGTGAGGCAGTTTGCTCTTAGGGACTTATTTTTGTCTTGGGTGAGCTGCTTATGATAGTGAGACCTGGAGTAAGGTGTAGATAGTAAGGATCTTTTTTCTTTCCTATTACATATGGTCAGAAAAATGGGGGGGGGGTGTGCAAAAGATCATGTAATTAAGTCTGGGTTGATGAAGAAGTTTCAGCTTGCTAAAATGATATCACTGTTACTGATTTTTTTCAGCTTTGTCCTCTGCCCTGAGCTCCCTTCTCATAGTGATAAGGTGGTTATGCTCTCATGGTTAAGATGGGTTAATACCTCACACATGATAATTAGAAGATAACACGCAATCTCCAGTATGTTCTTGTCTCTCAGTTGGAATGGTTCTTGGGGAACTTTTGGAGGTCAGGGCTGGGGCAAAGCAAATGAAAGAGTCCCTTGTCTCCCATGCCTTCTGGAGCAGTTGGAGTGGTTAAAGAACTAATGCTGACCCATTAAGGTATGGGTGTGGGTGGGTTTACATAGGTTTTCTTTTTTAGAAACTACTGGAAAAAGGCTCAGGCACAGGAAAAGGTTAACCCCAGACAGATTTTGCCAGATAATAAAGATCTGGAAATGGGCATGAAGAGGTCAGAGCAGATAACTGTACCAGGTACTAATTCCTGAGGGTTGGAAGAGGCTGAATTGCTAGAAAGTGAGTCAGTGGAGGAGGAGGAGATGAGGATGAGGAGGGGGAGGAGGGGGAAGGAGGAAGACTAGGGGGAACAGGAAGAGAAGGAGAATGGCTCCTAAGCTAAAGATTCAGAGTGACTCTTATTTTTCCACTTATGGAAAACAGCTGCTTGAGGCAGTGCTGTCATCCCAAGAAGCAAGACAGTCCAGGCCCCTAACCTGCCCTACCCTGGCACACAGCACAGGCAGCAGGAAATCGTGGGTTCTGGAACTAAAATAGTGGGGATTTGCCTCCAGGCTGATGAAGGAGTTTGGGTGACATAGTGGTGACTACTCTGGCCAGGAAACAGATTGGATTTCTAGCATTGCCCTGGTAGAGCCTCTCCTTCCTCTTGCTTCCTTTCCCCCAAATTATAATTGCCTTCTTCTTCACACTATCAGCCCCACCGAAAGCCTAGAGGGAGTGGGCACCAGGCGAGAATGGGGAGATGGCAGGTGGGAGGTGAGGTCATTGAGCTCAGACCAAACTGGGCTGACTCACAATTTCTGCCCCAGCAAGGCAAGGGGGCCTTCCCAAGTAGTGTTTCCCAGATGTACCCAGGCTTCCTATGCCAAGAGTGTTTGGGCCCAGGCCAAAATAGTTGCCAAGGCGGTGTCTAGAGACAGCAGTGAAATCAGCATGACTAGAGAGGTGGGTGGAGTTGTGGAAGGAGCTCCAGGAATGTCCAGAAGACCCGCCTCCACCAACTGCTGTCTGAGTAAATGTGACTTTAGTGATGTTAAGTCAGACTGTGGGTGATATGGCTGGCATATAGTTGGCAGACAGTAAGTGTTCATTTCTATTCTTTGTCACCTGCATCTGTGCACTTTGGTTATTTATCTATGAAGTAGGGCCAGTAATGCTTATCCCTTCTGCCTAGAAGGGCCATGTATTAGGCTAGTTACTTGTGATTTTTTGACTCTCTCTGTTTTCCCATCTGTTTCTCCCAAATTTCTCTCCAGAAAAGAGTCACATTGTAGTTCAGTGACAGTAGGAAAACCATCACCAGAACCCCTCTGTCACCTGGGTGTTCCTGGCTATAGTGAAATACAGTCCCTTATGTGAAGCTGGCCAGGCCTATATAACAAAGCATTTCAACTGCTGCTGCCAAGGAAGAGTTAGCATTTGACTTGATTATTTTTGTTTCTCAGGTCAGCCAATCAGGTATATGGGAGAGATCCCAGTTAGTTAAAGCCTTGGATGGTGGACCACCAAGATGGGTTTGTTAGTACTCAGAGAAGAGCTTGGTGTGGGAAGTGTCTATGTTCAATTGTTCAATAAATAACAGTAGGTTTATTGTTCTTGGACTAGAGTGGGAGGGCTAGTGCGTGTGAAAGGATGACACCCCCCCCAATAAATACCCAGACATTTTTTGTTTCTTAAACCCTTCATGTTCTCCATAGACACAATATTTTACCTCATACTGTGCCTAGATCCTCAATCCCAGCTTAGGCAGGAGTTTAGCTGTATTAGAGTTCTCTGCTGGGGACTACATCTTAAAATGCTACTCCTCCCAGGTTAGCACCTCTACTCCTGCCAAGCCAAGGGGCTGCCTGTGAAGTTTCTGACAAATTCAGAGGTTTCATTTTCCGGTTTTTGCCTCCCAAACTAGACCACACTCTTCTCAGTGAGAGAGCAGATACCAGACTTAAAAGGAGGGCAGTGGGTACCCACAAATGAGTATCCATTGGGCCTTGTGTGGCAGTGGGTCTGTGCTTACAGCTCATCTTGTACATTTGGGTCCCAGAGATCAGAACTCCTAAATTACCCCTCAACTTCAGAACCCAGTTATGTTATTACCCTTATTCTCTCCCACCCCACATCCTTTTTTGGGGGGGGGTTTACTAGGGATTGAACCCAGGGGCACTTAACCACTGAGCCACATCCCCAGCCCTTTTTTATATTTTATTAGAGACAGGGTCTCACTGAGTTGCTTAGCGCCTCGCTAAGTTGCTGAGGCTGGCTTTGAACTTGTGATCCTCCTGCCTCAGCCTCCTGAGCTTCTGGGATTACAGGCATGTACCACTGTGCCTGGCTTCTCACCCCAATTCTGACACACAGAAAGCAGAAGAACACAAACCCATGGCCTCGTCCTTATGACTCACATTTTCTTTTGAGTTAAGTGTAGCAAGAATGGAAGTTCCTTTATATTTGTTGTTTTTTTTAATGTCTCCATAATGAAGATCAGAAACCTCAGGATTCAGTCATTAGAGAAGCTCCACAGGAGTGACAGAAACCCTGAGCAGAATTCAGAAGAAACTCATTTTAGTTGGGTTTCATATGGACAGCTTCAGATTTTAGGAGATCCCTTGTTCCAGGTTGATGTCTGTCTAGGAGGGAGGAAGCATGGCCAACAATGGCCTCTCTGGCATGCTTATTCCTAATGAATTTATTTAAGAAACATTTCCTTAACAAATATCTGAGAACCTCCTAAGGACTAGTAGTAGGCCTCACCCTTTGTCAGATTGACATGACCTTCAATTGACAAGATTTGCAAGAGATGCTGACATACTTCCTTGAAAATTCTTTTCAATAGTTTGAACTAAAGGGAACGCCTAGGTTGTGGAAAGTTTCCCTGGAGTTTTACCTCTTTCCTCAGTTTCCTCCCCACTTTCTTCCAAAAATCCCAGTTTTTATTTTATCAGATTTTTTTCAGAACCTCTAGCCTAGCTGGCTAGTAGTGACAGGATTAAGATCCAGCTTTTTAGCAAAGTAGTTTTCTAGCAAAGTCTTCAAGACCTTCCATTTGCCTCCCCAGCTTCTTTGTTCACTCTTTATTGTGAAAGCCTCCTTCATCCTGGAATAAATCTATATACTTGGTTTTAAACAGGTCCTCTGTGTCCCTGCTTTCATCTAGGCCATCACACATATTGGTTTCTCTACCTGGGATACTTGAGTACTCTTTAATCCTACAGTCTCCCTTTTTGAAAAATCCAGCTTGTCTTTAGAGACTGGTACAAATACCACTTTGAACTCAGATTCTATTTCCACAAAAGGTTTTTCTGTTCTTCTGGTTTGATACTTCTTAGAGCCTCCCTTGTACATTTTTAGTTTTATCGTTACTCATCAAGTACTTCGAGGGCAGGGAATTGTTCTACGTCTCTACTATAACCACAGTTTTCCTTAAACATTGTGTTCCATCAATATTGAGTAAATTAAAATAAATGTATAGGAAGAACTTTAACCTGAAATCCTTGAACCTCCATGGGAATCATGGATAGAGTTTATAATGAGAAGGATCTATGAAGTTGAATGGAGGTAAAATGTATACAGTTGGCACTCTACATATGTGGATTCTCATACATAGATCAACCAATTGTGGACTGAAAATATTTGGGAAAAATTGAGTCAATACTGAACATGTATAGACTTTTTTCTTGTTATTGTCTAGGTAATATATGTATAACAACTATTGACATATCTTTTACATAGTATTAGGTGCTATATGTAAACTAGAGAGGATTTAAAGTATACAGGAAGATGTGCATAGATTATATGCAAACACTATGCTGTTTTATGTAAGGAACTTAAGCATCCATAGAACTTGATATCTGTGGTGGGTCCTGGAACTGATCCCACATATATATTGAGAAACTGTCTTTGTTTTTACTGTCTTTGTTTTCACTAACCTCTAACTTATAATTCATCTTCTTTTCCAATTAAGAATGTAGGCAAAAACAAAAAACCAAAAAAATGCACCAGAAGTAAAAGTCCCTATGATTTTCTCACCATTGGGAATGTAAAATAGTTTTATGTCATCACTTAATCATTATAGATTTCTCAAAGTAACATTTATATTCATGAATTTGAAATTATAATAGTAATAACTTATTAGTAAGACTGTTCTAGGTAATTAACATAATAAATAAACATACATTATCAAATTTTGATTATCTTTAAAATAATTGACCTCCTTATATTTACTTTATTTCATGAATTTACATATATTCTAAGAAGGGGGTCCATGGACTTCACCACATTAGCAAGATTGATATATGGCATGAAAAGGTAGAGATGTAAATTTTCTCAATCTCTCTATGTGTGTACTGTTATATCTGTCTATGTGTTGTACCCCTCAGTTGCTACCTATTCATATAATCGACATTTTGTGAGTACCCACTGAGTCTTGGGTACTAGAGAGGTAATTCTAAGTTTTATAAAAACCTTAAGGTCAGAATGAAGTCCAGTGTACTAGAAAGCCCACTGTCTCCATTCCACTCTCTCCTGTCCCCTCTGTCATTGGTGTTTTGAGGTCACCCCTGACCCAGCTCAAGGGTGATATGAGGCTAGATACAGCATGGTGCCCCCGAAACTCCAGTCCACTTGATCTTATTCCTGCTGCTTTATAAGGGACCATTCTATTGGAGTCACTGAATTGGCAGGAAGCCTAGGGTAACACCAAGTCAAGATGGCCAACCTTGCCTTACTCCCACGTGGTACTTACTTACTTGTTCCTGCCTTCAGGGCCTTTCCTGTCCCATTGTCAATCCTGAAATAGATTTCCTCCCTGGATCCCTGGTGAGATTTATTTACAAAGTTGTTCCCCCAGCAGGGCCTGATCTTCAACAGAATTGTTTAACCAGCAAAATGGTTGCTGGCCCCCTCTTCCCGGCTACCTGACCCTTGTGCTCAGGAAAGGCTCAGAGGTTGAAAGACTATTAAAGCTTTATGTCTTACCCACTATGTGGGGATTTACTTCTTTGAGAATATAGAGATCTAGATTTAGTCTTTCCTTCAGTAGTATAAGTAGTATGGCACCAACCTAGAAAATTAGATTTTGTGTGTGTGTGATTTTAAAAAAGAGAGAAAGCACTCTATCACATCACTACTCAAAAAATACCCTTGACTAACATTTGTACATTATTTCAATCATCTCTCTGTGTGTGTGTGTGTGTGTGTGTGTGTGTGTGTGTGTGTATATATATATATATATATATATATATATACATACATATATATTACGCAGTTGAATTATTGAAATGTATTATATGAAATCTTATTTATACTTATATAATATAACTAAAGTATCTTCTCTGGGCATGAAATAGTCTTTGTAAAGATTTTATATGAGTATATAGTAAGCCATCTTGTGGCTGCCCCACATAGTTTACTTAAGCAAAATGTCTGATAATTAAAAAATTATATTTGATTTCTTTTAATGGGAGACTTTCACACTTTGTAAGAGAAAATTACATATTGCTTTAATCAGGAGGTTTGCTCTTTGACCTTAATTCAAATGTGTCTCTCCCACTTACTAGTAATGTGACTTTAGGCAAACATTTATTTCTTTATCCCCAATGTGGAGATAATACTTTCTACTTCACAGGGTAATGTAGACTGATATGAAGTGTCCAGTGAGTAGAAAGTTTGGATACATGAATGCTGATGTGTATTGTTACTATCAGTACAATTATCATCACTACCAACCTTTTAGCCAAAGGAAAAAAATATTTATTTATTTATTTATTTTTTTATTGGTTGTTCACAACATTACAGGAAAAAATCTTTAAGACCTAGATTAGGAAGTATATTTGTAAACGCAGTGGCTATGTTTACTAGTGTTGATGAAATCGTGTGTGGCTACCTGTTATTTTGTTCTGGACTTATCCTTTTGTCCCTTCCTTCGAATAGTTTTGGTAGAACCTCTATGTTGTCCACACCCATCTCTGCTGAGGCTCCCTTCCTCTCTTGTGCCTAGGGAGGCCAATGAAACATAAATACAGGAAGTATTAACAATGCAAGGCAGTGTATAGAACCACATACGTCACCCACTGGAATGGTCCTTGGAGATCAGCTACTTTAACTAATTGTCCCTGCCCCAGTTCTGCCCTTGCACAGATAAGGGAAACTAAGGCACAGGAAAGGGATGAGAATTATCTGAGGTTGTATACTTGAGTCAGTTACAGGTTTGTAATCCAGTGTTCTTTATCCCACCATTAACTTGCCTCCACAGTTATTTCACAGTACTTTAGATAATCCAAGTAGTAGATCAGAGTTGAGACAAGAATGCTGTAGGATGGATTTGGCTGATGTAGGTGGAGAAGACTTCCGGGAAGAAGTATAGTCAACACTTTCTTCTCTTGGTAGTAGGCTGATTTGCATTCTCATTTGCCCTTTGGTAAACATTGTTCTGTGTTTGTGTGGTTTTTTCTTCAATAACCTGGTTGGGTACAGGGTTGGGTTGTGGCTTATGTTAGTAGCCCCCCTTCTCCCCACCAATATCTAAGTTACTCAGGTTCTTAGCATCCTAGTTCCTTCCTATGTAGTTCACCAGAGACACTTATCCTAGTCTCTGCTGAGCACAGATTGAGTTGACCAACCTGCTTTCTTTAATCTCATTCTAGATCAGTGTGCGTGTGACCACCATGGATGCAGAGCTGGAGTTTGCCATCCAGCCCAACACCACTGGCAAGCAGCTGTTTGACCAGGTAAGGGAGGGATTTATTGCTCCTTAAACACCTTCCCTTCTCCCAGTAGCTCTCATCACAATGCTGACTACCCATGCCCTTGCTTTTTGTCAGAGAACTTCTTTACCTATTTGATCCTCCTAGATAGGTCTAAACAAACGCTGACCCCAGACTTAATAGAGAAGGAAGGCAAAGTTTAAGTTTGGAAAACTGTACCCCCATGGCCCTAATTATCCTTGGTCCTAAAGAAAAGAGAGAAGAGGAGGAGAGTATGATTCTGTACTAGATGCTCCAAAATCAAAAGCATATGGAGCCTTCCTTTAAGTTATGAAATATGTAAGTGCTCTCTTCTTCATTTTAATGATGAGATTCACAAGTTAAATAACTTCTTATTCACTGTTGGTGTCTGATTAGAATTTTGAACCCTACATTCTTTTTTTTTTTTTTTTTTTTTGTACCAGGGATTAAACCCAAGGGCACTTAATCAATGAGCTATCCCTTTTTATTTTTTGTTTTGAGACAAGGTCTCACTAGGTTGATTACAGCCTCACTAAGTTGCTAAAGTTGGCCTCAAACCTGCAATACTCCTACTTCAGCCTCCTAAGCTGCTAGGATTACAGGCGTTTACCACCATGCGTGGTTGAATTCCACATTCTTGTGGGGATTTGAAGCCCTCATTCTTGCCACTGCAACATACAGCCTCTGTCACTTCTTTTTTTATTATTTTTAGTAGAAGGAAACCAGCTTATTCTCCCTGAGGTATTGAATTCTGTGTACATTTCTTCTGTATTATTTTTTGTTTGTTTGTTTGTTTTGCAATGAGGATTGATCCCAGGGGTGCTTAACCACTGAACCACATCCCCAGCCCTTTTTTATATTTTATTTAGAGATAGGGTCTCACTGAGTTGTTTAGGTCCTCAGTAAGTTGCTGAGGCTGACTTTGAACCTGCAATCCTCCTCCTTCAGCCTCCTGAATCTCTGGGATTACAGGATGTGCCATTACTCTAGGCAATATTTCTTTTAAAGAAATGTTGTAACATAGGAAACACTGGAGGTGATACAGTAGGAAGGTAGTTTATCTCTTTTGGCCATGCTATGGAGATAATTGTTTACTCTCCATTGGTGAAGCATTTATTCCCATTTTTAACTCAGGGGATGTGCCTTCACTATGAATCACCTTTGTCAGACAGGTGTGCTGGATGTTTTAGCTTGTCACTGCTGTGATCAAAATACCTAGCAAGAAAAACTTAGTGGGGCTGGGGTTATGGCTCAGTAGTAGAGCGCTCGCCTCGCACATGCAAGGCCCTGGGTTCGATCCTCAGCACTACATGAAAATGAATGAATAAATAAATGAAATAAAGTTTAAAAAAAGAATTTAGAAAAGCATTTCTATAAAAAAATGAAAGAAAATCTTAGGGAATGAAAAGTTTATTTGGGTCTCATATTTTCAGAGGTATCAGTCCATAGATGACCAACTTCATTGCTCTTGGTCAAATAAGGCAGCACATCACGGGTGAAATACCCAGCAGAGGAAAGCTTCTTGGCTCATGGTGTGGTCAGAGAGAGAAAGAAGGGGGCAGGGGCTGCAGGGAAGATGCACCCTTCCAGGGCATACCCCTAGGGACCCACCTCTTCTAGCCATAGCCTACCTGCCTAGAGTTAGCACCCAGTCAGTTTAAACTAAGATAGACTAATTATATTGCAACTCTCACAGTTCAGTCATTTTATTTCTAAATATTCCTTCAGAAATTCAGGAGCTTTGGGGGGACACCTCATGTCCAACCATAACACCAGGTAAGGGCTACAGAATTTGGTGGTATTTGAAGACTCTGCAGGAGCCAAGGGAATGTGCCATCTATGACCAAACTTCCAGGAGCAAAAGTTGGACTACCATTTCCAGAGACTGGGGCCCCATTAGATGGACCATTATCTCATTTTCCAATGGCCTGTGATGGGATGAGGTTTGATTTATTGTCCAGAAAATCGGGACTATTCATCGCCTTGGTGGATTCTCTATGATTTCTTGCTTCCTTTTTCCCCTTGTTCTCTGGGTCCTTCTACTGTATGAGAAATTCCCCATGGTCAGTGAGGGGAAGGAAGAAAGAAGGGGGTCATTTTCAAATGGGCTAATTCTGTTCTTGTGAATAAACCTTCTGGTACAAGGAAAGACAATGGGAGAATGGAGATGGGGGGTGGCTTTTTTTCCATGCAGGTCACTATATAAGAAGAAGGAAGGAAGAGATGACTAGAATTATGAGGACAGCTTTGGGCATGTCTTCTGAGTCCCTGATATCATGGCAAGTGGAAAAATTGTTGTCTGTAGCTAATACAGATGAGAATTAACATTTGCCCAGGGGTTATGTATATTGGGTGCTATGGCAAGCATTTGACTATCACAAAGCAATCTGAGTGCAGGAATTAATACTGATATTATTTTATAGATGAGGAAATAAAATTCTCATTTACTTAGTTAGACCTTCAGAAAATTCTTAAATATCTCTGGACTGTTATCCTCATTTTGTAAAAAACAACAACAAAAAAAAGTCTTATATCTACCTCACTAGATTTTTGTGAAGGTGCAAAATAGTATATTATTATTTATACCTCTCCTGCTACTCCCCAAACAAGTTATAGTTACATAAGATCAAAAAAGAAAAATTAGAGGGCTGGGGTTGTAGCTCAGCGGTTGAGCACTTGTTTTGTATGCATGAGGCACTGGGTTCAGTCCTCAGCACCATTTAAAAATAAATAAATAAAACAAAGATATTGTGTCCATCTATAACCAAAAAAAAAAAAGAAAAGAAAAATTAGAAGAGAATGACAATAAGAAAATACAAATAGGAAAAGAAAGTGTTATGTAAAGCATCCTGTGTGTAGTAAAGATGTAATAAATAATAGTTCCCTTCCCAATGCTGTGATGCTTCTTGTCTCACATTCATGAGATACAGTTGAAAGATAGGCTTGATGATCCTCAGAATATCTAACTTTGGATTTAGCTGGTACTTGCTTCTTCTCTAGAGTTTGTTTTATGTTTTTGTTTTGAATGGTACAGGGTAATCATTGATATTTAATTTATAAAAATACAAGTTAGTTTGATGAATTTTTAAACACATGCATTTACTACAATTAAAGTAATGTGCTGACATTCACATAGCTCACAAGTGATTACAGTGCTAGTCTGGAATGACTGAATGCATTTTGATTATATTAAGGTTTTGCATTCTCCCTTTGCATGCAGGTTTTACATTGGAGAGCTTTTAAAGGGATAGCTTGGTGAAGTCAAAAGGGCACTGAATGGAAAGTGAGCCCTTAAGCTCTATGGCTGCTCTCACAATAACTCCCTGTGATACTTTATATAAATCTTTCCCCTCTTTGGGCCTCAGTTTCCCCATCTCTACATTGTGTAATGGATCTCTCAAATCTGATTATCTCCCCCAAATTTATCTCTGGCATTTATGTATTCCATATCTCTTTTTCTCCTGTTTTAATACCCACTATTTGGATTTCAGGCAGCCCTTTTCTGTAAAAGGAAGAGAAGTGCCTCATTTAAGTATGATTAGCTATTGGCATATGCAGGGGTTGAGGGAAGGCAGCTGGCAGGGGGACACCTCTTCTTGGGCAGGTCTCTGTCTCTAAGACTGAAGGGACTAGGTGCCTAGAGACTACACAGGCTGTTGGGCCCTATGTTTCAGACAGCAATATCATTATGTGCAACAGCTATAGCGGGGAGGATATCATTCAGGGTGCATTTTGTGGTCCAGCTGAGAGCCAGAGGCTCCTTCAGCCTCTACCTAGACTTCTTCCCAGAGCCCTGATTCTACTCAGTCCCCCTCCCAAGCCAAATGACGCCATCCCCTGCCCTCAACACTGGGGGCTTTGTCTGTTTGCATTGGAGGGGGATGGCTGCGGAGGGTGAGGAAGGCATGGTTTAGAGCCTTGGGCAGAAAAATTCTTGAACAAAGAGGTTTATTAACTTCTAAAAGCCACAAGGCATGGTAATTCTTTGTGAGTGTTGGTTTGGTTTGGTACTGTGGGTGTGGTTCTGAAGGAAGCTCAGATGGTAGGGAGCCCTAGTTAGATTGGTATACTGGTTTTGAAGGCTACTCCTTCCCAAATTGAGCCCTTGAAAGTTTCATAATGGTTGAGAAAAGAAGAGAGAGGAAACCAGGAAGTTCATGACTTCTCATCCAGAAGACCAGTGTTTGTCTTGTGAGGTATCATTTATTGAATATCTCTGGCCAGGTGTTCTAAATTAATTAATTTTAATTGGCAAATAAAAATGGTATTTTTATTTTTTTGCATATAATCTGATGTTTTGAAATATGTACACATTGTAGAATGGCAAATTTGAGCTGAGTATGTGACCAAAGGAAATGAAATCATTGTGTCAAATAGATATCTGCATTCCCATGTTTACTTCAGCCTTATGCACAATAGCTAAGATATGGAGTCGACCTAAATGTCCATCAACTGATGAATGGATAAGGAAATTATCAGGGTATATATATATACACACAATGGAATACTATTCAGCCATAAAAAGAAGGAAATCCTGCCATTTACAACAACATGCATAAACCTTGAGGACATTATGTTAAGTGAATAGGCCAGACAGGGAAAGATAAATACTACATAATCTCACTCATATGGAATCTTAAAAAGTTGATCTCATAGAACTAGACATGGTTACAATGGCTTGGGACAATTAGGAGATAGAGGTCAGGTTGATGTTGGTCAAAGAATATAAAATTTCAGTCAGATAAGAGGAATAAGTTTAAACGATCTTTTGTACAAAACAGTGACTGTAGTTAATAACAATATGTTTTAGCCTTGAAAATTGCTAAGAGTAGATTTGAAGTGTTCTCACCATATAAAATAAGTATTTTTAGTTAATGTACATGGCTGGATGCACTACTCTTCATAATGATCCTGCCTTTGAGAGGTGAAATAACATGAGGTCAGTAAGTTGTGATATGGAATTTCCAATACAGACAGCTCTGACTGAACAACTATACTTTCCCACCAATGCACTATTCAGCTTGGGGTGAATGAGACTGTTTTAGCTTGAAAAAGAGAAAAGATGTATTGTTTGTCCTCAGGTCTCTGAAGGGCCATTGTAGGAAGGAGGGGGCAGTCACTTTCTGTGAGGTCAGAAGGGGCAGATCTAGGACCACATAGGTGAAAAACATGGGGGAAAATATTTAAACTCCAGGGGTTGGGGTTGTGGCTCAGTGGTAAGAGCTACTCACCTAGCATGTGCAGGGTACTACGTTCGATCCTCAGTACCATATAAAAGAATAAATAAATAAATTAATAAAATAAAGGTCACACACCTTGAGGCCAAAGGACGCCAGAACAGGAACACTGAGGTCTGTATTCATAGGCAGTTGGAGGACCAGAGCTCTTCCTTGTAACTTAAGATATAAGGGAGGAAGTCCATTTTGCCTGACTCTTAAGACCCATCATTCAGGAGGTCCCTGTGGCAGAGCCAGGACCTGGGGGAAGTAGCTTTATTCCTTGAGAGGAATTGACAAAAGCTCTGGGGCCATCCTGGAACTCAGAAGTCATCTGGCTGATGACCAGAGAGGAAGCAGACTGGAGAGGAAGCACCCTCCTTGGCACCAGTGATAAATAACAGGCAACAATGGGAAGCCATAGCTTAAGGAGGCTCAGGGCCTGGTGGGAAAAGGAAGTGGGGCCCAGTTCCTCCCATTTACCTCTGTTTCTTCTTGTGAATGTGCTCACTGCCAGGGAAGAGAAAGAATACACAATATAGTGATTCTCTTACTTGCCTCAACCTCTGATGGCTAAGATTCTTCAAAGGACTTGATCTTGGGTTATCTAAATGCCACTAGGGGGCAGTGCCACCACTGTGAGTTCCATTTTTGAGACCCTTTCTGCTTGTTTAGTCCCCAGCCAGCGTCTCCAGCTCTAGATATAATCTGTCACTACTTGCCCTCTTCTTTCATGGTGTTTGAGCTCTAAGAGAGAGGTGAAATCTCAGAGCATCCATTCATCTATTCATTAACCTATCCAATATTGACTGAAGGTTTACTGTGTCTCAAGGAGAATCCCTAAACCTAGTTAACACCATCTCTGCTCTTAAGGGCTTGGAGTTATTTACTTATGGAAGCATAGATAAGCACATGCATTTGTCTTTCCACAAAGAATGAAACACCTGCCAGGCGTGGTGGCACACTGAGACAGTACAATTGTGAGTTCAAAACCAGCCTCAGCAAAAGCGAGGCCCTAAGCAACTCAGTGAGACCCTGTCTCTAAATAAGCTACAAAATAGAGCTGGGGGTGTGGCTCAGTGGTTGACTACCTCTGAGTTCAATCCCTGGTACAAAAAAAAAAAAAAAAAGAAACGTCTGTGAGGCTCAGGTTACATGAAGAGATATATACAGCACAGCATTTGGAGTCAGTCCTGGGTTCAGATTCCTTCCTGCTGCTTAGGTGTGTGACCTAGGATGATTTGTTTAACTTTCCTCAGTAAAATAGTAATCATATTAAAATCTCAGAATTTTTATGATTTAATCCTGAATTAAGTAAAGGGCTTGGTGCATAGCAGGCATTCTAAGATGTGTTGTTCTTATTAAAAGCTAAATAAGTGGTTGGGAATTGTGCTAGGAGTTCAGATGAGGGAGCCATGAGATCATGGAGATTTTCTGGCTCTGGAAAGCCACACTTGATGACTTTACATTGAGAACAGCAGCTCTTTTCTTCTATTTTTTTTATTTTATCAAATCACTAACATCTGTTATATGGTACTAATGTCCTCATCTTACAGACGGAGGACTAAGACTTTGAGAGGGGAAAATATTTATTTAAGGTCTCATAGCTATAGGAAGTGGTATAGCTAAGACTTGAACCAGGGCAGATAGCATTTCCACTTTTCCCGGTATCTTTTGTCAGCTATGTCCTCTGTGATTCCCCCCCATCACCCCACCACCATCTGCTCCTAAAACTTAAAACCATAGCCAAGTGTGTTCTCTGCTATAGAGCAGGAGCTCACTAGTGCACAGGCAGTGTGAAGTAGCAGAAACAGCAGTTGTGGTAGCCTCTCTTGGAGCTTTCCAGTTGTGCATTGATTTGCTTTCAGGTGGGTGGCTGACGCAGCTGTTGCCTAGTCTATAATGGGATCTCAGTGGGCCTCAGGTGTTTGGGCATTGACGCAGTTTTGCACATAATTTCTCACAGTTTTTCTCTTGAGGCTCTAGCCTTGCTTCCTGATCCTGCACCGGGCTTCTGAAGTGGCTGAGACGTCATCACTGGTTTGTTTATTCAGATGCATGGCGGGTACAAAGAAGGAGGCACTGAGCTCCGGAACTGACCTGATATGTCCCCCTATAGACCTCAGATGTATGCAGCCTCCACATGCACAAGAGATTTAAGGGTAGTGGGGGGTGTTCTTTTCTTACTTCCAGAAGCTCCTGGTAATTAGTAAGGATTTTCTCAAAGGCAGATCTCTTCTACTTCCTGGACTTCAGTTTTCCAGTTTATGCTGCTTGAACCCTATCAGTCTCCACAGCCTGTTTTAGGGATTTGTGTTGTGGGGCTGAACAGAATCCATAGCCTCCAGTTTCTTAAGCCAGGGTCTTACAAACTGATGTCCTAATCCCTCTAGGAGAAAGTGGCAGATTTGAGGAGGGGCATAAAGCTATGGGATAAATGTGATTTAGTACATATCTGGGATCATTCATTTTACTTATAATAATTTAAAATCATTATTTAAGAAGTAGAATGTAAAATTTGCACAAATGCAAAGCCTAACCTGAAGCTTCAAAGAAATTTTGGCTGGCTTGCAACCATCTCCCCTCTCCTATCTTCTCACCCCATGAACCACCCCCACCCCTGACCCTGGGTGTATGCATTTGCTTGTTTTCTGCTACTTAAAGATTTCTCCCATGGCAGGTTTAAGAAATACTGGTTCAGGACAGATGAACTGTCTTTCTGGAGTCAAAAGGGAACCAAGAAAGATTTTTGCCCTCTTGGGATGGAGTCATTTCTCAGAGTAGAATAATAAAGATTCTAGTAACTGGATCCACAGAGATTATTCCTGGAACCAGGAGTAGATACTTCCCTTTCACATGAAAATGAGGTCCACCCCTCCCTTTTGGAGTGGAGGTCTCAGCTGGAAGCAAAGCTGGAATTGAGCAAAGCTTAGCCCTACCTCCATGTCCTGGGTTTTGGAAATGGGGACAAGAGTTGCCTGACCAAATGCCCGAACTGCATGGACCTTACTTGGAGATTGCCTTATGGCTTGTGGTTGGGGTCATCTGTTTTGTCCTTTGTTCTTTTTCAGTATTAATTCTAACTTCAGACCATGTTTTCTCCACCCCCCCCCCACATCCTCACTTCCTTTGGAACTTCAGTACTGACTGAGAGAGATTTCTCATATTTCCAACCCCTAGAGCCTGAGGAAATGGAAAATTGATATTTCTGTCTGATATTTCTGATTCTGTTTCTATGTTCATGAAGAAACAGACAGTGCTCAGATCAAAATGCCCCACTGATCCTGAAATATTTCTCTAGACATTGCTTTAGCAATTTGTGTAACTTTTCATAACTACTCTGGATCCCAGAACTACTTGGGTCATCATGATTCTCTTCTTCTCATCATATCTGTACCCATCCCACTAGTGAAACAGACAATGTAGTGCAAAAAGGGGTAAGGAACTCACTCCCAGGACCTCCAAGACTGTCTATATAGTCTATTCCTGTCTTACTTACCTTTAGTCCTGGGTTCTCCGAGCCTCTGCAACTGGCCTATTGGTAATTGGCAAAGGCCAGTTACTGCTCTACTAGTTCTTTTTCTTTTCTTTTCTTTTGAACTCAGGAGCACTCGACCACTGAGCCACATTTCCAACCCTATTTTGTATTTTATTTAGAGACAGGGTCTCACTGAGTTGCTTAACGCCTCACCATTGCTGAGGCTGACTTTGAACTCTCAATCCTCCTGCCTCAGCCTCCCAAGACGCTGGGATTACAGACATGCACCTCGCCCCCAGCTGCTCTACTAGTTCTGTTGCCAGTTTGCTCCACTCCTTCATGACCTAGCATCCTAGCTTTAATGCTTCTTCCTATGTTTAGCGTTATCAGTGTGTCTTTCTTTCTCTTGGGACTGGATTGTTTCTTGGAACTTGCTTCTCCCCTACCCCATGCACACTTGTAATCAGACACACTGTTTATCTACAGTCCTGTGGAAAATTAGCAGAACTGTTAATTGGATCTTATGTTAGATTTAGGATAAGACATGCTTTAAAAATTCTTTCCTTCCAGGCATGGTGTGCAGACCTATAATCCTAGTAACTCAGGAGGCTGAGACAAGAAGATCCCACATTTGAGGATAGCCTCAGCAATTTAGTGAGACCTTGTCTAAAAAAAACAAAACAAAACAAAAGTAATCAATAAGGACTGGGAATGTACCTTAGTGGTAAAGTGCCCTAGGGTTCAATCTCCAGTAACACCTCCTCCCAACATTTTTTTCCTTGTTCATAACCATCTTTTTCCATCTTTTGCAAAAAAAAAAAAAAGCCAGTTCAGAGCTGGGGTTGTAGCTCAGTAGCTGTGTGAGGCACTGGGTTCAATCCTGAAAGAGAGAGAGAGAGAGAGAGAGAGAGAGAGAGATTATGTCCATCTATAACTAAAAAGAAAATTTAAAAAGCCAGTTCACATTTCAACATAAGCATTCATATTTCTCCATCTAGAACTTGCTGACATTTTGTTGTCTATTGACTTAGAGTAAGGGACTTAACTAGCCCTTGAGTCCTGGAAACCTTTTGATCTTTCCTCCCCTCACCTCATGTATCTTTTCTGTCTTTCTCTCATTCTCTCTTTCTCTCCCTTTCTCTTTCCTTCTTTGTTTCTTTGTTTCTTCTTTTTTTGTGGTACTGGGGATTGAACCATTGAACCAAGAACTACATACATGATAGGCAAGCATACCACTAGCCCATTTTATTTTAAGATAGGGTTTCACAGACTGGCTTTGAACCTGTGATCCTTCTAAGTAGTAGGATTACAGGCATGCACTACTACACATGGCCCCATTAATTTTTTTAAACATGTTCCTAATTTTCCAAGTCAGCAAGAAGTAGGTGGGAAAAGGGATTAATTTTTTAGCAGTTTTTGCAAAATAATGTTGTAACCTAATTAGTAGAATGATAGAACTTGAGAAAAATGTGATGTAAGACACACCTTTAAATTAGATAGAAGGGAAGCTAAGGCTCAGAGAGGGAAACATCCTGCTTTAAGATCATATGGCAAACTGGAGATAGAAATGAGACTTTTGTTCTTGTTTCCTGATATCTGACATTAAGTATGAAAGGAAAGTGTAACCAGATGAGCAACAAAAGTTGATGACTTGGGGACATGACTTCTTCTCAAAGTGGTTGTTGACTGGGCCTACTGGGAAATCCAGAAAGCATATCTAGATGCAAAGGTAGTCAAAGATCATGATCTGGATGGGATGTTTGAGCCAAAATAGAAATAACACAATCACGTGAGAACCCCAGGAGTCCTAAGCTCCTATAAGCTCTTGGCTTTAGAAGATAGCATACTAGAGAAAAAAGGTACAGGCTTTGGAGTCAGACATAGTAGTGTTCTATGCCTTTATGATATTAGACAGGTTTCCCCTTGCCTTAATTTTTTCATCTATAAAATGGGGTAATAGCTAGTTCACAGAATCATTTTGTGTTCAGTGCCTGGCATGTAATCACTCACACTTTTTCTTTAGAGCCTCTGAATGTCTAGACTGTAAGCTCTGGGTGTGACTGTGGGACCTGACTTTGAATGAATAGTGGAAACTTTGTGACTACAGTGGAAGTGTATGTGTTAGGAGGAAAAATATTAATTTGTTCAAGGGGGAGGACATCAGCAACTCTGGCTTCTTGTTCTTTGCTTATATTTCTAGTTATATCTCTTAGGTTTCCTATTCACCCCACCCTCAACCCCCATCTCCACTCCCCAAATGGTAAAAAAGACTGCTTGGTATCATCCTGACCTCATTAGGATGTGACTCAGCTTCATTGCCACAATCCCCAGTGGTAGGCATGCTGGGATTGAGCAGACAGCCAGACCATTAACATGCTAATGTCAGGGACTAGAGAACAGACCCCCATCTGTCTTTTCCTGGCAGGCTTCCCTTCCCTGCCCACTGCTCAGCCAGGAGGCCCAGGGCACCAGGGGGCATCCTCAGCTACTATGCTGAGGTATCCACCCCCATTACTGCCCTCAACATGTGTAAGTAGTAAGGAGAATCTTGACTGGGCTCTGACTAGGGCTGGAAAAAAGCATCTCAGTACCCAGGGATAGCATAGCTTTGGGATGTATAGATACCACAGCCCTGCTTTGTCTTTTCAAACATTCTTTTTTGGGTATTGTTAATGGGATTCAGTCTTAAGGGTGTGGGCATTACTCCCAGTTTCTAAAGATAAAGGACAATAGAGAGAGGCTGAAGGTTGAGTTGATACCAATGGTTGGTGATGTAATCAATTATGCCCACATAATAAATCCTTCGTAAAAACTCAAAGGACTGGGTTTGGGAAGTTCCTAGAGAGGTGAACATGTGGAGGTTCCTGGAGAAAGCAGTGCTTGAGGACATACAAGCTCTGTATTCCTCCCATAACTCATCTTTTGCATCTCTTCCATCTGATTATTTATCTGTATCTTTTGTAATACCTTTATAATAAATAGGTAAACATTTTTAAAAAGATAGACAATATATCAGAGTAACCTCCAAGAAAAAGATGCAGGAATTAGCCCAACAGTCTTTGTCCTCAGCCCTTAATTCATTCTGACAGCAGATAGCTACAGGGCCTTGTAGAGGGAAGCAGGGGTGATAGAAAGCACTGGATCTGAATGGTTTTCAAGTCAAACAGAGCTCATTTCAATCCTGACTGCACTCACTCCCTGAACCTTGGGCAAATCATTTCACTTCTCTGAACTTTAATTTTACTGCCTATAAAATTGGTCTAGGTATAATTTTATCAAAGGGCTATTGTAAAAATTTAAGAAGGTAATAGATGTGAGGCTCTTGGTATATGATAGTGCTCAGAAGCAGAAAGATGGTGACATCAGTTCTTGACTGCTACCCAAGTATATTTTCTTTCTGGACCTTTAGCACTTAAAAACCTTTGAGGGCAAAGAACAGTTTGGCTTTACCTTTGTGTCCTCTGCCTGGCATAGGGATAGGTATTCAACCAATGGTTATTTTGTGTTTTCTCTTCTAGGTGGTGAAAACTATTGGTCTGCGGGAAGTTTGGTTCTTTGGTCTGCAGTACCAGGACACTAAGGGTTTCTCCACTTGGCTGAAACTCAATAAGAAGGTAACTACTTACTCTTATGTCAGAGTTTAGAATTTCTTCCTCCACCAGAACTTGCTCAGGGAGATAGTATATGCTAGCTAGCAAACCTGGGATACCTAGGGCTATGTTTGACACTGGGTGGTCTGTTGATCATCTGAATTAGATAAGGGCAGAGTTGGACAAGACAAAGCTCTTGTCTGTCTCCACTTAGAATTCATTTTTTCTTACTTTGAATTCTGATAGAAGAATGGCCATGTACAAGGAAGAGGAGGTCCTTCCCTTCCCACTAGAAGTTATGTCTCTAATTTTGATTTATTTGGGACCAAATCCATTAGAGGCTCTTCAGGAGGGGATTCCTATTTCTTTCTTCTTTTCAAACTCTGGGGCTATAGGAGATTTGTTATAAAAGAGAGCCACAGACTTACATTCTGGAAAAAAAAATCTTAACCATCTCGGTATTATCATGCTCCCTTTTTCTCACTGGCTAAATGATGCCTGACCCTATTATAATGCTCCCCTCATTGTTGATCTTCCACCTCAACTGGACTCCATGTGGGATGATTTCATCCATTCAAGCTTTCTGCTCCAAGTGTCATCTCAACAGGAACATAGTAGTCCTCCATCTCAGTATCCTCAAACTGGCCAATTTTATCCTTAGAGGTCTCCATACTGTGCTATGACTTGTTTTCTTGATTTTTGTCTAGTGGATGCTTCACTTTCTGCTGGTTGAGTCTTGTTTTCCCATATAGTTGAGACATTTACTGGACAAATATAAAGCCACTAGGAGCCAATTTCAGGCTTTTAAAGGTGATCTAGCATTTTTTATTTTCAGTCTTAGGATTCAAACCTGGAGCCTCACACGTGCTAGTCAAGTGTTCTTCCACTGAGTTACATCCCCAGCCCCTAAAAGTTAATCTAGTTTCTGTTCTTGCCCAGCCAATTTCGAGACCTCAATCATAGTTCCCCAGTCTTTACTGTGCTAGTTTATTGAATTAGAAGAACCTTAAAAGAATTTTCTTAAATCTGCCCTTAGAATATGAGGCCAGTTGTATATATGGACATATAACAGTGGCTTGACAACTTCTGATCATCAGTGGGTATTAAGAAATTTCAGGAAAATAATTCCCAACAGAAAGTGATAATTGACATGGGATGGGATCTCTAAAGAAAGTAAAGTATTTTTAATATGAATTATTAGAATGGTTGCCCCCTAGTTCTCTTGGATTACCCAAACTGGTGACCTTTCAATGTCTCTTTTTTACCCTGTAGCCATCCCCTCCACCACTAAAACCTTCTTTTTGAGGGTCTATAACCCCTTGCTTCTCCCAGGTGACAGCACAGGATGTCCGGAAGGAAAGCCCCCTGCTCTTCAAGTTCCGGGCCAAGTTCTACCCTGAGGATGTATCTGAGGAACTGATCCAGGACATCACCCAGCGCCTGTTCTTCCTGCAAGTGAAGGAGGGCATTCTCAATGATGACATTTACTGCCCACCTGAAACTGCTGTGTTACTGGCCTCCTATGCTGTCCAGTCCAAGTATGGTGACTTCAATAAGGAGGTTCACAAATCTGGCTACCTGGCTGGAGACAAGTTGTTGCCCCAGAGGTGAGGTGGTACCCTGGCCTCCTTTGCCCTAGCCAAAGGGGGCTGCAGCCCACAGTTAGCTAATCTCTGCTCCAAAGAGGCTGCCAGATCTATTCCTCTCCACTAGGGTCTGTCTGAAGACCATGTTATGCTGCTCAGAGAGACATTTGCATATAGCGTCATGCCCTGTTGTTTCTCTGACTCTCAAAATAAAAAGCTTTTTTCCCCTCTCTGTCTGATTACAGAACTTCATTACCCTGGAGACAGGTGCTTATAACTGAACCAGAGATGGATTGATTTTTTTCCTTCCTCCCCCGTTTCATTTTCTCGATCCCTTTCACTGATTTAGACCTTTTATTTCAGAAGTTCACAGGGGAGAGAGAGAAATACGCAAGCAAGGGACATGGGGAGCTCAAACAGTCTTTTAATATTGATAACCACTGTACAGGGCTTTCTGCTTTTGTAAACTTCAAAGTTGAGAGCTCTCAAACACTCATTATTTTTGTTTTAACATCACGACAACACAGAAAATGAATAAGGCAAGCATTATCCTTATTTCCTGGCTCAGGAAATAGAGGTGTAGAGATACTTGTACTGACTTGCCCCATCTCCCACAGCTCATTTGAGGCAGAGCCAGACCAGAAACTCTAATTTCTTGATTTTTTTTTAACCCTAAGATTTTTCTATTGCATCCAGTGGCCATTTACATAGGCTTATATATTAGAAAACAAAACAAAATTAAGCCTCATTCTGGGATCCCTAGTGCCATTAGGGCTGTGGCATGTGCACAATCCATCAGATGGTATTAGGGATAGAAGTTGTACCCTCGAACATTTCCTGATTCATTGCCCCAATGTCTGAGATGGCATGTTTAAAGCAAGCCTTATTTATAATCTAGTAGATCTGAGAGGTTTGGCCTTTTATTTTTTTCCCAAAGCTGTTTGGGCTTAGTTCTCTGTTCTGTAGCCAAAAGCTGTCTGTCCTCTCATCCCTGAGAAATATTCTTTTTTTTTTTTTTTTTAGAGAGAGTGAGAGAGGGGAGAGAGAGAGAGAGAGAGAGAATTTTTAATATTTATTTTTTAGTTCTCGGCGGACACAACATCTTTGTTGGTATGTGGTGCTGAGGATCGAACCCGGGCCGCACGCATGCCAGGCGAGCGCGCTACCGCTGAGCCACATCTCCAGCCCTGAGAAATATTCTTAAAAACACAACCTGTTGACCCCAAGAGGATCTAGGAGAGAGTGTGTCTGGGTCTGTGGCTCATCTCTACTCTCATCCCCTCAAGTCAGCACTGACTCCTGATACATTCCTATTGTGCTTAGAGAACACAGCATGTTATTGTATTTTGTTGTTAAAGGTACATAGGAAGGTGATCTCATTGTCTTTCTTGTCCATCCATTCATGTAAGTTCTCCTACCTCTTAAGCAGTTACTTATGTCTAATTTAATACCTTCCACTGTAATCTGAATCTGCTTTAAGTGTTACCTCCATGAGCTGACTCCATGTCTTGGAGAACTAAGTGGGCTTCCCTTCTCTCCTGTACATTGACTTTGCACTTTAAACTACTCACTACCAATTATCATTTCAGAGTCCTGGAGCAGCACAAACTCAACAAGGACCAGTGGGAGGAGCGGATCCAGGTGTGGCATGAGGAACACCGAGGCATGCTTAGGTAAACCTCACCTAGCAATTGTGAGCCCCACTGGTCCTTGAAGGGAGATACTATAGAAAAAGAAGCAGGGATGATACTAGCACTTAAAGATAGAAGGCAAAACCAGAACCATCATAAACCTGTTTTTTTGTTTGTGTGCTTTCATGAATAGTAGAAGTCGAAAGGCCAAATACTTCTGAGCACTGAGTAATTGAGAGGACCATAGGATATCCAGGGAGCTTCTGGGTCAACAGCGGGCTCCTATGCAAAAAGGAACTAGGAAATGAGCTCTCTGAATATTGCAAAGAATTGGAGGGTTGTCTATTTGAAGAACAGATCTCATCATTTTGCCATCACTACTATCCTGTCTAAGCTTTGCTAAGAATGTTCTTGTATAAGAGACTGTCACATTGAATGGGAGGAAGAAAATAGATTCTATGGCAACTAACATGTCAGGGCCTAGGTTCCAGTTGGTTTATTTTGCTTGGTAAAAGTTACATGTGCTCTGTTCTCCATTATTTGTTTACCGTGCACCCCATGTCCTTCTACTGATTAAAAGATCCTTATCAGAAATACAGAGCAAGTAGGCTTTTCTGTCCCACTGGGTCTGATTCAAATGCTTCCCTCTGTGACCCCCCCCCCTTGCCCAGAGAGGATGCTGTCCTGGAATATCTGAAGATTGCCCAAGATCTGGAGATGTACGGTGTGAACTACTTCAGCATTAAGAACAAAAAAGGATCAGAGCTGTGGCTGGGGGTAGATGCTCTGGGTCTCAACATCTATGAACAGAATGACAGGTATACTTTATACTTCTTCTAGTTTATTTGGGTCATTCTGACACCTAGCTTACCTCTTGAGTTCCACCAAAGTTCTTCTTGTACCTAATTTAATCCAATCCAGATGGTTGTACCACCTCTCTCAGACGTTGAAATCCTGTATTGACTAGACTTGTTCTGGCTATGATGGTAGTCAACTAGCCATAGGTGGCCAATGAACACTTGAAATGTGACTACTTTGAATTGAGACATGCTATAAGCATAAATTATACACCAGACTTTGAATGATTAATGTGAAAAACAGAATGTGCAGTATATCTTTGATATTTTTTTAAATATTGATTTACATGTTCAAATAATAGTAGTATTTGTTGTATGTTAGATTAATTTGACTATTTTAATTCCATTTATTTATTTTTTACTCATTTTCATGTGGCTACTAGAAAACTTAAAAGTAGATATGTGATTATTATTATAAATTTTTGGACAGTGCTGCTCTAGAACCTACCTTGTCAGGATTTGTAATTAGATACAAGCCCCATGTGATAATAAGTGGCTTTGGCCTATAATACTCATGCTATGACCTTATCTCACTTGCTTATATTTTTCCCTTTTGGTATGTTCTTGGTGAGGATTGAGATCAATAGATTATTGTTCCATATAACTTCTGAATCTCAGAACTCATTATTTACCTCCTCCTCAACTTTCATAACCTTGGATAGAAGAGTCTCTGTTTAATAGAACTAGGGATGCTGTTAAAGGATTGTTACAAGGTCCATGCCTCAACAAAAATGAAAACTAAATCTCAGAGATTGGAACAAGGAATAATATGTTGGTTGTGGTTTTGAGTCTTTTGTGCAGCCTGAGTGCTAGCAATTAACCTGCTGGCATGTGATGATATTGTCTGCACTGTAGTGGGTCTACCTCCTAAAGGGAGAGGTTTGGGGGGTGGTGAGGGCAAGGCACAAGCCTCTGTGTACTTCTTGTCTTGCCCTTGTCCTAATGTTGTTGATCTCCATTTCTACAGACTGACTCCTAAGATTGGCTTCCCCTGGAGTGAAATCAGGAACATCTCTTTCAATGATAAGAAATTTGTCATCAAGCCTATTGACAAAAAAGCCCCAGTAAGTAACCCCTCCCCCTGACCATGACAGGTACTCATCAAGGCCTGGATAATGCTAGAAGCAATCATATCATTGTATTCATCTCTCCTTTTCTGGTTTGTGTGAATGTCTGTGTGTGTATAGGTATGTGTGTGTGTTGTGTGTACATGTACATGTGTGCGTGTGTACATGCACACATGAACAGGAGGCACAAGTGATGATTGAGATACAAAGGATGTCAATGCTAAGAAATGACCAAGAGGCACCCTGTGCCTACTGTCATTCTGCTACCCACATTTCAGGTGCCACCCTGATACTTGTCTCACTCTGTGGGTGAGGGAGAGCCACAGGCAGTCCTAAGTGCTGCTTCTTAGTTATTGTCTTGCTGCTCTGAGTATCTGTGGTGAAAACAGAGTGTATCTCATCTTTTCAAGCCCTTGGGCCCCAGAAAGTAGATATATAGTTGAATTATCTTAATTGTGGAAAAAGGAAAGAGCCAGCAGAAGTCCAAATCTAAAAATGACCTTCCAAATTTGTTCTTTTGGTATAACTTTATCTTTGCCCTCTCAGACTTCTCTCCAGAGAAGAAAATTCTGAGTCCAGTCCTTCCTTTTACACATTCATTATATTTCTCACCCACTCAGTTGCCTGCATCTGTCAGGACTGGAAAGCTGGTGATTAAGGGTAGGATAGAAAACTGAGATGAGTGTCTACTCTTCTGGTATACCTTGTATCCAGCAAGGCCAGTGACCTTGTTGAGCTCAGCCTTATTCTCTAATCCTAAGATATCTGAACTTTTCCTTAATATGTTGTCTCTTTAAAGCCTCAACTATGTAATCAGGTAGGTAGTAGCATTCCAATTAAGTTCATGAAATTGAGGTTCAGAAAGATGAAATGATTTGCCCAGGATCACACAACTGAAAATGGTAGCACTTGGATTTGTACCTAGGTCATTTGACTTTGAAAGCCTGTGCTCCTTCCACTGTACCCCAAACTATGAGATGATAGCAGTTTGGTTTCAGTGGCAGAGGAGGTGGTTGTTAGCCCGTCAGAGAGTGACCTTGGTCCAGTGGTATTTGTAGCAACAAACTTAAACTCACTGGATTTTCTTGTGTGTTCTTTTTTATTGCTGCTGTGCTCAACTTTCATCAGAAAAAGGTAAGTAACAAAGCCAGCTGAGCTCAAGGGCTTATTTAACAAACAGCAACCAGGACAATCAATGTTTAGGAGATTTATGTATCTGTGTATGTATTTACAGCCTATCTTGTTCCAAAAAGGATTTAAAGGCTGGGTCTAGGATATGCTTTCTGGAAATTACAGGAACAGTCTAGCCACCCATACTGCACCCACTGGGTGCAAGGATTGTTTGGCTTCTAAAAGAGGCCTCCTGAGACTTAGTAGGATCTCTAATTAGCAGATAAAGGCAGTTCTGATTCTTTAACTGAGTATATTAGGATAAATGTATTTTAGGGATCCTCTTATAAATGTATGTTGGAAGAAATTGTGGTTTGGTGGAAAGAGCACTGGTTTCAGAGTCAAGAAACCTGGGTTCTAGTCTTGGGTCTACCCTTGTCCTGCCATCTGACCCTGGGCAAATCACTTCACCATTCTGATAATTAGTCTTCCCATCTATAATGTAAAGCAGTCTTTCCAGTGCTTGTGGATTTAACATTTCAGAATATAGATACTCATTTTCATTTGTTCTTCCAAACATTTTCATTGCTGTTTTCCCACCAGGACTTTGTCTTCTATGCTCCCCGGCTGCGGATTAACAAGCGAATCTTGGCCCTGTGCATGGGGAACCATGAGTTATACATGCGCCGCCGTAAGCCTGACACCATTGAAGTGCAGCAGATGAAGGCACAGGCCCGGGAGGAGAAGCACCAGAAGCAGATGGAGCGGTAGGTGCTAAAGAGCTAGAGGAGATCCTGGAGAAAGGGCCAGCACTAGGGTAAGGAAGCCTCACAGATGCCCAGACTGTAAGAGGTACCCTGGATATAGAAGTCAACTCAGGACTAGAAGTGAGTGAGCTGTGTATGCATGATACCACTAGGTTTAGTTTCAGGCAAAGGCATCATTGTTGCTCAAAGCAGGCATTGGAAACCTAACGTTTCAGAGGTTTATTGGAGGAAAGGATATTTCATAGTTCCCTATTATCTATAGCCCTCATGCCATTACTGTGTTAGGACTAGTTTGCTCCAGACTAACCTACCAGTATAGTGGGAGTAGCAGAGGGTTCCATGCACATTTAAGTTTGGATTCTTCAGGGTGCTTTTTGTTTTTTTAAGCAGAAATGGGCAGGGCTCCCAGAATTTTCCATACAAAGTGTCTAGTCCTTGCACTATAACCCCTTGCAACTCAAAGTGTAATGTGAGCCTTAGCATCATTAGCATCAGCTTGGGAACTTGGTAGAAATGTAAGATCTGAGACCCTACCCCAGACCTACTGATCAAAGTCTGCCTCATAAGATCCCATTGGATCTTTGGAAAGTTATCATGATCATATGATATGCAAATGGCCAACAGATACATCCTTAGTCACTAGGGAAAGGCAAATGGTAATCTTAATGAGTTACCACTCCATACCCATTTGTATGGATATAATAAATAAAACTAGAAAACAAGTGTTGAAGTTGTAGAGTGATTGGAACTGATGTACATTGCTGGTGGGAACATACAATGGAATAAAAGAGTGTGACAGCTCATCAAAATGTTAAAGATAGAATTGCTCTATATATGATCCTGCAAATCCCACTCCTAGTTAAGTATCTATTAGAATTGAAAATGGGTGTTCAAACACTTGAACTAGCAGTAGTATTTCAATAGTCAAAAAATTGAAACAGCCCAAAAGCCTACCGATGGATAAATGAATAAACAAATTGTAATATACAGTAGGGTATATTTTAGCCGACTTTGTGTTGCTATAACAAAATACTTGAGACTGAGTTCTTTATAAAGAAGAGGCATATTTTAGTTTTTGGAGGCTGAGAAGTCCAAGATCAGGCAGGCACATCTGTTGAGAGCCTCAGACTCTAATATTACACTGCAGATGGCTTCACAAAGCAGGAGCATGTGTACATGTGGAAGAAGGGATTCAGGGTAAGTGCCAGACTCACTTATAACAAACCAGTCTCACAAGTACTAATTCAGTCCTATGAGATCCAACATACTCCCTCCTGAAAGGCATTAATTCGATCTGAGGATAGTTCCCCAATGACCTAATCACCTCTCACTGGGCCCCACTATGTAAAGTTTTCACCTCTCAATACCATTACCTTGGGAACCAAGGCTCTTTGGGGAACATACATGCTATAGTGTGGATGCTCCTTTGAAACATTATGGTAAGTGAAAGCAATAAGACAGAATGTTGCATATTGCATGAATTTATTTATATGAAATGTCCAGAATAGAAAAATTTATAGAAACAGAATGTTAATTAGTGATAGTCAGAGGCTGGTAGTGGAGGGAGGATGGGTAGAAACTGCTTAATAGGTATAGGATCTTTAGAGGATGAAAATGTTTTTGGAACTCAAAAATGGTGGTTGCAGGGCTGGGGTTGTGGCTCAGTGGTAGAGCACTTGCCTAGAACATGTGAGGCAGTGGGTTTGATCCTCAGTACTACATAAAAATAAATAAATAAAATAAAGATACTATGTCCATCTACAACTAAAAGAATTTTGTACAACATTGTACAACATTTGTGAAGGTATTAAATGCCACTATTCATTTTAAAGTAGTTAATTTTATGTTATGTATGTTTCGCCTCAATTATTTTAAAAGATCCCAGGTGATTCCTATGCATATTAGAGTTTGAGGAGTGTTGCTGTACTAGATACTCTGTCATAAAGAGTTTGGAACCTGCCAGGTGCAGTGACACACACCTATAATCCTAGTGGCTTGGGAGGCTGAGGCAGGAGGATTGCAAAGTCAGCCTTAGCAATTTAGTGAGACCTTGTCTCAAAATAAAAAATAAAAAAGGGCTGGGTATGTGGCTTAGTGTTTAAGTGTCCCTGGGTTCAATCCCTGGTACCAAAAAGTAAAAATATATATAAATAAATGTTTCAAACCTTGGAAGGCTTCAAATCTAGTAGACTAGAAATGACTCCATATATGATAGCTTAGACCCTGAGGTTCACATTTATTTAGGAAAAAATTTACCAGGATTGGGAGGCAGTTTATGGAACTGCATCTGGTAAGAACCTACCCTCTAGGTCCTCACAGTCCTGGTAGGACAAATAGTTTTAAATGTATATGGTTTTGGAGCTTCATAGTGTATATGAAACTTAAGTTACAAAGTTGTATCATTCATTCACTTAGTAAATAATTAATGAGTACTTGGAAAAATACCAACAATCCCTGTTCTTATGAAGCTATAATTTTATTGGGAGAAGACAGACTAATAAATAAGAAAATTACATAGTAAGTAGAATATTAAAAGTGCTATGGAGAAGAGCATAACAGGGAAGAGGGGTGGGGAAGAGGGTATCTCAAATATTCTGAGGACTCAGAGGGATTAAAAAACATATTGTTAAGGGATAAGAAGGCTTACTGGAAAAAAATGCTATGGCTAAGAAAAACAAATTCTTATTTCAGATTTGCAATAAACTCTGAGGAAAAGGAGCCTAGAGCTGGGCTTTAGGACAGGCAAAGTGAGCCATAGATACTTGAAGCATAGCATATTAACATGGAGCCAAAACTTGTCTTCCTAAATTCCACAGGCAGACAGAGGAGGACTTATTAGACTGCTTTTACAGATAGGGGAAATGAAGACAGAAGTGAAGCAGTAGTATAGCTAGGTTCACCTAGTGGGTTACTGGCAGAGTCGGGATTCTAGTTTGAGTTTCCCTACTGGGCCCTGAGTATAATATAATATAATAATATCCTATATGGGGTTGTGATATGAGGGCAAGGATGTGGAAGTAAGGGAGAATGGTTCAAGTTTACAAGCCCAGGGTTTATTGGAATGATGTTGACTGAGGAACTCAGGGCCAGGGAGCCCTGGGAATCTCTATGCTTCCATGCAACCTTGCTATCTTGCTCTATACCTCTTTCCCTTCCCCAGTGCTCTGCTGGAAAATGAGAAGAAGAAGCGTGAAATGGCAGAAAAGGAGAAGGAGAAGATTGAACGGGAGAAGGAAGAACTGATGGAGAAGCTGAAGCAGATCGAGGAACAGACTAAGAAGGCTCAGCAAGGTAAAACTGGAGTCACACTGGAGATTGGGTTTTCCCAAAGCCTGACTCTGTGAGCTGGAGACTCTTCTGCCTAAACTGCAGACCCAGACCATAGAGACTAGATGTGGCCACAGAAAAGTTGAGGGATGGGGCAAGAAGAGTTCTCAGAACCATCTGCCAGCTGTACCGTGGAGTAGAACATTTCCAGGAAAGATGTTAATGTGCTATCATCTCTGTGCCCTTCACCTCATTTTTTTCCTTCACCTTCCTTTTCCTTCCTTTTCTTCCCAGAACTGGAAGAACAAACCCGCAGGGCTCTGGAACTTGAGCAAGAACGGAAGCGTGCTCAGAGCGAGGCTGAAAAGCTGGCCAAGGAACGTCAAGAAGCTGAAGAGGCCAAGGAGGCCCTGCTGCAGGCTTCCCGGGACCAGAAGAAGACCCAGGAACAACTGGTAAAGCTGCATGATGGTCTGGAATTGTGGGACCTGTGTTTTCTCTCTTGTCTGCCAACCTATTTATAGCTACCTCTGCCTTCAAGCCTGGCTCTTCCCAGCAGGATTCCACTCCACAGGCTTCTAACAGCTCATTCAGAAACAAGCTGAGGAGTCACTGGTGTGGCCCAGAAACCTTTGGAAACAGTTTTCTCTCACCCTTAGTTTTTGTTCACTTTATTAACCCTTGGAGATATGAAATGGTAATCCTACAAAGGAAAGGGATGGAGGAAAGAAGTAAAGGGACTCCCACTCAATTAAGTACCTATTGTGTGTTGCTATTCTAGTCATATTTTCCTTTTTCTTACTTTCTCATCATTTCTTTCAGTAACCTTATGCGATTAACCCCTACATGGAATAATATGGCCAGATAAGAAAATTAGGTCTTAGGGAGGTTTCCCAGAGGCCACACAGTTGTGGTTGAGCATGGATTGGAACCCATTTCTACCTCCATTTTAAGGGTTTGCTCCCCTGAAATCATTTGCAGAACTATGTCAGTGTATTTGGGGGCAGGCTTTTGTGATTTACAAGAGAGGAACCCATGGCCCAAATTCTTGGACATAAACACTTCCTTTATATTATTTTTTTAAAGAGAGAGAGAGAGAGAGAATTTTTTAATATTTATTTTTTTAGTTTTTGGCGGACACAACACCTTTGTTTGTATGTGGTGCTGAGGATCGAACCCGGGCCACACGCATGTCAGGCGAACGTGCTACCCCTTAAGCCACATCCCAGCCCTTCCCTTATATTATTTGAGGTGGGAATAGAGGGAACTAAGACCTATCTCTCAGGAAGAAGCTATCATGGGAAATTTGTTGAAGGTGTGATTGTGTACATAAGCATTTTCCCTTATTCAAATCACCTTGTGACACTTGAGGCACTGCATTTTAGGCAGTGATCTCCACAGCTTTACTGAGGTCTAAACCACATTCCTACTTGGCCATACTGAGGGGCGGGTGGAGGAGAAGGAGAAGAAAGGGAAGAAGAAGAAAGAAGAGAGAAAGAGTGATAGATACAAAGAAGAGATTTTTTTTTTTTTTTTTTTGCCTCCAGGAATCCTACAGTCTAGGAGGGGAGCTATGACTTACAAGAAGGTGGTGGGTGTGGAAGATGGGACTGGAGCGGAGTGGTCTGGTTAAAAGAGCCGCGGTGGGGGGTGGCGTTGTGGCTAAATGGTAGAGTGCTTGCCTAGCACATGTGAGGCACTGGGTTTGATCCTCAGCACCACATAAATAAATAACTAATATAAAAGTATCATGTCCATCTACAACTAAAAATAAAATTTATAAAAGAGCTACCAGGGTAGCAAGCAAGTGGAACATTAGGTTCTCCACTGGTTCCCCAAGAGAACTTGGGTGGAAGACACCTATGCTCTGAAAACCAGAATGCCTTTTAATCTGTCTGTAGGCTTCAGAAATGGCAGAGCTCACAGCTCGGATCTCTCAGCTGGAGATGGCCCGACAGAAGAAGGAGAGTGAGGCTGTGGAGTGGCAGCAAAAGGTAAGATAGTGGCCAGAACAAAGCATTGTGGGAAGGGGTACTATATGTACATATTCCAGCTCCTTCATTTGGGCTCCTGCTACTTCCAGTCTTTCTGGACAGCAGAAATTGTGTGAGAGGGGGTGCTCAATGCTGTCTCAAACACTTTCCAAATTCCCTAGTACTCCTAGAAAGTTGGTACATTTGCTTCTATTTTATAGCTGATGAAACTAGAGATTAAACAGATGAAGCTGTTTGCCCTACCTGGTATCTGTCTTTTACCAGACTATTTTAAGCATGCACATGTTGCCACAGGTTACCTGATCTGACCTCTGTTCCTTTTCTTTTTTTTGTCACTGGATAGGCCCAGATGGTACAGGAAGACTTGGAGAAGACCCGTGCTGAACTGAAGACTGCCATGAGTACACCTCATGTGGCAGAGCCTGCAGAGAATGAGCAAGATGAACAGGATGAGAATGGGGCAGAGGCCAGTGCTGATCTGAGGGCTGATGCTATGGCCAAGGACCGCAGTGAAGAGGAACGTACCACTGAGGCAGAGAAGAACGAGCGTGTACAGAAACACCTGAAGGTACCTAGACAAGGCCAAATGGTCCAGAAGACTTTGTGTATTGACTTACTAGCCATGGTCTTCCCTAGATCATCATGAAGGAATAGATATAGGGGCCTGTCCCAGTGCTGTACTAGAGTCTGAGGCTATCTTAAGTAAAACATTAAAGAGGGGGGCATGTCTCACTTATTAATCAGTCCCTAGGTTGCCTCTTCAATTTTTGGGGGGTACTGGTGATTGAACTCAGAGGCACTTTACCACTAAGCTGCATCTTATCCCTTTTTATTTTTATTTTTATTTTGAGACAAGGTCTCACTGAATTGTTTAGAGTCTTGCTGAGTTGCTAAAGCTGGCCTTGAATTTGCAATCCTCTTGCCTCAGCCTCCTGAATTGCTGGGATTACAGGCATGTGCCACCATGCCTGGCTGCCTCTTCCATTTTCAAGATTTTATTTTTGCCCCACCTTCCACCTACTCCTTATCTCTTACATTCATAAAATATTTACCTGAAAAAAAAAAAACTTACCTGATAAAATTCCTACCCAAATCTTTCTTTGGTATGTTGTTCTACTCTCAGAATATGCAATATCAACTGGTCCCCTAAGTTTATATTTAAAAAAGAAACAATTCTTGCCAAACTGCAGTGCTAATGGGGCTGGAATTGGCAGGGAGAGAAAAAACAGAAAAGAAGAAAAATCTGATCAAGTATGTATACTTTAAATGAAAAGAAGCCATTGAACATTACATTGCTTGCCTCCTCACAGGCCCTTACTTCAGAGCTGGCCAATGCCCGTGATGAATCCAAGAAGACTGCCAATGACATGATCCATGCTGAGAACATGCGACTGGGCCGAGACAAATACAAAACCCTGCGCCAGATCCGGCAGGGCAACACCAAGCAGCGCATCGATGAGTTTGAGTCCATGTAAAGGGCACCCAGCCTCTAGGGACCCCTCCTCCCTTCTTCCTTGCCCTGACACTCCTTATACTTTTGCCTAACTCACACTGTGCTGGAGCCACTAACTAGAGCAGCCCTGGAGTCATGCCAAGCATACAGTGCAGCCATGGGACCAAACCTAGCACCTCAGTTCCCACTCTTTTCCCTGGGCAGTCAAATAGCCCAATGTGGTGCCAATGGGACCCTGTTTCCCCTCTCTGTTCCATTTAATCTAGCTTGCTAGAACCAATCACTTCCCCAGTTCAGAGGCACTTTCACTTCAGTTGGCAACTGCCCACCCCCCACTTACTATTGTCCTTTGGAAGTCAAATGTGGAGTGTGGTGAAAGCTAGCTCCTCTCCCCTACCCCACCACTGACTTCCTCTTCCAGGGCCTATGATTTACAGGGTTAGGGTATTACAGGGTATAGGGAAGCAGACAGGTCCCTGGTTATCTGTTCTAATGTGTCAACTTACATAGGATTTGGCCTCCCAATGCCCATCCTTTTTAGAGTAATTTAGGCTTGGTAATGATTGGAGGATAAAGAGATGTTCAGTCATTCTTATTTCTACCTCCCAGATTGGGCCTGTTACAAACTCAGTCCCAATAAGCCTTGTCCCTGAGTTCAGGGACTCAGTTTCTCCCCAGGGTGGGATGAGGGAGATTGTGCCTTCAAAAGGCTTCACTATCATTCTGGAAGGCCATGGCACTTTTAGTCAGCCAATGCTGGGTAAAAGATCCTGCCCCAATGCCTTATATGAGCCTAGGCTTATCTCAATTGAGCTCTATGGGCAGAAGTACCCCTTGTAGTTCCAGGTTCCTGGTTCCTTCTCTGTATCTACCCATGCCCCCTCCAATCCACAAATCCCCACAGTTAGAATAATAGGGATAAGTACCCAAAAACTCAGCCACTCCCAACCACTGCTCTTGCCAAAAGGGAGGAAATGTTCACACCTGCCTTCAGGATTTTCCAAGCCAGGAGCTCTAGGCCACTTCCCCTATCAGAGTTACATGGGCCACACACAGCTCCTGCCTCACAGCTGTGTGGGCCTTGGTATGGTGAGCCTTAGATCTTGACACCAGTAGGCTCAATTGGGAAGTGGATAGCAGAAGCTGCATGTGGTGAGAGAAGCCCATGCCTCTGGTCCTTCAGTTTACTCAACCCTCTCAGGTGCCCAGTAGCCCCTTCCTATCATCCCCATCCAAGGTGGTGACTGGGCCCTACCTCTGACAAACCTTTAACCAGGTCTTGTCACCAGCTGTGGTGTCCCTTGGAGCTACATATCAGAGAGCTGCTGGGGATTCTAACCTGGTCCCTTCAACACCCCCGACCCCTTGCTCTCAACCCAGAAGTGGCCTCCTCCTCTCTGTCTTGTGTGCTCTCTTTCTTTCTACCAGTATTATATATTCTAGTGATATCTAACTCATTATTGATTTCTGCCTTTATTGCTAATGCACCATTAGAAGATATTAGTCTTGGGGCAGGATCATTTTGGCCTCATTCCTTTACCTGGGAAGCATATACTATATTATAAAAGGATACTTTGCCAGAAACAGTAATGTAAGAAACTTTCAGTATTAGTGATATTACCTGTCACTATAGGTCATACAATCCATTTTTAAAGCACTTGGTATTTGGTTTTAATGTTCCTGTTTGCCTTCTCCCTAGGGCTCAGTCCCCCATGGGGCTATCCTTTCCCTCCATGCAGTACCCCTAACTGAGAGCCTTCCTCAATACCTGCCCTCCACCTGACCCTGGGGAGTCTTGTGTGCATTGCTGTGAATTATATTGATACTCACTTGGTGATATGCCCTGTTTTGGCTAAATTCAAATCTGGAATTGTGGGGCAATCTAGCTGCTTTAAGGGCAGTAACCCACCCCCAGGGAGGCTGGGGAGAAAGGTTAGATTTTTATATTCAGGTTTTTTTGTGTATTTTTGGGTTTTTTAAAAATTGTTTTTGGCAGGGTTTATGCTCAACCCATGTTCTATTTCAGTGCCAATAAAATTTAGGAAGACTTCACTGTGACTCAGTCTTTCTTTGTGGTATGGGTGGGCGGCTGTAATATTTCAGTGTAACTTGCACTCTCCAGACCACCTTTTCCATCCCTGATCTCCTTTTTATCTTTACTTTAGTTTTATGGGAAGGAGGGGTATGACCACCCCCATTTTAAGAGGTGGGAACAAGCTCAAAAATACAGGAAAATTCCAAGGTCACAGACTGTCTGGCTTAATTGCTAGCTTCGCTAGTGTGGTTATGGGTCCTACATTGACCGTGTGGTGTTTCTAGACTTGCTTGTCATCAGGACCTAGGGACTTCTTACTTTTATCTCTGAACTCCTCATGGGTGGTCAAACCCTGTCCTTCCCCCTTATTAGGAAGGCCTCAATCTTGTCCCACCTCCTTACTTATTGCAGTGCCAATAAAGGTTGTGTAAACTACTTGGGTCTTGTTACAGAAGGGAGTGCAGTATAAACTGAGGATGAAGAATGTATGTACATACAAAATTATTAAGCAGTACTTTAGAGTTTATAAAAGGTGTCTATTCTGTAACCTAGTTATGTTATCCTCATTTTGCCTATGAAGGAACTAAGAAGCAAATAAACCTAGTCTATCTTGGACCTGGCACTTTCACTTGTACCAATCTCTTCTTGGTCATCCAACACTGCAAGGAAAGTTCCCACATGTGCTTTAAACTCTCACAATGACCATTTGAGACAGTGGCTCCCAAACTTGTCTGCAAATTAGAATCCTTTAAAGTTTCCAAAGTGCAGATCACATCCTCAGATCAAATTATAATCTGTAGAAGGGGAACTCAAGCATCAGTATATTTTCTGATTCCAATGTATTCTCCTAGGAGAGTTCCGTCATGTACTTGGAAAAGGACAGTTTCACAACTTCAATTCTAAGGTTAGAAATGGAATTCTAGGTCCCTATAGCATCCATCTAGGAGGAAACATTAAGAATCTCTTAATGATCATCCCAACTATTGTTGTTGCCTTGGAAGTTAAAGGGCTCTAGATTCCCTCCAACCTCAACCAGAGGATTCCTCTGTCTGTTTTTACATGTTGGGCTCTATATGTGTAAATAGTTTGTAGTTTTAAAAGGGGGAAAGAAGATGAACTTCTTCCAGGAAGATAGATGTGATAGGCAGGATAATGACTCCCCAAAGATCTTCATGTTCTAATCCACGGAAACTGAATGTTACCTTAAATGGTAAAAGGACTTGAGTATGATTAGGTTAAGGATTTTAGGATAAGGGGATGATGCTATGTTATCCAGATGGTTCCAGTGTAATCACAAGGGTCCTCAAAAGATGGAAGACTGATAATTCTAGAGATCTGAAGATGCCATGTTGCTGGTTTTGAGGTTGGAGGAAAAGACCACCAACTGAGGAGTGCAGGTGGCCTCTGGAAGCTTCGAAGTCAAGCAAACAGATTCTCCACAAGAAGCTTCAGAAGAAATACAGTCCTGCTCATACCTTGGTTTTAGCTCAATTATAGCCTATTTTGGACTTCTATCTGACCTCCAGAATCATAGAGTAATAAATGTGTGTTATTTTAAGCCACTATAACATTGTTCTCCATTTCTTATGATTCTCCTTTTTTTCCCCCCATACTGGGAATGGAACCCAGGAGTGCTTTACTCCTGAACTACATCCATGGTCCTTTTAATTTTTTTTTTTTTTTGAGACAGGCTCTTGCTAAATTGCTGAAGGTCTCCTAAGTTGCACACACTGGACTTAAATTTGCAGTGTTCCTACCTCAGTCTCCTGAGTCACTGGGTTTACAGGCATGTGCCACTGCACCAGGCAGCTTTTGCATTCTTGAAATGGCAATGCTATATAGAAATGGAGAAGAGAATAAATGTGGTTGCCAAAAGCTAAGAACAAGTTAGAGGATGGAGTGTGTATAAGAAGTCGCTACAAGAGACTAACATGAAGTATCTTTGTGGTGACATTCTGTATCTTAACTGTCAGTATCTTGGTTGTGCTACTATAGGAGAATTTACAAGATGTTACCACTGGGGGAACCAGAGTAAAGTATACCAGAGCTCTCTATTGCTTCTTTCTTTCCTTTTCTTTTTCTTGGTTCTGGGGAATTAACTCAGGGGCACTTAACCACTGAATCACATCCCCAGCTCTATTTTTGTATTTTATTTAGAGACAGGGTCTCAGTGAGTTGCCTAGTGGCTCTCCTTTGCTGAAGCTGGCTTTGAACTTGTGATCATCCTGCCGTAGCCTCCCGAGATGCTGGGATTACAGGCGTGCATCACAGCACCCGGCTTTCTATTATTTCTTAAAACTGCCTGTAACTCTACAATGATGTCAAAATATGAGATTTAATTTAAAAAATAAGGGGTGAAGGTCCTCCTGGTTATATATTGTTGAACAATGAGTGCTTATATCTGCTAAAAGTCATAGGGGTACTATTTGCAACAGTTTAAATTGAGAAATGACCCAACTTGTATTAGTAAGGGAAAGGACAAGCTGGGTATGGTGGCACATGCCTGTAATCCCTGTGGCTCAAGAGGAGGTTCACAAGCTCAAAGCCAGCTTCAGCAATTTAGCATGGCCCTAAGCAATTTAGTGAGATCCTGTCTCAAAAAATAAAAGGAGCTGGAGATGTGGTTCAGTGGTTAACCACCCCTGAGTTAAATTCCTGGGGAGGGGGGAGAGAGAGAGAAAGAAAGAGAGATAACAGAACTATGGAATGTTCAAATGGTGGTATATTGTCCAAAAATAGAAACAGACTACTGATGCACACAACAATATGGGTGAATCTCACAGGCATTGTGTTGTATAAAATAGGACAAACACACAAGAGAACATATCACCTAATTCCATTTTTATAAAAAATTCCACGCAGGAATGGTTACTTGGAGTTGGCTCAGGAGAAATTGACTAGAAAGTGGCATAAGGAAATTTATGGGCTCATGTAAATATTCTTGGTTTGAATGATGGTTATAGACAGGTAAAAATTCATCATGTATTATATGAACTATAAATCATTTTAAAGGGAACATTCATTCATTGCAAAAATTTGAAAATATCTAGAATAATGGTTCTCAAAATTTTGTGTGTATTAGAATCACTTGTGGGCTTCTTGAAGTATGTCGAAAGTAAATCCTGAGAATGTGTATTTCTAACAAGTTCTCAAGGGTTACAGAAGATCTTGATGGTTCAGGGACCATACTTGGAAAGCCCCTGCTTCTCTAGAGTAGACCAATATTGGTAGAGATGGAGTCCTGGGGGTTGGGGGGAGAGAGAAGGGAATTGTCTTAAGTTCACACAAGCCATCAGGCAGATATGGGCCTAGAATTTGCTTCCTGGCTCTTTTTCCTGGGTCTTCAAGGCCTGGAACAGACCTTCCCTATTCTTAAAAGGCTACCTTCACCTTGCAAGTAGTGCTTCTTTACCTGATTTCCAAACTTATCTTTTTTTACCGTAAAATTCAATACATGTTGATTGCTAGTCAACAGTTTTAAAAATAGAAGTAGTCACATGAAAATTTCATTAAAACAATTTTAAAATAAACAGATGAAAAGTCCAGTGTGAAGAAGTAACTGCTTGAGCTAAAGCTGACCTTAAAATAATTTTAAATTAATAGGTGAGAAAAAAATCTGTTAGAAAGCAGATAACATGTAAATAAAATCTCCATTATAAAATTCTCTTTTCACAATCTTAGTAACTCACCAAGAAAAGAGAAATATTTGTTTTTGCTTTGGTACCCGGGTAGAATCCAGGGGCACTCAACTACTGATCCACATCCTCAGTTCTTTTTATTTTATTATTTTTTTTAATTTTGAGACAGGGTCTTGCTAAGTAGCTGACGCTGGCTTTGACATGCAATCCTCCTACCTCAGCTTCTGGAGTCACTGGGATTACAGGCATGCACCACCATGCCTGGATGGTATTTCTTAAAGTTATATTGAATTTTAGCCTAAAACAAATGTTAATCTAGGTGTTAGAAAATTGTGTTCAAAATTAATTATAATATCTGGGTAGGAAGGGGCCACAGAGACTCAGACTCCTAGATCAAATTCTTTCTTACCATTTTATTAAGAGGGAAACTAAGACCCAAGCAAAAGGAACTTGACCATAGTCACAGTGACAAAATTTGTTCTTAAACAATTTCTTGCCTCTGCAAAGGCCTGTACACAGTCTACTGTGTAGTGCCCTTATTATTTCAGTTGCTTTGTTCCCAATCTTTTTAGAAAGATTCCCTTCCATCATCATTGCCATTTACATGCACAGTTGTTGGCTTTGGAGCTAGCCACACTACTTCTTTATCCATTCCTATAGGTTAAACAGAGAACTCCAAGCTAGTCATCTGAGAATATCTCCTTTTTCAGGGATCCCAATTGATCCATTGTTTTCTTTTAACCTAAACTAGATTGTGTTCTGGAGAACATCTTTTCTTTCCACTGTCTCCAGAATGGTGTTGAACACAAAGCTAAGCCAATTACTACCTTGATTGAAACTTTACTCCCCAGTTCAGAGAAGCCAAATTTCCTTAGCCTAGGAGCATTCATGGATCTTCACAATTTGACTTGTCTTATCTCCCACTATCCATCATTATCCGTCTCCCTCTAGCACTTTAAATTCCAGGCATACTAGACCCGGGCAAGCCCCTTAAAATCCAGACTTGATCATGCCTACATGCCTTTTTAAATAATCATAATTAATGTTGATGGAGCACTTACAGTTTGCCAGACGTTATTCAACATCCGTTATAGTTATTATCTCAAGTTGCCTTCACAACATATTCAAGGCCAAGACAATAATTACAGATGAGAAAACTAAAGCACAGAGAGGATGAGTATTTTATCCAAGATCACACAGCCTGCAGTGAGAGAGGCAAGATTTTAATATTTTCTTGACCTCAACCTCAAAATGGCAAATATATTATCTTTATTCTCACTCTACTCTGCTTCTCATGCTCCTCTCTCATTTGGTGGCATAACTATCCCCTCATTTTCCCTGTATATGAACTTAAATATTTTTCCTTGACAATTCCTCTTCCTTACCCTGTCCCTGTGCTCAGTACTTGTGCATTCCACACTGCACCCTGAATAGCTTTTTAATGCTACACGTATTTTACTCCTCCTTTGCAGCTGTAACAGTTGCCTCTAGTGAGTGACCTCCTCACTAAATCACCAGTCTGATTTCTATTCTGCTGCCAGCCATCTGGCCAGAAACCCCTATTGATCTTTCACCTTCTTTGCTTAGTTTCTCAATTCCTACCTAGGTTGGTCTCACTCTGAATATTGATCTTCTGTCCTAAAACTCTATTGAAGTTGTTTATAAACGCTGATTTTTGGGAAGAGTCTTTAAAAATTTCCTAGATTTTCTATATTTTTAGGTCATGTCATTTGCAATTAGAGATAGTATTACTTCTTACTGTGTTAGCCTTTATTTCTTTTCTCTTGCCTAATGATCCTGGCTAGAACCTTTAATGCTAAATAGAAGTGGTAAAAATAGAGTTTCTTGTCTTTTTTCTACTCTTAAAGTAAGGCTTTCAGTCTTTCATCAAGTCAAATGATGTTAGTTATGGGTTTTTGTAGAGGCCTGAAGATGTTTCCTTTTATTCCTATTTTGTTCCATGTTTTTTTAATCATGGAAGAGTGTGAATTTTGGAAAATATCTGCATATATTGAGATAATCATGTATTATTTCTTCATTCTAGCATTGAAACCATCTGATCCTGGGTTTTTCTTTGTGGGAAGCTTGTTAAATAATAACACAATGTCTTTACTTATTATGAGTCTACTCAAAATCTCCATTTCTTCTTGAGTTAGTTTCATTAATTTGTGTTTTTCTAGGAATTTGTCCATTTCATCTAGGTTATCTAATATTTTGGCATATTAATGTTTATAGCATCAATTTATAATCCTTTTTATTTTTCTAATCTTGGTAGTCATATATTACTTTTCATCCCTGATTTTAGTCACTGAAATCTTCTGTGTTTTACTATGGGTCAGTTTGACTAAGGCTTTTTCAATTTTGTTGATCATTTTGAACATCCAATTTTGGGTTTGTTGACTTTATTGTTTTCTATTCTATGTAATTTATTTCTGCTCTAATATTTATCTTTTTCTTCTTGCTTGTTGTGTTTATTTTCCTTTTTAAAAATTTTTTAAGGTATCACATTATTTATTTAAAATCTTTATTTTTAATATATGTATGCAGCTATAAGTTTCTCTCTAGAAAATGCTTTAGCTACTTTCCATACATTTTCTTAAGTTGTATATTTTGTTTTCACTCATCTAAATGTATTTTCTAATTTCCTATATTATATCTTCTTTGACTACTTGTTTGTTACAAAATATATTAAATTCCACACATTTGTGTGAGTTTCCAACATTTTCTTTTTATTGATTTCTAATTCTATTCCATTGTTACCAGAAAGTGCATTTTGTATTTTCTCAATTGTCTGAATTCATTGGTTTTCTTTACAATATAAATATATAGGTAGATAGATTATATTCTGGAATGAGATTTTCACCCCTCATAAGGGTTTGGTCTGTTATCTCTGTGTGTGTGTATGTGTTTTGTTCCTAATCCTAATCCTTGTTTTTGTTCCTAATCCTAATTCTGCAAAGTACTTTTTGTCTCATGCTCAGCCATTGAAGTCTCATTAGCTTATCTTAGTTGTCGGATAGTATGGCTGTATAACCAATGTGATCCTGCAATCTGTTCTCGTGGATAAATGAGAATTCATACCCCATTTGAATCAAATGTATGATATGTCAAGATCATTGTATTGTCTTGAGCAACAAGTAAAAAATAAAAACTAAAAAAAAAAAAAAATCCTGGAAACAAGTTTCCCAGTCTTTGCTGAAGGGCTCTGTGTACATATTGAAGCATGCCTTCAACATTCAGGCAGTTTACAACTTCACATTAGCCTTCACTTCCTGCTTGTTCAGAGCCTAAAAGATACTAGAGGTAAGAGCTTAGAGTGTTCTGAAGTCATGACCATGTACACAACCTTTACCATTAATACATCCCTACATATGTGCATGAAAGCTTTCCAAATTCCTAGGAATATGTAAGAGATTATCAAATCTCCAAAGGATATCTCATTTCCCATTCTTTTAAGATTTTTATTTAGTTTATTATTTGCTCCAACTCTTACTCACCACTTCAGACCCATATATTGATGAAACAAGAGTCCCTAACGATTTCCAACAAATCCCTTGTGAAAAATGTCTTTTTGAAGTATATTAGCTCAGAGTCTGGTCTTCCAAGGAACCATTGAACAGGTCAAATAATGACAATCCTCCTCCAATTGGGACTTTGAAGTATCTTAACCCTGTTCTGTACTAACAAGTTGTTACCATTGCTGCTGACTTTAACCATGATAATAGGCTGTTGATTTTCAAACTACTATAGAACTGGGGAAGAGGAAATGTAAGCCCCACAAAATAAAATGCCACAGAACTCATTGCTCTTTTATTTATGGTTCTACTGGGCATTGAACCCAGGACCTTGTGCAAGTGCTTTATCACTGAGTTACATTTCCAGCCCTGAGCTCACTTTTTTTTTAAAAAACCAGGAACTGAACCCAGGGGCGCTTAACCACTGACCCACATCCTGAGCCCTTTTTAATTTTGAGACAGGGTTTCACTAAATTACCGAGGGCCTCACTAAGTTGCTGAGCCTGGCTTTGAACTTCAGATTCTCCTGCCCAGCCTCCCTAGCTGCTGAGATTACAAGTGTGCCCACTGTTGTTAATGAGATTCAACCACTTTTCCTTGAATGCTATGAGCAGTTAATTTCTAGATCTCAAAAACCAATTTTCTCATTGTATTTATAGAGGACAGATCATTTAGAGTCCTTTCATTCACTCACTGAAAGAACATCTTGGTTGCTGTTTTAACAATTATGACTAAAGCTGTTATAAACATCCTTGTATGTTTTACATGCATGTATGTGTGTGCGCATACATAAATTTTCACTTATTTGGCTAAATAAAAAGAATTATAATTGCAGTATCATTATGGTAAGTGTATGTTTAATTTTGCAAAATATTGCCAAATTACCAGTGACTTTTCTCAGTTAATGTCCTCTCCAGAGGTAATTATTTCTGAGCTCCCTCATGATAGATTTGTTTTTATCATTTTGTACTGAATAAATGGGGGCATACAGTATGTTCTTTTTATATGTGGTTTCTTTTCTCAACATAATGTGTTTGACTTTAATCTACATTACACCATGCATAGCTGTAATCCAGTGTATGAATATATGAAAATGTATCCACTCTCCTTTTTACAAGCATTGAGCAGTTTCCAGTTTTTGTCTGTTACAAAAAAACTTGCTATGAACATTCTTATAAGAGTCTTTTTATGGTACTATACATTCATTTCTCTTGGGTATATTTCTAGCATCTGTGTGTATATATATATATATATATATATATATATATATATATATATATATAAACTTTGACCCCCTACTTCATGCTATACATATACATGTGTATATATATATACACACATGAATATGTATGTATGTATACATACACACACATATATAGTTTTAATAGATACTTCCAGGAATTTTTCAAAATGTTGAGCCAATCTACATCCCCACCAGCAATGTATGATATTTTCAATTGCTCTACATCTTCACCAATTTATGTTAGTCTTTTAAATCCTAGTCATTTTAAGTGGTGTGTAGTGGTATCTTACTGTACTTTTAATATGAATTTCCCTGATGACTACTGATGTTGACCACTCTTTATGTGTTTATTGATATTTGAATATCACTCTTTGTGAAATGTCACAGCATGAGTTCAGTTTTTAATTGGATTGTGTTTTTCTTATTGATTTGTAAAAGTTCATTAAATATATTCTGGAAATATCTCCCAGCTGTGACTTGTCTATTCATTTTATTAATGATGTATTGTGAAGTAATTTTAACAAAGTCCAACTTTATCAATTTGGGGACAGTTGTTTGTGTGTGTGTGTGTGTGTGTATGTGTGTGTGTGTGTATGCACATGCATGCTAGACATCAAACCCAGGGCATCATACCTGTTAGGCAAGTGTTCTACCATTGAGCTCACTCCAGCTCAGGGTTAGTGTTTTTTATTTTGCTCTGTTATTAAATTTTTCCCTACCCTAGGTTTTTAAGACTTTTACCTATATTTTTCTAGCATACATGTTGTTTTAGCTTTCCTGATACTTTTTTTAAATTTAAATTTTATTTTATTTGGGGTGTTTCCTGAGCCACATCTCTAGTCCTCTTATTATTATTATTATTTTTTTTATTTTGGACATGGTCTTGCTTAGTTGCTTAGGGCCTTGCTACATTTCTGACTTTGAAATTCTGCATTAGCTTTCCAAGTCTCTGGGATTACAGGCATGTGCCACCATCCTCTTTAATGAACTTTCGTGTATGGCATGAAGTAGGGGTTTAAGTTCTTTTTTTATCACTTTGTATATCAATTGTCTTTAGCAAGAGTTATTGAAAAAATTATTCTTCTACACCCTAAACCTTAAAATGCAGTAGTGGCTTTTTCATATATCAAGTGTATACATGTGAGTTTATTTCAGGACTCTATTCTGTTTCATTGGCCTATTGGCTTATGCTTGCATTAACACCACACTGTCTTAATTGCTTTGTAAAATTTCCTGAATGTTGGTAACATGAGACAAAACATGGAAGGACAATTGCATGTTAAACCATGTTGTCCTACATGACTGGGATTGGAGGATATATGCTAAGTAAAATAAGCCAGGCACAAAATGAAATACGACATGTTCTTATTCATATATGGAAGCTTAAAAAGTTGCTCTAATAGAAGGAAAGAGTAGAACTGTGGTCACAAGAAGTTAGGAAGTATAGGAGGTAGATAGGGCAGGGAGAAGTAGAATAAGAGATATCAAAATCCAGTTAGATAGGGGGATCAAATTCTGGTGTTCTACAGCACAGGAAGGTGACTACTGGTTATTAACATTTATTATATAGTTCAAAGAGGTTCCAATATAAAGAATATTAAATATTTAAGGAAATAAAAATGCTAATTACACTTAGTTGATCATTACTGTTATATGAAAGTATCAAATTATCAAACTGTAGCCCATAAATTTATGTACAATTAATTTTTTTTAGTTGTAGATGGACACAATACCATTATTTATATTTGATGCCAAGTATTGAACCCAGTTCCTCACACATGCTAGGCAGGCACTCTACCACTGAGCTACAGCCCCAGTCCCACAATTAAACATTTGAAAATGTGTGCTGATAATATCAGACATGAGCACTCACAAAGGAGGTTTAAAAAGAAAAGATTGTGTGGGTAGCTGCAGCTAAGGTGTTTAATAAAGGTTCATTGTTAGTAAAGTAAAGACAGCTGGACATGGGGCTGGGAGAGGGAAATGAGCTCCAGACGATGAGCATCATGGAGCTGTACAGAATATCCAATGGACAGAGACATGTGAGGGTGGAGGTCAAAGGCAGAAATCATTTGTCCAGAATTTACTAACTACTAAGCTAACTGAATCTGAAGACAGCTCAGAGAACCTATAGGATTGGGCCAGGAAGTATCAGCAGCCTTTGAAATCAGGTCAGGGTCAGAAGAGTAATCAGGCAAGCAGGCTAGAAGTGAGATACTATGTTGATTCACAAGAATAAAGAGACAAAGAGGCCAGTGAGTGGCTGTTGAGGGTGGTACGGGAGATGGGGCCAGGCTTACAAGCTGTGGCTCCAAGATGAACATGTCCAGGACTGGTATAAGCACAATGTACTAGTATAGCAATATCAGCTATTAATATATTGCAATATTTTGATGTCATGTACTTTAGTGTTTCTTCCCACCATTGCTCTGGTCACTCTAGTCCCTTTCCCACAACTTGATCTTCCTATCAGCTAGCAACCAAAAGGTTAACACCTGGCCTAGCAGAAAGACTTCTGAGATCCTTCTTCAGCTCTATGGTCAGGTTGATTTTTAATGTTAGTGCCATATCCCTTTAATATTGCTAATTATTAAAAACATACCCTCTGAATACATACCAAGCAGGAACACTGAGGCAGGAATCCATTATGGACCAATGGGGGAAAGTAATTGTGATTTAGACTCAGAAGTCACCCCTATAACATGGCAAAGCTAAGACACAGTCCTACTATCTGAGACCACTAAGCTTCAGCTTTGATTGGGACTTGTTTAAGAATGGGACATGTAAACATACATGGAGATCTTCAAAGTTACAATTACTACACTCATCTTCACAACAGCATTATTCACAATTGCAAAAATGTGGAATATTTCAAGTGAATGAATAAACAAAATGTGGTGTATCCATACAATGAAATATTAGCCATAAAATTATTCAGACTAAAGTTCTGGCCTAAGCTATGACATGGGAGAACCTTGAAAACATAAGTTATATAAGCCAGACACAAAAGAAAACATATTATATGAGTTTACTGAAATGTGATTATTATGGTTTGGATGTGAGATGTTCCCCCAAAAGCTCACATGTGAAACAATGCAAGAACATTCAGAGGTGAAATGATTGGGTTTTGAGAGCCTTGACCCAATCAGTGAATTATCCTGATAGGAATTAACTTGTTAACTGAAGATGAATAGGGTGTGGCTGGAAGAGGTGGCTCACTGGGATGTGCCTTTGGGGTATATATATATATGATATTTCTTATCATCATGTGAGCCACTTTCCTCTGCCACACTCTTCCACCATAGTGTCCTGCCTCACTTGGAGCCCCTGCGGAATGGAGCCAGCTATCTATGAACTGAGACCTTTGAAACTATAAGCCCCCAAATACATTTTCCTCCTCTAAAATTGATCTTGTCAGGTTTTACATCCGTGAAAAAGCTGACTAAAACAGTGATATCTAGAATAGGCAAATTAATGGAAAACAAATTTAGAATAGAGATTATCAGATGCAGGGAGAGAGGAATGAGGAGTTTTTGCCTAATGGTTAAATTTTCTGTTTGAGAAAATGAAAAATTTCTGGAAAGAGTAGTGAATGGTTAAAACATTGTGAAAAGTTGATGCCACTGAATTGTGCACTCAAATGCATTTAAAATAGTAAATTTTATGTACAATTTACCACAATAAAAATATAGTTTTCAAAATAAAGAATGGAATAGCAGGTTATGAAGGCAAATGGGCATTAATGACTCTAACTAGGAAAGACAGAAACAAAGGAAATACAATTAAGCTAATATCAGGAACACATGAAAACATAACTAGAGGCCTAGAATCCTCAAAGTCTTTTCTTACCAACTGAGCCCCATCATCTCTAATGCTATTTTCCTGCCTACAGACAATGTTAGGGTCCTTGTGAATTCACTGCCTCTGCATTAGTCTTCTTTGGGATAAGAACTACCTGGTCTCAGTGCTTCTTATTGTCCGCATCAGACCTGACAGCAGGCAGGTGATCCCAGTCTGTTTTGAGTCTCTGAGAGCCCAATAGCATCCTTAGCCTTTTCCCTGATCCTCAATAACGTAGGAATGAAAATTGAAACAGACAGTAAGGTGAGTTCAAAGGCCCCCAGCTCTGCCATCAGCAACACAGGGGAAGGTGATCACTAGCCAGGTCTAAACAAGTAAGTGTTCAAAACTTAGTGGCACTGGACCACCAAAGAAGAGAAGTTCAGCTGACAGCATGGGATCATGGAGATACGTACCATATAAAATTATTATTATGAAAATAAAGCAAGCCCCTGATAGGCTGGAGAACTTGGGGGCTTGTGCATTTCCTGACTTCTTCTTAGCCAAACTGACTGGTAAAATCACTTCTCTGGGTGGAATATGACTACTTTCAGTCTCAAATGTGAGAGACAAATATAAATTAAGACATACAAATCAGAAACCAAGCAATTAAATATTCTGCTTGCTTTTGAATTGAGAGACTGTTGAGCGTGAGATTTGGATTCTAATGCTGGACGAGTTAAGTCACTACAGCATTTTGCACAAGTCCCTTCTGCCTTTTAGGCCCTAGTCTCTCCATTGTGTTAATTTAAGTGGGTATATTACATGTCCTCCATAAATCCTCCTGGCTCAGGTGTTAGCTTTTCTAACTTGAAAGTCAACATCAGCTTCTTATACTTCTCAGATCTTAATCTCCCTTCCCTATATTTAACACGGAATAAACATATAAAACCATGCTGGCTATGTTTTTTTAACTGCTTAGAAGACTACATCTTGACTATTTGTTTATTGATTGATCGATTATAGTACTGGAGATTGAACCCAGGACCTTGCACATGCTGGGCAAGCACTCTACCACTCAGCTACATCCCTGGAACTTTTTTTTTTTTTTTTTATATTGGGGATGGAACCCAAGGCGTGCTTTACTGCTGAGTTATATCCCCAGCCCTTTTTATTTTATTTTATTTTTATTTTGAGGCAGGGTCTCACTAAGTTACTGAGGGTCTTGCTAAGTTACCCAACGGACCTCAAACTTGTGATTCTTCTTCATCAACCTCCCTAGTCACTGGAATTATAGGAATGTCATGCATTCTGACATTTTAAAACATGAGGACAGGGTTGGGGCTGGGGCTCAGTGGTAGAGCGCTTGCCTAGCATGTGTGAGGCACTGGGTTTGATTCTCAGCATCACATATAAATACATAAAATAAAGGTCCATTGACAAATAAAAAATATTTTTAAAAAACATGAGGACAAAATGATGTCATAGAGAAAAACAAAGTTATTTAAAAGGATCAGGACTAAAAATGTAGTCATACTTCTCAAGACCAGTGCCTTTGATTTCTGGGGCAAAATATTTTCAGAACAGAATTCTCTACCCAGAAAATTTTGCCCATAAAATATGAAGTTAGGAAAAAAATATTTTCAGGTATGAAAGATGTCAAACAATCTACTTCCAACATACCCATTTTGAGGAAGATATGGGAGGATATGCTAAGTAAAACAAATGAACAAACAAAATAAACAGAAATATGTCAAATAGAAAATCAGAAACCCAACATATCATGGTGAAGGAAATCACCAGGATAATAAAAGGATATCTCAGGATAATAGGTATGTACCAGTTATAGAAGGCAACCATTCTAGGTCAGAGCAGATCAGAAGGTTCCAGGAGAGACTTTTTCAAGAAGATACAATTGATCACCATCTAAATTGTCTGTAGATATTAAGAGGAGATATAGACAACTGACAGAGTTTGGTATGAAGCAGTGATAGTGTAAACAAAACCCCCAAACAGCTTCAGGGAAAACAAAAAAAGTTGTTTAGAAATGAAAATGTAGTGATAGTTCACTCTATAACTCTTCTTTGAATAAAATAGTCAAAATAATGCATGTTGATATGTTATAAGATTGTCCTCCAAAGAATTTGTACCATTTATCCTTTCAGTAACAGTGTAGGAAATACCATGTTTCCTTATATCCTATCAAATCCTGCCCATTATCAAATATTTTCATTTTTTTAGTCTGTGGGGGTGAATGTTTTTTTTAATTGTCCCACAATTTTGACTGAAAAATAAGCATCTTTTCAATGTGTTTAATATCCATTAGTGTTTATTTTCCCATAAAATTTACCTACATCCCCCATTTTCCTATTTGGTTACTGGTTTTTTACTTATAAAAATTTAAGAACTGTTTAAATTATGAGGAAATTTTGCGTGATATTCTTTTTGATACTTACATAAAATTACATATATCATAAATTATTTGTTCTTCCCTATATCAATGGTCACTTGCGTTGTTCCCATTTTTTTTTTGCTACTTTAAAAGAGAGAATGCTAATTCAACAGAATATACATTCAAAGCTTTAATGCATGTGTCAAAACTGCCCGCCAAAAAGATTGTATTGATTTATACTTCTGTGTGGCTCTTTTAGCATTTAAAAAATTATTAGGTTAATAATTAATTAAAATTAATAAATGAAAATATAATAAAAATAAAAATAATAAATAAAATTAATAAATGAAAAAAATTAAGTTTAATTTTTGCATATAAATTACCATGTTTGTATACACTTGCTAATTACTGGTTTTTCTTCTTTTCTTTCTTAAATTGCCTTTCATGTCCCTTGCCACTTTTTAAATGGGGGAATTAGACTTTTTGCATTTTAAAAGAACAATGTACATACTAGATCATTGAAATATATCCTTCATCTCATTTGTCAACATTGTTTATATGTATATATATTTACAAACACATGTGTTAAAGCAATCAGAATATTTTCTTTTTTTGTCAGATCTATAATTCTTCCCCTAATTTGAACTTGATTCTAGCATTTGTATTTGTTAGTGCCTCAAGAACAGAAAGTAGAGTTTTTCTTATCCTCAACAGTGTCTAGCACAGGATCTTGCAAATAGCAAAGGCTCAGTAAATATTTCACAAAAATCAAATTTTTTCCTGGAATAAAGGAATGAAATTTAGAGACAAGTATAATTTGAAGAATGCAGTGGAATGAGTCAAGGAACATATTTTTCAAATGATCATAACCTGTACATGATTTATGTGCATGCTTTTTTCCCCATCCTCATAGTGGTGGTTAAGTGTTGTCTATCCAGCTGCCTTCGTGTTCTTGATGTTGTTGGCACTCATATGGTCTGTCTTGCCAATGCACGGGGCCTCATTACGATTACAAGAAGCATTCTGATGGTTACAGTCAAGGACGTGGAGGAGGAAAATGAAGAGGAGAAAGAGGGGTAGAAGAAGGGGAGTTGGATAAATAAAACTGCCTTGGGTACTAAGAAGTGTAAAGTGAAGTGGCTGACACATTCTGGATGTCCCTGAAGTTAGGGCATTGTGATCCCACTTTTGCCAACTCCTTTCTCTAAATGAAGATCCTTCCAAGTGCATGGGCAGCAGTGGTGGAACACATACCAGCCCCTGAATGCAAAGCCACAAAGGGAATGGGGAAATTGTGCCCTCTACTGTATATGTAGGAGAGGGTAGGAAAGTGAACTGGTTTGGTAATTATAAACACTGAGGTGACTCCTCCCTCTTAGGCTCCAGCTTCATTGCAGAACTGAAAGCTATGTTTACCTTCACCCAACATTTGATTCAAAGCCAAGAGGCTCAGTCAGCAGGGCCTATTAGTGCTAGACAGGAACATTCTTCAAAACAATGCATCCTCTATAGTAAACAAGCCATGATGTACAGGAAAGATGTTTAATGGTGAGCAGAGAAGTTCTTCCAGCTGAACCTCACCCCCACCACAGTAAGTCTGTTAAGGAAACATAAAGTCCCATAAATTAAGGTGATGTCGTCAAAGGGCTAGGAATGTACATGGAAGGGACAATGCTATCTCTCAGGAAATCAGAACCATTGTGAATACCAAGATATGGACATAGATACAATATACAGGTCTTATTCAGATTTCACTGTTTTTTTTTTCTTTCTTTAAAAATTTATTTTTTACTTGTAGGTGGACCCAATATCTTTATTTTATTTTTATGTGGTGCTGAGGATCGAACCCAAGTGCCTCATGTGTGCCAGGCAAGCACTCTACCTCTGAGCCACAAACCTAGCCCCAGACTTCACAGTTTTGTTAGTACTCATTTGTGCATGTGTTGATGTGGGAGAGTATTTCATTTTATATAATTTATCAGAAAATGTAGGTCTATGTATCTAATACCAGTGCCAAGATTTGGGGCAGTTCCATGACAAGGATTCCTCATGTTACCCTTTAATAACCTACTCACCTCCCTTGAGTCCCTATCCTAAAACATCTGGCAACAGTTAATAGGCTGTCATCTCATTTGTCTTTTCAAAAATGTTAGATGAATGGAATGATAAAATGTGAAGATTTTGAGCTTGACTTTTAAAATTTGATATAGTTCTTTGTAGATTTATTCATTCAAATGTTAATTGTTCTTTTGCTTCAATTGTTGGAAAATATTCCATGATACAGATATACCACAGTCTGATTAACCATTCACCCATTGAAGGATATCTGGACTGAGTCCAATTTTTGGATATTACATAGTGACTATTCACATTTGTTTCGGGGTCTTTTGAGAATATACGTTTCACTTCTCTGGATAAATGCCCAAGAATGCATTTGCTGTGTCTACAGTAGTTGCATAGTTTTTTTAAAAAAAAACAGCTTTATTGAAATATAATTCATATTTCACAAATCACCCACTTGAGTTGTACAGTTTAGTGGCTTTTAGTATATATTGTGCATCCATGACTACAATCAATTTTAACATTTTCATTAGTCTCAAAAGAAGCCCCGGACCAATTTATCTAAGAAACCACTGCTTAATCCAAGGTCATTTTCGAATCTTCTTTCTGAATTTGAGCCATAATCCTGAATGACACGATCCTGAACATCATAATACCAATGTTAAAAATCCTATAAGATCAAACTCCTTAAAAATCTAAAGTCATGAAAGATCAAAATTCCAGAAACCTAATTCTGGGAAAAGTAATAAAAATTCTTTAAAAGTCACTTATTTACATTTTAAAGGGTTTTAATTAGAAAAAATGAAAATAGGACAGAACACTTCATAGGCTACTGTACAAAATAAAATAGACAATAATAATATACATTATATTATTATTTTTACAAGCATACACACTCAGGTGTACTAGTGACAGTCACACATCTATAACAGTTATGTCAAATGAACCATATCCATAAAGAAAAAGGTGAAAAAGTCAAATGTATAAACACATGTGACTTTGGTTGGTAATTATGTGCACTTGGCTTTATAACTGAGATCATTTGAAATACTGTGAAAACAGCCTAAATTTTATTGTGAGATCAAGCAAAAAGCAGTTGCCCAAAGAGCTAAGATCTCAAGAATTTTTTCTTTCACAAACGTACATGTATAAAAAGAAAATCTTTTCATTCACTAAAAAAGTCTTGATGTTTTTACATACATACACAGCTTACACACAAAGTAAATGTGGTGGGGCTGTGGACATAGTTCAGTCATAGAGTGCTTTCCTAGCGTGTGTAAAACCCTGTGTTCAATCCCTAGCACTGAAAAAAAAAAAAAAAACTAAAAAGTGAATATGGTGATGATGCACTTTTGTGAAGTCATACTTGGGGGAAAATGCATAAAATAAATTAATAAAATAAATGCATAAAATAAAGTCTTTACACAATTTATACATAAAGCATTGGAAATTTCATGAAGAAGAAAAACATAGTGCAACATATTTAAAAAGTAATACAGATAACTTTAAATAGTGGAGGGAAAAAAGAAAACTAAAGCCAGGTGCAGTGGCACACTACTATAATCTGAGAGACTTCAGAGACTGAGGCAGGAGCATTGCAAATTCGACTAGCCTCAGCAACTTAGCAAGATAATGTCTCAAAAAATAAAAAGGACTGGGTATGTGGCTCAGTGCTAAAACACCCCTGGGTTAAATCCCCAGTACCAAAAACAAACACAAAAAAAATTAAAAAGAAAACTGGACATGAACAAGTTTGCTACAGGAATAGATTATGGACAATTCTGTGGAGGTAATCTATAAGAGCTGGCTGACTTTCAAGAACATTAACTATATTTTGAAGTCTTGCAGTGTGATGAATAACTTTTTTATTTTAAGGCATGGCTTTCCTTGGAGAATACCCTCACATTCCTTTTCTACATGGTACCTCTCTTTCAGAAATTCTTTTATGATTTGTTATACATCAACATGAGTATTCCTTATTAAAAATTTCCATCTTCTGTGCCATTCTTCTGTGTTCTTTGGGTATGCAGCAAATATAGACCACAGCTTTGGCAGATTTGGTACATTCTTGTATATTTCTGATTTTTCAAACTCAGTGCCATTGTGTATCTTCCTATCCTACTAGGCATATAGTTACTTTTAAAATAATCAGTAACTTTGCTGAATTCTTCAGGCTAATGTGGTTTTAATTTATTAAAATTTTCTAGCTTTTTAGGCTGGGGTGGTAGCTCAGTGGTAGAACATTTGTCTAACATGTGTGAGGCCCTGAGTTCAATCCAAAGCACTGCATAATAATAAATAAAATAGAGATATTGTGTCCATCTACAACTATTTTTTAATTCTAGCATTTCATTAGCTAGAAGGAATGTCAATGCAGAAAAATGGCTCATTTTTAAATTTAATTTTCTGTTGTTGCTACAATGCACAGTCAATGCACTCATCTGAATTTTCCACCAAATGAATTGAACTGAATGGGAAAAACAAGCAAACTTTATTGGTAACACCTTGAATTTCACATTTAGAAGCTTGGTTACAACTTTTTCCAAATCTGGTATTATGGTTTGAGAATTCAATTGAAATCCTATTTCTTCCGCAAAGCCCACCATTTTTGAAGGCAAGTTTGGTACTATATATGAAGGAGCAGAAGTAATATTTGATTGAAAATTTTTTCAAGGGAGATTCCTTGTGTTTTTACCTATGTTTTCCTTTCTATGAAACACTTCAAAACACTTGCTGCACGTATATTTGAAGATTGGTTATCGTTATCAAATTTTATAAGTTTGTGCTCTACATTTAGGTATGCTGTCTTTTGTTTAAGAAGCAAAAGGGTAGAATAAGAAAATATAAATGCATCTCTTTATTTGTGCAAAATAAAATACCACAAGGATCAATCAGAAATTAATGAATGGTTTACTTATGTGAGTGGGTGGAAATGAAGCGGAAAAGATGGGGAATGAGAATAGGGTAGAAGTAAAGATTTTCAAATTATGCTAATATTTCATATAGAGAATGGGTCCCAAAACAAAATAAAGTCCCCAAAGACATGTCCCCCAAACCTACTCCTTCCAATGAGGTTCCACCATCTCTCAATAGTACATTCAGCTATGAATCTCTCAGTAGGGTGATATATTAGGTCAGATTTTCATTGCTATGACAAAATGGCAGAAAAAAATAAGTTAGATGAGGCAAATTTTATTTCAGAGATTTCAGTCCATGCCAATGGTTGCATTGCTGTGGGCCTATGGTGAGACAGAACATCATGACAGAAATGGCATGGTAAAGCAGAGATCCTTATCTCATGTCAGCAGAGAGAGGAGATATGGAGGCTTAAATGCATTGAGAAGGATATTTTTCTTTTTTATAAAAGACATCCATGGTAGTTGTCGAGATTTAAATAAGATCTAATGGATCTAATGCTAGGGGTCAGCAAACAAAGGTCAGCATTTGATTACTGATTAGATTGTTTTACTTTAGGTATGTTAAAATTGTCTGTTTCTCCTTTTCCTTCTCCTTCTTCATCTCAGTATTGGTTATTGAACCCGAGGCACTTTATTACTGAGCTACAACCCCAGCCCCTTTTATTTTGAGATGGAGTCTCAAAATATTTATTTTTAGTTGTATATGGACACAACTACCTGCCTTTATTTTATTTTATTTATTTTTATGTGGTGCTGAGGATCAAACCCAGTGCCTCACACATACTAGGCAAATGCTCTACCTCTGAACTACAACCCCAGCCACATCCCCAGCCCTTTTAATTTTTTTTAAATTTAGAGACATGGTGTCACTAAATTGCTGAGGGCCTCACTAAGTTGCTGAGGGCCTCACTAAGTTGCTGAGGCTGGGTGTGAACTTGCAATCCTTCTGCCTCAGCCTCCTGAGCTGCTAGGATTACAGGCATGCACCACTGTGACCCTTGTGAATAATCTTTTAAATATTCTGTTGGAGTCAGACTGATAGTATTTTGATGAGGATTTTTGAGTCTGTGTTCATCAAGAAGATTAGCTTGGAGTTTTTTTTTATTGTTATTTCCTTATCTGATCTTGGTATAAAGGTAATGCTGACTTCGTACAATGTGCTTGGAAGAATTTGTTCCTCATTTTTGGGGGGGAAATAACTTAAGGAGAATTCACATTAGTTCTTCTTTTAAATGTTGGTAGAATTCAACAGTGAAACCAGTAATGGTGGGCTTTCCATTGATGGGACACTTTTCATTACTGATTCAATTTCATTACTTGTTACTGGTCTTTTCAATTTTTCTATGTGTTCATGATTCAATTTTGGCAAGATTTATATGTCTTGGAATTTGCCCATTTCTTCTGTATTATCAAGTTTGTTGGTATGTAGTTGTTCATAATTACGTCTAATGATCTTTTGTATTTCCGTGTTGTCAGTGGTAACATTTCCCTTTTCATCTCTGATTTTATTTATTTGAGGTTTTCTTAGTTAATCTAGCTAAGGTTTTTTTGTTTGTTTGTTTGTTTATCTTTTTAAAGAGTCAGCTCTTTGTTTCATTGGTCTTTTTTTCCCCTCCAGTATTGGGGAATAAATAAACCTAGGGTACTGAGTTACATCCTCAAACATTTCTATTTATTTCTATTTATTTATTTATTTATTTATTTATTTTTTTATTTATTTATACTGTGAACTAAACCCGGAGGTGTTCTACCACTGATATATATCCCCAGCCCCATTTTATTATTTTTTAGATAGAATATCAGTAAGTTGGCCTAGACTATCCTTGAACTTATAATCCTTTGGCCTCAGCCTACAAAATACCTAGGATTACAAGTGTGTGTGACAGAATCTGGCTGTTTCATTGATATTATTATTATTGTTGTTGTTGATGTTTAGGCTTTATTTAATTTTTTCTACTCCTTGCTATTTCTTTTCTTCTACCAATTTTGCATTTAATTTGTTCTTGGTTTTATAGTTCCTTGAGCTGTAGTAATAGGTTTTTTACATGAGCTTTATCTAATTTTTTGTTGTTGTTGTTTGGTACTGGGGATTGAACTCAGGGGTACTTGACCTCTGAGCCACATCCCCAGTCCCTATTTTGTATTTTATTTAGAGACAGGGTCTCACTGAATTGCTTAGTGCCTCGCTTTTGCTGAGGCTGGCTATGAACCTGCGATCCTCCTGCCTCAGCCTCCCAAGCCGCTGGGATTACAGGCATGCACCACCGCGCCTGGCTCTATCTACTATTTTTTAAAATATTCTTATTTTTTCAGTTGTAGTTGGACACAATACCTTTATTTTATTTTTATTTATCTTTATGTGGTGTTGAGGATTGAACCCAGCATCTTGCATGTGCTAGATGCTGAGCCACAACCCTAGCCCTCTATCTACTTTTTTGTTGTGGATATTGCATGCTATAAAATTTCCTCTTAGTACTGCTTTTGTATACCACTACAAGGTCTCTGCCCTCTTGAAATATAAAGTCTAAGTGAGAAAGACAGATGATAATAAGTAACTATTAAATAGCCATACTTGCTATCAGGAAAGTGATTGAGTGTATAGAGGGATTAGGGATTACCTTATGTAGAATGATCAGTGCAAGGTGTCTAAAGATATGACTTTGAGTTGAGGCTTAAATGACCACATGGAGCCAGTCATGTGAGAATAGATAAATTATCATATTTAATTTCAAGGGACAGGATAAAAATTGGATCTCACACCAAGGCAATTTGAATCCTGAACTTGAACTGATATCCACTAGATTATTACAATATTATCCTCTATCATTTCCTGTAAATCCTCTTGACAGTGATATTACAGAAGAAATATGGACATTGGCCTGCTATGAAATCTTGGCTCTTCTTCATATTAATTGAGTGACCATAAACAAGTGAATTAACTTCTATATGTCTTGTTTTCCTCAATCATCAAATGAAAATGATAAAAATGTCTACCTTTAAGATTTCTCTAATAATTGAATGACTTATTAGATGTTATAGAAAATATTTAGAATATCTCTTATATTATAAGCACTGAAAACCTGGTACATATTACTACTATTAATATTAATCTACTGTATGAATGTGAGAAATCAGACATGTACAGAATTTCAGAGCTGGAAGAGACACATGGTCATATGTGCAGCTAAGGCAGATAGATGATTGATAGATAGATTCTGTACTAGGAAGTGATCTGGAAGTTGTTCACATCAATTGTACCCTCATTTCAACAGCTTGAACTTGTTTTTCTGGATGCACACGGCTGAAAAGGAGCCTTGGAAATACAGTAAGCAGCTATGCATCCATATATGTACCAGGCTCAAGTCCAGATGGTTATGTTACTGTTTTAGCTAGCTTTGCATCAGTGTGACAAAAAACTGACAAAAATAATTTGGAAGAGGGAAAGTTTATTTGGAGTTCACAATTTCAGAGGTCTCAGTTCATAGAGAGCCAAGTCCATTACTCTGGGCTCAAGGTGAGGCAGAACATCATGGTGGAAGGGCAGGGCAGAGGAAAATAGCTCACCTCATTATGGCCAGGGAGCTGGGAAAGGGAGGGGGGAAGAGGTTGCAGAGCAGATAAACTTTTCTAGGACAAGCACCTCCAGTGACCCACCTCCTTTAGCCATACTCCATCTGCCTACAATTACCAGTCAGTCAGTCCATTCAAACTACAATAGACTGATTACTTTACAGTTCTCACAATCTAATCATTTCACCTCCAAGTATCCCTGTATTAAAACAGGAGATTTGGGGGGATACTTCATATTCAAACCATAACAGTTACTAAAGGAAAAGGAGGAGAATGAATTCTTGGGGATAACTAACTTCATCTTTAACATTTGACTTCAGGTTGGGCATGGACTGCAATCCCAGTGACTGTAGAGACAGGAGGATAGCAAGTTTGAAGCTAGCCTGGGCAACATGGCAAAACCTTGTCTCAAAATTTCAAAGAATTGAAATGTATCTCAGTGGTAGAGCACCACTGGGTTCCATCCCAATATCACAAAAATTGTCTTTGGCCTTTACACTTCAAGTAATGGTATTCTCACTCTTTGAAGACAATGTATTTGATTCATAGCCAATTCTCTTTTCAATTTTTTGTTTATTATAGTTATATATAATATTTTTAAAATAATTTTTTAGTTGTCAATGGACCTTTATTTTATTTATTTATATGTGGTGCTGATAATCGAACCCAGTGCCTCACCCACGCTAGGCAAGCACTGTACCACTGAGCCCCAGCCCCAGCCCCTATAGTTATATATAATACTGGGGTTCATTTTGACATAATTATACAGGTATAGAATGTAATTTATTCCAATTCAGTCCATTCATAGACATCATGAAGTTTTTACTTCTGTTGAGTTAAAATCAATCCATCTTATGATCTTACTTCTGTCCCAGGGTCTACATAGACCATTATATGCTTCCTGAGTTCTGTGATAGAAGCATGAAACAGAAACATTCCCACTGAGTCTTCTCCAGGCCTAAGAGTGCCAACTCCTTTAATAGTTCCTCGTGATACTACACTTGATCTTAGCCAAAAGACTAAGAAGTGATCAACTGTTCCTCCTGGTCTTTAGCTTCCTCTCTAAGTACTCACTACTCTCTGAATATGCCCTGGGGTATCTAAGCCCAAATAGATCATGAAGTACAGTGCATTAAGATTAACAGAATATGAAAGAACTGTCACCATTGTCTTTGTAGTTACTATATTCCTATTTCATAAGTTGGTGTTTTCTGTATAGTCAGGGAAAGCATTCATTGTTTTGATGCATATTGAACTTCTCTTATGTTCTAGGTACTAGGAATTCATTAATGAGCAAAACAAAGTCTCTGTTGTCATGGAACTCACATTCTATTGGGGATCTAGACAATAAACATTTATATATTTATATCTTTATATTTATAAAGATATAAACAACAATCTAGTTGTGAGAAGTGAAATAAAAAAATATAATAATGGATAAGAGGACACAGAGGAAGGGCTAAACTACTTTTATAGGTTATGCTGTTTTATATGAGGTGGTCAGGGAAAGCCTCTCTGAGGTAGTTGTGATTTATTTGAAGCATGAGAAAAATTAACGGTTGACCTATGATGTTATGTAGGGGAAGAACATTCTAGGCAGAAGAAATATCATGTACAAAAGCCTTAAGAACTATGCTTGACATGTTCACAAAAGAGCAAGGAGGCTCCCAGGCTGCTTGCATATGTACTAATGCTCTTTTCTAGGGTCCTAGGCTTCCCTTTTCTGGATATGAATCTAGTTGCCAGGCTTGACATTTATCTATGTTAAATGTGCTCATTTCAAAAAAGGTGTAAACCAGTCTTCTTTCCACTGTTTGGAAAATGTTTTCTGATGTCTATTGTCTATTCCAGTTTCTTGTCTCAAATTCATGTCACATGCAGATACTCTAGATATTCTGGACTTTCTTTCTTTTTCTTTTCTTTTTTTTTTTTTGGTACCAGGGATTGAACCCAGGGGTGCTTAACCACTGAGCAACATTCCCAGCCCTTTTTATATTTTATTTTGAGACAGGGTCTCACTAAGTTGCTCAGGGTCTTGCTAAGTTGCTGAGTCTGGATTTAAACTTGAAATCCTCCTGCCTGAGCCACCCCCCCCCCCCGAGTCACTGGAATTACAGGCATGCACCACCACACCTGGCTAGATATTTCTTTCCTGTCTTTATTCAAGTCTTATGTAAACATATTCCTCACAAATAGCTAAATACAGAGACTATAAAAATTGCCATAAGTCGGTTGCCTCCTTTGGGTACCTCATTTAACCAATTACATAGGCACTTGAGTGACCTTGTAGTTTCATATTTTACCAGTTTATCCACAAGGCAATCTTTAGTTTATCAAAAAAGTTTTAAATTATGATATAAGTCTTCTTCTGGCAATTCTGTGGAGGGGTTGTTTTTGTGTGTTTGGTTGTTATAACAAAATACCATAAACTAGGAGATTTAAACAGTAAGACACTTATTTCTTGCAGTTCTTGACAGTGAGAATTCTGAGATCAGGGTGCCAGCATGGTTGGGTTCTGATGAAGGCTCTTTTCTTGGCTTGGGGACAGATGACTGCCTTCTGTTTATGCCCTTACATGGGGGAGAGAGAGAGAGAGAGAGAGAGAGAGAGAGAGAGAGAGAGAGAGAGAGAGAGAGAGAGAATAGAGGGGGGAGGAAAGAAGGGAAAGAAAGAGAGGAGAGAGTGAAGAGAAAGAGAAGAAGAGAGAAGAGAGAGAGATGAGAGATGGGGGAGAGAAAGAGATTGAGCCAGTAAGCTGTAAGTTATTCCATACTTTATCATGTCCAAAAGAAGTAAGTCACTTCTTTTCAAAATGAAAAAAAATAATATTTTGAACTTTTGTTTTTAAAAACAATACATTGAAAAGAAATCAAATAGAATTCAATAACCTTCTATCCCAAAATTTTTGGCAGGACTTCGATGGTCTTTTTACTGCCTTCTTTACACTTTTCAATATAACTTAGAATAGACAAATGATGCTACCAAGAATAACAAGAAAAGCCACCTAAAAGTAAAAACGGTGACAAACAAATATGTTTAAAGGTATTGGATAGTTGCTAAAACATCTGAAATAATACAAGCCAATATTGTGGTGAAAAAATAAATTGCAGGGAGGTGAGCTAATATTTTTATATCCACTTTTTCTCTGGGAATATTTGCTGCTTCAGGGTTTGGAAGAGTCTGAAAATAGACCCAAGTCAGAGGGCTGCTGTGGGTTGTAAAGAAACCAACGAAGTTTTGGGTAGTGTCTTGTGGCTTGAGAGAATAAGAAAAAGAAAAAATATAGATAAACTGAGGGAAAATTCAAGATAGCTGAAATCTATTTAAAAATGCAGAGAAGACTAGGAAAGACAGCAGAATGAATCGGACATAATTTTCTTATGTTCATATATAAGTACACAACCAGTGAAATGCTACATTATGTACAACTACAAGCATGAGATCCTAATTAGAATAAGTTACACTCCATGTTTGAATAATGTGTCAAAATACACTCTATTTTCATGTATATCTAAAAATAACAAGTTAAAAAATCATAAAATGCAGATGAGGTGGGTTGTGAATATAGTCAGTGGTAGAGCACTTGCCTAGCATGTGCAAGACCCTAGGTTCAATCCTTAGTTCTGGAAAAAAAATTAAAAGCAGATGGGAAATTTAGAAAAGGAAAATTATAAAAACTGAAATAGCTCAACAGAAAGGTTCAATATCAAGTTAGATATTATAGAAGAAATGGTTCATAAACCATCTATAACAAATTAGATATTGAAGAAGAAATGGCTAATAAGAGATAAATTATACATCTTCTAGTAGCTTGCAAAACAAGTAGACAAAAATTTCTATTTGAGATTGAAAAGTTTGATAGGTGATTGCAATATGAATAAGTGATAATTGGAAGTACAATAAGGAATAGTTGGAAACGAGGGGGATATGATTGGCAAAGAAAAATTTAGGACTTCAGTCCTAGAGACATTATAGCAGATAAGTCATGTCTTGATTCAAATTCAAGTTTATTTATCCTTGAGCAAATTCCTTATCCTTGGTTTCTTCCTTTGTAAAATGAAGCTTAGATAAACATAAACTCTTCACAGGGTTGTTATGACAATTATATTTAGATGAGACAATGCTTGTAAAGAATGTAGATGATACTAGGGTACATAGAAGTTGCTTTACAAATAGTAGTTTGGTAATAATAGATGGACTCATATACTAGGCAGTTTACTAGACTCAGAGAACTAATTAGCACCAGCCAGGTACAGTTTAATAAAGATATAGGAATAAGGAGCTAGGTTAAAGCGATCACTTTTTCTCCAACTTTCCTTTTCAATTCCCCATAAAAGCCCCTGTTTTAGGAGATATAAGGAACATCAGAATATAGAAAGAGAGCTCATTCTTTTCTTCCACAAATTTGGCCTCCCATCTTTGTGATCATGGTGTGAGAAGTGGTTAATGACCCAAAGCAATTTTCAATGGCTTCCAAAGGAACTAGAGTAGAGGAGGGACCACGTTCCCAACCTTCTTTACTAGGAACTCTCCTATGTGAGTTGCAGTCTTCCTGGTTGAGTTTCCTTATTTCTATGGAGTTGGGAGTCTTGCTAAAAAGAATTCCAGAGCATTCTGTGGCTAGAATCAGCTCTTGTTTCTGATCCTGCTGTACTTGATGGGGGACTCCACTGAGGGCTTGGCCATAGTATTAGCTTTCCATACTTTGTTTCTGCTCTAACTCAGTGGAATCTACCTGCCTTCATGGTGAAGATCAGAGGTCATATATCTGTGTGGAAGAGCAGGCCTGAGGTTGGTCCCTGCTTCTTCCAGGCCAAGATAAATGGACTTTCAGCTTCAGATCATGACTCCCAACTTTATTTTGACAATCACTTTGTCAAAAACCTGGTTCCTACAAGGACAGACTTCTTTTCTGAAAAGAGTATTAGTATGTTTATAGGTATTCTGTGATTATGTTTGTTATTCAAAATAAGCTTAAAGGACATACTTAATAACTCTAGAACTATTGTGACTAAATTTTCAATTCAATTATTACTATGGGCTTATGATCCAAACAAACAAAAATAATGATCCCATTAGTAGTTGAAGACTGTAATAATGTTGGTTGAGTGTACATTTTGCTTCTAAGGATACAAAAACACATGGATAATAAGTAAAAATTACACTGGTATTCTTGAGAAGACTTTATATTGTTATGACTAATGCCCAAACACTAATTCCATTAATACTTAAAAATCGCAACCACTCTCTTAAAAATAATTTTTATGTTAAAATGGAAAAACACAAAAGTTAAGAAGTAATTTTATCCCCAGGAAAGATGTAGGATAATTTAACCTTATTAGCGAGAAACCCGTTGATGTATTCTGTGGAAGCCAGAGTTACTAAATAGCAAGCCAAAAGGTCACTAATTGAAAATTTGACTGTCAGGATATAGTATGATATGCTCATAAGTGTTTGGATTAGGACAATGTGAGTCATAGGTAAATGTGATGATAATTTTCCAGCCCACCTAACCTGTTTTATTGGTAGCTTTAGAATTTCTATTGTGAAAAAGACTTAAAAGGAACAATCTAGTTAGAATGGTTGTAGACGGGGGAATTGTCTGGAGGCTGCAATTGTGTAAGCAAGTACATCTGTACTGACTTAAATTCTGTGTTTAGTTCAGATAGCTTGAAGAAAGGGAAGATGAACATTTGAGGGAAGGAAGGTTCATCTTTTTGGTGATGTGGTTCCTATCCTCTACCTTGAAATGCTATTATATAAACAAAACAATGATATTGTAGATGTTAAAGATCCACTGATAAGTGGAAACTGGAAGTTGCAGAAACAAATGTATATCATGGATTCTTGAAAAAATTAAAGAGAAGGAGAGAGAGAAAATAAACATGAATTAGAGAAGGTCCAAAGATGGTGGTCCAGAAATAACCTACAGTAGAGACCAAAAGACCAAACAAAGTCCTTTTACAGGTATATTTATCAGTTTCCCCAGAGGCCAAAAAATAGGAAAGTTGCTGTCTTCTGATCATTGAAGATATACTTTTTTCCTTTTCTCTTAAACTTTAGTGTTCCACATGGCAGTTCAGATATCTCACTCATGATATTTGTGGCTTAGGTTCTGCCCATAGCACTGAAAAGACCTGCTGGTTTGAATACCTATAATCTTACTTTTTGTTAAAAAAAGCACCTTGTCCTCCTCTTCCCTCACACACAACAATGTAGAAATTTAAGGAAATGGGCTTTTATTTTGTCATAATTTCAGACAGAATTTCAGAACACACACAAAAATAGAATATAAAATAAAAATTTAAAAACCCTGATATACCTACCTATGACAGAGACCCAACTTTCATCAACCCATAGCAACCCAGGCCCAAACCATGCTCCTACTCCTTTCTCTTCCCATATCATTTTTTTTTCTTTTTGAAAGATTATTGCCACTTTTGTTTGATACAGATTTTGGCCACATTTTTTAAAAAATTTTTTATATTTGTTCTAATTAGTTATACATGACAGTAGAATGCATTTTGACACATCATAAATAAATGGAGTTTAACTTCTCATTCTTCTGGTTGTACATGATGTAGAATCACACTGGTCTTCCCATATCATTTGAAACAAATTCCACTTTTAATCTATATTTCAGCACATATGTATAAAACATGAATAATTAGGGGCTGTGGCTATGGCTCAGTGGCACAATGCTCGCCTAGCTCATGTGAGGCACTAGGTTTGATCCTCAGCACCACATAAAAAAGATAAAAAAGCAAAATAAAGGTATTGCATCCATCTACAACTAAAGAAAAGCATAAAAAGGAAAATATGAATAATTAAAAGTATAACAATGGTGCAATCATAACCCATAAAAAATAAAATAATTTTTAATATAATCAAATTTATAGTCATTGTTCAAATTTCCAACTTTTGCATAAATATGATGATTTTTTTCACATAAATTTTCTAATTGGGATTCCAGTAAGGTATGCATGCTGGGGTTGTCTTATTATTTATTTATTTATTTATTTTGGTACTAGGGATTGAACCCAGGGATGCTTAACCACTAAGCCACATCCCCAGAATTATCTATCTGTATATCTATTTATTTATTTAATTTTGAGACAGTTCTCACTAAATTGATTAGGTGTTGAGGCTGATATTGAACTTGCAACACTCCTTCCTCAGCCTCCTGAGCTACTGGGATTATAGGAGTGCACTACCACACCCAGTTTATTTTCTTTTTAAATTTAATTTAATTTTAGGTACTGAGGATTGAACACAGGAGTGCTCTACCACTGAGATACATCCTCAGCCATTTTAATTTTTATTTTTTAAATTTGGAGACAGTGCTAAGTTGCTTAGAACCTCATTAAATTACTGGGGCTGGCCTCTAACTTGTGATCATCCTGCTTCAGCCTCCTGAGTTGCTAGGATTACAGGCATGCACCATCTTGCCCAGCTGTTAATTTATTTTTAAGTAAATAATTTAGTGGTTTTTAGTATATGAGCAGAGTTGTGGAACCAACACCACTCTCTAATTTCAGCACATTTTATCACCTCAATAAAAAAATCCCATACCCATTAAGCATTAAATCCCATTCCCCATTTCCTTCTCTCAGCCTCTGATAGGCAGTAATTTATTTTCCGTCTCTCCAGATTTGTCTATCTTGAACTTTTCATAAAAATAGAATCCTTTAATATGTCTGAATTCTTTCTGTTTGAATCCTGTCACTTAGGATAATTTTTTCAAGGTCCATATATGCTATAGCATGTATCAATACTTCATTTTTATTACTAATAAAATATTCCATTACATGAATATATCACAGTTTATTCATTAATCAGCTAATAAGAATTTGTGTTCTCTCCAACTTGAGAATATTATGAATAGTCTTATCATGAGCATTCTTGTACAAGTTTTTGTGTAGACATATACTTTCAATTCTCTTGGGTATATGACTATGAGTAGAATTGCTGGTTCATAGCTCACTTTTTGAAGAACCTTCAAGCTATTTTCCAAAATATCTGTAATATTTTATGTTGCCAATGTATGAGAGCTTCAATTTCTCCACCTTCTCAACATCACTTTTGATTTTCCATTTCTTTATATTATAGCCATTCCTTTGGGTGTGAAGTTGTGACATCACCAGAAATTGGCCAAGGAGGTCCCGTAGAGGGGGACCACTGACTAAGGAAACCAGGGTCCTTAATATACATGATGGTAGGAAAGGCAAAAGAACACAACAGACACTAGTATGGCAGTATGTAAAAAAGTGGATGTGTAACCAATGTGATTCTGCAATCTGTATATGGGGTAAAAATGGGAGTTCATAACCCACTTGAATCAAATGTATGAAATATGATATGTCAAGAACTATGTAAGGTTTTGAACAACTAATAATAAAATTTTTTTTAAAAAAGAATTTCAGCACACATCAGATATTGAGGTGTGAGGATTTATTTAAGAAAACAAGGAATTCAAGGGAGAATGTGGGCCATCTCTAGAGTAAGAGATGCTTCCAGGTTTCTCAGGCTCTTCCTTAATTTATTATCATTATTGTTTTGGGTACTGGGGATTGAGCCCAGGGGTGCTTTACCACTAAGCTACATCCCCAGACCTTTTAATTTTTTTTTTTTAGATAAGGTCTTGTTAAGTTGCTGAGACTGGCTTGGAGCTTGCAATCCTTCTGTCTTCACCTCCCAAGTTGCTCGGATTATAGGTGTGATCCACTACACCCAGCTCAGACTCTTTTAAAGGAGACTTGATAAAGGGGTGGGTATACAAAGGTATGTGGGGATGCTATCAGTCCAATGATCCCAAGATGGTTATGGTGGCCTGGCAATTCTCAGGATCCTTATGGTAACATCTTCTTCATTAACTGATAACATTGAGAAAATACCCTATATGATAGGTTTCTGGGAAAATATACTAAATTATAGGGATTTTAAAATCTCCCTTTGTTCAATATATTCTAACTATTCATGTATTAGTGGGCTAATTAACCACACAGGAAATTTTCATAAGTGGGTGAATTTAGCTAGGGATATAGCTCAGTGGTTGAGAATGTGCCTAGCATGTACAATGCCCAGGGTTCAATCCCTAGCACTGATTTTTTTTTTTAAAAAGATTATGAGCAAAGATTGTAAAATTTCCCAGAAATTTGAAAGCTACAGGACTAGAAGAAAGAACTGGCTTGGGGAGTGAAGTTATGAGAAACCTAACACAATGCTTTCAGATTAAATTTAAATTTCTATTTTCCTTCTGTTTGTCTCCTTTCGTTTTATACCCTACCTCAAAATTGTAGTTTTGATTTATTGTCTTCTTAAAAACTTTGTTGAATTAAGCAGTGATGAAATTTGATTTTGGGTTGCTATATATTGGAAGACATTTTGTTACTAACTTACAAACTAACTTTTCAAACAATGTTGAACACTTTTCATGCACTTACTGACCTTTTATGTATCTTCTTTGGGTAAATTATTTGCCCATTTAAAAATTTCACTCATGGAGCTGGGGGTTGTGGCTCAGTGGTAGCGCACTTGCCTGGCATGCATGAGGCACTTGGTTAGATTCTCAGCACCATGTACAAATAAATAAAATAAAGGTACATAAACAACTAAAAAATATATTTAAAAAATAAAAATAAATAAAAGTTTCACTCCTATGTCCTTTTATTGTTGAAGAAATGACTTTATTCTAGATATAAAGCATATCTATGCCAGCTTTTTGATTTGCAATTATTTTCTCCCATATTCTTTTCACTTTTTTCTTTCCTTTTGCTTTTATTATAGCACATTTGCTTAATTTACAACAAGCATAAAATAACCTGTGTCTTGTTTTGATGCAAACATTGATGTTTTCAAAGGTTGTATACAATAATTGTTAAAAGAACATATAAAAATATCTTTTCAGAAACTTCTATAAGAAAGAAAATACAAAGTTTAACCCCACAACTTTTCTCTTTGCTAGAACTACAAATACTGCTACAGTTTTAAATAGACTTTTTATTGTTTAAAATATACATTCAGGAAAATCTAAAAAAATTAAAGAAACGTGCATATAAATGATTGCATAGCAGAACATGAACTTTATATTAACTTCAAATAGTAAAGAAATGAAAGAAATAGTATCAAATATACAAAGGTTGTAGAATCAATCTTTTAAACACACAAATGGTATTTAAAAACCATCTTTTTGTTCTTTACAGGCTATACCTAGATTTCTAAAACCAAAATTGAAAAAAGGAATCATTTCCCCACAATACTTTTTACTTATATCTGCAAGTAAGCACATATATATGTAATCTGAGATTTCAAAAGATGCTAGCTTTTTACTCTGAAATGAGACTGGACTTTTCAAGTCACTTTTTATTGCCTCCAAATGATCATTCAGAGAAATACTAGAAATTATAAATAGTTAACTGTATTACTTCCCCACTTTTAGTCAGGTATGACATTGATAAACAAAAACTCATGAGGTGGCTCTTGCTTAAAACTAACCATTTTCCCCAAATTATTTAAAATTCCATGGCACCACAGAATCATTCACTTAGAACGGGAGTGTTGTCCTTCAACTTGCCTCATGTTAAACAAACTGACATGTGAAGAGAAAATCTCCCTCATAAAGAGGTAGGGAAATTGTGATAAAAATGTACACACTGAGTGCTGTAAGCATCAAAATTCAGTTCTTTTACAATATGCATGCACACGCACACACATACCCACAAACACCCCTACTTTGAAACAATTTACTTGCTCCTAACAGAAATAAGAAATCCAAGCAACAGTGCTCCTTAAATTTTAGAATAACTACATTAAGAACATTCTTTTCCCCTTAAAAAATATTTGTAATCACTGACCTTCTCAAATTTCAAGGGGAGCTTTTCTGATATTATTATATTCCAAACCTTCATAGAAACTAGAAAAAAAGCAGTGAAAGCTTCATGTTTCATTCAAAAATTATTACCCTGAAAATACTACTTAACCAAGTGGGCATCATTCCCCAAGACAGTGGGGTTAACAAAACTATTATTACACACTGTATCATAAGTAAACTATTATCATAGGCATAGACATTTTGATAAGACAAAAAGGTCCAACCTGGACCTAAATGTATCTGAGCAGTCAGTGTTGTACTGTGGCTACAACTTCACTTTTGTATTATTCCATCTTATTAATAGGCTATATTTCTATGTTGTGTTTAACCAAATATGGATATTGAAAACAATGCTGCAAACTATGGTCAACCAACATCTTTTCACCAAAATTTCAAGCATAAAATTTGAGAATCTTTACAAAAAATAACAACAACACAAATTTGGTAGCTGCCCATAACATTAAACAAAATGGACTCAAGAGTGTCTTCTCAACAGCATATCATTTTAATTATAACCATTGCCAGGTACAGGGAAAACTAACACGTATTTTTATGCATCATTGCAACATTATGTTCCCAATGTTTTAAGTATACCAAACTATGAGTAAATAAATGATACATGCCTAAAATTTATCATGGTTTATACCATCAGTGGCCAATGGACTTAGGAGTAGTCTAAGACCTTGATCTAGATTTTGACCTAGATCTAGACTGTGATCTTGACTGAGATTTGGATCTAAGTCTTTCTTTCTTCCTTGATTCCTTTTCATATCTTGCGCCAGACTTTGTTTTGGAATAAGTTTTAGAGGTGCCTCTAGTTTTGCTGCTAGATGCAGACCTGGAATGTGATTTAGCCTTCGTTTCTCTCTTGGGCTTGGACTTGGATGGTGATCTTGAATTGGATGTAGATGTTGAAGAAGATCTATTTCGGTGTTTGAATCTATCGCTGTCGGAATGGCTTCTGCTACGCCGTCGTCTTCGAATAGGTCTACTGTTTCTAGGGCTATAAGATCTTCTATAGTTGTAATCAAAAGACCGACTTCTTGATCGCCTCCTTTCATAACTTCGGCTTCTAGAACGTCTGTATCTGTCATAATCATCATAGCGTGAAGAACGGTACACATTCCTCCCTTCCTTGGCTTTCATTTGATTTGGTGTTTTTCGATCCCCCTGCGCAAACTGTATTTCGACTTGACGACCACAAATCCATTTTCTGTCCAAATTTTGTAAAGCATCTTCAGCATCGCGGACATACTCAAATTGAACATAAGCAAATCCCCTTGGCCGTCGAGTATAAAAGTCAAGTGGAACATACACATCGACTATAGGACCATAACGACCAAATTCCCGCCATAAATCTTCAGATCTAGTGTAGTCAGCCACATTTCTGATGAAAAGAGAAGTGTTGGGGGGGCGCTGGTAGCGGGACATAACGACTGTGCTAGTTTCTACCAGGGGCAGAAACTGCTCAGCGAATCGTTGATGGCGGCTCCTCAGACACAGATGGACGCACGCACGCACGCATGCACGCATTGCACGCACGTCTGAAGGCTCCACTATGGCATCTGCCTCTTATCGCGAGACTTCACTCCTGCCTCCACTACCTCTCCACTTCCCCTTCTTTCACTTTCTTGACAGTATTCTCTGAAAGACAAAAGGGTTTAACTTTGATGAAGTTCAGTTGATTCAATTTTTATTTTCTCATGTATGACTTCTGTGTTATCTCTAAGTAACGTAATCCAATGTCAAGATATTTCCCCCTGTATGTTCTTCTAAATTTTTATAGTTTTAGCCATTATATTTAGTCTTTTGATCCATTTTAAGTTTTGTGTATTTTGTGGGGTAGAGGGTCTAAATTCATTCTTTAGCATGTGGGTTTCCAGTTGTCCCAGTACCCTTTGTTAAAAAGACACTTTCCCCAGTGGGGTGGCCTATGCCTGTAATCCCAGCTGCTGGGGAGGCGGAGGCAGGAGGATCACGAGTTCAAAGCTAGCCTCAGCAATGAAAAATATTTTAAAAAAGGGCTGGCAATGTGGCTCAGTGGGTAAGCACCCCTGGATTCAAACCCTGGTACCCCCCCCCCAAAAAAAAAGATACTTTTCTCCTTTGAATCACCTTGGCACCTCTGTCTTTGTAGTTCATCAACTAATCATAAATGTGAGAGTTTTATCATTCCTCTTTTCTAGCCTTATGCCAATTCCATACAATCTTAATTACTGTATTGTCAAGGTTATCTACAAGAACTAACAGAATTTAAATGATTATAAAAAATAGATTTCTCAAATTGGCTTACAGGATCCGATGCTGGATAGTCCCACAATTGTTGTCTACAGACTGGAGAGCTGGAGAAAACAGTAACTGCTCAGTCCAAGAAGCTCTGGCCAGTGTCCTCAGGTGATCACAGCAGCATCTAAGAACCAGCTCAAGAAGAATGGAACTTGCATTTGCATCAGCTTATTCCTTCTTCCCCTTTTGTTATGGATATTAACAACCTATTAGACTTGTAATGCCAGGGTCCTGGAACCCCTGTAGACCTCCAGGAGCTGAATCCAATGCAATCACACAAGAGTCTTTATTGCAAGCTTGAGCCTGGACTCACAACCGGTTCCGATGCAGTGGTCCCAAGGAGTAAGTTCAGTGAGGATTTATAGGTTTTTTGGGGATACTCTATGCATCACAACATCACACAGCAAATCATTTCACACAGCGGGAAAGTCAAACAACAACTCTTAACATTGATTAGCACATTCATTGGCGGGAACAAGTCAGGTAAGGATGATTGGGTAGTTCAAGTGTTGGATTCATTTGAACTGATTGGTTTAGGCTATGAGTGCTATACTGCTAAACTACATGGCTTCCTAACATGTTATCAATCACTAAAACTACTGGGAGGGTCACCTGGCATTTCAGATATTTTCCCTGTCTCATGCTGACTGGTGGCGCTAGGGGGTTGCTATTGGTCCTCATTTAGAGTAACTGAGTCAGGGACACCTGGCACCACAGATCTCTCCTGTTATTTAAAAACAACTCAGCAGGGTGACTATGTGCCTAGCAGCGCTCTGTGGGTTTTTCCAAGGACAGGGGTTATGCCCCCTCCCTCTGGACAGGCCTTGAGGTAGATGCTGGTTTCTCAAAAATGGAGTCCTCAGTCTCTCAGACTATTTCTATCACTGAGTTACAACCACAGCACATGTATCATATATGATATATAATTATATATATATAATTATTTATTTAAATTTTTAAAATTAATGGATTCATTTTAATTAGGTATATATAACAGCAGAATGCATTTTGATTCAATGTACATAATTTCAGCACAGCTTTACATTTCTATGGTTATACACAATGTTTTATTTTTGTTATAGGACTATTCTTTTTTCCATTTTTTTATTTTTTATTTTTTTATTGGTTGTTTAAAACATTACAAAGCTCTTGACATATCATATTTCATACATTTGATTCAAGTGGGTTATGAACTCCTATTTTTATCCCGTATACAGATTGCAGAATCACATCAGTTACACATTCACCTTTTTACATAATGCCATATTAGTAACTGTTGTATTCTGCTACCTTTCCTATCCTCTACTATCCCCCCTCCCCTCCCCTCCCATCTTCTCTCTCTACCCCATCTACTGTAATTCATTTCTCTCCTTGTTTATTTTCCCATTCCCCTCACAACCTCTTATATGTAATTTTGTATAACAATGAGGGTCTCCCTCCATTTCCATGCAATTTCCCTTTTCTCTCCCTTTCCCTCCCACCTCATGTCTCTGTTCAATGTTAACCTTTTCTTCCTGCTCTTCCTCCCTGCTCTGTTCTTAGTTGCTCTCATTATATCAAAGAAGACATTTGGTATTTGTTTTTTAGGGATTGGCTAGCTTCACTAAGCATAATCTGCTCTAGTGCCATCCATTTCCCTGCAAATTCCATGATTTTGTCATTTTTTAGTGCTGCGTAATACTCCATGGTGTATAAATGCCACATTTTTTTTATCCATTCATCTATTAAAGGGCATCTGGGTTGGTTCCACAGTCTAGCAATTGTGAATTGTGCTGCTATGAACATCGATGTGGCAGTATCCCTGTAGTACGCTCTTTTAAGGTCTTCAGTGAATAGTCCGAGAAGGGCAATAGCTGGGTCAAATGGTGGTTCCATTCCCAGCTTTCCCAGGAATCTCCATACTGCTTTCCAAATTGGCCGCACCAGTTTGCAGTCCCACCAGCAATGTACAAGAGTACCCTTTTCCCCACATCCTCACCAGCACTTGTTGTTGTTTGACTTCATAATGGCTGCCAATCTTACTGGAGTGAGATGGTATCTTAGGGTGGTTTTGATTTGCATTTCTCTGACTGCTAGAGATGGTGAGCATTTTTTCATGTACTTGTTGATTGATTGTATGTCCTCCTCTGAGAAGTGTCTGTTCAGGTCCTTGGCCCATTTGTTGATTGGGTAATTTGTTATCTTATTGTCTAATTTTTTGAGTTCTTTGTATACTCTGGATATTAGGGCTCTATCTGAAGTGTGAGGAGTAAAAATTTGTTCCCATGATGTAGCCTCCCTATTGACCTCTCTTATTGTTTCTCTTGCTGAGAAAAAGCTTTTCAGTTTAAGTAAGTCCCATTTGTTGATTCTTGTTATTAACTCTTGTGCTATGGGTGTCCTATTGAGGAATTTGGAGCCTGACCCCACAATATGTAGATCGGAGCCAACCTTTTCTTCTATCAGACGCAGAGTCTCTGATTTGATATCTAGCTCCTTGATCCACTTTGAGTTAACTTTTGTGCATGGCGAGAGGAGGGGATTCAGTTTCATTTTGTTGCATATGGATTTCCAGTTTTCCCAGCACGATTTATTGAAGATGCTATCCTTCCTCCATTGCATGCTTTTAGCCCCTTTATCAAATATAAGATAGTTGTAACTTTGTGGATTGGTCTCTGTGTCCTCTATTCTGTACCATTGGTCCACCCGCCTGTTTTGGTACCAGTACCATGCTGTTTTTGTTACTTTTGCTCTGTAATATAGTTTGAAATCTGGTATGGCTATACTGCCTGATTCACACTTCCTGCTTAGCATTGTTTTTGCTATTCTGGGTCTTTTATTTTTCCATATGAATTTCATGATTGCTTTGTCTATTTCTACAAGAAATGCCATTGGGATTTTGATTGGCATTGCATTAAACCTATAGAGAACTTTTGGTAATATCGCCATTTTGATGATGTTAGTTCTGCCTATCCATGAACAGGGTATATTTTTCCATCTTCTAAGATCTTCTTCTACTTCTCTTTTTAGGGTTCTGTAGTTTTCATTGTATAAATCTTTCACCTCTTTTGTTAGGTTGATTCCCAAGTATTTTTTTTTTTTTTGAGGATATTGTGAATGGAGTGTTTTTCCTCATTTCCATTTCAGAAGTTTTGTCACTGATATACAGAAATGCCTTTGATTTGTGCGTGTTGATTTTATATCCTGCCACTTTGCTGAATTCATTTATTAGTTCTAGTAGTTTTTTTGTAGACCCTTTTGGGTCTTCTAGGTATAGAATCATGTCATCTGCAAATAGTGATAATTTAAGTTCTTCTTTTCCTATTTTTATGCCTTTAATTTCTTTTGTCTGTCTAATTGCTCTGGCCAGTGTTTCGAGAACTATGTTGAACAGAAGTGGTGAGAGAGGGCATCCCTGTCTTGTTCCAGATTTTAGAGGGAATGCCTTCAATTTTTCTCCATTCAGAATGATGCTAGCCTGAGGCTTAGCATAGATAGCTTTTACAATGTTGAGGTAAGTTCCTGTTATCCCTAGTTTTTCTAGAGTTTTGAACATAAAGGGATGTTGTACTTTGTCGAATGCTTTTTCTGCGTCTATCGAGATGATCATATGGTTCTTATCTTTAAGTCTATTGATGTGGTGAATAACATTTATTGATTTCCATATATTGAACCATCCTTGTATCCCAGGGATGAATCCTACTTGATCATGGTGGACAATTTTTTTGATGTGCCTTTGTATCCGATTCGCCAGAATTTTATATGGATTTTTGCATTTAAGTTCATCAGAGATATTGGTCTGTAGTTTTCTTTCTTTGAGGTGTCTTTGTCTGGTTTCGGAATCAGGGTGATATTGGCCTCATAGAATGAATTTGGCAGAGCTCCCTCTTTTTCTATTTCCTGAAATAACTTGAAAAGTATTGGCATTAATTCTTCTTTAAAGGTTTTGTAAACTCCGCTGTATACCGGATGGTCCTGGGCTTTTCTTGGTTGGTAGTCTTTTGATTGCTTCTTCTATTTCATCCATTGATATTGGTCTGTTTAAATTGTGTGTATCCTCCTGACTCAGTCTGGACAAATCATATGACTTAAGAAATTTATCAATGTCTTCACTATCTTCTATTTTATTGGAATATAGGTTTTCAAAATAATTTCTAATTGTCTTCTGCATTTCTGTATCATCTGTTGTGATATTGCTGTTTTCATCCCGTATGCTAGTAATTTGAGTTCTCTCTCTTCTTCTCTTCCTTAGCATGGCTAAGGGTCTGTTGATCTTATTTATTTTTTCGAAGAACCAACTTTTAGTTTTGTTAATTTTTTCAATAGTTTCTTTTGTTTCAATTTCGTTGATTTCCGTTCTGATTTTAATTATTTCTTGCCTTCTGCTACATTTGCTGTTGTTTTGCTCTTCCTTTTCTAGGGCTTTGAGATGAAGTGTGAGCTCATTTATTTGTTGGTTTTTCCTTTTTTTGAGGAATGACCTCCAGGCAATGAATTTCCCTCTTAAAACTGCTTTCATTGTGTCCCATAGATTCCAATATGTTGTGTCTGTATTTTCATTTATCTCTAAGGATTTTTTGATTTCCTCCTTTATGTCTTCTGTAACCCATTGATCATTCAGTAACATATTGTTCATTTTCCATGTGATGTAGGATTTTTCCTTCCTTCTTTTATCATTGATTTCCAGTTTCATTCCATTATGATCAGATAAAATGCATGGTATAATCTCCACCCCTTTATATTTACTGAGGGCTGCCCTATGGCATAATATATGGTCTATTTTTGAGAAGGATCCATGTGCTGCTGAGAAAAAAAGTATATCCACTTGATGATGGTTGATATATTCTATATATGTCAGTTAAGTCTAGGTTATTGATTGTGATATTGAGTTCTATAGTTTCTTTATTCAACTTTTGTTTGGAGGATCTGTCCAATGGTGAGAGAGGTGTGTTGAAGTCACCCATAATTATTGTGTTGTGGTCTATTTGATTCTTGAACTTGAGGAGAATTTGTTTTATGAACGTCGAAGCACCATTATTTGGTGCATTTGTTATGTCTTGTTGGTGAATGGTTCCTTTTAACAGTATATAATGTCCTTCCTTATCCCTTTTGATTAACTTAGTCTTGAAGTCGATTTTATTTGATATGAGGATGGCCACCCCTGCTTGCTTATGAGGACTGTGTGTGTGGTATATTTTTTCCCAACCTTTCACCTTCAGCCTGTGTATGTCTTTTCCAATCAGATGTATCTCCTGGAGGCAGCATATTGTTGGATTTGTTTTTTTAATCCATGTTAGCAGCCTATGTCACTTTATTGGAGAGTTTAAGCCATTAATGTTTAGAGTTACTATTGATATATGGTTTGTACTGCCAGCCATGTTTGATTATTTCTTTTTTTAAAAATTTGGTTTGTTTCTCCATGATTAGATTTCCCCCTGCCCTCTCATTACCGAGGCACTTCCCACTGATGGTTTTGGTTGTTGTTTTTCATTTCTTCCTCGTGTAGTGTTTTGCTCAAGACGCTTTGCAATGCTGGTTTTCTGGCTGCAAATTCTTTTAGCTTTTGTTTATCATGAAAGATTTTTATTTCGTTGTCATACCTGAAGCTTAATTTTGCTGGATACAGAATTCTTGGTTGGCATCCGTTGTCTTTCAGTGTTTGAAATACGTTGTTCCAGGATCTTCTCGCTTTCAGCGTCTGTGATGAAAAATCAGTTGTTAACCTTATTGGTTTACCCCTGAATGTAATCTGCCTCCTTTCTCTTGTAGCTTTTAATATTTTCTCTTTGTTCTGTATATTGGATATCTTCATAACAATGTGTCTTGGCGTTGGTCTACTGTGATTTTGTGTGCTCAGTGTCCTGTATGCATCTACAATTTGTATATACATTTCCTTTTTTATTTCTGGAAAGTTTTCTGTAATTATTTCATTCAGCAGGTTACTCATTTCCTTGGTTTGAATCTCTGTACCTTCCTCTATCCCGATGACTCGTAAGTTTGTTTTTTTTATGTTATCCCATATCTCTTGGATGTTTTTCTTGTGATTTTTTACCAGCCTTTCTGAGTTGGCTAGACTCTTTTCAAGATGATATATTTTGTCTTCATTATCTGACGTTCTGGCTTCTACTTGCTCCACTCTGTTAGTGATACTCTCAATTGAGTTTTTAATTTGGTTTATCGTTTCCTTCATTTCTAGAATTATTATTTGATTTTTTTAATAATCTCTATCTCCTGATAAAGATGCTAAACTTCTTCTTTCACTGTTTGGATTTGCTGTCTCGTATCCTCTTTAAGGTTCCATTCCATCTGTCTAAGGTATTCCTTGAGTTCTTTATATGACCATTTTTCTGATGACTCTAGGTCCTCCTGAATATTTAGGCTGTCCTTCATTGTTTGTACTCCTTTTCTTCCTTGCTTTTTTATGCTGCTCATGTTACTTCTTGTTCTGTTTGACTGCTGAGTTACTGTTTACTCTTATAAATTTATTTGATGCATGGGAGGAAAGATATTAGAAGGGAAGGGAAGAAGTCACTAAAGAGAATGAGAGTAGGCAGGTAGAATTCAAGAAGGGGGAATAAGAAAATTGAAAAGAAATGAGAAGGCAAAAGAAAAAAATAGAAAAGAAATAAAGAAAGAAAAAAATTTAAAAAAAATAATAATGATAATAAAAAAATGAAAATGAAAATTAAAAAAATAATAAAAAAAATAAAAAATTTTAAAAAATTAAAAACATTTAAAAAAAGAGTTAAAGAACAACAACAAAAAATGAAAATGAAAGAAAAAAAAACAAATTAAGAAAAAAAATAGTAAATGCAGTCATAGAGTTCTATTAACTTCTCTTCCAGTAGGTGGAGCTGTGCCCACTGGGCCAAGCTTCTCCTCTCAATAGGTGGGAGCCAATCACTGTGCAGCAGCTCTTCCTCCCAGGCTGGGCGGGTCCAATCCTGAGTGCCTAGGGCCTTCTCTTGTGTTTCCTCAAGCCAGGCCCCACTCACCTGTGACGCTCACCACAATACTGGCTACACGCCAGGTTTGCTGCTCCTGGGAGCCCTGTTTTCATGAATACCTGTTTGCCTCCCTCAGACCCTAAGTTTGTAGAGCTTGGGGCTGAGAACTCCCAGCGAATTTGCTTGCCCTCTGGTAGCCACGCCCCCGGTAGCTGGTGCAAGGGACCTCAGTTGTCAGCACTGGTGGGAGCGGTAGCCGGGAGTTCTGCGCCGCGAGTCCCGCGCCACTCCTGATTCCCTCGGTCTGGCTATCGCACTCACGGGAGAGCTGGGAGGGGCCCTTAAGGTTTCCCTGCTGTGTGGAGAGGGATGGCTAGGGGATTACACACCTGTCGCCACTGGTTTCAATGAAGTTATCTCCTCTGCCCGTGACATCAGTTCTCTGCCATGGTGGTATCCCATGCAAATGGTGTCCATTCGTTCCCTTTGCCGGGTGACCAATGCAACGGGTGGGTCCTGACTGTGTCTCCCAAGCCCTGTTTCAATCCTATGGCCACTGCCTATGAAGGCTCGGTTGGCTTTTACCTCTGTAAGTTCAGAAGGGCCGACCAGTTATTTCAGCGGGATCTTTAGTGCTGAGTCACGAGAAGCAGGCGAACAGGAGCTTGAATGCAGCCCATCCGGGCTCGGTGTGTGTTCCGAGAGGCCCAGACTATTCGCCCCAGATCCACATCAGCTCAGCATTGCCTAGTGATCCTGAGCAAACAGCATTTAGACAGTTTATGACTCCCTATGCCCGCGCAGCTGAAGGGGTCAGAGACTTGATCTCTCCACGCCCGCCGCCATGTTGGATCCATAGGACTATTCTTAACAAAATTTGAAACTTACAATGTTGCATTGACAACCATAGGTATCAGTTTGTATAGTTGATGTCTAGAACTTATTCATCTAATATAAATTAAAATTGATACCTACTGAAAAAAATTTCCTTTTCTCCTCTTCTCCAAATCCCTTACAACCATTATTATATTTTCTACTTCTTTGAATATGACCATTTTAATTACTCATATAAATGAAATCATGAAGAATTTGCCCTTTATGAGTGCTTTATTTCACTTAGCATATTGTCCTCAGGTTCATCCATGCTGTTGGAAATGGAATGTTTTTCTTCTTTTAAAAGGCAGAATAGTATTCCATCGCATTTATATACCACATTTTATTTTGCCATTTCTCTATTCCAGGCACTTGAGTTATTTCCCTAATCATAGCTATGGTGAATAATGCTGCATTGAACATGCAGATCTCTCTTCAATTGTTATTTTAATTACTTTGTATATATACTCAGCAGTGGGATTTATAGTACATATGGTAGTTTCATTTTAATTTTTTTTTGAGGAACCTCCTTGTTATTTTCCACAGCTGCTTTATCATTTTGCATTCCCATCAATGGTGTACAAGTTCCAACTTTTCTCATTCTCACCAATATTTTTTATCTTTTATTTTTCAGATAGTAGTTCTCCTAATAAGTATGAGGTGATATCTCACTGTTGTTTTGATTTGCATTTCCTTAATAATTAATGATAATATTTTTTTCTTATGCTTGTTCATTTATTTGTCTTTATTGAAGAAAAGTTTGTTTAAGTTCTTTTCCCATTTGTCAATTGGGTAATTTGATTTATTGCTATTTAATTGTAGTTCCTTATTTTTTTGGAAATCAATCCCCTATCAGGTATATGATCCCTTTGGTCTAGGTGTTTGTTTTTATGCCAGTATCATGTTAATTGGATTAATATAATTTTATAGTATAATTTTGAATCAGGTAGCATGCTATCTTCAGCTTTGTTCTTTTTGTTCAAGATTTATGGTTTCCTATAAATTTTAGGATTTTTTTTCTATTTTTATAAAGACCATCATTGGAATGTGTTTGGGATTGCATTGAATATATCGATTGATTTGGGTAGTATGGCTATTTTAATCATGTTAATTAATGGATATTTTTCCAATTATTTGTGAGTTCTTTAATTTCTTTCATCAGAGTTCTATAGTTTTCTGTGTAGAAATCTTTCACTTCCTCGACTGGATGTGTTTCTTTGTAGTTAATTTTTTGTAGCTATTATAAGTGGGATTTAAAGGTTTTTCATTTTCAGATAGCTCATTGTCATTGTATGGAAACACTATTGATTTTTGTATGTTGATTTTGTATCTGTAGATTTACTAAATTTGTTTATTAATTCTAACTTTTTTGGTGACACCTTTAGGTTTTCTATGTGTAAGATCATATCACCTACAAGCAGAGAAGATTTAACTTCTTCCTTTTGAACATGGATGCATTTAATTTGTTACTTTTGCCTAATTTCCCTGACTAGGACATCTAGTATCATGTTGAATAGAAGTGGTGAAAGAGGGCATTTTTGTATTGTTCCTAATCTTAGAGGAAGAGCATTGGACTTTTCACCACTGAGAATGATGTTAGCTGTGGTTTTCTCATATATGGTCTTTATTGAGGTGAGGTACATTCCTCTGTACCTAGTTCATTGAGTTTTTTTTTTTAATCAGGAAGAGATGTTGAATTTTGTCAAAGGCTTTTCCTGAATCTATTGATATGATCATGTTCATATGCTTTTTGGTTTTTTTTTTTTATTCTGTTAATGTGGTATATCACATGTACTGATTTGAGTCCTTGAATGATGCATCCTTTCCTCCGAGGGGAAAATCTTGCCTGATGATGAAAGACCCTTTATTTTCCTGCTAAGTATTTTGTTGAGGATTTTTGCAAGTATACTCACCATGGATATTGGCCTGTACTTTTCTTGCAGTGTCCTTGTCTGTTTTTAGTATCAGGGTAATAATGCTGTCCTTGTAAAAAATACTTTAGACAAATTCCTTTCTCTTCAGTGTTTTGGAAGAGATTGAGAAGCATTGGTATTAGTTCTTTAAGTGTTTGATAAAATTCAGCAGTGAAACCATCAGGTTCTGAGATTTTCTTTGATGGAAAGGCTTTATTACTTATTCAGTCTACTTACTTGATATTAGTTTCTTTTCTGAGGTTTATTGTTTTAATTTATTTCAAGAGAATTCATAATTATTTGTTAAAGTATTTTAATGATGGCTTCTTTAAAGTCCTTATTAAATCATTCCAACATCATGGTATTGACATCTGTTGATTTTCTTTTCTCATTCAAGTAGTAGTTTCTCTGGCTCTTGGTATCATTAAGGATTTTCTACCATATCTTTGACATTTTGGATGCTATGTCAAAAGACTCAGTTTTGTTTAAATTTTCTACTAACTAGGCAGTTAATTTGCTTAGATTTATAGAACATAGGCTCAGGCCTATTTTTCCAAGCTGTGGTTTCAATGATAATTTTGATTTCAGAGCCATTGTAGTTCTATTTGGGTCTGCTTAGTTTATATGCCACACAGAGGACCCTTAGAAAGTATGGGAAAATTCCTATACTTTAAATTCTCAAACTTTTGGATGTTTCTTCTGGTCAGTTTCATGTTGGGACCTGTCATGTGTCTGCCCAGTACTTCCTATGCAGGTTTAAAGAATCCCCTTCTCCATCTTGCTCTTTTCCTAGAGTCCTACATTTCATTTTACTCTGTAATTATAAGAGTGAAGGCCACTGCTCTGTTACTACTGAGGAGGAGTGAGAATCCAAATTCACCACTATGTCTCCTCTAGGACTCAGTAAAAATGGCAAGCGTAATCCTAAGTCTCTACAGCTGCTGAGTGGAGGGGCAGGATGTGGTCTTGCTAAGTTGCAGAGGCTGGTCTCAAACTTGTGATCCTCTTGCCTCAGCTCCTTGTCTATTAGCACTGCTTGCATTGGAGGAAAGCACTTACTTAAAAGTACTTACTGTCACTGTGTAGGGAACAGGAGCTAGGACTCTCTGCTTTGTGTCTACTGGCACCACAGGTGGGGGTAGAAAGATCTTACCCTGGCTTGCCATCTGACAATGGATAGAGAGTGGGAAATGGGACTTTCTATGAGGTAGCTGCTGGCGCTGCCAGGAAAGGGCTTGTCCAATGTGTTAGGCTGTTGGAAGCCTAATATGGCAAGACAAATAAACGAAGTGGCACACTAACTGCCCTTTTCCCTTTCCTTTGGCCAGAGAGAACTGTACTTTTTTCAGTCATTTTTTTTTAAATTGTCCATTCCTGTTGGCAATTGTTGGTTACAGTGCCCTGTTTATATTATATTAGAAGATGTTTTAACTCTAGGAAATACACTGCATTGTCATTTATCAAGACCTGAATCCTTTAGTCAGTTTGCTTTCCTCTTTACAACTTTGAGACTTCTTATATGAATGTTTGTTGACTTACTTCCAGAATTTTTAGGTCTACTTGCAAGGAGGATCAGAAATGTGAGCCTCTTGTTATTTTGATCAAAGCCAAAAGCTCAAATTCATATTTAAAAAAATCCCCAAATGTTACTTCAATATTAGACTATGTAGTATAGTGATTAAGAACATGGATTCTAGAGCTGGAATGTTTTAATTTAAATCCTGGTTCTGTCATTTGCTAGATGTGTAATCTTTGGTAAGTTATTTGACCTCTCTCTTTGTTTTCCCATTTATAAAAGGAATAATGCTAAAATCTACTTTATAGACTTGCTGATAGATTGAATTAACGTATAAAGTACTTAGAAAAGGGTCACATAAGTTTGATTCTTGCATCCAGTATTACTGTTCAGAAATTTGAGTTTGATTTATTTTTTTTCCTTTAGAGACAGTTTCCCTTTCCTCAGATAGCTTTTAGATTTTCTCTTTGATAATTGTACTCAAATTTTACTCTAACATGTTTATATGTGTTTCCCTTTTTTCCTCTTTTCAGTCCTCTGACCCCTACTCATCTGAGGTCTCTTCTTAATTCTGGGAATTTTTTCCTTGTTATATATTCAAAAATTTCCTCTTTTTTTCACCTCTTATTTTAAGACTCCCATTATCTGGGAAGATCTTTCTGAGGCAATAGGGAGGATAGGAGTGTAGGATGCTGGTATACTAGGTCTAGATAAAAGATGATGAGGGTCTGCCAGTGGGTAGTGTTAGGGAAGGTTAAGAATGCATAGAGTTGACAGTGGAGTAGGGGGTTATAGAGGAAAGGAGAGGGTTTGGCTTTATAAAGGCCACTGAGTGTTTGAGAGGACTGTTTGAAAAAGCAGAAGCCTAAAAGAAGGGCCAATTACAAGGACAGAAGAGGCCCTATGAAGCCTTTGAACATACATTTATGTCTAGCCCAGGGGGATAGAAATGTTTTGAGTCATCTACATCTTAGTTACATCATTGGGAGCTGGGAATCCTAAGTTTACTCTCTGTATCTTATAGTTCCCCACTCTTTGGAAAAGGAAAATATGTTGTTTTTTTCTTATTTTCTGAGCTAAATGAGTTTCCCTCTTTCAATCAATAACCCTGTTATATATGACAGTGTTATCCTCACTTCACCTTTGTGCACTTCTTTCTATTTTCCAGAGTTCTATCCATCACACAGCACCTCACTATTATTTCTTATCAGTAATTATCCTCATTTTACAGATAAGGAGTGGAAGCACAGAAAAATGAAGTAGCTTACCCAAGATCTTACAGCACATCTGTGATTATGTTGAATCTTCAGCTACCTTCCAGCTGAATGTACCCATTGAAATGAAATGTACATCATTATATTGGTCAAAATATATTGGCTGATAAGTCATTGAGTGCCTACTCTGTGTCAGCAGTTCTTCTCAATTCTCCCCTCCCCTGGCACTAGGGATTGAACCCAGGGTTACTCTACCACTGAGCTATATCTCCATCCTTTTTCATTTTTTAAAAAAATTTTGAAACAAGGTCTTGCTAAATTGCAGAGGCCGGCCTCAAACTTGTGATCCTCTTGCCTCAGCTTCTAAGTTGCTGTGATTGTAAGCCTGCACAACTACACCTGGTTTAGAGGCTCTTTTAATAGTGCTTAAAGGTAACTCATTTGATCCTTATAACAATTCTCAGGTGGTAGATGGGAATATTATTCTTATTTACAAGATAAGGAAACAAGCTCAGAATAAGTTAGCTTGCTCCAACTTACACAGCTTCAAAATGACAAGAACTGAGATTCGAATAGAAGCAAGGTTACTCTGGAGACTTTCTTAAACTACTACACAATACCACCTCTCAGGGTTGCATTGATTATGTTCCACCTTCTTTTCTTTTTTTTTTTTAAAAGAGAGAGTGAGAGAGGAGAGAGAGAGAGAGAGAGAGATAATTTTTAATATTTATTTTTTAGTTCTCGGCAGACACAACATCTTTGTTGGTATGCGGTGCTGAGGATCGAACCCGGGCCGCACGCATGCCAGGCGAGCACGCTACCGCTTGAGCCACATCCCCAGCCCCCACCTTCTTTTCTTAAAGAAAAAGTTCTGGAATACAAATCTGGTTTTCAGACCAGGTTGAATTACCTCTAGAATTACCTTTTCACTAGAATTACCTCTAGAATTACCTTTTCACTCTGGGACACCTTCTTCTGTGAAATGGAGATCTTGGATTAACTGAATTCTAAGGTAATTCCATCAACTAGCTTGCTGACAGACTGAATTAGATAATGGCTAATTTCCACTTGAAACCAAAGCAGCATTCTTAAATCTGTGGGAACAGTATCCTGGAAATGGTTGTAGTCTGCAGACTTCATGGGGGAACATTTGACCTGGCACAGTAATTCTAATCTTAGCCTTGTTCTTTCCCTCTTCGACTCTCTAGTCATGCATACTTCTAGTCTCAATCCCTAGAGGGATGAAATGGGACAATCTCACCCCTCTAGAGTAAGCAGAGATCTGCTAGGGAGACAGTCATTCTGTGTCATAAAAGGAAAGCAGAATCTAGATAGGCAAGCCAGTTCTATCAGGATGATGTTCTATGGTACTCTAGCCCTTTCTCAAGCCTTGAGGCCCTGTGTGGCCCATCTTCCCAACCAAGTGCAACTGGAGAGACTCTTTGCCAGCATCCAGCAGTACCAGAAGTAATCTCTGGATTCAGAGTGTATGGGATACTTCCTCTGACCACTTAATGAAGCCTCAAAGATCATTGTGTAGTTGAGCCCCAGGTCTTGGGGTGTGGGCAATGCTAGGAGTCTCTTCTAATATTAGATGAAGGAATCTCAGTACCTTGAGTGGAGTCTGTGGAGGTTGCAGTATACCTTTATGCTTAGACTCAGTCAAACTTTAGAAGACCTTAGTAGATAGGTCCATATAACTTTTTAGTGTGGGGGCTGTTATATAATGTTAATTGTAGTAGTCACATGATATAAGAGGCATGGAATTTTTTGTCCCTGTCTAAAAGTTGGTGAAAGGGAGGCTCATTAAAGGCCAAAGAATTGTTCCAGCTTTACAGGAAGTGAGCGAGTGACCTGGAAACTTGACTCTAAGACAAGTTCTATTTATAGAATGCTAAATTGTGTTGTTGTTTAGCAAATGTTAAAGATGCTCTTTGATCAGATCTCTTTCTGAATCTGTGAGAATTTTCCACACAATGGAGGACTTGGTAGGGTACCCCAATGACAGCAAAGTTGGAAGGAGTTTGAGGAGTTAAAGCAGAGGTCAGGAGTGGGAAGGAGACTGGGTTATCAATCTTTCTGAGATGAAGGTCTATTCAAGGCCTGGGATCATCCTATGAAGATAAGTTTTTTTTTTTCCATTCCCCATTCTCCCACTGTAGTCACAACTGTATCTTAGCTATGGCCTTCAGCACTGGTAGAAAAGAAACAATTTATCCTATCCTTGTTCACATTCCATTTTGGAGGGCTTCTCTTTGGTTAGAGGTGGGCTGGTGGGCCTGAAATTGGAGTACACGGGGGAAGGTAGCAATTTTTTTACCTATATAGAAAGATAACAAATGATACTCAGGATCCACTAGAGAGTGTACTATAAAACATCTTCCCCACTCCTCAGATAATCTATTTCCTAGGAACCCTCTTCTGTCCACCTCTGTTAGTCTTAAAGATTGACAAAGACTCCTTCATTCTCTGTATTCTTTATTGAATTATTCTACATTCTCAGGAACGGGTACTGGGATTTCACAGATGCACAAGGTGGTCACAATAAATAAGGTTCAATAGAGCAATACACACACAACTCATTTGATACCATATTAATAACATCTATTATGGGGATGGGCCACAGTGGAAAGTTAGGGTGGTAGTGGTTAACTCTATTTGAGTGGGTAGATAAAAGTTTCATAGTGGAGATAGCATCTGACAAAGGGAAGATTTATGGGTTTTTTGTTTGTTTGTTTGTTTTTTGCAAGAGGAGAAATGGAAGGGTGGTAGTCAGGAACCGGATAAGTGGAGATGTGTATGGATAAAAGATCTGGTATCTTAGAAATTTGAAATGAGGTAGAGCTAAATTTAAAATGGAATTATAAAGGAGTATGAAATTTGCTTCAGCCAATTACAAGTCTAAGGATGATTTAGAGATTGTCTGATGTCAAAGGAGACAATGATAACAGAGAAGGGTCTGGTCAGCTAGCAAATAGGCTGTGGCAATTAGTTAGAGGAGAGATAATGAGGACCAGAAAGAAGACTATGAAGTCAGGGAGGAAAGGATTAATATGAGTTATTTTGGAGGTAGCATCAACCATTTGTTTAATAAGGGCAACTGGTGGGACCCCCTGCTGTTAAAATTGTCAAAAGGAGTGCCAATATAACAAAACCCTTGACAGCACTAGTCAGGCTCATTTGGGGGCAGTATGAGGTCCCATTTGTGAAGAGGTGCACCTGTAGGGTTCCTGAGCTAACCTTGGAACTGAGCTAACTAACAGGGAAGGGTACTTGGATTTGGGGTTAGGAGGAGTTGATTTTTTTAAGAATAGAAACTAAAAGTCATGCAAATGAATGTAAATCAGAGTAGATTACATGAAGTCCAGGGTGCATACATGGGAGGGAGGCGTGTTCTGAGTTAAAAGTGGTATTGAGGTGACTGATGGGTTTTTAGAGAAGGGGTCCTCTCTAAAGGGGATGCTTTTGTTTCTTTTCAATTCTCATTCCCTGCATTAGTTTGGCCAAAATATTGAAGGCGATCAACCACTTGGGGAAGAGGATCATAGAAAAGGCCAGAGCACATTCCAGGTGATCATGAAGCATAATCTCAACTTTTCTGGCTTGAGTAGGTGAGGGGTAAGTGAGCAGGTGAATGGAAAATGTGAAAGAGGATGTAGGTGGGGAAATTTGGGCAGAAGCAGTCTGGAAGGAAAAGTCTGAGGGTCTAAGAAGATTGAAGTGGGATGATGGGGAGTTATTTAGGCAGTGGTCAGCAGAGTATGGTGGAGTTCACCCCCAATCTACTTATTTTAAGAATGGGGTTTTGTCCCCTCTAAGGATTCTTCGGGTCAGTGGGGGCTTTGGATCGCTTAGAAGGCCACCATCGGGTAGCAGAGCGGAACAGAGCAAACCCTGCTTGCAGGCATCGATTTGTGTTCTCTCTTGCTCTGCTCACCGAACAGGCACCTGAGGGGTCTCCCTGGCCTGTTCCATCTCCCACCTCATCCTGGAAAGTGGAACTTCCTGATGTCTTGGACCCATCTCCAAGGACATGCTCAGCCTGACCTGAGGGGTGAGAACAATATAGCTGTTTACGTTTTAGTGCCGGCTGGCTTGATTCTTTGGGGCGAACAATAGTTATGGATGGTGAGAGGACAGTGGTGCCTACCACAGCCTGCACCTCGGCCACTTCAGGCTGCTCCTCAGTTGGCTTGGACTGTGGCTTGGTTTGCTCACCCAGTTCATACTCTTCCTCATCCTGCTCCTCAGCTGCCTTGGCCTGAGCCTCAATCAGCTCAGCTGGTGCCTTAGCCACTTCAGCATGTAGCTCAGCATGCTCTCCAGCTTGCTCTTCAGCTAACTTGGCTTCTGCCTGGCCCAGCAGGGTCTGTACCTCATCTAGCTCATCCTGAATATTGGATGGCTCCACTTGCTCCTTTGCCTGGTCATCAGTCAGCTCTCCCTTGGCTTGTTCCTCATCTGCTTCCTCTCTGCCTGGTTGGGTGTGCTCCTTTGCTGGGTTGGTCTGTTCCTCCTGTGGCTCAATCTGCTCCTCATGTAGTTCAACCTGTATCTCAGCCTGCTCTTCATCTGGCTTGGCCTGCTCCTCATGTAGTTCAGCCTGTATCTCAGCCTGCTCTTCATCTGGCTTGACCTGCTCCTTGGCTAACTGATCCTGCCCTTTAGCTGGTTTTGTCTGTTCTTCAGTTTGTTCATTCACTGCTTCAGCCTGTGCCTCAGCCTCCACCTGAGATGGTAGGGTCTGCACCTCAGTGAGTTTGGTTTGCACTTCGGATGGCTCATCTTGTGGTTCTGCCTGTTCATTGCTGGCAGTTTCGGATTGCTCCTGGGCTGGTTCAGCATGCTCCTCAGCTGGGTCAGCATGCTCCTCAGCTGGTTCTGCATGCTTCTCAGCTAGTTCAGCCTGCAGCATGACCTGTTCCTTAGCTGGTTCCTGAACTGATTCAGCCTGCCCCCCTGTAGGTTCTGCTTGCTTCTCAGAAGGTTCGACTAGCTTCTCAGTAGGTTCTACCTGTGTCTCAGCCTGCCCCTTGGCCTGCTCCTCAGCTGGTTTGGCCTGTGCCTCAGACTGTTCCTCAGCCAGCTGGGTTTGCTTCTCAACTACTCTGGCCTGCTCCTCAGCTGCTACAGCCTGTGCCTCAGCTTGCACCTTCAGTGGTTCGGACCATAACTTAGTGGGTTCAGCCTGCACACTGGCTGGCTTGGCTTGTGTCTCAGCTGGTTCAGTCAGTGCCAGAGCTTTCTTGGTCTTTGATTTGGGTGTCTGTGCCTGTACCTTAACTGGTTCTGCCAGTGCCAAGGCCAGTTTGACCTTTGCCTTGGGTGATTTGGCCTGTACCTCAGGCAGTTCAGGGAGTGCCACAGCCAGCCTGACTTTTGCTTTAGGTGACTTGGCCTGTACTTCAACTGGTTCAGCTAGTGCCAGAGCCATCTTGGCTTTTACCTTGGGCTTTGCCTTGGCTGGCTGGGTCTTTGACTGGGCAAGTTTTGCCTGAACTTGGGCCAGCATGGCCTTTGCGTCAACTTGTTCAACCTGTGCTTCCAAAGACTGGGTTTGTGCACTGGCCTTCTCCTGGGTAAGCTCAATCTGTGCCTCTGTTGGCCTGGCCTGTGTCTTGATTGTCTCCTGAGCTGGCTTGTCCTGTGTCTCTACCTGGGTGGGTAAGGCCTCCATTTCAGCCTTCTTTTGGATCTTCTGGGTCTCTGCTTCTTTGTCTTCATCTTCTTGAAGCTGAAGTTCATAAAATCCTTTGATGGTCCTTAGCACTGCAAATGGAGATTCAGACAGGAGGAGTTAGTGGCAAGGAGCAAGTAGCAGATGGGAAGGAACAGTGAAGCCACATTGACTTGGCCATTCCATACCAAACAAGCTGAAGGAAGACCCTACCTTAGCCCCATAATCTTTGCCACTATTATCCTCATGCTGGCAGCAATAAATGCTTCCCCTTAGACTTTCAGACATTATTAACTTAGCACCCCAAGGTATATCAAAGCTGGAAAAGTATCTTAAAAATACTCCTTGGTGGATCCCAACCCCAGACCCTCTAAGAGATCAGTCAGGGGGTGGGAAGCAATTTCCAATATTGCAATAGGACAAGCGGAAATTGCACATTTGCCCACAATAAGGCTGCACTGCAAACTTCACTCAAATATTGATTCTTTTTTGGCTCAGTAGCACAGGTTATCTCATGCTGATCAGAGGCTCTGACTGGCAGTTATGTGTCTTTGAGTAATGAAAAAGTAGGAAATTGGATTATTAATAAATGCAGCCTGTTTGGCAGACAGTCTTCCCAAACATGAGTCCCAGTGGAGGAAAAATGATGATAGGGTTCTGGTTGGTGGAGAGGTTGGGGTCCACATGTGTAAGCCAAATCCTCCCCATTGTAAGGAGAAAATGATAGCGAACAAGGACTGGAATGGTTATGGAATGTGCTTAAGTGTACCCAGAGAGTTAGGCTCATGGCACAGTAAAGCCCCAAACAAGCATTGTCATAAGTCATTCATAGCCAGTGATTTTCTTTTTTTTTCCCTCCAGGGCTAAGGACTTAACTCAGGCCCTTGTGCATTCTAGGCAGGTACTCTGACACTGAGCTAATCCCCAACCCCAGTCCAGTGATTTTCAACTTGTACAGTACAGCTTCAGAATTTTTTTTTCCATTGACATTATACATGGATGCCTATTATAGCAACTCAAAGCAGATTATTGAAATTGAAGACCCTAACTCAGGAAGCCACCTGCTTACCTCCTTCAATCCCTCACTCTGCCTAAGGTATCTCTGAATATCTCCAAGGTTCTGAGAGCACAGTTTAAAGAGCATTAACCCCAGTTCAATCTGGCCTCCCTAATGATAAGACTAGATAGACTCCTAAATCCCAGAGATAGTCATTCCATGCTAGGGACCAAGCTCCTAGTACTCAGGTGTCTATCTCCTCAGGTCAGTAGTTTATCTCTTCCATCCCACTGCTTTTCTCTATAGACCATATCTCACCAGAATGAGACCAAGGCCATAGGCAATCTGAATTTGCGGATCCCCAATGGACAGACCAAACTTGGACAGCTAAATAGTGGATCTCAGATGCTACCAGGGTGTGATTGTTCACCTCCTAATCTTCCCACAATGAGAAGACATAGGTAACCTTTTCAAAGTTGCCCCAGAGGCAGAAAGTGAGAACCAACAATAACAACAAAAAAACTTCCTAGTGCAGTTTCTACTCTGTCTCTTGCCACTTACCAGAAACTTCTGAAGCATTCAGAAGCCTCACCCACCTAATCTCCATGGTGTTCTGTCTTTTTTTTTTTTTTTTTTACTATTGCTACTAGGTGCTTAAACACTAAACCATATCCCCAGCCATTTTTTTATATTTTATTTTGAGACAAGGATTCACTGAATTACTGAATTGCTAAGGCTGGCTTTGAACGCATGATTCTCCTGCCTCAGCCTCCCGAACTACTGGGATTACAAGCATGCGGCCCTGTCCCCAGATGGTGTTCTGCCTTTGTGACTCTCTTTCAGTAATCCTCCAACTATGAGCTTCCTGAGGGCAGGGAAATGTTTTATTTCTACATCCCTGATAGCTGACACATAAATAGGCCGTGTGTGTGTGTGTGTGTGTGTGTGTGTGTGTGTGTGTGTGTTGAGGATAGAACCAAGGGCAATACCACTGAACTACATTGCCAGTCCTATACATAGGTCTTAATACATGATTCCTATCTTGAACTCAACTCTCGTTACCCATATACAGTGGTCACAATAGAGATTATTACCTCAGATTCCCTAAGGAGTGAACTTCAATTCAGAGAGGAAAGAGACTTAGGACACACAGTAAATTTAGGATGTTGTCTATATTCTACTCTCCAGATAACACTGGCCTTCTCACAGGATATTGGTTAAGCCTGAGGGATTTCTAGGAACCAGGGGACAAGGCCAGGATGCAATGGGAAGAGAAAATAATAAAAGTGCAGAAGTAATGGAGCTTTGGGAAAGGGGCTGAAGCTCAATTTTAGTATGGGCATGGCTGTAGGGGAAGAATGGGTACGGTGGGAAAGGCCCTGTTCTGAAGCCTGAGGCTGTGTTTGCACTGTGTGTGTCCTCATGCCCTCTTGTCAGTCTCACATCACATAGTAGGTACCTTGCTAGTTTACTACTATGTGATGTGAGACTGACAAGAACCTTGCAGAACATGCTTGTCCCAAAAAGATGAATGGCAAGAGCACAATGAATGGTTCAGCAGATATAGAACCACCTAGAGCCTAGATGGCTCTTTGTATTATTAACTCTTGCAATAACCCATAGAAATGGGGTGGAGGGTAGTTGGGACCCAGTTGAATATTTACCTTGGGGTAACCATTGGGGACAAGGTGACCAATGGGGACAAATGGCCTGAGGGTTTAAACCTATTCTTCCAGTAAATTTTAGCTGTTCTTCAGGAATATATGTCATAGAAAGAATGACTTCTTCCTTGGAGGGGAAGGAAGAAGGGCTTACAGGGGCTTCTTGTGTGTTTTCTTTTAGGCCCAGAGAAGGCAAGGATTCTTTGTTTTTAGGAAACATAGCACATTTAATTACTAGAATTCTAGCCTTATATCTCCACCTACTTATTGTTTTTATAGTGTGTCTTATACTTTGGATCTCAATTGCACCCCAAAGGCTCATGTGTTATAGGCTTGGTCTGCAATGCAGCAATATTCAGAGGAAGAGATTGGACCATGAGAACTCTGACCTCAGAAATGGATTAAAACTTTGATGGGTTCATAGGTGATGGCATTATTAGGAGGTGGTGGAAACTTTATAAGGTAGGGCATAGTTGGAAATTGTAAGTCACTGGGGAGAATATCCTGGAAGGGCATGTTTTCCTTGGCCCCTCCCCCACCCATGGCCACTATGAGGTTAGAAGCTTTGTTCCATTATTTCCTTTCACCATAATGTACTGCCTCACCAGAGGCCCAGAAATTATGGAGCCAGCCAACTATGGACTGAAAGCTCTGAAACCATGAGCCAAAATAAATATGATTGTCTCAGGTGTTTTTTGTTTGAGATGAAAACCAAACTAATACAGTATGTGAACAATGTTTCTCCTAGGCCTATCTCCTCAATCTCTCCAGCCCTCTGCATTGCATTCTGGGTCTCCTTTCCACTGTTGGACTCTTACCTAATATTCCTATATATCCCAATAGCTCAGCCTCTATGATCCTAGAAAATAAATGGATGCCCTAGTCTCCTTCTTTGTGTTCTCACACTTGATTGGGCCCAAGGCACCCCTTACAAGAAAGTTTTATGTGAAGAGATTCAATAGGTCTTATGTCTTTTCTTCTATTACTCTCCCATACTATAAGGATCACTTCTTCATCACCTTTTCTGTCACTGCCTTTACTTATCCAAATCCCTGAACACTCCTTAGTTTTGCTTTTGCAAATGCCCTTCTGGCCTTCCCTTCTACCAGCAGAACAAAAATTAAAAATCGTTTTCCTTCCATCCCACTAAGTTCAAGTACCCCTGGAGAATCTGTTGTCCTCTCTGTCAGAAATTTCCAGCTACAGAAGAGGTCACTTTGTTGTTGCTATGTGATTCTAGCCCCAGAAACTAGAAGGAAAGCAGTGGGAACTCATCAACTTCTGATATACACCAAAGGGGGGGGCTCTATCTCTGGGGTTAAGGTCCCAACTGAGGCAGCATTTCACATCAACCATATATCTCCTTGATCCTTCCTTCCATGACCCTGCTCATCTTCTTTCCTGTCAGACAAAAATTCCCTTGATAAGAACCTCAGGATCAATGAAAGATTTTGGCCACCTGATAACTTAGGATCTCACTTGTACTGGACTGGGTCAAATAACAACTGTCTCCTGACAGGGTTGGGAGGAGGGATAGGCTTAAATAAGAAAAGGCACAAGGACTGGGGATGTGGCTTAATGGTAGAGCAATGTCTAGCATGTGTGAGGCATGGGTTTGATTCCTATCACCTCAAAAGAAGGCAAAAACAGCAAATTGTGGCTGAGGGAACTATAACTCAGTGGTAGACCACTTGTCTAGCAAGTATGGTATCTGTATTTGGTCCCCAGCATTAAAAAAGGCATAAGTGCTGAAAGTACTATTGACCTAGTTTATACAGATGGTAATGTGACAAATGTTGTCATTGATCACCTGGGGTGCAACTGTTTTCTCAGAAGTTTGTGACTTTGTTGAGGGAGTGGTATTGCAGGCTTCAGAGTCCTAGCTTGCCCATAAGAACACTAACACTAACCCACTTGGGAGTGAGTACTTAGTTGTTCAGGGACTCTGAGATGTAGTCTTGACCTTCTCTTTCTTGGGTATCATATAGCATGTTGTCTGGCTTCCTATTTCAAACAATTCTGTTTTGGTTCATTTCTTAAGCATCTCTAGATAATTTTCTGCTATTTTCTAGGAGTTCATCTTGGCTCAAGGAGTGGCTAATCAGGTATGGTGAGGTACCCTGCTTACAGAAATCCCTTCAAGGACAGTCTTTAATTTCCTTACTGCTTCTATTTAGTGAATGCTTTGGGGGTGTTCAGCATCTTCTAGTCTGCTATAGTCTTTTCTTTGTCATCATTACTGCTATCTTCAACTTCCTCAGGACACAGTTCTAGCTTCACAGGCAGTTATGTCCTGTGGTCAGTAGTGATCACTGGCCTCTCTCAGATGAAATGGTGAGCTTGACAATATTGAAGAGCTATGATACAAAGTGTCACAGATATGTCCAACTCGAAGGAAAGGGTGAGCACTGTCAGAGGTATGAAGTAAGGTGCCTGAAATCATTAAAGAAAGGTGCTCTCCAAGGGGTTAATGAAGAATGAAAAAGGAGTTGAGGGCATTGCAGGTAATCTGGCCATCTTTGAGCTTGTCTAGGCTCTAGGATGGGCCACTTATAGAAAGAGCTGAGATCCAAGCTCTTGCCTAGGGGCTTTTGTTGCTAAAACAGGAGCCACAGAAGCGACCATATGGAAGGTTTGTGAGGGTGTCAATCAGAGCTGGAGGAGTAGATCATAGAACTCTGTCAGAATCATGGATATCTTGCTCAGTGGCCCAGAGGGTATGGCTGTACTGAAGGAGGTTTCAGGTCCTGCCCAGATAACTTAGCAAGTCCCTAATACCACCATCATCTCTGTCTTTGCTGCGGTTCTATATGTGTCCTCCCACCTGTAACAACCTCTGCTTTGTGGTCTAGACCTGCCTCTTAGAGGTAACTGTGTCTCATAAATCTTGAAAAACAATGTGGTCCAGGTCTGTAGAAGGGGGTAAGATATAACAGACACCATGTGGAACAGGAGCATATTCTCTCAGGAGGCAGTGGGACATATACTGGGGACTTACAAGACAGCATTTCCTGGGCTTGAGAACAAAATTGATTTGCTATGTGACTTCAGGCTGAAAGCTGTGTGTATTTGTGGGGAGGGTAAGCTAGGAACTGTAAGGAACCTTTTAGTGTATGTCATGAAACGTAGACTTTAACCCCTTGCAGGGCTTTTTGTATCCTGTTAAGGTCTGTAAACAAGTCAAAATAACACCTGGTATTTTGCCAGGGGAATGTTAGAGTTCGTAAACAAGTCTGGATGGTGCCTGGCAAAATGCCAGAGGGAATGGTTTGAGAAGTAACAAAAGTGAGCCATTAAGTGTGGAGATTCCTTATTGGTTGACTGATGTATCTAGTTTATGCTAATTAAGATAAGCTGTGCAAAATGTATAAATACCTCTGTTGTCTTACAATAAACGGCTCCCATTCCTGCTGTATCAACGTGCACAAGTTATTCGTCACCCCCCGGCTATTCTGCCGCTAACAGTATCCCAAATTTGTAGATGTGTCTTTTTCAGCAAGACTAAAACTTTGTTCTGAGAATACGGAATACACAAAGATAGAAGCAGAAGTGGAGATGGGAGCCCAAATTTCCACATCATGAGAACACAGTTTTTATTCAGAGTAGCCTCTTCTGAGGAGGCAGTGTGAAAGCAGGGGAAAAAAGATAGCTCTCATTTTATTAAGCCCCTGTTAGCAGTCAGTACTCGACTAGCCACTTTACACTCATCGAATTAAAAATCTTCACCCATATATCAGCATGAGTCTCATTTTCCCCATTTCCTAGACAAGGACACTGAGTTTCACTGAGGTCATGCCATTTTCCCAAGTTAACATAGGCAGAAAATTTCAGAGCTGGAATTCAAACCCAGGCCATGTTCTGGAAAGGAACATGGTAATAATTGTCAATCAGGGAAAAATATCAGGAATTGGCATTAGAGTGTGAGGATGAGGCCACAAAGAAGGGAGGCAGTGACTTAAGAAGACAGATTTTCAAACCCTACTCTATTAGGAATGAGTCGAATGGACATGGGACTTAATGGCTTATATATCTATCTCACACCTTGTGATATATGTGCTCTGCTGGTGTGTGCTTGTGTGGGCACACATATGTTCGAGAAGATGAGCTCCTTAACATTCTCTACCTAGCTGTGAAGAAATGAGAGCTGTTCGTGAAGCCCCACGGATGAACACCAGCTATTGATACCACTCTCACTACTCTTTCAGCATCTCACTACTCCTGTGGCTCCCCATGGAGACACATCAAGATTTTGTTTATGCTTCTCCTCTTGTTGGGCCAGTGTCCTTTGGCAAAGTTGAACTTTTTTGCCTGGGTCACAGTCATTTCCCTTGGCAGTGAAGAAGCAAAACTAGGAGGAATGAAGTAGGACATCTTCTCCACTTCAGACATTCCCTCTATATATCCAGTCATCATTTGATCTCATTTTTTGGTGGTAGTTGTGATTTTCCCCAATTGCCCACATAAGAGAAGCCAAGGCCCAGAAAAGAGAAAGTTTTTTCCCCCCAAGATCACAGAGCTACAGAACTGGGACTGTTAACTCAGTTCTACCCTGCTAGCTCCTAGTCTAGTATTTTTTCCATCATACCACACATTGAAAACAAAGTTTCCTGGGCCCTGAAGGCCCGAGGGCCACCCTCTTACCAGGTTTATCTTCAGAACCGGTGGCACTTTGAGCCTGGGCTTTCAGTAGCAGTGCAGGGATATCTTCTCCAAAGATTTCAGTAGTATTTTCAATCAGGAACTGAACCAGCTTGGTAACCTGAGAGGAAGAACATGATCAAAGATGGGCATGGATGGGGAGTCCTGTTGTGAGCGGCTGCTTAAGAATTGGTAACTCTCTGCTTCCTACCAATCAAATCCAAGCCTCTTAGCCTAGAGGGCCTTGTACCCCAGGCAAAAAGAACCACCAAAGGAGCTTTCAATAGATGCATGACATTACAGATACTTTTTCATTCCCATTTGAGTGACAGGAAAATAAAAACAAAAGTAAAATGACTTATCAAAGGTCTTATAGCCAGTCAGTGCAGTGATTGGCCCATATTACTATAGAACATTTATTTCTTCATTTTGTCAAATATTCATCAAGAAGTGCCTGCTCTGTGCCTGGTGACAGGTAAGGGTTGAGTAATTCAAAGAAACAAGAAAAGGTTCTTTTCTTCAGGGAATTGATAGTCTGGTGGGAGTACAAAAATATCTCTTTTATTTGCCTACTGCTTTAGACTTTAAAAGTCTTTTTATATCTGTCATCTCTTTCTCCTCCAATGGGCACAAATACAAACCCTATTTTAAAGGTAAAGGAATTAAGGCTTATTGAGGTCATATATAACTTAGAATTCAAACAACCAGTGAGCAGACATTTCTAAGATTCACCCTAGGCTCTGTACATGACATGGGGTAGGGGGTGTCTATGGACAGAAGAGAGGTTGTTTGTGGGGCCCAATGTGAGGAAGAGTAGTGGACCTCTTACCTTGCTCATATTCTGGCTCTCATCCTCTGGTCTTTTAGGGTTGGGCAACCACAGCAAGTTGGGTGCAACACATAGGGCTAGGTTGAAGGATGTCATCTGGTTCTCCTCAGAGTTGGCCACAATGTGGCTCAGGACTCCAAAGAGGTACTTTAGCAGCAGGCGGTTGCCTTCAGGAAGCTGAGCTACCAGTCTGGATGGGTGGGGAATAACCCAGGAAAGAGAAAGGTCAGTTTAATATATGGGTGGGTCTCTGTGGGGGTTGGGAGAGACAGTCATGTAAGGGCTTTTCCCCTTCCTTTAGTGTTTGGTTAATTTTGTAAGAGTACTAACACTAACTGGAGACTTGGAGAATTTTCTTGCCCTCCCATAGGATACAGCAGTAGGAGGGCACTGAACTCCAGAGAAGGGAAATCACTTGTCTAAGGACACACAGCTGGTTTGGGACAGAGCTTCAAATAGAACCATATATGCTGCATAAACAACTCTGGTTGAAGAATATATGAAGTATTGATAACTGATATTCCCTCCCCTATTTTCCATTCTTCCTTAATCTGGACAATGGTTTCCATCCCTTTCTTCAAGTCTCAGGCATGGTCTTGGAATCAGAGTCTTACCTCTGGAGAGAATGGACTTTCTGCTGGCTGGTGCGTCCTTGCATTGCTGTCATCCACTGGCTATGCATGCCTGAGGACAGCACGCTATCAGGAATGTTGCGCAGGAATTCCTGCATGAAATTCACTCATGTCAGACATACATTTCCTGAACCCGAGCCTATATCCACCAAGGGAACTGATGAATGTATGGATAGCCTTCTGCCCCCCCCAAGCTGCTTTTTCCTTACAAATGCTAAGCATCCCCACCCTCTGCCACCAGGGGATCTGAGGCTTGGTTTAGTCATTGAAGTTGGCTTTGAGGGGGTTCAGGGCCATGTGCCTGGGGTAGGCATGGGGGTGTTTTGCTTTTTTTCCTGACATTCCTTTGAACTTTGGAGCCGACCACATGTCCATAGGCAGACTTACGCTCAAGACAGATGCAGCCACGAACACTGACTCTCCAGCCATGGAAACTTGGGCCCCAGAATTCAGCTTCTCCTTTATCTCCTTGCAAGTCTTGGTGTTGGCTGAGCGACGGAAAATGCCAGCAGTGGTTGGGCCTTCCTTGTATAACAGCATCAACATGTCCTGAGAAGATCCCCAAATGTCAATATATGCCTCTCAGTGCCCTCTAGCCCACTTCCTAAGGTTTCTTGGGGCAGGAGTATATACTTGCCTCCAAATAACCCAGTGTCCCATACATCACCTCTACCTCTAGGGTTCCCTAGCTCAGTCTTTTATTTGCTTCAGAACTCTATCTCATTCATCCTACACAGGTTTCTTAGTCTTAGCTTAACCACATGATCTAAATGGTAACAGGTCAGCCACTGTGATAAAGGATTGTGTGGTGGGCAGGGGGCATGACATTCTACTCAAAGCACATCCTGAAAGCAGTCATCTGCCAAGTCTAAGCACTTGTCTGTTCTACCAGGTCTAGGCAAGTAGCTAAGCCCTTAAAGTGGATGTACAGGGATTATGAGTACCCTTTTAGGATGGGATAGACTTACTGATAGGGAAGATATGTGTAAGGGGGATGACCCCTAGTCTAAAATAACTCAGAAATCTTAAAAATCACCTACCCTTATGCCACAACTGCTATAACTGCAACTGAAACTGACTTACCATGATGGGCTTGGGCAGGTGGCCTGTTCGGCAGAGTGTAGACAGCTCTAGGCCAAAGATCTTGTGATCACTCTCTTCCTCTGGTGACTGAACCATGGAGCTTTCTAAGGCTAGGTTAGGGTTTTTCTGCAGAGCCCAGTACAAGAGGGACTTCCTTTTCTTCAAGCTTTTCTTCTCACTAAGTTCTACATGTGAGAAGGTGGGCAAGAGGCATGGTTAGGACACAAAAATGTGTTACTCCCCCAAAAGACATTGGAGCTCTTGTATGGCAGCAGGGGACCATATGGGGATAGCAACACCAAGGAGAGAAGAACAGGGAGGGTGTGGTCTCATATGAAATATATTTGGTCTTTGCCTCCAAAGTGCTACCATAGAGCTACTAAAACCCCTAGGAGTTCCTGTGTGATATAAGTATCTTTTATTGTTCACAGTGAGCTCCTCTCAGATCATATCTCTGTTTATGCTAATGAGGATGCTTAACATGTAGTCCCTAAATGCCTCAGGATGGAGCAAGTCACCAGATAGACCACATGAATATAGGATAAGGATAAGAGTGTTGGAAATTTCAGCTCCATTCACCAGCAAGTTTGTTTTCTCCCTTCAGAGAGAGGCTGAAGGAAAGGGTCCACATATTATTTCTGGATTATTAGGGGCCATACAGAGACTGGTGCCAGAGTCCCAGCCCTTACCTCTCTCTAGTACACTGGGTAGTTCACTCTTGTGCTTCAAGATAAATTTATACTGCTTGTTTTCAGGCACCTGACTCAGAGACGTGGGATCAGGGCAGTCTACATTAGTCCTCAGGGTGGAGTGCTGGGGCACATGTCGCAGGTTGGTTTGGGCAATGCTGTACAAGCTCTCATGACCTGGAAGGGAAGGAATGAGAGACATTCACATTTTGCTTCAGCAGCTGAGTACCAAGTCCCTGGCAACCCACTTCCTCTTTCTAATGTCTTCCCAACCCTATTCAAATATTGGTGACAGAATTTTCTCTAGGGAAGAAGTTTTGAGGGTTTTCCTTTCTCTTGCCAGCTCTGATCAAGAGTAAGGAGCAACATACATTCATACATTGCTGGTGGGACTGGAATTAGTGCAGCCAATCTGGAAAGCAGTATGGAGATTCCTTGGAAAGCTGGGAATGGAACCACCATTTGACCCAGCTATTCCCCTTCTCGGACAATACCCAAAGGACCTAAAAAGAGCATACTACAGGGACACAGCCACATCAGTGTTTATAGCAGCAAAATTCACAATAGCTAAACTGTGGAGCCAAACTAGATGTCCTTCAGTGGATGAATGGATAAAAAAAAATGTGGCATTTATACACAATGGAATATTATGCAGCACTGAAAAATGATAAGATCATGGCATTTGCAGGGATATGGATGGAATTAGAGAAGATAATGCTAAGTGAAGTTAGTCAATCCCCAAAAATCAAATGCCAAATGTCTTCTCTGATATAAGGCGGGGGTGACTCAAAATGGGGTTGGGAGGAAGAGCAAGGAAGGAAGATTACCTCTAGATAGGGAATAGGGGTGGGAGGGAAAGGGAGGGAGAAGGGGAATAGCATGGATGGTGGAAGGAGAGGGTCATCATTATACAAAATTCATATATAAAGATGTGAATTTGGTGTTAACATACCTTATATACAAACAGAGATTTGGTAAATTGTGGAATAAAGGTGTATTAAGAATTGCAATGCAAACAAATTATGAATGTAATGCACTCCTCTATTGTGATGTATGTAAGAAATAATAAAAAAAATTAATTAAAAAAAAGAATAAGTAGCAGCTACCTGGATAGCTACATAGGGGACTGCAAAGTTGTGTAAAGACTCATAGGGAAACAGTATTATGACTAATTTGTAGTATCTGTCATGGGCATGGGACCTGGGAACTTAGGCTGCCATTCTGGATCTAAGGACCTAAAAAATATCTTTATAAAGTGAGGTATGAAGGCTATCCTGATCCCCAATTCCCTGTTTAACTGGAAGCATATGTATTAACCTTTCTGGGCCCAAGTTTCCCTTCCAGAATTTTAGAGTTATCAATCAAGAATTATTGAGTCTTAAGAAATAAATGAGTAGGCCAAGCTATGGTGGTGCCAAGGAGAGAGCACTGAGGACATTTTCATGGGATCCCATAAAGAGGCTAAAGTAGTTTGGACTATTAGCTTAGAGAATTTTAAGGCAATAGTGTTATATTTTGGATGTTAAATGTCCCCTAAAGACCCATGTGTTTTTTAAAAAAATATTTTCTTTCTTATTTGTAGTTTGACACAATACCTTTATTTTATTTATTTATTGTTATGTGGTGCTGAGGATCGAAACCAGGGCCTTGCACATGCTAGACAAGTGCTCTACTGCTGAGTCATAACCCCAGCCCAAGACCCATGTGTTAAAAGCTTGGTTGGCAGCCTATGGAGTTATTAGGAAGTAGTAAAAACCTTTAGGTCATGGGGCCTAGTGGAAAAAAATTAGGTCATTGAGGGTGTACCGCTGGGTCAGATATTGGGATCCTGGCCCCATCCTGTCTCTGTTGTTGCTTCCTGGCTGCTATGTTGTGAACACCTCCTCTGTTATGTGCTCTCACCACTGTTGTACTATTCTAACACAAGCCAAACTGCAATGGAGTAAAGTGATCATGGCTTGCAACTTTTGAAACCATGAGCCCAAATAAGCTTTATTTCTCTTTATAAGTTGATTATTTCAGATATTTAATACAGCGATAGAAAACTAACACAATTTGTTTATCGTTCTTCTGCCCTGCCTTGGTCTCTCTTTCTTGGACTCTTGGAAATGCTTCAGTTGACCAGCATGTAGCTTATTCAAGGAATTTATTGCTAAATCTATACTTTGCCATTCTTGAATAAAGGAAGAAGTGTCTAGTTCCTCCTTATATCACTCTGCCAGAGATTTAAAAGCATATTCCATAAGCGCTCTCTCTCTTCTCTCTCTCTCTCTCTCTCTCTCTCTCTCTGTGTGTGTGTGTGTGTGTGTGTGTGTGTGTGTGTGTGTATTGGTACTAGGGAATGAACCAAGGAGAGATTTACTAATGAGCTACTACCCCATATATCTCCAGTCCTTTTTTTTTTTATTTTGAGACAGGATCTCACTAAGTTGATGAGGCTGCCTAAAATTTGAGATCCTCCTCCATTATCCTCCAGAGGAATTGGGAATGCAGGCATTCACTACCACACCCTGTGTTCTGAAAGTCTTTGGAGATGGCAACAGTTGTTGCCCCCAGGATAACACAGTTAAATAAATTGTGAAACAGTACATTCTATACTGGTCCCCCTGTCCTACATATTCATGTTCATGGTTTACAAAATCCTCAGATACAGAAACATATATTGAACAACACTACTGGTAAAGAAGTCTTCCAGATGTCTCTCTTTAGTCCCTCTTCTAGAGTGTAAATCCATTCACCTTTCACCTGAACTTGGTTTCTTTTAGATTCCCAATGAGTGAACCTCACATTTCTGTGTATTTCCAGATCCCTCTATAACTCCTTTGACCTTCCTGAGTCCCTGTCTTATGATTCAGCCAGTGAGGCTTGCAGCTAGAAGTACACTGAACACAGATCCCAGGCTTCCAAGATCCTTAGAGCAGGACTGAACTTGGCTTATGCCCTCTTAGAACTCAGGGACCTTACCAATGAGTGGGTAAGACAGAGCTTCCTTTGATGAATTCACCCACAGCAGGAAATCACTGGCTTGTCCCTGAGGAAAGACAAGGGCAAAGCAATGATGTGAAGAGGAGGGTAGGCACACACATGTCAGTCTGGCAGAACTCCCCTCTCCTCACCTTCCATAACCTTCATAGGCCCCGGTGGCGCTTGGGAAAAGCAGTCATGTTTTCCCCACATCCTTCCCAACAAATCTCTGCAGACTGCATGGGTCTTCAAAAAGGAAAGGAGCTAGGAATCAGGGATTTGAGGTGAGGCCAGGTACCACTAAAGAAACCAAGGCAAGGTAGGATAGTACTGATAGGGGAGGGGCCAGGGTAAGAGCAGGGTACAGGCAAGAACAATACTGAGAGGGAGGAGGCTTGCTAAGTGGGGAGATGGTCTGAGAAAATTTTGAGCTGGGAGGATCCAGGCAATATTGAAGGACGTTGTCTTAGTTTCTTAACGCTGCTCTAACAAATAACCACAAACTTGATGGCTTAAAATACTACAAATATACTCTCTTGGAACTTTCAAAGTCAGAAGTGTGAAATGGTGAAGCAGAGCTATGTTCTTTCTGGAAACTCCAGAGAATCCATTTTCTTGCCTTTTTCAGATTCTAGAGGATGCCTAAATTGCTTGATTGAAGGTCCCTTCCTTAATCGTCAAAGACAGCAGTGTGGCTTCTTTTAGTCTCCTTCTCTTCCTCCCCCACCTGTTTACATCTTCACACCACTTTTTTTCTGACTTTGACTCTCTTTCCTCCCTACTATAAGGTCCCTTCTGATTATATTTGGCCCACCAAGATAATCCAGCAAAGTCTCCCCATCTCATGATCCTTAACTTAATCACATTTGCAGAGTCCTTTTTCCTATGTAAGCTAACATTTTCACAGGTTCTGGAGATTAGCATGTAGATATCATAGGGAGGCCTTATTCTGTTTACCATGGGGTGGTGTGGCAGTGCCAAGGAGAAAAACCTGATGCAATGCTGAGAGTCAGGGGCATGACTATGTTGAGGTGAGGAATGAATCTAAAGGAATAAAGAGCAAGGGGTATGAGACTAGGGTCTGTGTACTGGTAGCTAGGGATCAGTGGTATGTGGGGGACAGTTACCATTGTTCAGGGGAGATAATATGTCAAATACTGACTGAAGCTTGTGGCTCTTTAATCAGAAATGAACACCACATTGGGTTTTCCCCACCTTTCCCAGGGCTTCCCAGCCTGTGCCCCCATACAAATGGTTAATAGAATCAGCAGGCCTAACTACTACTAACTGGGCCCAACATTTGTCTTGTGCCTTCTGCTAACTTAATTTAATGATGACTTTTTCCCCAGTGGGCTTGGAGGTCCCAGAGTAAGGTCTCCCCGACCTCAAGAGTGGACCCTAGGGTGTTTTACCTTTCCAATTCTGTTTTGTGGAAGCAAATACTAAAATGGATGTACATTCCCTCAGCAGCTGGCAGTGGACAGAAGTGGGTCAGGAGGGTGCTGGGTGGTGTGGGGAAGACCAGCCTGGGACTGAAAATCCATCCTGTGTAATCCGAAAGGGGCTACTCTGCAGACAATCAAAGCTTAACTGTATGTCAAGATACATACTCACATACACACGAGTATATGCAAACAATGCAAATACTGACATGCATGTGCAGTCAGAAATTTGTAAGACAACTACACACGTGTTAATTTCCTATATGAATCCTCCCACATACCCCAGTGTGAGTACACACATAAACATGCACACAAGCAAGCATGCATATGTAAAAATTCACAGTTAGGCATTCTATTATGCATGCATTTACACTGACAGGCCAGCACAAAGATCATGCAACTGCTTACTTGTTTATATATACATGCACATATACTAGGAAGGATGCATATATATCCATAAAGAAGTAGGCACATGCACATGCACACGCCCCTCAAACACATACACACACCAGAGCTTCGTACCAGGGTCTGTAAACTGCTTTTGGGCCATGAGAATATAGAGGAAATTGCAGCCTCAGAGACAGGGTTTGGACTTAATCTATCCCTTTCTTACTGGCTTTGGATGCCAACTCCACGCATTACAGGCCTTTCCCAAGATGCAACTCCAATCATGTCACTCTCCTGCTCAAAAAGCAGTGGCTCTTTATTGTCTGGAGGATCAAGTCCAAATTCTTTGACCTTGATATTCAGATGCCCTTCTTGGTCTAGTTATAAAACCTTGCCCTCTCTGGCCTTGCCCCTCAACTCTAGAGCATGTAGCGATACTTTTAATGTACTTGTTGTTCTCCATTTCTACTTTCCATACTTCCTCAATTCTACCCCACTTCTTGGGTGGCTTTCTCTACCCAGAATGCCCTTCCCTATCTTACTTCCTTGAGAAATTCTCCCTATTGTTCAAGGCTCTGCTCAAATGTCACCAGTTCCAAGAAGTCTCCCTGACCTACCCTCTCTCTTGCTGCTGCTGACTCCCAGCTGAGTGAGCTTTACCTTTCTCAACCTGCCACAACAGTTTATCCGGGCCTCTCTTAGTAGACAGATCTATTTTGATTTTGTTCTGTATTCTGTGTGAACATAGTTTATTTTCCTCACACTCTCTCCAGAAAGGTCCTAAAGAGCACAGACCAGGATCAGAACTGAGCCCTGATTTCTCTATCCACCACCCATCCCAGCCTCTGGCACAGTGCCTGGCACATAAGAGGTGCCTGTTGATCATTGGGCCTAATTTACTGAAAGCAGTATTTACTTACAGTAAGTCCCAGCTGATACACTGCCCTCCCAATGACTTTCTCGGTGGTCTCAGTGTTGGTCACAGTTATTAGAGTGGTCTGAGTAAAGAGAAATGGAAGGAATGGAAGGATTAAGACAAACTCATGAGAGAAAGAATGTTAAGTGCCAGGTCAGTCATGTTAGCAAGCACCACTGTCATGTTCCCCCTAGGACTCTCTTGTGGCATGAATTGTGATACCTGGGCCCCCATAGGCAAGCCACTGACTGACCTTTCTCATACATAAGGGCCAATGGACTACGATAGAACAGGGAGAAACTAGACCTGGGAAATTTCTAAAGTGGAGAAATCATGAGCTGATAATGGACTTAAAGCAGCTAATCATCTCCTGAGTGAGGTCTTCCTCTGTTGGGACATGGCTCAAGATGAAAAGCAGATATTACCATCCTAGAAGTCATACCAATGTCAATCTTCATGAAGGTCAAAATTGAGACTGTTGAGGGGCTGACAGTGTACATGTAGGGCCAACTGGGAGAATTAAGAGTCAGAACTATTGTTAACCAGTCATGTATTTTCTGATGGCATCTCCACAGCCTCTAATCTCCCTGCCCACCAACCTGCTTTTCCAGGGACACTCACAGGTAAACAGTCAGTGGAACTTACTGAAGTGAGTTCATCGACCTCCATCAGCAGAATCCTAAGAGTCATGTTCTTTGGGAAAACATTCTGCTTCTGTTCTTGGATGTTACTGTATGGAGAGGTGGGTGAAGGGTGAGGGGAGGTGGATAGGAATGCAGAAAGCAGGATATTAGTCAGCAATGCAGACAAAGGGCCACATAGGGCTGGTCAAGGTAGAGGGCTTTGTGGGGAACAATGAACTTCTGTTGCCTCATAAATCCTACCCCTCTCACAACTGAAAATCTGTTCTTGGATTACACCTTGACTTCTGTGGATTCTTCTTGGAAAATTCATATCTTTGGGGCAAATATATTGAAGGAATATGTCTCTCTTGTTTCAAAGCAAGTTTCAAACCCTCTTTCAGCAAACAGAAGTGGCACATATTGGGTTGGGAGCTGAAGGAAGCTAAGGTGCGGGGTTGAAGTTGTTCTGTCTGATCCCTCAAATCATGACAAATATTGGGAAAACTACTATTTCCAATATTTGCTCAGTGAAAGGCAGGCCAAAAGATTAACAGTGCTTTAATCCATTGTTTATATAAGGGAGGGTTGTGGCTAGTTTCCTTCTGTACAGATACTGTTTAAGAATAAAAGGGACATTGGCTAATGTATAAGGATTTGGATTAGACTTGAGGGTTTGCATCCTAGAAGTAAGGACTGCTGAACTCTTTATGAGACTGTGGAATCATCTTTTCTATAGGCCCTAAAGGTATCCATTTCTCTTCTCTTATAGTAAAACCAGGGTTAACTGGAGCAGAAGGAAGGATCACAAGGACCTTTTGGCTTTGAAATTGCAGATCCTATGACCCTGCCTAGATCAGAGGAGTAATGGGTCACCCAGAGGCCTGCTCTGGAGGATTAGCCTTGCCTACTCCATTTTGGGGTCAACTTGAAGGAGAGGTTAAAATGGGAAGAGGGAAAGACTTACCAGCGCAGAGCTGAAAACCAACGCTCCTTGGTTTCTGGGGAACTAAGGACAAAACAAATACACACATACACACACACACACACACACACACACACACACACACCAGAATGGTTATCTAGGAAGGGGCACAGGGAGGGGTCTGGGGTCTTGAGTGACTCACATAGCTCACTTTTTTCCTTTTTTTGAGTGGTGACAGGGATTGAACCCAAGGGTGCTTTCCCACCAAGCTACTTCCCCAGTCATTTTTAATTATTATTTTTTTAAAAATTTCAGACAGGATCTCACCAAGATGCTAAGATTGGCCTCAGATTTGTGATCCTCTGCCTCAACCTCCTGAGTCACTGAGATTATAAGCATGTGCCACTGTGCCCAGTTTGACTCAATTTTTTTGAGTCAGTTTCTTCTTAATGAGCAAGAAAAGAAAAGGGAGGCCTTAAGCAGGAACATGTGTGTAGATGTAACTGTGTGAGTATGCATGGGGAAGTGTGTGTATGTGTATGAGAGAGAACACTAAGGTGTGAGAGTATGTGTAGACGTTAGGGATGTGATCACAGATCATTGTTATGTGAGAATCAGTATGTCTAGAAGCTAGAGAGTGGTTGTTCTTATGAATACAGGTATATGTGTGTGAGCATGTATGTGAATATGCATTTAGGTATAAAATGTGTGTGTGATATATGTGTATTTATGTTATGTTGTGAACATATGAACTGAGATATGTATGTGTGATTATACATACTATCAGGGTGAATATGTATATGAGCATTGAAGATGCATATGAGATGCTTATGTTTGGGTTGGTGTAGAAGTATGACATGTGTAGGGATATTCATTATGAGAATAATGCATGAGCATGGATGTAATGTGTATGTATGGAAAAGTATGTAAGAACAAAGGCCTATGCATCTACAGGTGCATATATGTGAGTATAGGTATGGATATATGTGCTATGTAAGTGTGCATGAGAAGCTATTGGAGTGGATGTGTTCTCATGGGTTTGTCAAGCAGCAGCATACAGGGTAGGCCTATGTGTTCACTTGTGAGACTGCATGCCTGGGTCTTGGTGTATTGCTATATTTTTGTTTTTAATTTTCTAAAACATTTATTAAACAACCCTTTGTAAATAAGCTTGAGGACCATTCAATAAATCAGATGTGTATGCATGAAGGAAGAAGGTCTATGCAGCCCCTTTAAGCCAGCTATTGATGCAGATCTTTTTCTTCTTTTTTCTTTAACCCCATGTCTTTTCTGATGCCTACAATTCTTTATTTTTTCTTTTCTTATTTTTTGAAGTAGTGGGTATTGAACCCTGGGGCAATCTGCCACTGGAGTTACAACCTTAGCCCTTTCCATTTTTTAAAAAAAATTTTGAGTCAAGGTCTTACTACATTGCTGAGTGGCCTTGAAGTTGCAATTTTCCTGCTTCAGCCTCCAGAGTCACTGGGTTTATAAGGCTGTGTAATCACAGCTGGCTGTTGCCTACTATTCTTAAAAACCAGGCATAGCAGGACAGAATGTTCCACAGGTGATCACTTTACAAAAATATATTAAGTTATACATTGAAACTTTATACATTATTCTCTCAGTGCTTATATTTCACAATTGGGTAAAATAATTTTAAAAGAATTTTATAAGAGGGCATAAGGTAAGCAAAAATGGATAATGCAAAAGAAAAGGAGACACCGTGACTGCCTTACCAGAAGGTGACCACACTGTTGGTTGTAGGCCAACCAATCACGAAGGAGGTGTCTGCGCAGAATTCCTTCACTGTCACTTCGTCTAGGCAGGAGGCAACCCACACCTCACTCAGACGTACCTGCTTCTTAAGTTTCAGGCTGTTGGTGGACCTAGAATTTATGCCAATGGACTCTCAGTTTGGGTCTTCAGGAAGGAGCCTGCTCCCTGCCTCACACTAACCCTGAGGTGGGCCTTGGGCACTCAGGCTAAAGGGTAACTTTCTGTAGGTTAAGTTCTCTCTCCCATCCTGGTGAATGTTTGAAATATGTATCTCTTCTCCTGTCTTAGGTGTTAGGCCTCTCTTCTGTATCTTCCCTAGCTCAAAGGAAGTGGTGTTTTTTTTTTTTTAATTTTTATTATTAGTTGTTCAAAACATTACATAGCTCTTGACATATAGGAAGTGGTGTTTTTATTCTAGGTATTAGAGAGAAAAAATTGGACTTATTGAACCATTGGAGGGCTCCCATATGCAGCTTTGCCATATCCCAAAGGCCTCCAGAAGAAACCACTCCAGCCTCCCCCATTCTTTTCCAATCCCACCATCCTTGGGGGTAGGATATCCTACTTGGGCTTGGCAATGATGAGAGTATCATTGTAGAGGATAAGGTGTCTCAATTGGATCTGTGCACCATTGTTGAGTTCCGCCTCGTCATCCATGAGGAAGGTGGAGTTGGGTCCATGGAGAGCTCCTACCAGAGCCCCAGTGCCTGGCTGGCTGGCCTCCCAGAGTTGTTCCCTAGGAGCAATGAGGTGGGAAAGGATATAAATATATATTCTATATCTGATGAGACACATTCTGCAGAGAACCTCACCTGTGGAGCACAATTTTGATGGTTTCAAATGTATTTTCACCTTCTTTCTAATCCTCAGTTCTGATTATTTATGTTTCCAGCTCAAAAACCCTCAATAGTTCCCCCTTGTTTATGGGATGTAGTATAACATTTTTGCTACACCCTATCTTGCCTTTCCTGATTTGTTTCCTACTCTTTCCTTCCTTGTCCCATATACTGGATCTGTTCACTGTTCTTTGAATATGACAAGCTACTTCATGCCCCTTGACCACTGCTAATGGTAATTCCTCTGCCTGGTGTGTCTGTCCCAACCTCACCACACCTAGTGAACATATAACTATCCTTTGAGGACCCAGCTGAAATGCCACATCTCTGGTAACCTTATGTAAAAATGGTTTCTCCTTTCTCTCTCAACATGGAGTTATTCTCCCGCTGGGCTATGACTTAATTCTTTCCCTTCCTTAGACTCTTGGGTCCCTGACATTAAGGTTCTCAGACTACAGAAATGATAGGAACCACTAGTATCCAGACTCGGGGCCCAGTAAGTTAAAAATCATCAGAAAAATAATGCATACAGGTGCCTATTTCAGATCTGAAAATAGTTAGGGGTACAGTAAAGGGCACTGCCAATGGTCTCTTTCCTCACTGCATGCCATGCTACCACAAAAGAATTTAGATGGAAAATAAAAAAGAATATGAAATAATTTTGTATTCATTGTCAGTGAAAGAGGAGGAAGGGGCATGGTTTCCATTTTCCCTTTCATGAATCCTGGAGGTCAGCTGACACTGAGGGAGAGAGGTCCTATAAACAATTGTCCTTCTTCCCAAATTGGCCTTTCCTTCTATTATACTGCATAATCCCAGAGTGAGAAGAAAAGGGAGCAAGAGATCCCCAGTATCTTCCTCATGTGGGAGGCTTTCCCAGTGCTAATGGCAGGTAGAGAGAGAGGCCTCCCTTTGCACTCCCCCTTCTGAGGATTTTGGTTATTTGCTCTACAGATTAGCTGTGAAAATACTTAATCCACTGATTAAGGCACTGTCTTTTCCATGATGTTTTTCTACTAACCCAGGTTTTCATTTCTTGGTCCCTTTTGGACAGGACTGTGATTTAGGAAGCTGGGATGCAAGAGATAGGAATAAGTATGGTGCTTACCTGGAGATATAGTGTGATCGGTTGAGGATCCGGCTGAGAGCCAAAACAGTGGACCGCTGTCTGCCACTCCCAGTTGAACTCAGACTCCCAAGGGTGCTCAAGCTACCCAGGGTGCTCAGGCTCAAGCTCCTTAGGGTGTCCAAATCATCACTGACACTCATGGTATCACTGACACTGGCAAGTTCGCCACAGATCGTGGTGCTAGTAGTACTTGCAGTCTTGCTTCCAGTCTCAGTTCCGTGGGCAGCCACTTCCTCCCTCCTGTCTGTGTTGGTGCTTCCATCTGCACCAGCATCATTGATGTTTAGTCTGCTTGTGTTACCGCCGGTGGTTGCGATTTCTCTGGCAATTCGGTTTCCACGAGCATTCAGGATCTCATTGGTGTTGTTTGTACTATGGACACTCCTGGTGTCACTGCCATTTCTGGAGCTACTGTCACTCCTAGTATCATCATCTCTTATGGCATTTCTATCACCTTGGAAGGGTTTCACAGTTGGTTTCATCTTCTGTAGAAGAAGGAGGCCATTAGGCACGGCCCTGATAGCCCTCCTGAATTCCCACTTCCTTTGATGCTTTCCTTGCCCCACTAGCCCTCTCTGACCAGAATATACTTTCCTTTTCACTTTGTTGTCATAATAGTAATAGCTATCCATTAATGACTACTAACTTTGTGGTAGTATTCTTCTAATTTATTTGGACCTATTCATCAGAGTCTCATTAGGGCCATATGAGAGAGATGATATTATTATCCTATTAGGTATGGATCTAATATACAAAGAGAAGTAATTTTTCTGAGGTTACAGAGCTTATAGGTTAGCAGAGATGGTCTTTCAAGCCAGGCTATCTGTCTGCTTCCAGAGGTTGGGTTTTTAATGACTACTGGCCAAAGGGAAAGAGGACTAAGAGAAAATATTGCCTACTTACATGGCAAAATTATAAAGTATAGTGAAAAATTATTACTGTAAAAATTAGGAGACAATTTATCTCTAGTGGGGAAGAATGGAGGAGACACGTGAGGCAGTTTTGAGGTGTTAGTATTGTTCGGTTTAATGACCTTGTAGTGATTAAGAGAGGTTTTCACTTCATAAATAATTATTACGCACTACTCACATTTTATGTTCCTTTCTGTGTGTATTTAACAAGCAACATCTCTTTAAGAAAAACCTCAGACTAGTACTACTCATTTCTTTTTTGTTTTTGTTTTTATTTAGGTTTTTGTCTTGCTTATTGTGTTGAAGGCCCATTCAGAGCCTTCTTCGGCCTATAGTCAGCATCTGAAGTGCACCTTAGGCAAGAGGATGTCTGAAATGAGAGACACCCAGTCCAAGTCCTCAAAACAGTCAAGGACAAGAGTTTAGTGGAAACTTGCCCCTCTGATCCACCTCCTCAGCTAAGAACCTGGGAATTTTCTGGTAATGGAAATGCCACAGAGGTAGAGCTTTCTAGGAAAAAAAGAAGTGGTTAATGGGAATTTCTAAGGGCTAAGGTTAAGTTCCTTTGGCCCAAGGAATGGCTTCCAAGGGTTTGGGAACTCTCTTGAGTGTTCAAGTGGTGGAGGGGAAGCAAGAATTTTACTTTGATTTTTTCTTCCCTTGCTTTAATCACTTCTTTCTTCCACATAAGTATCTGCCGTTCACCCAGTTCGCAACACCCTCATCATGCATCTCATCATATATATTGACTTAGGAACATAGAACTGTAAAGCTAGAAGGGCCCTTTCAAATTACCCTCCTACTTTGAAAGAAATAATTTATTAAAACAAAAGAACATGTATAAACCCAGTATGTCAAACATAAAAGATACCCATTTTCTCTTTCTGGCTTTTATATTGTCAGAAGCACCTCTCAGAAAACACATTTTAAAAATCACATTCTATGGCAATTATCAAGAATACAAAGTGGGCTGGGATTGTGGCTCAGCTATAGAGCGCTTGCCTAGCAAGTGCGAGGCCCTGAATTCCATCCTCAACACCACATAAATAAACAAACAAACAAATAAATAAATAGAATAAAGGTCTTATGTCCAACTACAACTTAAAAATAAATATTTAAAAAAAGAATACAAGCAACAATAAATGTTGCCGAGGATGTGGGAGAATGGTACACTCATTCATTGCTGGTGGGACTGCAAATTGATGCATCCACTATGGAAATCAGTATGGAGATTCCTCATAAAACTTTGAATGGAAATCAGTATGGAGATTCCTCATAAAACTTTGAATGGAACCACCATTTGACCCAGCTATCCCAGTCCTCAGTTAATACTCAAGGCACTTAAAATCAGCATACTAAAAAAAAAAAAATACTAAAAAAAAAATCAGCATACTACAGTGATGCAGCAACATTAATGTTTATCACAGCTCAACTCACAATAGCCAAACTATGGAACCAACCTAGATGCCCTTCAACAGATGAATGGATAAAGAAAATGTGAGATACACACACACACACACATAATGAAATATTACTCAGCCTTAAAAAAGAATGGAATTATGGCATGTGCAGGTAAATGGATGGAGCTAGAGAATATCATGCTAAGCAAAATAGCCAATACCTCCCCCCAAAAAAGGCTGAATATTTTCTGTGATATGCGGATGTTAATTCATGGTAAAGCAGGGCTAGGGAAAAATAGAGGTACTTTGGATTGGGCAGAGGGTAGTGAAGGGAGGGGAGGCAATAGGGGTAGGAAGGATAGTAGAATGAACTGGACATTATCACCCTATGTACATGTATGATTACATGATTGGTGTGATTCTACATCATGTACAGCCAAAAAATGAGAAGTTATACTCCATGTCAAAATGTACTTTACTGTCATGTATAACTAATTAGAACAAATAAAAAATAAAGTGTATGCAAACATTTTTTTAAAAAATCACATTCTAATCCACTCCTCACCTTCTAATTTTAAATGGGGAAACTGATGACTAGAGAGCAGAAAGGGGTTTCCTGATACTACATACATTATCAATGGAAGAACTGGGTTGAGGGCCAAGAGTTACATTGAGAACAACACCTGTCTCTTCACAGAAAAGGGAAATACAACAGAAATACAACAGAATTGTCAAACATGTGTAGAATAAACTGTGTATACTGTGAAAAATGATAATTCTACTTGATGGAAGAAAAGTGTAAGAAGTGCAAAAGTTCCAAAATAATGAAAATGGTTATATAAAAAGACTAAGACTTATATACATAGCCCTCCATATTGGTGGGTTCTACATCCACGAATTGAACCAACTTAAACATAAAGTATTTGGAAAAGAAATTGCATTTGTACTGCTCACGTACAGATCTTTCTTCTTATCATTATTCCCTAAACAATTCACTGCAACAAGTGTTTGCATAACATATTGTATTGGGTATTATAAGTCATCTAGTGATGATTTTTAAGTATACAGGAGAATGTTATATGCAATTACTACACCCATTTATCTAAGAGATAACCATCGATAGAACCAATCACTGTGGACACTCAGGATGACTATATACTAATAACTATAAAATGTTGCTGAAGTACATTAATGATGACACAAGTAAATGGAAAGATACTTTGTGTTCATGAGTAGGAACACATTGTTAATTTGGTAACAGTGAAGTAATCTACAGAACCAATGCAAACACTAGCAAAATCCCAATGATGTGATTTTTCTATTAATTAATTTGTTTGTTTATTTGTTTATTCTTTTGTACTGGGGAATGAACGCAGGGGTACTTTACCACTGATCTATATCCCTAGTCCTTTTTATTTTGAGACAGGGTCCCTCTAAGTTTCTTAGGGCCTCGATAAAATGCTGAGGTTGGCCTGGAACTTGGGATCCTCCTGATTCAGCATCCTGACTCACTAAGATTATAGGCATGCACCTCCAGCCTGACTTCTTTTCAATATCTTATTTTTACAGTGATGGCAAACTGAACCTAGAGCCTCACTCATGCTAGAAAAGTGCTCTATCACTGAACTACATCCCCAGCCCTGAATGTTCTTTTTAAAGTAAATATTTTATCCCAAGATTTGATCAGTTAGTATTTCAGAGTAAACATTATGGTTGCTGCATTCATTATTTCAATCAGAAGCTATTTGTGGAACACTCACTATGTATTAGGTATTGTGCTAAGTGCTGCCAATAAAAGGTAGACAATAACCTGCCCTCAAGTAGCTCTTGTTATTCAAGCAAAGCAAACTAAGATGATCACTGACTAGTGGAAATAGAACATGCCTGTAATCCCATTGGCTCAGGAGGCTGAGGCAAGAGAATCACATTTTCAAAGCCAGGCTCAGCAACTCAACAAGACCCTGTTTAAACACAATATTAAAAACGGTAGGAGTGGGCTGGGGTTGTGGCTCAGAGGAAGAGCGTTGGCCTAACATGTATGGGGCATTGGGTTCGATCCTCAGCACCACATACAAATAAAATAAAGGTATTGTGTCCACCTATAACTAAAGAATAACTGTTAAAAAATGGAACTTGTATTTTTAAAAAATGGTAGGGGAGGGGCTGGGGTTGTGGCTCAGTGATAGAGCACTTGCCTAGCACGTGCAAGGTGCTGGGTTTGATCCGCAGCACCACATAAAAAATAAATAAATAAAATAAAGGTATTGTGTACAACTACAACTAAAAAATGGTAGAGGATGTGATTCAGTGGTTAAGCTCCCCTGGGTTCAATCCCCAGTTTAAAAAAAATATCACGAGGTTGGGGTTGCAGCTCAGTTGGGGTTGTAGCTCAGTGGTAGAGTGCTCACCTCCCACATGGGAGGCACTGGCTTGGATCCTCAGCATCACATAAAGGTAAAATAAAGGTATTGTGTATATCTACAACTAAGAAAATATTAAAAAAGAAAGATGATCATGGTTTAGCATGATGAATGAAGAATAATTATGAAGAAGGTAAGTATAAGTTTCTATAGTAATCCAAAGATAGGGCATGAATTATCCTGAATTTCTAGAGAAGGTGATGGCCAATCTGAGACCTGAAAGACAGATGTAAGATGAGTGGGGAGAAGGATTAGATGGGTATAAGTGAAAAATATTCATACTTGGGACCCAGAAAGCAGTTCAACAAGACTCACATCAAGGAAAAAGAATGTTTAGATGAGGGAAAAGTCAATATGTTCATTGCTGTAGAGAAGTCAAGTAATGGTAATGAAAGGTCTCAAAAGAATTTAGCATCAAGTAAGGTATTGGTCACCTTTGTGGCAGCAGTTTTAGTACCATATTATGTGCCAATGACTGAGTAGAGTGGAATGAGGAGTGACAGGCAGATGAAGTAGAAAGAGTAAGTGTAGAAAACTCCTTTGGGGGGTTGATTCAGAAGGAAAAATAAGACAACAAGCAAAGAGAGACATGGAGTATAGGAATTATATATATCAGAAACATGGGAATTTTCAGAGGCTGTAAGAAAAAGATCTGGTGGAACAGAAAGGGGTTAAAATGCAGACAAAAGATAGTCATGATTGTTGGAGGGAGGTTTATGAAAAGGTGGGAGGGATTAGGACCCAGATTCCATGTGGAAGGTAAAAACTTATATGGAAAAAAAAAAGACCCTTCTTTCATGATGACAGGAGAGATAGGGAGATTAGGTGAATTTTTATGGACTTGTAGGAATATTGGATATAAGAAAATTCCTTATCTAATAGCTCCTATTTCTTCTCCAATATAGGATGTAAAACCATCTGTTGGAGATGAGAAAACAAGTAGATCCAGAGGTTTAAAGGGGAACTGAGAAGTTTTAAAATAGGGTCTGTGAACAAACTGGTTTAAAATACATTAAGCAATTGACAGAATTATAAGGAAAATCGATACATCAATAATTGAAAGTTGGAGATTTAATATATCCCTGTCAGAAGACTGAAATAGGATACAAATCACAATTCTGATATAGGATTGATATCCAGAATAAAAAATAACTTACAACTTCACAGTAAAAACACAACTTATTTGCCAGGTGTGGTGGTGCACACCTGTAATCCCAGTGGCTTGGAGGCTGAGGCAGGAGGAATACAAATTCAAAGGTAGCCTCAGCAACTTAGAGAGGTCCTAATAAAATTAGAGAGACCCTGTATCAAAATGAAACATAAACAGGGCTGGAAATGTGGCTCAGTGTTTAAGCACCCCTGCCTTCAATCCCCAATACCAAAAAAAGAAAAGACAACCTATTAAAAAATGGAAAAATGATTCAAATACATGTTTCTCCCTAAACCATATACAAACATCACAAGGTAAGTTGTTCAACATTGTTAACTATCAAATAAATGCAAAACCACAGTGAAGATCACATCAGCCCTGGCAGAATGGCTATTATAAAAAAGTAACAAGTAATAAACGTTGGCTAAGATCTAGAGAAACAGGAACTCATGCATTTGTTGATGGTAAGGCAAATTCATACACCCATTATAGAGAATATTATAGAGGTTCCTTTCAAAACTAATAATAGAACTACTTTTTGATTCAGCTATCCCACTTCTGAGCAGTATCCAAAGGAAAATTAAACCAGCATATCAAAGACATTTGCATTCTACATTTCTTAAAGTATTATTCATCAAAACCAACCAAGATAGGGAATCAAACCAGGAATCCATGTGTAGAAGAATAGATAAATAAAATGTGGTGTGTGTGTGTGTGTGTGTGTGTGTGTGTGTGTGTGGAGACACCTAGCCTAGAGCCCCATATTCACTCTCTGATCTATATATCTGTATCTATATATAGTGGAATATTATTCAGCCATAAAAAGGATGCAAATAGGATGAAAATCCTATCATTTGCAGTAAAATGGATGGAACTGAAGGCCATTATGTTAAGTAAAATAAGCCAAACGCAGAAAGACAAATACCACATGTTCTGTTTCATATGTGGAAGGTAAAATAATTTATCTCAAAGCAGAAGAGATTAGAAGAGTAATTACAAAGGGCTAGGAAAGGAAAGGATAGGAGGGATTAGAGGAAGGTTGGATGATGGATACCTAAGCACATTTAGATAAGAGGAATAAATTCTAGTGTTGTACAGCACAGTAGGTTGACTGTAGTTCATGAAAACCTATTGTATATTTTATGAAGAACTGAAAGAGGAGCTCAAAGTTTCCAACCATAAAAAAATGATAAAGAGATGAAAATGCCAGTTACCTGGTATGATCAGAACATATACATATATGCTTGTTTTGAAATATTATGCTGTATTCTGTAAGTATGTACAGTATGAGTTAAATAAAAAGAGAAGTGAAAAAAATAAGATAGTAGGCCTGAGAAACCCAAATCTATCATAAGTCAAGGAATAAACTAATACTTCATAATAACACTAGTATTTGCAAAGTGTGGTGGTGAGCACCTGTGATCCCAGAGACTCAGTAGGCTGAGGTGGAAGGATTACAAGTTTGAGGTCAGCCTCAGCAACTTAGGGAGACCCTGTCTCAACATAAAAAAATAAAAGGAGCTTATGATGCTGGGCACCTTGGGGCACACCTGTTAATCCTAGTGACTCGTGAGGCTGAGGAAGGATCACAAGTTTAAGGCTAGCCTGAGCAATTTAGCAAGGCCCTAATTGACTTAGTGAGATCTTGTCTCATAATAAAAAGAGCTGGAGATGTAGCTCAGAGGTAAAATGCCCCTGGCTTCAATTCCCAGTACCAAAAGGAAAAAAAAAAAAAAAAGATTTGTAAGTTCACAAATCTACACTTAAGAAATTTTTCTATTTTTGTCCTCTTTGTGGTTTCTGTGCTAATTTCCTTATTATTCTTTAGGGATTTATTAATATCCCTTTTGGTGAATGTGAGTCCCAGGCTGAATACCCTGTGGGGTTGCACATAGGAGAACATATAGAGTTGGGGTGATCAAACTCACCCCAAATCCACTGATTTGGAATATTCAAGGGAGATCCCTGCCAATCTATAATTTAAATAATTCTCACTCCAAGTGATTGCAAGAATTGGACAAGTTTTGAAAACATTGCCAGAAGGAAGACAATTTGCGAGAGAAAATGCATACAGCTTGTCTGCTCCATGATAGATGTCCCTTATTGTGCAGCTCCACACCCGACACCTAGCCTAGAGCCCCATATTCACTCTCTGATCTGACTGATACCCTGCTCTCAGCCTGGATATCTGTGGGAAAAGAAAACATCCGTCTTCCTGGCAGATGACCTTTATTATTACCTACCTCTTTCAACACCAACCATCCCAAAGGACCTGAACAAAGCAAATACATTCATAAAACCTGAGATTTAGAAAATGTCAGGGCTCCAGGAGTTTTTTTATATCATGCAGTCCAACACCTTTCCTTCCCCTTTCCCCCAGGGAACCCCTAGTGTACAGAAGAAGCTGAAGCTAAGATGGGAAGTGACTTGACCAAAGTCACATATGCAGTTACATGTAGTTAGTGGTCAGATGGACCACTGGTGATGATTCCAGTTTCTATATTGATCACTGCCTTTCGATGCTGAAAAATTGGATAGCCATGGATATCAATACCAGCTGTGGTACTTGTCATTGTGTGCTGTTGGATACATCAACATTACCTCGGAATCTTCATTTCTTCCTCTGTAAAATGGGACCATTAATAGTCATAACCATGTTGACCACCAAGCATATTGTAGGTGCTTTAAAAACATCATTTCTGCTGTGTATGGTGTTGTATGCCTGTAATCCCAGGTACCCAGCAGGCTGAGACAGGAGGATTGCCTGTTCAAGGCTAATCCCAGCAACTCAGTGAGTCCCTGCCTCAAACTTGAAAAAATAAAAATAAGTAAAATGAGCTGGTCATAGTGGTGCACACCTATAATCCCAGCAACTGGGGAGGCTGAGGCAGGAGGATTGGAGTTCAAACCCAGCCTCAGCAATTTAGCAAGGTCCTGAGGAACTCAGCAAGACCCTGTTTCCAATAAAACAAAAATAGGTTGAGGATGTTGCTCAGTGGTTAAATGCACTTGGGTTTAATCCCTGGTACCAAAAAAAAAAAAAAAAGAAAGAAAAAGAAAAGAAAAGAAAGAAAAGAAAAAAGAAAAAGAAAAAGAAAAAAAAGTAAAAATGGTCTGGGGATGTAGTTCAGTGGTAAAGCACCCCTGGGTTCCATCTCTAGTACCAAAAAAGAAGAAAAAAAGGAAGAAAGAAAGAAAGAAAGCCTTTGCTTAATATTTAAATGATTATTTGATTATTAACATTTTTGGAGCTAAAGGTCTGAGAGTGAGGTTCACCCATTAGGCTTGGCCACCACCCTCCGTAGTAGCAGGAGATCATTCAGTCCAGCTGAAAAGTTCTCCTTTCTCTGATCCCCATCCCATTTCCAATCATCACTTTGAGGCTGTGTCTGAGGTTATCCATAGAGTTTTAAGGATACCAAACTCTGCTCTAAGTTTTTGAGACAACAGCCTGGGAGTGCTCATGTATATTTTCTGGTAATTTCAGCCTTTATATATGAGAGATTCCCAGGAAGTGCCCCCTTGGCAACAATATTGGTTCTCATCACTATTTCTCACTTCTTCCCTTGTCTACCGCTGTCAGAACCCTGAGTAAGGAAACAGTGAAAGAATTAAAACTCAGATCCAGAAATTTCTTTCAGAGGCTATATATTAATTGAGAGACAGGCATTGCTGTTAACTTGTTTCTCAAAAACTTGGGGGCCCACAGTAAGAGCAGAGCTGCCCTTCCCTGACTAGCTCTTTGTAGTGGTTTTACCAGGCATTTTAACACCATGTGTGTGTGTGCTCACCTAAGTTTGCTGAATAGTACCAAGCTACATTTGGGACAGGGTGCCAAGGGCAATGGATAGGTACAGGTAGATCTTAGATCCTCTCCCTCATGGTCTGATCTCATGGGAACAGTTGGAGAAAGGAAAGTGTGTTTGTTGGTTGGTTTACAAAGTGATCATCAGAGGGAAGGAAGAGGGTATGTATCATAGAAAGTGTAAGCAACTGAGGAATTTTTAGGAGTGAGCACACAAACATAGGGACCTACACATAGGTTCCTCATTAGAGTCTATGAAGAATAAAGCACCTGAACAGGTCTCACGGAATGGGGAAAAGTGAGGGCTCTTCTTGAAGAATCATATGGTAAAAATGAGAAAACTTACAATACAAGCAGGGCAGGATTTTTGTTTTGTTGACTGCTATATCCCTGCCACTGTAGGTCGCCAAGTACCTGGCCCATAGTACATGTTCAATATAAATATTTCTTGAATGAATTTCATATATGTGGCAACTAAAGCATAGGTTTACAAAAGTGTACACAGTTGCAGAATTGCAGGGCTGGTGGTAATGAGACCTCAGGTCTCCATTACTCTATAGATCCTTTCAAGTCTTTATGATAATCTGATATAATCCTCCCTTCCTTAAGAAAAATATTACATGCATAATTTCCTTGCTATAAAGATGATATATGCTTATTCTAAAAATAAAAAAACACTTAAGAGTCACAATGCTGAAATACAATCATTGTTAATATTCTGCTGAACTCCCTTGTCTGTATTTCCTTTCTACACATAGGTCTTTGTTGGACAATTAATCTTTTCTCACCCCATTCCAAAAATCTTATGCCCAATCAAACAACAACATTCATTTCTTCAGTGTGTCTTGGGTTTCCCCACTTTTGATCATGGGATTCCTTAAATCCGCTGTGTGCCTAGCATTTTCCTGCCTTTCAAAATCATTATCAAGTGCCAACATCACCATTATGTATTTTAATTTTTTTCATTTTTCTTATCGTGTGTGTGTGTGGGGGGGATGGTACTGGGAATTGAACCCAAAGATGTTGTACCACTGAGCTACATCCCCAGTCCTTTATTGAGATAGTGCCTCACTAAAATTACTGAAGTAGACCTTGAACTTATGATTCTCCTCTCTCAGGCTCCTGAGTAACTGGGATTATAGGAGTACATCATAAAGTCCAGCTGATTCTTTTCCTATGAAAGTTAATTAATTATATTTTGTTTTATGGGCAATGAGCTCCTCCCCTACTGGTTGTGAACAATTTAAAGATTAGTTCCCTGTCTGAATCAACTCTATGCTATCAGTGTATAGCATACAATTAGTGCTCTGTAAAGACTGAGTTGGCTCAACCATGGTCTAAATAATTTATTGAGCACATAATATGTGCTAGGCATTGTGTTAAGTCTTTACATGCATTGACTTATCAGTTTCTTACAACAATCCTATGTGATACTATTATTAGTTCTATTTTATAGATGAGAAAGCAGGATGAAAGAAGTTAAGAGATTTTCTCAGGGTCACACCACATTATAGTAAGATTCAAACTAGACTATTTGATGCCAGGACACACCCTCATAACTGTTATGCCCTACTGTCCATAAATAATAGGGAAATTGGAGTGTGTACATTTAGGGGGGTGGTAGAGAAAAAGGTCAAATGCTAAAAGATACACAAAGTGCAGGATAAATATAAAACACTTTCATGAAGCATCAATTTTACTTATAGATTTGAAGAAGTGAAAATAAATTATATATATATCATATATATTGTGTGTATATAATATATATATATATATATATATATATATATATATATATATATATCATACACACACACACACTTTTCAGTCATAAAAGTAATGGAATCCTGTCATTTATGGAAATACGTATGAGCCTGGAGGACATTATGTTAAACAATATAAGTCAGGCATAGGAAGAAAATACTGTATATTCTCACATACTTATGGAATCTTTGAAAGTCTATCTCACAGAAGTACAGAGTAGAATAGTAGTTACCAGAGGCTGGAAAGGGGAGAGGGAGGGAAAATGCTGAGAGACAGGTCAATGGGTACAAAATTAGTTAGATAATTAGTTAATGAGACCTCAGGTCTCCATTACTTTATATTTCCTTTCAAGTCTTTATGAAAATCTGACATAATCCTCCCTTCCTTAAGAAAAATATTACATGCATAGTTAGATAAGAGTTGGCCAGGTGTGGGGGCACATGACTATAATCCCAGTGACTCGGTAGACTGAGGCAGGAGCATAGTGAGTTCAAAGCCAGCCTCAGCAACTTTGTGAGCTCCTAAGCAAGTTAGTGAGGCCTTGTCTTGAAATAAAAAATAAAAAGGGATGAGGGATGCAGATGTGACTCAGGGGATAAGCACCTCTGGGTACAATCCCTGGTACGGAGGGGAGGGGCGAATAAACTTAGCAAAGCTCTCAGCAATTTAGTCAGACCCTGTCTCAAAATAAAAAATAAAAAGGGTTGGGGATATAGCTCACTGATAATAAAGTGCCCCTGGATTCAATCTCTAGTACCAGAAAAAAAAAGTGGTATAATTTCTGGTGTTCTATTGTACAATAGGGTAACTATAGTTAATACTGAAACATATTTCAAAATAACTGGAAAAGATTTGGAATGATTTCACTACAAATGATAAATGTTTTTGGTGATGAATTTCCTAAATATCTCTATTTGATCATCATACAAGTTACATATGTATCAAAGCATCACACTATCCCCCATAATTATGTATAGTTATTATGTGTTAATTAAAACAAAAATAAGCAATTCAAAATATCATTGTTTTATCTTCAAACAAGTATGGCTGTATCAAAGAAAACAAACTTCCATGAATATTTCATACAAAACATATAATTTTCAAATAAATTTTGACCTCTGAATAGCTGCTTTGTGTTTCATGTCCAAAACCCCCAGAGGGATAGAACATTTTTTTTCCAGGAATATTTGAGATACGCTGGCTTAGACGGTGGCAGTAGGGATGGTGGATGTCAGTGCTGAAGTGGATGGGTGAAATAATGGTGGGGATGATGGTACACTGGAATGGTGGCAATTAGAGTGACACCTCAGGTAGCAGCGATGACGGTCCTGACAGCCGTGATGATGCCAGCAGCAATTGTGATGGTAACAGGTGAGATGAAAGTGGTGGAGATAAATGGTGCCGATCAGAGGAGCTATGATGATTACTTAATTATGGTCCAACTTCTTGCCAAATTCTTAGGCACCTCCAGAATTAAACTGAATTAGTCCTGGGAGTCTGTTCCTGCTTATTTCTGGACCCTATGTAGGAAGCCTTGGCCATTTTGCAATCTTCTGTCATTTCTCAGGACTTCATGTAGGACCTCTGTTTAGATTGCCTGTCCCCTTTCCACCTACTCCTCCCACCTCACTTTCATACATACAAAGCTCCTTTACCTTTCAAGATTCTGCTTTAGAATACTGTTCTCTAGCCTGTCCTGGCCAGAGGGACAAAAGCACCCCTCCCTCTGTACTCTCATAACATCCTCTGAGTGTTTGTCACACATTGGATTTAAATGTTGTCTTTTACTTTAGACTGTCAGTTCCTATTGCATTTTCCTTTCTAATTAGTCTGGGCATGTGGAAAAGAATGAAGGTGGATCGATGGATTTTCTTCCAGCTATAAAATTATGATCTAAGCCCAGGGAAGTGGCACACACCTATAATTCCAGCTGATTGTGAGACTGATGCAAGAGAATTGCCAAGTTTGAGGCCAGCTTCACCAATTTAGGAAGGCCCTAGGTAACTTAGTGAGACCCTGTCCCAGTTAAATATATATATATATATATCTGGGATGTGGCTCAGTGGTTAAGCACCTCTGAGTTCAATCCCTAAAACGTACTAATACATACTTTTATAACTTTTGTACATCCAAGGTTGTGTTGACTGGCTCCTGAAATTAGATATTCCTCTCTAAAATCAGTGAATATCACTCAATAAACACTTATTGCTCACTTGGTGCCAAGGCATTAGGTTTTTCTTTTTCTGTTTGGTACTGGGGAATGAACCCAGGGGTGATTTGCCACTGAGCTATATCCCCAACACTTTTGATTTTTATATTGACACAGGGTCTAACCAAGTTTCCAAGCTGGCCTCAAACACTGGGATTACAGGCATGTGTTCCTGTGCCTACCTGCATTAGCTTTTTTTTTTTTTTTTTTTCTATGTGGCACCAAGGGGTAGAACTGGAAGCTGAAAGAAAACAAATTATCAGCTGAATACAAGGAAGTATTTTCTAATTGTTGAAGTTGGTTATGATTATAATAGATTACCTCAATGATTCACTGGAGGTATACAAATAGGAGCTGAGTTATTGAAATAAATATCTAAGATCTTTCAGAACTCTGCTCTTCTGTCCCTGAAGTCTGAGCCTCTCTTGTGTCCTCTCAAATACCTATTATAGGCCCTTGCAAAGTCATCCGGTCCTTGGTTTCTTACTCTTTTATTTACTGTTTTAACCTTCTCTTCTCCTTTCCACTTCCCTCCCATTCCTCAGCTTTCAGATCAGGGTAGGGGAGGGTGGCTTCCTTTGTGTGGCTACATAACAGAGTGGCCTGACTGTGCCTACCATTTCTTATGGAGCTTTATAGTATGTAAAGCACTGTCACATAGATGGATCTATTCAAAAGATATTTATTGAGCCCTCCTCTGTTTTGGGCACATTATCTTGTGGCATCCTCACAACAACCCTGTGAGGTAGGTTGAAGGGGCCAAGAGCTCAGCTGGGGACCCTGGACTCAGGTCACTTGGCTTGAGAACAGCATCAGAGAGGACTGGGCCTGTACCTTCTGGCTCCATTCAGTCTCATCAGCTCCCAGACCTACCCCTAAGGAGAAGGCAATGCTTCTCTCAAAAGGGATGGGGAAAAATAGATAGGCTTAGAGGCAAACTGGTTCAAATCTCTTTCCCAATTGTTCTTCTGTACCTAAAAAGAAGCATGATCTTTCCCACTTATACCTTCACTGCCACTTTCAATTGCCTACTGGTCCCTGGGAGTCACCTGGCCTTAAGAACTTCTTGGTCGAGGTAGGAAGGCTTCTGCCAAAACAGACAGCAGCCAGGCAGCCTGTGTGGCCAGCTCCCAGCTTTGTGGACTGGACAAAGAGCGTGATTTTGGAGTCTCTTGTCCATGGTCACAAGGTTGGAGGCCAGGATGGCTTTGGGCTGGCAAAGTTGCAGGACCCCAAACCATTTTTACCACAAGAGAAGTCTTTTCCAGAAACACAAAGAGCACATTCCTACACTGGGCCTAGGGAAAAAAGACCTGCCCACTGTCAGTCAAGACCTTGCCCTTGCTGTCACCACCTCCCACCCCACTCCCCCAATCCCCATCTCTCCCACGCTGAAATCACCTGAAAAGAAAAACAAAAAATGAAAAATCAAAATATGCAGGAGAACAGGGCATCTGGCTGAATTTCAGTGATGATCAAACTAAGGGAGGAAAGTTAGACACCTTCTACTGATGTCCATACTTTCATCCCTCAGTTGGACCTCCCTTTATCATTCTCTGTGACGACAGAAATAGTACTTTTCCTGGATTTCATATGTGAATTATGTCCTTGTCCTTAGCCCCATTCCTCATTTGTTTTGATATTTATTTCTTGTATTTGAGAATGAATATTTGACTTTTTTTGGGGGGGGGGGGTTCACAAAGACCATGAATTTTCATTTGATCCTCTTGAGACCTTGTAAAGCAATCAAGACAGAAATGATTAGCTCCATTTTGCCGATGAAGAAATTGAACAGAAGTACTTTGTTTAAGGTCATTGCTAAGTGTTCTCCTTTTTCAGGTACCCAGTACTGCTAAAACCACACCTAATAAGTTCATTCTCACTGATGTTATGAGAATTCAAAAAGTTAAGATGGCAATATCGAAGAGGATAAATTTTTAGGCCTCAGGACCTCACTTGGCACCTCTGAAACTGCAAAGAGTCACTGACCTTTTACACATGAAGGACTGGCCTGGCCACTGGCCTTTTGATATAGCCAATAAAAGAACTAGGCACAGTAATGCACACCTGTAATCCCAGCAATTCAGGAGGCAGAGACAGGAGGATTGCAAATTGAAAGCCAGCCTCAGCAACTTAGTGAGGCCCTAAGCAACTTAGTAAGACTTTGTCTCAAAATTTAAAAAATAAAATAAAATAAAAATAAAAGGGCTGAGGATGTGGCTCAGCAGTTAAACACCTGTGGGTTCAATCCTTGGTACCAAAAAAAAAAAATCTGCAAGCAGGTGAATGGATATAGTTGAGGGAAGTTGGAGGGATCAGAAACTCTGGGGATATAGTCATGGAATGGGCTCTCACCATAGGAAGCAAACAGAAAGGAATAACACCACTCCATCTGCACTTGGCCAGAGGTCCAAGCGCAAATGGGTTGATGCCAATACTTCCTGCTTTGGACTTGGTGGTTTCTGAACTCATTTAGAGACTACCTACCTAATCATCCACCCTGGTCACTTTGATAAGAGATTTCCTGGAGCCAAAGAGTTGGCTCTCCCAAGTAGAAAGCTGATCAGGGAGCTTGGATGCAAGTAGGGTATAGAGCCTGCATTTTATAAAACAAAACAAAACAAAACAAACAAACAAACAAACAACAACAACAAAAAGCAGCAGCCATATATTGAGCCCCTACTATGTCTGGCACTGTGTTTTATGCTTTGCCTCCCCAATTTCCAAAACTAAGAAAAGTGTATAATCAGCTCAAGTTTGCAGATAGCAAAAACAGATCTTGGAAAATTGAGATCTTCCCAAGCTTACACAGCAAATTGATATAAGAGCCAAGAGAAGAAATCAACTCCCCAGTCTCTGAGTTGGTCCAGGCATTTTCAAAGACCTCATCTTGAAACTGAAAATTCATTTTACTCTAAGAGGCACTAATGTCAATTAAACACTTGTAGTGTCCCTATAAAAACATTCTCTTGCTGGGCATGGTGGTGTACAGTTTACTCCCAGCTACTTGGGAGACTGAGAGAGGAGGATTGCTTGAGCAGGAGTTCGAGGTCAGCCTGGGCAACAGGCTATCTAAAAAAAAATCCTCTCCACTAATGATGTGTGTGTGTGTGTGTGTGTGTGTATGTACATGAGTATGTCTGCCAACATAGATATGCATGCACATGTATGTTGTCTCTATCACTTTTGTCCTCAAAAGTTTGCTTTTATTCATGCCAAAGTTAACCAGCAATGTTAATTCTTCTTGTTTTAACTGAAATATGTATACACAAACCTGTATGACTGACCTGTGCAATTGATCATACTCAGATACATTCACGAACACAGATTGCACTCATTCACATACATAACCTATAGAGAAGTTACACTACAGCAAGAAAAGTATTTGCCTTCCTATTCCTTTTCCCAAGGTAGAGAATTGGCAAGATGACAAGTACAATAAGCCAGAATTCAGTGCCTGAAGGGGATTCTGAAAAAAACAGTACCTAAAAATAGATTCTCTCCCTAACATACCCCTCCCCCTACTAAAACCTTAGAAAGTTCAAAGCTTTATTGCTTATTTCTTTGTCCAGCTCCTAAACCTGGATGGGGAAGAAGAATATGTAGCTAGTCCACAGTATAATTACCCAAGAGGAAAAGGAACTAATGGAGAAAAATGCAGTTAAGAGGTCAAGGGAAGTAACAGAATTGGGGTTCCTTAAAAACCCTACCTTAGCCAGGCACAGTGTTACACACCTGTAATCCCAGTGACTCAGGAGGCTGAGGCAGGAGGATCACAATTTGGAGGTCAGCCTCAGAAACTTAGCAACACCCTGTCTCAAAATAAAAATAAAATAAAATAAAATAAAAAGGTCTGGGGATGTAGCTTAGTGGTAGAGCACCCTCGGGTTCAATCCCCAGTACTGAGAAAAAAAGAAAACACCCTACCTTCTGTAATAAAATCTTTGGATAACCAAGGGTGGTCTGGGGTTATTGAATGGTGAGTGTCATGACCTTTTGTCTTTTCTCTCCTGTCTGAGTACCGCTCTTACAACAGGCTTCAGGAGGAGGATTTTGTAGGAGATGCAGAACTAATGGTCTGGATGGATAGAGGGTCGTACTTATGCTGGGTAGGCTTTGTAAACCTAAATTCACATGAAAACATCACCCATGTTTCCTCCCCTTGAGGCCCTTTCCTATCCTGCCCTCTTACTGTACTCTTTCCACTCTAATTTCTTTCACTCTATCATTGATCCCCTAAATATCTGGTAGTTTCTTTCCTTTGGTTAAGGATAATCCTATCCTGGGGTCTTCTTTTAAGGGGAAATATATCTTCAGGGATTACATACTAGGAGGCTGATATTTCAGTGTGAATGAGTGGGTCCGACACTAGAGCTGCCTCAGAGTTGTGTGTGGGGATGGGTGGGAATGGTGGTGCAAATAAGAAGAAAATGATAATATGAGATTTACACCCTACTCTGCCATTATAGTGTTGAGACTTTGAAAAAAATCTCTTCTTTCTGGGCTTTAGGTTTCCATCTGTAAAATGCGGAGGACAATGTAGCTCCCTTTGAGTATTGACCTCAATGCTTACTATATATATAGTAGGGGGAGAATGAAGACCAAATATTAAGTTTTTTCTCTAGTTAGGAACACTGTGTGGGCCCTAATTTATGCTGGGTATATTTTCCTTGGGAGGGAGGAAGGTCTTTTATTTCCCTGTACCCCACCCCCACCACAAATGCCCCTCACTTTAACTCATGAAGTTCAATGGAGAAAGATACCCGGAACACAGGAGGTATGCTGTGTTCTGCTCTAGTGACAGCTGAGAAGACACAGTGAACAAGTGCATGAGGCAAAGTATGAATGGTTTGGATATTAATGGCTAAAGAGTGTATTTGGGGACCAAACTCATAATGTCCATAATTTATACAGATAGAGTACTTTACACAAACTGAATAGTTGCTAGCTTAAAAATGTTACCCACATAACTCCTGGATTTGTATGTCCACAGTAAAACCCAGCAACAAACCTTTGTCCTCCTGGGTCCCTCTTCCTGTGTTGGTGGTGGCGGCAGCAGCAGCAGCAGCAGCAGCAGGAATGCAGTCCCTCACAGAAGCTTCTATTTCTTGGCAGATACCTCCAAAAGGGAGCCTCTGGGTATGGCAGAGAGAACAAGGGGAGAAAGTATTTACCCAGCATCCTCTGCAATCAATTCTTGCCCAGATGATCAATTTAATAAATTTATGATTGCCATGGGATGGGGGCACTGGACTCTGTGGGAAAAGTGCAATCCTTCAGAGACCTTTACTGGGCATAACATATGGACCCTTGTGACTCAACTGAGCCCCACCTAAAGGCACTTAGCTATGAATTCCGAGTTGTAGATAATAGGGTGTTGAAGGTCTTCTCCAGGCTGCCTTCCAGACATGATTGTTGTTCTGTGTGACGAGAGACAGGCATAGCAATCAGACAGTCACTTGCCTCACTCACTGACATAATACAGGGTGGAGGCATCAGTGACTGTCAGACCACCAAACCCAATCCAGCAGCAGAATCTTCTTTCACCTGCATTAAACCCTGGATTCCCAGAAACCCCTGGTGGCCAAGATGGGGCCACTAGTACAGATCTGGCAGTGATCCAAATCTGACGAACTCTCAGGACTCCAATAGGCTGCCCTGAGTGCCAACAATTGCTATAACTCCTCTAATTGACACCCTGAGGTAGATGAGTAAATGTGTTGCCTAGAAATTGGTTCACAGAATCACAGAATGGCAGAGAAAATTTCACATGAAGAGGCAGGTCCAGATAGGGAAAAATTATTCAAACACACCCTAGTTCAGTACAGAGCTAGTTAATACATTGAGATTTCTCTTATTACATTATACCACTTCTTCTCCTTAGTAGATTTATATTTTAGGTAGCATGCTGACAAGAGCAATTGTAATAATAATGATACATTAATGAATTAGCTAAAACAGAAGAAGTGAACCTTAAATGATCGGGGGTAAAAAAAAAATTAGGCTAGTAGTTAAGTAGCTGAAATCTGAGAATAGCAAGGAGGTTCCTCATTTAAAACTTAGTGGTCTGAAGGAAGGGGAGGGGGATAGTAGAGGATAGGAAAGGTAGCAGAATACAACAGTTACTAATATGGCATTATGTAAAATTGTGGATGTGTAACCGATGTGATTCTGCAATCTGCATTTGGGGTAAAAATTGGGAGTTCATAACCCACTTTAATCTAATGTATGAAATATGATATGTCAAGAGCTTTGTAATGTTGTGAACAACCAATATAAAATAAAATAAAACTTAGTGGTCATACAAACTCTTTAATATTAAGACCAGGATGGCAGGCTGTTGTAAGGAAGGAAAAAGAATGGAGGTAGGGAAGGTTTTAATTAGGACCCCAAGGCTGGAAATTGTGGCCTAGCTCCATTCTCTCTTTGAGAGTTCATCTATCACAGCCTTAAGCCACAAACACCTCATCCCAGTTAGCCAGAACCTAACAGAAAACAAGTGAACAGGTAAAACTCAGAGGTCAGGCTGTGATTTCAGTCCTCCAACTATGGTTTCAGTCCTCTCTACTGGGGTGTTAAGTACTTCCCTGAAAGCTCCCCACTGCACTTCACTTTTTTCCTGAGAACTATTTTTTTCTGTGTATTTATCTCTCTTGGGGTTGCTCTCTTACTTGAATATCTGGTACCCCAGATTTTATGAGATACTTTTTCTTATCCTGAGTATCTTAAGCTCTACTGCTTTTAAGTGTCTTTTTAAGTGTCTTATCCTCCTCTTTATATGCTATCTTTAGCCAGTTCCTGAAGTCCTAAAACTATCTTAGGGTTGAGATTCTTCAGTCTCTGGGATTCATACTCTTTTGAAGTTCCATCCTCAAATCATTATAGTTCCAATCATTACTGGAAAACTATTCCTCTCCTGGAGTTCCCCCTGCAGATCTGGGTATCTTCTACATTCAGGCAGCTTTGTTTCACACTCAGAATCTTGTGACTTTGCATCTTTTCTGCAGTCCTCCCTTTAACACACCTCCCCTGAAACTGCTAGTTACATATATATATATATATATATATATATATATATATATATTTTTTTTTTTTTTAATTATTATTATTTTTTTGTATTCCACCAATTTTTCAGAACATCTTTTTTTTCTGTTGTCCCATATCACTTCCAGTGTCCCCTCCCTCTATATCTAGGGCCATCCATTTTGGAGGTTTGAATTTTATCTAGGATTCTCCTTTCTGTGTCCCTAAGGTATGGGTGTGCATGTCTGTGTGCATGTATAGGTGTGTACACACATTTTATTAATGTAATTCAGCAATGATACAATTTACCCATTTAAAATGTACGAATCAATGGTTTTAAGTATAGTCACAGAGTTGTGTAACCATCATCATAATTGCTTTTAGAAAATACCATACTTGTTAGCAGCCATCTGTTTGACTGACTTTTTATTTCTGGGGTCATACTTCTTTCCCAGGGACTCTTATCCTTTCACCTATGAAGCTATATCCCTTTAGGGGACTTTTGAAGAGTTTCATATGCACATCCTGAGTCTACCTATTTTTTAGTGTCCCCTCATTACATCTCTGCAATTACAATCCTTTTCTTTAGCACTGTCTCCTGGCATCCCTATCCCAAACCCCTGGACCTTCTTTCTCTTTCTCTTTCATCCTTTTCAAGTGCCCTATCTCCCTCCTAGAATACTCACCCTTTAGATTCCCATGCCACTTTGGGTTCTAATTCTACCTGACCCTACTTGTTCACCTCTCCTTGAGGTTTTACCTTTTTTCCTGGAATCTTTATATTTTGGGGGAACTATCTGTCCTTAACATCTTGGCTTTTCTGTTTTGTGTTCCCTTCCCTAAAAAACTCCCCATACAATATGCCTCCACTGTTTTTATGTATTTTTTCTCTTAGAAACCCTTCTCTCCACTTCCCCATTCTGACCTCCCCCCTTTTGCAGTCCCGTTTCTTAGAGACCTTTCCTTGCATCACTGTGGCCCCACCCATTTTTCTGCAGTCCCATCTCTCCTATGATCTCCTCCCAGCATCCTTGGGGCTCCACCCTTTTCTGCAATCTTACCATCTCCTGGATTTCTTGGTCTTTTGTAGTTACTGTCCCCTATTTCTCTGTGGCACCAACATTCCCCCCTTACTATCCTCTCTAAGTTTCTCAGATCCTTCCCACCCCTATTCTTTGGGGTCCAGGTTTTTTTCCTGGGGCTCCTCCACCTCCTTAGGTTCTGTCTCCCTGCTGATGTCTCCACCCACTTTCTGGGCCCTTCCTTTCTTTATTTCTTCAATTACCTGAGTTTCTCCTCTCCATGGTTGGGTTTCCATTTTCTTCTGGATCTTTCCTGCCCACTCCCACTTTTCTCACAGCCCTGAACCTGAGACAACTAATTTAGCATGATTTATATCTAGATGGTGGAGAATCCCACCCCACAGGAAATGCACCAGATTTCTGCCATTTAAAGGTTGAAGGGTCAAGAGGAAAGAAAAGTAAAAGTGAGTGCCTACTGTGTACCAAGAGCTGTTCTGTGCTTTTCCACATACATTACCTTCTGTAATCCTCACAGCAGGGATTGAGTAGTAGACTTTGGTATCCCCATTTGATAGATGAATAAACTGTAGCTTAGGGGAGAAAAGCTTCTTGGAGCTGGATGGGGTAGAGGGAAATCACCACCCTCTGAATGCTGGGGGGTGAGGTGGGGGTGGGGACTCGTTATCTGCAATCTGGGGAAGGGACTCAGGCGCCTTTGCTGGTGCTGCACCTCTCGAACTGCGGAGAACCCGGCCCTGCCTAGCGGCCCACCGGCTAAAGATTTGACTCAAAGGAGTGCGCTCCCGGAGGGGCGGGGAAGAAGGAAGTGGTTTTCACACTTCTGAGTTGGCGTCCATACCTCCAAGTTTGGGGTTGGAAAGCGGGATGTTCACTGGGTTTCAAAGCTACCCGCCGTGGAAACGGCGATGGGGTGCTCGCTCCCTCATCCCTGCCCCCTCCCTCCTGTGTGCATCCTCGCGTCGGGAGCCTGGCCACACTGTAGAGCACAACAGCCACCTGTTCCTTTCCTGCCGCCCCAACTACTTACCTTGCTCCGGATCTCGTTGTGAGCGCTGTGGCTGGCTGGATCTGGGGCGCGGGTGGCGAGCAACAGGGCTTGTCCTGCACAGCCTTCGCCCGAAGGATGGGGGGAGGCGTGGGCAGCGGGGTTGCAGTTGGAGCCGGTGAGCAGCCTGGGATGTCTGTAGCGGGGGCGGCGGCGGGGTTGCCGCCGCCGCGAAGCTCTCCTTGGCAATCTACTGCCCAGAGTCTGGGTGCCCTCGACGGGTGGGGGCGCCCGGCGGGCTGGGGAGTGAATCTGGTCTAGGTTTTAGGAGAGTAACAGAGAAAGGGAAAAGAGGGCACACAGGGATGGAGCGCGGCCCCTCCGGCGCGGAGGTCGCGGAGCAGCCCAGTGACCAGAGACGGTGTGGTCTGCCCGCTGGCTCCGCTGAAGGGTTTCGAACCTTCTTGTAGTCTGCCCGCTGGCCACCCAGCTAGGCTCCTCCTTGCCTGCTAAATAAGGGCATGAGTCACCAGGGGACGGGCTGGACTGGACCGGGATGGGCTAGGGAAAGCCTCTGGCCCTAAGACCGCCCTGGGGAGGGGCTACAGGAGAGCTGCGAAGGGGAGGGGAGCGAGTCTGGTGTAGATCCAACAGCGCAGTGACAGGGGCGGGGGCTGCAGAGAAGGCTCTAGAGAATAGGGCTGCAGAGAAAGGCTGGGAGGAGGCGGAGGGGGGCGGGGCGGGGCTGGGGCCACTGTTGAGAGAGGGGCAGAGGCTAGGTTCCCCAGGGAAGACAAACTGGGGGTCCTGAGGAGAGTCTAGGTAAGTGCACTGCAAAAGCAGAGAGCTCTAGCAGAGTAATTTTGAAAAGAGTGGGGAATAAAGGGAGGAAGATACAGAGATCAGTGCATGGACTGGCAAGTTTGGGGAGAAACTTGCAGTGGCAGGAATTACATGCGAAGGACATAAGGAAGAAGGAAAAGCACTAGATAGAGATTTAAAACTCAGTACATTCTCAGTCGCCCAGCAAGCATCACTGGATCCATCCAATCTTCAAGGCCCTGAGTGCTGTGGGGAATCCACAAGTGGCAAAATCTTGGAGAATCTCCATTCTGCGGGAACCAATAGAAATCTCCCTATAGGAGAGTCTCTCTCTCTCTCTCTCTCTCTCTCTCTCTCTCTCTCTCTCTCTCTCTCTCTCTCTCTCCCCCCCCCCCTCCCTGCCATGCACGCGTGTGTATACACACATATGCCTGCACACACGCTCGTGCACTCTCTCTCTCTCTCTCTCTCTCTCTCTCTCACACACACACACACACACACACACACACACACACATACACACACACACACACAAGCAAGTAAGGCCATAAGCCAAGGGGCTTCAGCAGAGGTGAGCACTTTGGGATGAGAAGGTGAAAACTGAGAACCTGGTGCTGTGGACCTGTCCCCTGCGGAATGCTGATGAGGTCTGTAGAGGCCAGATTTGCCATTGCAAAAGTTCAGGCAGGTTTCTGGGAAGCACGGGGTTGTGATAAAGAGGTTTTGGAAACACTGCTGGAAAGCTAGGTGGAGCTTGGCAGAAAGAGGACTGGGGGCAATCCTGCTTTTGCTCCTGTGGGAAAGGGCAAGCCACCATGAGTTAGACTCACTGCTCAAATGGGCCAGAAGGAATTGGCTGCTAGATGATAGTCCTGCCCTGGCAGACCTCTGGATTCATTTCTTGGGCTCTCATCCTGTGTTGCTAGGAAACAAGCCCCTACCTGGACAGCACCCTGAGTCTGAATCCTGCCTGAGGTGGCTGCATAGCCCCATCTCCTCCAAAAAGGGCTTGGGTTTCTGTCTGGTCTCACTGAGTCCTCTACCTTGCCTTACTGGCAAGTTCCTCTTGTTTAGGCCATTCAGGCAGCTCAACAGTACTGATGATACCACCTACTACCTTATGTCAACACACACACACACACACACACACACACACACACACCTCACACCACACACCTCTGCCTACACCTACAACACCTTTTTCCCCTTCATTCACAAGGCCAAGTAGTTAACTGTTAATATCCTGCTCAAAGGGCTGGGGATGCAGCTCAGTGGTAGAACAGTTACCTAGCATGAGTGAAGCCCTTTGTTCAATTCCCAGCACTGAAAAAAAAAATTCTGTTCAAGTGTCACCTCCTCTCTGAAGCCTTCCTATAAAACTCTTTCTCCTAACAACCACAATAAAATATTATGTTTATTTCTTTTTCTGTGTGTCCACAGAATTTTAGCTCATGCTTCCAACCTATCACTTAGTGAAAAAAATTTTAAACCTAGAATCCTTAATCAGATGGTGAGTGTCTTAAAGGCAAGGACATTGTTACCTCCATAGTTCTACTGACTGCATATGTAGAGGCCATCATAAGGGTTCAGTAAGTAGGCAGGTGTTTGGTGCAGAATGTATCAGAGGAGTGAGAAAGAGGTTGCTGGGAGCACAGTTATTATAATAATCCAGATTAGTGGTAATGAGGGTTTTAAGGCAGGTGGTGCAGATGAAAAGGCACACACTGATGTCAGTCTTGCTGCAGTAGGAGAATTGACAGGGCTCTGTGATTGATTTGATGTGGGGGGTGTGGACAGAGGAAGGGATGAATCTGGGAAGATTCCAAGTCTTAGAGTCTTGAGGCTGGGAAGATGAAGAGATTGTCTTCAAAACTAGGAAGCCAAGGAGGCTGGATTAAAGGCAGATTTTAAACACAATGAATTTCAGGTGTAGGAAGAAATTTGTGTTTGGAAGATAGGATGAAGCTGGATGCAGTGGGGAGCTTCCTCACTTAGATTACACAGACGCAGAATTTGGAGGAAGACCCAGCCAAACTCCCCTTTATCCCAGACACAATCATCCTAGGAGTGAAAACTGATAATATTTTGAGGCGCTGTGGAGCAGGCTTTATATCCAATATGTAGAGGGGAGTAAACTGCATTTGGAGTTACCAATGAAGACCTACATTTAAGAGAATTTCTGACTTAAAGGAGGAATAAGTAGGAGTATGGCAACTGAAACGTGTATATGCTAAGCTAGGGTTCTCTCAGAAACTATCTGGCTTCCCAGATGCTGCATAGCCTTCACAGGTGATAGAAAACAATCTGTACAGCATCCTTCATTAGAGAACACATTTGCTTCTCTTTTCCCCCATGAAAACTCATGTATCTCATGTCCTTAAGATCCTGCTGTTTTCCAGCTAATTCAGTGTAAGTCTCTGTCACTTTTATTTTTCTTTCCATTCCCACCATCGGTTTCCCAGCATGTGTTTTTATTCCATCTAACCAATTTCAACAGCCTTCTATCTGGTGACCACCCCCAATCTTTGCTCCAATTTATTCTACATACGCCACCAACCATTTTCTCAATTTAGCTAATAAATGTAAAATGCTTAGCACAGAGCTTGGCAGAGAATAAGTGCTCAATAAATTGCAGCTATTATTCTTCTTCTACATGTCCAGAGAGAGAATGGTGTGGTAGAAAGAGCAGTGAAATGGGAACCAGGATAGCTCTGCCACTGGCAGTGCGTGACTTTGGCCTCAATCTCTTCCTTTGTAAAATTGGGGGTAATGAGTCATGATCTGGCTACCCTACAAGACTGTTATGAGATGCAAGTTTAATGAGATCTTAGGTCCAGGACTATGCACAAGGCATAATAGACTGCATATATGGTTCATTGTGACAGGTAACAAGAAAAGTGAGAGGAAAAGGAGGTGAAAGGGATTAGCACAATATTAGGACTCTTCTGTTTGGGCCAATCCCAGGGAAGGCTGTCCTCAGGGCCAATGCATGTACAGGTGGGATGGGGCAGTAGTTTCTCTTATTACAGTGCTGTTGTATCATGCACACATTTAACTTAATGAGAGTTTAGTTGTATGCTGCCTAGCAAAGAGAGAGAAAAAAAGATGCTTTATTTGCTTTCTCACCCTTTCCCCAATATAATGGACTCTACTAACTCAAGTAGAAAAGGGCCACAACAAAAATTACACAGAAATGAGCAAATGCTAATCTTGCTTGCTTTTTAAGCTTTTTTTTTTTCTTGGTATCAGGGATTTAACCCAGGGGCCTTAAGCACTAAGCCACATCCCCAGTCCATTTTTATTTTTAATTTTGAGAAACAGTCTCACTAAGTTGCTAAGGCTGGCTTTGAACTTTCAGTCCTCCTGCCTCAGCCTTCTGAGCTGCTGGGATTATAGGAGTGCACCACCACATAATGTTTTAAGCTTCTAAGTGCTTATCTAGGTCTTGGTGATTTAAGGGATTCCCCCCCCCTTTTTATTTAATTTTTTTTTCATTGTCAGGTATCAAACCAAGAGCCATGTGCATGCTAGGCAAGTGGTCTACTATTGAGTGACATCTACAGCTGGGACCCTTGACCCCTCAATTTTTAATTCATGTGCATATCCTAGAATTTCCTTGATTCCACATGGGGTACAATTCCACTGTGGTATTCCACTCTATCACATGATTCTGATATACCACTCTTTGAAAATTATTGAGCCTATACTCTATACCTGCCACTACTACCCCAGCACCTGACTCTTGGGAATATGATGAATTCCATTATACTGCATTAGGAATTCCATGAGAACCATTTGTGGATGGACTCTAGGTGCCTTTCTAGTCTGTACATCTTAGATCTCAGTGATGATTCTATTGCTTCCTGGATGCTCTCACTTGTAAAGTTTCATGGATTCAAGCCTTAGTAGTGACAAGATTGGTGACTAAATAGGAGAAGATAGGGATGACTGACTCCAGGTTCATAGGCAGCATTGTATATATCGAAGGAAAGTCTAGGACCCAGTCCCAGTTGTGCCGATGACATTATGTAAGACTTTGGGGGAAATCTATCTCCTTTCCTTAAGCCTTAGTTTTTTTCTCTTTAAGTTATTGGGGTTTGCATTTATTATTTCTAGCTTTCAGGAATTCTAGTAGCAGAATTCTAGTAAAATAATGGTAGACAAGTCTCTGCAAAGCTGGTAATGCTGGGCCACTGTTACCTCAAGTCAGCATTAACCGAGTACCTGGAGCTGAGCTCTGAAACTTTGTGGAATTTAGAGTACCCTCCAAACACCCTGGGAAGAAATTGACTTAGAAAGTTTGCTTCCCACAATTACCCCCAGATCTTGGAGTCACTATGGCAGGAATTCATACTCAGAAAAACTGCTCTGTTCTTGTTTTTGTTCCTATTTCCCCTCCTCCCTGAACCTAAGTCATTTCCATAGTCTGCTGAATTCAACTTCTTTTCTCATTTTTATTTAAAAAAACCCTTTGGTATGATTTCATGGTATGGCCCCTACTCCACTCTTCCCATATCCTTCTAGCCAGAGCTGGGAGGTCTGATTCTGTGTGCATAGAAGAGGATGAATAAGAAAGAATGAGTATTTCTCTCCTCGCAGAGGTAAATTGGGAGAGAGGTCTCTGGCTAAAGATCTCAAGGAAAAGGGCAAGGGACTGGACCTGATAGGGACACATAGACTGGTGGAATGTCCTGAATAAAAGATCCCTTGCAAGGTCTGTGGATGTAGCTCAGTAGTAGAGCTTGCACAAGGCCCTGGCTGGCTTTAATCATCAGCACACCAAACCCAAAACAAGCAAACAAGAAACACCTTGTAGATGGGTGACAGTTTAAAGCTACCTGTTACAGATGTGGAAGGCACAGATCAGAGAGATTTGCCTAAGGCCACACAGCCCATCATCAAAATTGCTTAGACCAAAAGGACATAAAAGGCTCCCTACAGAGCTCTGGTCTAAAAGGTATTGCTGCACAGCTTGAGTCCCTTGCTTCTGGTAAAGTTTAGGAATTTTAGATGGATAAAGGTGGCAATTTCTCTTTTTCCCATCTGATGATAAAAAAGGACTACAGAAAAAAAGTCCCTGCCAGACACCTCTGAGGCATCCCATTCCTTCTCATAATCACTGTAACTTCCATTATACTGTTATCTGCCTCCAAGCCTTTGTCCCTCTGTAACCCACTTTGTATTTCCCAGTCTCCCCTTACCACCCAGAATCATTTTTACATATCTTTATTCTTTATAGTATTTTACTGTATTTGAATAAGTCCTGAGCACATAAAGTTTACATTTTCATGGGGGAAGCAGACAGTGAACAGTAAACAAATAATTAAATAACATACTGTGATAAATATTATGGAGAAAAGAAACAAGTTGCTGTTATAGAGAATAACAAGGTAGAATCTAAGGAAATTGGGTATGACTTTGAGGAGGTAACAATTAAGCCAATCATGAAGGATGGGTAGGATGAAGTGAAAGGAAGGAAAGGGGAAATGGAAAGGTCTCAAGGCAAGAGAAAAATGTATGTGGCAAGCTTCCAAAGTAGGAAAGATTTTGACATGTTCAAGGAACTGAAGGAATGCCAGTGGGGGAAAGTTGGGGCAAAACAGAAACATTTTCTTCTCATGGTCTCTAAGTGTACAGTGCTACTGTTTCCTCGGCAAAAGTATGTCTTTCAGATTTCCACAGCTCTTTAGGATTCACAAAGCTCTTTTGAATCCTTTTCCCATGATCTACCATACTTTGAATTTATGTAGAATTTAACAGTTAACCAAGCCTCTGAATACTTATATTTAAAACCTAACTTTCATAAATGATAAGTATATCTAGGGTTGGTGTAGTATAATGCAATTATTCCCAAGCCCAGCTAACCATCACAATCACATAGGCAGTTGTATATATTACAGATTCCCAGCACTCACCTTACCCAATAATTCATAGCCTCTGAAGGTGGTTTTCTCTCAATATCTAGATGAAATTCTTTAAACTTGCTTCTGACTCAGCTAAATTAATCTGCCACCTCTGTGAGTGGAGTACCATGCAAACACATGGCTGTCTGAAAGTGCTCAGAGACAGAAAGGATTTCTTCCCTGAAAGAATTTTCATCCATGGAGTGGGGAACTTTCATTTTTCACTTTAATGTTCTCAATATTGTGGTGAAGGTGAAGCAACAGAGCAAGGATCAGGAAGCATTGATATATACATGTTAAGAACAGAGGATGCTGGCTGTGGTGGTGCATGCCTGTAATTCCAGCAGCAACTGGGGAGGCTGGCACAGGAGAATTGCAAGTTGAAGACCAGCCTTAGCAACTTAGTGAGGCCCTAAGAAATTTAGCAAGACCCTGTCTCAAAATAAAAAATAAAAAGGGCTGGGGATGTGATTCAGTGGTAAAGTATCCCTGGATTAAATTACCAGTATCCAAAAAACAAAAACAAAAACAGACAAAAAAAAAAACAACCAAAGGATGACCCTCAACTGGGAAGAGGGTCTGGGAAACCAAGTTTGATATGCAGGACTGGGGTACTTTTGCTATAGTAGGAGTGAATAGGAGTGATACTTAGGTTGATTATTAAAGTGGATGGAGTTTCCCACCAACAGGTGTAACTGATGTTTTTCATTTCCTACAGAAGGCTTTATCACTGTGGGTTTTATTATTCAATTTTTCATTACTGTAAAAAAAATACCTGAGATAATCAACTATCAAGAAAAAAGTGATTGTCTTGATTCACAGTTTTGAAGGATTCAGTCCATAATCAATTGATTGCATTACTTTGCACCTGTGCTGAGACTGTATGCCATGGTGGACCACATGACAAAAGATACCTGTTCACCTCAGGGCCAGGAGTAAAAGAGAGATGAAGAAAGGGTTGGGGTCCCAATATCCCTTATAAGGGCATGCCTTCAATGACTGCAAAACCCCCCACTAGGCCCCCACCTCTTAAAGGTTCCACCACCTCCCAGTAGCACCACAGACTGGGGACTAAGCCTTTAATTCATGGGCCTTTGAAGGACATGTCATAGTCAAACTACAGCGTGGATCAATTTTGCAAATGTTTCTGCCTAGAAGAGGGATGGTTAAAATATTCCTAATTACCTTTCCAGTTTGAAGTGTCTGTTTATTAGTCGCATGATTCATTTATTCAATATTTTCTGAGCACTTATTATGCATCAGGCTATATGCTGAGTGCTTGGCATAAAATACTGAAGGAAGCCAATGGATTTTAATGTTTGTCTTCTCTCACAGAGCTCATGGCTTAGTGAAAGATGTAATCACGAACAAATGTATAATTTGTGATAAGTGGTTTCCACAGTCTGAATGTTTGTGTCCTCCCCCAAATTCATATGTTGAAAATTTAACTCCCAAGGTGATGGTATTAGGAGGTGGATCTTTGGGGGAGATGATTAGGTCGTGAGAGCAAAGTACACATGAATGGAATTAGTGCCCCTCTAAAATAGACCCATGGGAGCTTGTTTGTCACTTCTACCATGTGAGTTGCAGCAAGAATATGCCGCTTTTGAGAAAGGAAATGCACTCTCACCAGGCACAAACACTTCTGGCTCCTTCTTCTAGAACTTGCCAGCCTCCAAAACTATAAGAAATAAATTTCTGTTTTATGTAAGTGATTCAGTTTGTGATATTTTGTCATAACAGCCCAAACAAACTAAAGTTGTAAAATAAAATTAAAGACGAAAACAGGGAACATCAAGATTTCAGAAATGTTTCAAGCCAGGCACGGTGGCACATGCCTGTAATCCCAGCAGCTCAGGAGGCCGAGGCAGGAGGATCACAAGTTTAAAGCCATCCTCAGCAACTTAGTGAGGCACTTAGCAACTCAGTGAGACCCTGTCTCTAAATAAAAATGTAAAACGGGTCTGGGGATGCACCCCTGGGTTCAATCCTCAGTACCAAAAAAAAAAAAAGTTTTAAAAAGTTCATCTGGGGGCTGGGGTTGTGACTCAGCGGTAGAGAGCATTCACCTAACATGTGCGAGGACCTGGGTTCAGTCCTCAGTACCACATTAAAATAAATAAATGAAATAAAGGTATTGTGTCCAACTACAACTAAAAAATAAGTATTTTTTAAAAAGTTCATCTGAAAAATGATGAAATACAGTAGAATTTTCCTCAAAGATTTCTTGTTGTGAGGATTAAATAAGTTAATATATGCAAAGCCTAGAGAACAGATCCTGGAATATAATAAGTACTCAATGAATATTAACTATTATTACCTACATGATCTAGGGTTGTTTGGAGGAGTTAATACAATAAGGTTGGTCAATCATCTGGTATAAGGTTTTGTACCAGGTAGGAAGCCCATGCATGTGGAAGGAATTAGGTGTGTGTAGGTGTGAATTCATGACTGTGTCAGTGGAGGATTTCTGGTTTGTGTCAGATGATTTGGCCAGAACCAGAGGAGAAAATTGCTGAGGGCCCTGTTGTCATGTGTTTATTTCACTGTGAGAAAAAGCAATTCAGCTCTTGCCACCTTACTGTGCTCTTCCCACTCCTTCCTTTGCTCTTTGTTGTGGATAAGCTCCTGAAGCTGGAACACCACTTGCCAAGGGATGAGGTCCTTGACATTATCTCCTGGAATCTGAGGCAGGCTAGGCTACAAAAGACTCATACTTGTGAGCAGTTTATATATATATATATATATATATATATATAGTAGTTGTAGATGGACACAATACCTTTATTTTATTTATTTATTTTTATATAGTACTGAGGATTAAACCCAGTGCTGGGCACATGTTAGGCGAGTACTCCACCACTGAGCTACAGCACCAGCCCCTGTTAGCAGTTTTAAGGCTTTCTTTCTCCTCCAAGAAGCAGTAGGTGAGGACTAGAGAAGACAGAACAATTTAATGACACAGAAAGTGGGGTCACAGAGAAATAGCACAAGAGCTAACTTTGGCAGTAATGGTTTCTAACTGATCTCACAACAGGGTTTCTGTTAAATGGAAATATAATTCATTCAGCAGTTCTCAAGACATTTTGCTGGTTTAGGTACATTTTGTAGCTCCATAATATGGGGGTCTCTCCCAGAATGAAACATGTTTTGGGAATCACAGCTTTTCAAGTTTGCTGGGTCCACATTCCATATTGCTGAGAGATTCCCCTATTGTGTTATTCCTAGTCCTAGACAAACACCTAAGTGCCTGTGTTACTCAGCTTTGCACCACTGTGACCAAAATACCTGACGAGAATAACTAAGAAGAGGAAAAGTTGTTTTGGGGCTCATGATTTAAGAGCTTCACTCCATGGTTGGCTGACTCTATCATCCTTGGCCTGAGGTGAGGCAGAATATCATGGCAGAGGACATGGTGGAAGAAAGCTGTTCAGCTTGTGGCTCATGCAGCCAAGAAGAAGGAGGGAGAGGGAAAAGGAGAGGAAGTTAGAGGAGAAGAGAGAAGAGAATGAAGGCCAGGGACAATTACAGTCTAATTCCTCACCATCAGTGACCTACTTCCTCCAGCCACGCTCCACCTACCAATACTTACCACCTCCCAGTAGTCCATTCAAAGTATTAGTCCATTGATCGAATTAATCCCCTGATGAGGTTACAGTTCTCATCATTCAATATTTTTCTTGAAGCCTCTAAACCTGCATACTGGGGACCATGCTTTTAACATGTGAACTTTTTGCAGGGGAGACACTTTGTATTCAAATCATAAGAGCACCCTTATAAGGAGCAGGAAAACAATACTGTACATGATATCAGAAATCTTCCAATACTATCTCTGACTCTTGCTAACTTCAGTTTCCTCATCTGCCAAAGAATATTCAACCTTTATATGGGTAAGTCATCTTCTTCAACCAGGGAATGGCTATATACTGGGAATACTGAGGGATAAAGGTGAGTCAACTTGGGGGTCAGTGGTGTGACACATGCCATAGCTGGAACGTCTTCATATTAGAATAAGATGATGGTTGAAAAATGTATAATAAGAACAGGTACTGATATATGTTACGCCTTAAGGAGTGCTAATTTCCTTCCTTCCAGACTTTCTTTATCAGAGGAAAAAATAACTATTTTGGAACCTCTTTCTTCCTGGTATCTTCCTGTGGGAAGCTCAGATAAGGTCATTAAGCTGCTTATTAGTGTACAGATTAGCTCAGTTGATTACCACACCTCATTAATGAGGCCAACAGGCCAAATTCAACTCTCTTGTGTATCATTTACTTTTAATTATCTCATTCACCATGGACCATACATTTAAAAAGATGGAGATATGTATCAGAGGTGGAAATGTACACACTATCCATGCAAAGGGGGAGCTAGCTGTTAGAACATCAAAACTAACCTCAATGGAGGAGAAGGGGTGAAATAGTAATGACCCAAATGGTATCAGAGTTCAAATTCTTTTCACTTCATTTGGCAGACAGACTGAGACCCTAAGAAAGTCTGGTCAAAGGTCTCACAAATTATCAATGTCAGAGCTGAGATTGCTATCTCCTAGTTAGTTACTCATTCCCCAGACCCATGGTGCCTCCATGAAATGATTTTCAACTTCAAAAATGATAGCTAGCCATGTTCTAAAATTATTTTGAGAACAAAACCCAATATTTAGAAATTGCATAGTGAGGGTAAATGAGATCTCTGAAAGGGCATTAGTCATGTGGTTAGAGGCTCTGATTAATCTAAGGAGATCCTTAGGGTCCACAGTCATGGTGTCTTTCTGACCTTCTGAGAGCAATTGGCTATTTGTCTCTTTCTTTTCTATAGGACTTGAGGAAGTAAGGTTGTTGTGACCAGAGCCCCATATCCTAACCTTCTGTAGGATAGCTGTCAACTTTAGGGGAGACCTTATCTGCTCACCCCAACTATGAGATTGGTGCTTCATTAGGCTGTTATAAGAGGAGGGTGTTTTCTTGGCAACAAGTGGTAGGATTGCTTGCCATTGGGATCACTTTTATCTCCTTGGACCTCTCCTTTGGGGTCTTGATAGCTTCAATAGAATGAAAATATGCAAAATGTAAAAGAACTAAAGATAATCTGTTTTATTCCACACTGGAATGAGAAAGTCAGAGTTTTCTGGGTGGGTTCCATGGGTTGGACTTCCCATGTTCATTTAGAGGAATACCTTCTAGTGGTCCTTCTCTATTTCTCTCTTCATAGGGAATAAGGAGGTGACAGCAGATAGGAGGAATTAACTTGAAACTGTGATACCAGAACCAAACATGTCAGTATGAAAAATATTTAGGATCTTATTGGTGAACTCTCCTGGGACCTAATCAAATAGAGGAATAGGATTATGTAGAAGTAGGCAGGAAGAACCAGGCCAGGACAAAACAGTCCAGGGACAGGCACTAATGGTATAGATAATCTTTTTTTTTTCCATACAATTTGGAGGATTTGACTATAACCTTTGCACCTTTTTGATTCATCCAGCCTGAGAAGGTTGTGCCAACATGAGTGTATCTGACCAAGTATTGGAATGTCTTCTGTAGTGAAAAAAGAAATAGATGATAGTGGAAATGAAGGTGAAGACATATGATGGCTAACCTGGTGATCAACTAAACAGATAAAAAGACCCAATAATCTGTAGATATAAGGAAAAAATATTGAGTGTTATATTAGTCTGTTTTCCATTGCTACAACAAAGTACCTGAGACTGTATACTTCATAAAGAAAATATGTTTATTTAGCTCACAGTTTTACAGACTCAAAAGTGTGGTATGAGGATCTGCTCAGTTCTGGTAAGGGCCTCATGGTGAATGAAATTACAATGGCAGAAATGCATGCTAAAATTATCACAGGCTAACAAAGGAAACCAGAGAGGGTGGAGATGGGCCAGTCTTCTTTCTCTTTTTTAACAACCCAGTCCTGCAGTAACTAAATGTTACAAATCTACTACATTAATCCTTTCTGAGGGAAGCACCTCCAATGACCTAATTACATTGCTCTAAGTGAAACCTCATTAAAGGTTCTAACACCTCCCAAAATTGTGACAATTAGGGCTAAGCTTCTAGAACATAAACTCTGGGGGATAGCCTCAGACTATATCCAACCTCAGCCTCCATTTTACTTCTGGAGTAATATCCTAAAGCATAAAGACACTCATCCCTGTCTAAGATCCCAAACTTGGCATTCAAAACCTTCCATTGACTCATCTTCTTACAGTGCTTTTCTACAAAATCTGCTTTAAACATATTCTGTACCTCTCATCCCTTTTCCCTTTTTTTTTCTTTAAATTTCTGAAAATAATAATAATTATTTTTTGTACTGAAGATTGAACCTAGGTGTACTCTATATCCCCAGACTTATCTATCTATCTATCTATCTATCTATCTATCTATCTATCTATCTATCCATTCTTGAGACAGAGTCTCTTGCTGGTCTGGCTTCTCACTTGTAATCCTCCTGCCTCCTATTGAAATTACAGATTTTAGGATCTAGATAAAAACAAGGACACTTGTCCTATAGAGACTTCAGAAAAGAAGAAAATCCTACTGACAATTTAATTTTTCACCATGACATGTCACAATTCTGAATCACAGAACTGTAAAATAATTTGTGTTAAGTCAAAATAAATAAATTTATTAATTTAATTGTAATAATTTATGTCCCATATGAAAATTCATGTATACAGTGTGTAATGATCAAATAAGAATACTTAACATTTCCATATCCTTAAACATTTTAAATGTTTGGATTAACAGGTAATAATTTTACATGTTTATTGGGATAATGATAAGATATTTCAAAACATGCATATGAGATGTACTGATCGAATCAGGGTAATTAACATTTCCATCTCCTTATTATTTATTTTGTATGTGGAGCCTCTGAGCTTCTCCTTTCTAGTTATTCATAAAATATATAATAGGTTATTTTGAACTATAGTTCTGCTGCTCTGAACAACACTAGAGTTTATTATTTCTACCTGTGTTGGGGATATGAATAGACACTTCTCAAAAGAAGAAATTCAAATGACCAACACATTTATGAAAAAAAATGCTCAACATCATTAGCTGACAGGAAAGTGCAAGTCAAAGCCACAATATCATTTCATCCCAGTTAGAACAGCTATTATGAAAAAGACAAAAAAAATAACAAATGTTGAAGAGGATGTGGTAAAAATGGAACTCTCAATACACCATAGATAGGAATGTAAATTAATACAACCTCTATGGAATTCAGTATAGAGGTTCCTCAGAAATATAGAAACAGAACTACCTACCCTATTATCCAGCAGAAATGTCATGCAGAAAGGTAAATTCCACATGTTCTTGCATATATGTGGGCATTAAAAAGTTGATTAGGATGTATTATAGTGATTACTAGAGACTGGGAAGAATCAGGTGGGGGGTAGTGAGGGGTTAGATAATGGATAACTAAACACTTCTTCTTGAAACACACCCTTCACATGTTTGCATACTCAAGATTCCTCAATAATAGCGGTAAAGCCACAACTTGAACCCAGACCTTCTAACTCCAGAATTAGTGCTCTTTCCATTTCATTATGCTTCTTGATTAATTTACTTATGCTTTGTGAACATGCACTATTATGTTAATAAATAACAATAGTATACAATTGTTAATGTTCATCAAGGACAAACCATATTCAAAAGTTTTGATGTACATCTATCTCACTTAATTATCACAAAATTCCAAAGAAATGAGTGTTATTTTTCAGATAAGGAAACTGATGTTAAGAAAAATTAAATCATTAGCCCAAGATTTTACAGATAGCAAGTTGCAGAAATTAGACCCAAGGCCAAATGTCTGACTGACTTCAGAGCCTGTGCTCATAAATAATACTTTAAACTGTGTTTTTGAAGGATACTTTTGAACAACCATGGATGGAGCATATGATTTGGTTTGTATCTCAAAGAAGAGGAATGGTCTTCATAAGCAGCAGTACTTCATGACTGATGGTGAACATCTGTGAAATAGATGAATGAAAAGAAGGGCAGTCTATGTTTGGGAAACAATTTCATCTGTTGGAATCTACCACTCCCTAAGAAGAGGCAACCCGTCTCTGGTCTCACTAATTTGTGTTCCATTCTTAATCCAGACCATATGTCTCAGGAAATGCACGTGGAATGAATAGGCAGCTGCGTGGAGACTAAAGATTTTAAGTAGTAATGGAGGGCTGTGTTATGCATGGCCCTACAGGTGTATTTTGAAATTGCTTTATAAAAAGAGGAATTCTACAGACTCCGAATACAGAAACCCCTACTATTGCACTATTGCTTTGATGGGTTCTAGGTTTTTTCATTAGTCCATAATTAATAGTGTGACTATACCAAATCTGAATTCATTGTTATGTTAATGGGAAAGTGACAAGAAGGCATTTTCCATCTCTGAGACTTAATCCTTTAGGAGCATATTAATAAACTGGAACTTTTTCAGAGGAAAAAAATGTCAAATTATGAAAGGGCCAGACACCATAGCCCATGAAGAATGATAGGGCTGGCAGTGTTTGGTGAAAGGAGGCAATAACTCATGGAGGTCTGAATTGATATTCTCATCTTTGACTCTTCCCTCTCTCTAATGCCCCAAATCCAGTCATTGGTCATGTGGTTCTTCCTTTAGAATATCTTTCAAAATATGATAAAAATGGAAAATGATGCAATAAAATAATTCACAAAGAGAAGTTTGAATGGTTTATTAGTATATGAAAAGACATTCAATTTATATGGTGAATGGAAAAGTGTATGTTAAAACAATGCTCACTTTATATGGATAAGATTGACAAAAATTAGAAAGAGGTAAAACATCAATTGATGATCATATGTGCAAATAGGAATATTCAGATACTACAGATGGGAATCTAAACTGAAGAGCTCTCTGGAAATACTTTATGAGATTACATGTGTGTTAATCCTTCAACTTTCTTTGAGTTTATTCTGCTTTTTGTTTTCTAACTTCTTAAGTTGGGTGCTTGTCTAATTGACTTTGAGCCATATGACTTGTATAATATAGGCATTTCCTGCTAAAATTTTCTGACATAGCTTTAGTTTAGCTATGTAGTGTTAGCATTGTTTTATGGTTCGAAATATTTTTATATTTCCCACTGATGTCTTACACTTGTGAGTTGTTTATAAGTGTTTTTCCATTTCTACATCTCTCTTTAATTATATTTCACTATTGATTTCTATATTAATGGTATCCTGCTGAACTGCACACACCTGTAATCCCTGCAGCTCAGGAGGCTGAGGCAGGAGGATCAAAAGTTCAAAGTCAGCCTCAGAAAAAAGTGAGGTGCTATGCAACTCAGTGAGACTCTGTCTCTAAATAAAATACAAAATAGGGCCGGGGATGTTGCTCAGTGGTCAAGTACCCTTGAGTTCAGTCCCTAGTACACAATAATAATAATAATATAATCATAATATTCTCCAATGGTTGAATGATAAAATCTGAATATACTGATCACATACCAACGCTATTTTTTTTAAATTCTAAGACAGGGTTTCCCTAAGTTGCTTAGGGCCTCACTATATTGCTGAGGTTTTTCTTGAACTTGTGATCCTCCTGCCTCAGGCTCCTGAGCTGCCAGGATTACAGGTGTGTGCCACTGCACCCAACAATTCTTCTGTATCTTTATTGCCTTTTTGTCTGTTTCATTAATACTGGGAGAGATGTGTTAAATTTCTTATGGTGATAGTAAAATTTGTCAATTTCTTCAAGTACATCTATGATTTTTCTTTATAAATTTTGAGCCTATGTTTTTATATATATATAAATTTATATATATATATATATAAATTTATAATTGCTACATATTACTTGTGAATTGATCATTTAATTACTATGTAACAACCATCTTTATATCAACTAATGTTTTTTGCTTTACAGTAGCTTTTGATTCATATAAATATAGCCACAATGACTTTTTTGTTGCTGCTAGTATTTATTTGTTATATATTCCCCATACTTTGGCATTCACCTTTTCCATCCCCTTATGTTTCAGGTTCATCTCTTGTGAACTTCAGGTAGCAGGATTAAAAAAAAAAAACAATCAGATGAGTTTTGTCTTTTAAGTAGGCGATAAATATAAATACACACTTTAAATATAAGTGTGTATTTATATTTATGGTGATTAGTGATAATTTTTATTTATTTCTATGAACTCATGCATTTTTAATTTATTCCATTTATTCTATATCCCACTTTTCCCTTCCCTTTTCACCATATATGATGGTCAATTTTAGTATCAATTTGACTAGTTTAAGAGATACACAGATAGCTGGTAAAACACTATTCTGAGGTATGTCTATAATGGTGTTTCCAGAAGAAATTGATATTTGAATCAATGGATTGAGTTAAGAATATCTACCTCTCCCATACAATCCATTGAGGGTCCAGATAAAACAAAAAGGCAGAGGAAATGAACCCCTGCCCCTCCTTCCTAAAGCTGAGACACCTATATTCTCCTGCCCTTGGACATCAGAACTCCAGTTTCCTAATCTTCAAACTCTGGATGTGCACCAGAGAGTCCCTATGTTTTTAGGCCTTTGGCCTTAGAGCAAGAGTTACACCATTAGCTCCCCTGCTTCTCAGTCTTTCACACATGGCCTGAACTACACCTGTGGCTTCCCTGGTTTTCCAACTTGCAAATGGCACGTGGTGGGACTTCTAAGCTTCCATAATCGTGTAAGCCAATTGCCACAATAAATTTATCTATCTATCTATCTATCTATCTATCTATCTATCTATCTATCTATCTATCATCTGTCTCCTATTGATTCTACTTCTTTGGAGAATCCCAACTAATATATAATATTTTAGAATGATTGAAGATTTTTTCTTTTGTTTCCATATTTTCCCTTTATTGTTTGGAACTTATAAGTTTTGTCTATTCTTTTAGTGTCTGCACTATTTTAACTTGCATATTTAACTAACAAAACTCAAATTTGGTTTATGTTTAAACTCTCTTCACAAACTTTAAGAGGATCATATGATATTTTAACTTTAATCATCCAATTCTAACCTGTAGGCTATTTTTGTCTAATATTTTAATTCCATCTTATTTCTACTCCCTTTAAATTTTGACAGAGTTTTAGTTTTATACAGTCAATGCATGTTTAAACTTACCTAAATATCTGCCAACATCTGCTCAGTTCTCCTTATGAATCTTATAACATTCACCTTTCCATCCTCTTCAATTTCATTCTGTAGAAAAAAAAATGTTTATTGGTGTCAAATTCTGTTTTTGCTTATCCTAAAGTGTTCTAGTCCTTAATTAATTCTTCTTTTAAAAGATAGTTCTACTAGATATATAATTCTAGATGGGGGGGTTATTTTCTTTAGCATATCAAGGTAGTTCTACTGCTTCTTTATTTCATTATCACTTTTAAGCAGTCACCCATCAGTCTAATTTCCATTCATTCGTAGACTATCTTTAATCTATCTTTTAATTTCATTTATTTCCTCTTTTTGGAGAGAAAGGAAGGGTTCTGTAGTTTCACTATGTTACCAGTTATAGATTGCCCTTTATTTATTTTGCTAGAGGTTTATTAGGCTTCTTGACTCTAAGGATTGATATCTTTCAATGGTTCTTGAAAATTTTCAGACATCGTACATTCAAATATAGCTTCCTTCCTATTGTCTCTATTGCCTATGTTAGCCTAAGTGATTCCCCCCATGTCTATTAACCTCTCTTTCACACTTTCCAATTCTTTATCAGTATGTCTTTTAGTCTAGATTATTTCTTTGGCATTACTGTCTAGTCCATGAATTCTTTTTAAATTTGTGTCCAATTGGCAGTTTTAATCTGTTATTTGAATACTTAATGTCAATTATTTTATTTTTATTTCTAGAAGTTATATAAAATTTCTTTTCAAAACTTCTTAGACTACTTTTTAATGGTCTCTTATTTCTTATATTTTGAAGCCTCAATTATTCTTTAACATATTAAATTGTTTTAGTTATTTTATATTATTTGACTACTAATACCAGCATCTAAAGATATGAGACCTGATAATGTTTTCTTAATTTTTGTTTTTAGTTGTAGATGGACACAATAACTTTATTTTATTTATTTATTTTTATGTAGTCCTGAAGATCAAACCCAGTGCCTCACATGTACTAGGCAAGTGCTCTACCACTGACTCACAACCCCAGCCCTCGATAATGTTTTTATTTATTTTTTTCATATTTTTATTGATGCATTACAGTTGTGATTCTGCTTTTTATTATTTTTGCTGGCTCTCGCTCATGGTCCCTTCAATTTGAGATTATCATTTTTCTTGGAATTTTTTCTGTGGAAATTATTTGACGTATTTCTCCAGAGAGGATTTGAGCTGAAATCAGCATTTTTCAGATACAGGGGACACTTCCAACCCAAGAACATTTTAAATTAAAATTTTGCTTGTCTATTGGGCATGAGTTTAGGACTTCTTTAAAAGTCAACTTATGGTTATGTGATCACAGAGGAAATTTTAAGTTTTTCTTACATAGTATCAAGATTGAGACAAGCAAGTGTCCTTGATATTCTCATCTACACAATGTTTTTGTTCTCATTATACATTCAGGGTGTCATTCATTCATTCATTCATTCTAAATCTGAACTTACAGGCACATTACAACTGAACTACACCCTCACGCTCTTTTTACTTTATTTTAAAATAGGATCTCACTAGATTGCTGAGGTTGGCCTTGAATTTGTGATCCTCCTGCCTTGGCCTGCCAAATGGGCGGGATTCCAGTATGTGTCACTGTGCCCATCAAGGGTGCCAACTTTATATAGGGATCTCCTATTAGATTCTATATTATAAATAGGCCTTAGACGTTAATTTTTCTCCTAATTTTTATCCATGTTTTAATAGTAACCCTCAAAGCAAAAGCCAACCTTGGCATCTATATACCTCCTAGGGTTGTTATTTTATTTTTTTTTCTGGGTTCTGAGTATTAGACCCAGGACCTCATACATGTTAGAAAAGCACTCTACCACTAAGCTACATCCCCAGATCTTTTTATTTTTATTTTGAGACAGGGTCTCACTAAGTTACTGAGAACTTCTTATTCTCCTGCCTCAGCCTCTGGAGTTGCTCATTTTAATGGTGTGCACCACCACTCCCAGCTAAGTTTTACTTTTGACCTCTGTGGTTTACTTTTTTTTTTATCAGTTTCATTATGTGCTTAAAATATTTTGACAATATTTTGAAGCATTTAATTAATTCATATGGAAGGATAAGCCAAGATATTTAATCTGCCGGACTACCAGAAATGAAAGTCTCAAATTAAGTGTATGTTTAACCTATGGTTCAACAATTATAATCCTGGGTGTATGTCTAGAAAAAAAACTTTAGTAAAGACTCATAAGCAAACACAAAGATTGTTGTCATTGAATTTTTGTGTAGCAAAAACTTTTGTTGCTAACAACTGTGCTACCACTACATTCCAAATAAAGAGGCTCTAGCTTATTAGACTTATTAGTATAGCAATAAATGATTTCAAGTAATAATATCCAATGCTGATAAATCTGCATAAAGCAGTCATCATAACATACTCTTAGAAACCTTATAAATCATTTATTAGAACCTTTGGAAAAGTATCATGGCAATATGCATTAAGTCAAAAACAAGCTCATTTTCTATGATCCAGCAATTCCAATTTTTTGTTACTGGGGATCGAACCCAGAGCCTTGAACATACTAGGCAAGTGTTCTACCATTGAGTCATGTCCCCACATCCCCACCCCTGATTCAGCAATTCTAATCCACAGAAATATATCTCAAGAAATGATGCTAAAAGGTACAGAAAAGCTCTGTGTACAGGGATACTCATTGCAGTCTTATTGGTAAAGAAAAGGAAACAACAAAATGGTGCACCATTAAGAAAATTGCTTAATTTTGTTGTGTCAACAGAATGGAGCATTAGGAAGCCCTGAGAAAAAATAATTGGAAAAACTATACAGGTATATGATAGAATACGTGGTAGAATGGTAAGTGAAAATATCATGCACCATATGTCCCAGTCATTCTGGGTTGCAGCCCATTTAAAATATGTATGTTTATGGACAGCAATGAGCAAACATGAACCGAGTGGAATTAAAGTGGTAGGATTAAATCCACTTTCATTTTTATTGTTATAAATATATTTTCTTTAATGTTCTTAGATATGATCTTTTCAATACCAAAAGAAAAAAATTGTACAATAATAATTCTCTTTTCCTCAGGAGGAGCTTTTATTTCAAGCCTCCACAGTATTGAACAGTGGCCTTCTTAAAGGGTGAGACTGATAACAGAGGTCCTGGTTGTGGAAACTCCATCCATGCAGACAGGGATATTTTTCACGGCTTATTCTTTTCTTGGGAGGAAAATTCAGTAAGCCTTTTGGATCATCCCTTTAAACTTCCTAATGTGTCGTTTACCTTCTTGTTTCCCTTTTTTTTAGTGGTTCTCAGGATCTCATGCATGCTAAGCAAGCACTCTATCAATGAACTATATACCCAGACCTTAATGTGCTATTTAAATTAAGCAGTGTGAAATCATGGCTCATTCTTGGAGAAGGAAATTATTATGGGTTTAAGGTCAAGCCCCTGATTTGCTCTGTGACCCTTGGCAGCATCACTTTTTCCATCTTTGAAATGGATATGTATGAAAGGGTTACATAAACTATGCAGCAAATTAAATGTGTGAGATGCAGACAAAGCTAAAAACAATTTTTTTCTTGATTCAAATGTGAAAACTCTATCCTTTGTCTCATTGAGGCATGATTGGAAAGTACTTTTTCTTGAAGAAAGTTTTGTACTGCTTTGTTTCTAACAGAATCTGCATGGAGAGGTTCTTTACCCTGTAGAAGCTAGTTAAAATAATATTTCTGGGTTCCACTCCAGACTCAATAAATCAGACTTTCTGAAGGTAGATCTCAGTAATCTGGCTTGACAGACAATCCAGGTGATTCTCAGTGTGTGTGGGAATCCAAAGCTATGGTGCTCACATTTTAGTTCTGTAGCCTAAAAGGGAGCCCAGCCAGGCTAGGCACAGTGTGAGTTCTTAAAATGCTAGTTAATGGCTCAATACCACAGCAACCATATTCTAATTCCAAAGGGCTATCCTGGCAAAGGAAAATGAAATCCAGGTACTCTTTGCCAGATTTAGCTCTTTCTTAATGACTTTTCTGCCTTGCCAAGTTTAAACAATACCATTATAAATTTGTTAAAAAGCATTAAATAGATTTAATTCACTAAACATAAAATGCACACTGTTTGAAGTACAGAATTCAGTGGCTTTTAATGTATTTACAGAGTTGTAACACCATTACCATTATCAAATTTCAGAAGATTTTCATCATCCCTGCCTCCAAATCCCTGTACCCATAGCACTCATTCCACATTCCCCCTTACCTACAAGCCCTGGCAACCACTAATCTGCTTTCTGTCTGTATAGATTTTCCTATTCTGGTTATTTCCTATAAATAGAATTAGACAATAAGTGACCTTTGGTCTGTCTTGTTTCACTTAGCATTATGTTTTCAAGGATCATCCATGTTGTACAATGCATCAGAACTTTATTCTTTTTGTGGCTGAATAATATTTCAGTGTATGGATATACTGCAATTTGTTTATTCATCAGTTGACAAACATTTGCCTTGTTTTCTCTTATTGCCCATTACAAATAATGATATGATAAATATTCAAGTAGAAGTCTGTGTGTGGACATATATTTCCAGTTCTCTAGTATATAAACTAAGGAGCAGAATTTCCAAGTCATATGACAAGTCTATTTTAATATCCGGAGGTACTGCAAAGCTGTTTTCTAAAATGACTGCAATATTTTACATTCCTGCCAACAGTCTTTATTGTTATCTTCTTTTGTATTTTCCCTGGGGATTGCAAATAACACATTTTAATTTATAAAAATCTAGTTCAGATCAATACCAAATTAATTTCAATATAGACAAAAATGTGTGCTTATCATATACCTCATTTACTTTTGTCCTCTTTTGTGTTATTAATGTCTTAAAATCCCATGCTTATACATTATAAGCCCATCAATATTTGTAAATATTACTTTATGAAGTTATACATTAAATCAGATGAAGAAAAGTGTTACAAATAAAAAATATGTTTATACTTCCTTTTAATGTAATTACTTTTTCTGGTACTCTCCATTAATGGGTGTAGATTTGCATTACTCTCAAATGTCTTTTCATTTTACCATGAAAGACTACCTTTAGTGTTTATTTTACAATTGTTCTGCTAGTGATGAAGTCCCCCCTCTCTGCTCCAGAAATGTCTTACCTTCTCCTTTTTTTTCTTGAAGATGTATTTTTACTTGATCTTGGACTTCTCATAACTCCCTGATTGCATAAACTGTAACTCTGTATACATTTTTAGTTTATATGGACTGTCCTGTTTTTAATATCTACTCTTACCCTTAGTGCAACTTCATTTCCAACCTTTTTCTTGCTTTTTTATGGAGGTAAAATTCATATAAAATAAGTCAATTTAAAGTGTACAATTCAGTGACATTTATTACACTCAAAATTTTACACAACTGGCAACTCTATCTGGGTCCAAAATATTTTATTATCCCAAAAGGAAACCTCACACCCATTAAGCAGTTGTTTCCATTTCCCCATCCTCCTAGTCCCTACAAACCACTAATCTTTTTGTCTCTGTGGTTTACCTATTCTGTATATTTCATATAAATCAAATCATACATTAAGTGAGCATTTGTATATGATTTATTTCACTTACCATCATGTTTCCAAGGTTTAGCCATGCTACAGCCTGTAACAGTACTTCATTCTTTTTACTGCCAAATAATACTCCTCTGCATGAATATGCTGTATGTTATTATCCATGCATCAGTTGGTTAGCATTTAGGTTACTTCCATATTTTGGCTATTATGAATAATGTTGCTGTGAACAATCATGTACAAGTTTTTGTGTAAGCATGTTTTAAATCCCTAAGGATAAATGACTATAAATCCCTAAGGATAAATGACTACAATTGCTAGGAACTCCCTATTAAATAACCTCCCCTTTTTAATGGGAATTGAACCCAGGGATGCTTTACCACTGAGCTCCATCTCCAGCCTTTTTATTTTTTATTCTAAGAAAGAGTATTGCTAAGTTACTGAGGCTAGCCTTGTAATTGTGATCCTCCTGCCTTGCCTTCCAAATTTCTTGGATTACAGGTGCATGCCACCATGCCTAGTTCTTTTCCCATTTTTTTAAAATTTAGATGTTGATGGATCTTTATTTTATTCATTTATTTATATATGGTGTTGAGAATTTAATCCAGTGCCTCACACGTGCTAGGCAAGCACTCTACCACTGAGCCACAACCCCAGCCCATTCTTTTCTCATTTTTAATTGGGTTTTATTTTTGGTTTTGAGCTGTAAGAATTCCTATATATTAGAAATATTAGACCAATATTATACTATTTGCAAATACTTCCTTCCATTAAATGGATTGCCTTCTTACTTTCTTAATAGTGTCATTTGAAGGGAAAAGTTTTTGATTTTGATAAAGTTTAATTTATCTGTTTTTTTCTTTTGATACTTATGTTTTTGATGTCATTCCTAAGAATCCATTGCCAAATCTAAGATCTACCCTGTGTTTTCTTTTAAGAGTTTTGCAGCTTTATCTTATTCTTTTAGGTCTTTGATCCATTCTGAGTTAATTTTTAATATTATCTGAAGTAGGAAGCAATTTCATTCTTCTGCAAGTGGCTAATTTTCCCAATTCCATTTGTTGAAGAGACTATATTCTTTTCCCATAGAATGTTCTTGGTAGCCTGGTCAAAATCAATTACTGGGATGGGGATGTAGCTTAGTTTGAGATCACTTGCCTAGCATAAGGGAGACCATAGGAACAATTCCCAGTACTACAAATATACAAAAATAGATGACCAACATTGTTTATTTATGGACACTCAATTGTATTGCACTGGTGGTGTGTGTGTGTGTGTAAATGTAAGAATGGCTTTTTGAGCTTCTTTGTAATTCCATATCAATGCATGCTGATCTGTTTTAGAATGAGCTTTTCATTTCTTCAAAAAGGTCATTGGAATTTTGATAGGGAGTAATTTAAGACAGTATTGTCTTTTTAACATTTTTTTCTTCCAAATCCATGGGCAAGAAATGCCTTTCCATTTATTCAAATCTTTAAACAATTTAAGTAATATTTTGTAGTTTTAGACATGCATGTCTTTTTAAATTTCTTTTTGTTTTTAGTAGATGGACACAATACTTTTATTTATTTGCTTTTATTTTTATGTGGTGCCGGGGATCGAACCCAGTGCTTCACGCATGCTAGGCAAGTGCTCTGCTACTGAATCACAACCCTGGCCCCCTGCATGTCTTGATTAAATTTATATTTAGGTATTTTAGGATTCTTTATGATATTGTAAGTGGAGTTGTTCTCTTAATTCCTTTTTTATCATTCATTTTTTACTGTACAGAAATAGAACTGAATTTTGCATATTGATCTTGTGGCCTTACTTTGTTAAATTCATTTATGAATTCTGACTTAGTTCTGTGTATTCTTTAGAATTTTATCCATATAAGATTACAGAACACTTAAACAGAGATAATTTTACTTCTTTCTTTCCAATTTGAACACATTTAAATTTTTTTCCATGATCCTTTTATTCTAGTTAAACCTACCTTTACAATTTTGAATAGAAGTGGTTAAATCAGGTGTACTTGTCTTGCTCTTAATCATGCAGAGAAAACATTCAGTCTTTCATTATTGAATATATTTTTAAATTATTTTTATTGGTTCATTTTTGTTATACATATTATTAAAATTGTCTTTAGCATAATTATAGAAACATGGAATATTATTTGCTCTAATTTAGTCCCTGGTACTTTCTCTTTCTCCCCCCTTCTTCGTCCTCCTATTCTCTTCCCTCTACTGATTCTTCTGCTATTTATTTATAAGTTTTTGTAAATTAGTATCTTGTGCATATATGTGATGGTGAGATTCACTCTGGTATTTTCATATATGTACATAAGAAAGTTAGTTCAGATTCATTACACTATTCTTTGCTAATTTCATTCTTCCTCTCTCCCCATCAATCCCCTTTCTCTACTCCACTGATCTCTCTTCTATTTTGAAGGTGTTACCCCATCTTTCTTTTATTTTCCCCCTTTTTTGGTCTAGCTTCTGTATATCAAAGAAAACATTCAACATTTTACTTTATGGGACTGGAGTATGTCACTTAGAATGATGGTCCCCAGTTCTATCCAATTACTGGCAAATGATATAGTTTCATTCTTCGTTATGATGAATAATCCATTGTGTACATATAGCACATTTTCTTTATCCATTCACCTGTTGATAGGCACATAGGCTGGTTCTATAGCTTGGCTATTGTGAATTGTGTTGCTATAAATATTGAGGTGGCTGCATACCTATAGTATGCTGATTTTAGATCTTTTGGATATATACCAAGGAATGGAATAGCTGGGTCATATGGCAGTTGTATTTTTAGATTTTAAGGAATCTATATGCAGCTTTCCACAGTGGTTGTACTAATTTGCAGTCCTACCACCAGTATATGAGAGTACCTTTTCCTCCACATCCTCACCAACATTTATTATTTATATTATTGATAATTTCCATTCTGGCTGGAGTAAGATTAAATGTCAAATTAGTTTTTTTCACTTTTAAAAATTTGTTCTTTTTAGTTATAGATGACATTAGAATGTATTTTTACATATTATACATACATGGAGTATTATAATATACTCCATGTGTGTGGAGTATGTGGTTGTACATGATGTGGAGTTACACTGGTTGTGTATTCATATGTGAACACAGGAAAGTTAGGTCTGATTCATTCTACTGTCTTTCCAATTCCCTCCCCCCTCCCTTCCCTTCATTTCCCTTTCTTTAATCCAATGAAATTCTATTCTTCCATTCCCTCTCCCTTATTATGTGTTAGCTGGCATATCAGAGAGAATATTTGGCCTTTGATTTTGGGGAGATTGGTTTATCTTGCTTAGAAGGACAGTCTCCAGTTTCATTCATTTACTGGCAAATGCCATAATTTCACTCTTCTTTATGGCTGTGTAATATTCCATTGTGTATAATATCACATTGTCTTAATCCATCATCTGTTGAAGGACACCTAGGTTGGTTCAATAGCTTGGTTATTGTGAATTGAGATCATATAATCATTGATGTGGCCATGTCACTATAGTATGCTGATTTTAAGTCATTTGTATATAGACCAAGGAGTGGGATAACTGGGTCTAATAACTGGTTCCATTGCTAATTTTCTTAGGAATCGCTATACTGCTTTCCAGAGTGGTTGCACCAATTTGCAGTCCTGCCAACAATGTATTTGATTTGCATTTTCCTGATTGCTAGAGATGTTGAATATTATTTATTATTTGTATTTCTTCTTTTGACAAGTGTCTGTTTTGTTCTTCTGCCCATTATTAATGTCGGCCTTGGTTTTCTCATATATAGTCTTTGAAATTTTGAGGTAAATTCATTTTAACCCTAGTATTTTAAACACGAATGGGTGCACTACTTTGTCAAATGCTTTTTCTGCATCCATCAAGATGATCATGTGATTCTTGTCCTTAACTCTACTTATGTGGTGAATTACATTTATTGATTTCCATATGTTGAACCAACTTTGTATCTCTGGAATGAAGCTCACTTGATCAGGGTGCCCTATCATCTCAATGTGTTTTTAAATGAGGTTTGACAATATTTTATTAAGAATTTTTGCATTTATGTTCATCAAGGATGTTGGCCTGTAGTTTTCTTTCTTTGATGAGTCTTTGCTGGATTCAGTATTGGGGTGATACCGGCTTTATCAAATAAAATTTTGTCAGTGTTCCCCCCTTTTCTACTTCATGGAATAATTTGAGAAGTATTGGTATTAGTTCTTCTTTAAAGGTCTGGTAGAACTCAACTGAAAATCCATCTGGTCCTAGACTTTTCTTTGTTGAAAACCTTTTGATATCTGCCTCAATTTTTATTAATTGATAGTGATATGTTTTAAGTTTTCTATCTACTTATGGCTTAATTTAGGTAGGTCATATGTCTCTAGGAATTTGTCAATGTCTTCAAGATTTTCTGGTTTATTGCAGTGGAAAATTTCAAAATAGTTTCTAATAATCATTTGTATTTCAGTAATGTTGGTTTTGATACTTTATCATGCCCAATGCTGTTAATTTGTGTCTTCTCTCTCTTTCGTTTAGTTGGCTGACATATATCAATTTTGTTTTTCACCATTAAGTATATTTTAGATGTGGGTTTTAAATAAATACCCTTTATGATGTTGCAAAAGTTTCCTCTTATTTTCTATGTTTCTGAATGTGTTCTTTAAATTATGAATTATGAAATGGTTTGGGTTTGCCAAATACTATTTCCTGCATCAATTTAGATGATCATGTGTTTTTGCTCTTCATTCTAAAAATGTCATCTATTCCATTGATTGATACTCTTATATTGCATTCCTGGAATAACTCCAAAATGATCATGATACATTCTTTTATGATGCTGCTGGATTCAATTTTCTAGTATTTTGTTGAAGATTTTGCACCTATATTCATAAAGGATATTATATTGGCCTACAATTTTCTTGTGATATCTTTATGTGATTCTGGAATTAGGGTAATGCTGACTTCATAGAAAAGAATTAGCAAGCATTCCCCTTTTTCTGTTTCTTCCCCCCCCCCCCCGCCCCAGTACTGAAGATTTAACCCAGGAGCAGTCTACCACTGAGCTAAATAGCCTGTCCCCATTGAATTGTGTTCTAGCACAACATGGAAGTTTTAATTTATGAGCAATGAAATTGGACATTTAGCCAAGATTTCTAAGCAAAACACTGAAGGTGTGACTTGGCTTCTTCTTACTGCTTATGTTAAAATAGGGAAGGAAGTAGATATATTTAAGCAACTGTTAAGCAAAGAGGAACCAAAACTTTCAGATTTGGAAAATTCTTAGTCTATCCATATTGTAACAAAAATAAGAAAGCATCACTAAAAATGTGGTTGGACAATCACTCCATTAAGAGATTACTCTCAACTCTATTCCGCCATCTCAGCTAAGTCCAGGAATAGTGTTGGGATTATACCAGCAGAAATACTGCCAACTGGGACCAAAGGGGAAAAACAAAATGGAACGGAAGACTATCAGATACCTGGAAGTATATATTAAAAACAGTAGAAGTGAATCTGACTTGGTGGTACATGCCTGTAAATTCCAGCACTTTGGGATGAGGATCACAAGTTTGAGGCCAGCCTCGGCAACTTAAATCCTAAGCAACTTAGCAAGACCCATCTCAAAATAAATATTAATAGATAAATAGGGCTAGGGATGTCACTGAGTGGGTAACTGCTCCTGGATTATTTTCCTGGCACAACATAGAAATAGCAACAACAACAATAGAAATGAAAAGGGTTTTGTTTCAACTCTTATGAGAATTGTTTTCAAGCATGTTGATATTTTAGTGAATGTAATTGACATATTAATTTCACAATCCCCTTATCTAGTTTCTAGTGTTCCTTATGGAGCAATACCTGTAGAGCTGTTAGCCTGATTTGCCTTATTCTTACTTTTATTTCTTTAAGGTCAGAAGAATGAATGTTTGGTTTTCCTCAAAAATAAAAGTGCTTTGTTTCTCTCCCCCTGGTTTTGAAAGAAACGCATAATTATTGAAAAAGATTCATATATTACAAAATAATGTAAAGAATAAAGTGAGAATATGCTGTAACTAATTCTACAGCCATGTCTCCACTCTGGTGTAATTTTTCCAAGAATTTTTAAGATGCAAGTATATTTTTACTGTGGAGAGGGACAAAAATTTTCAAACAGAAGTTTAAAAATGCACAGTGAGCAAATATAACCACCTGCTGTATTTGTTTATCATTTATTGATCTGTTTATTCATCCATCAATCTGTATTATTTTAGACAAATTACAAAATAAGTTGCAGACATCAGTACATTTAACCCATATACACTTTAGCATGCTTATCGTTAAGTAAAATCCATGTCTGGATTTTTAAATTTTTTTTAGTGTGTTATACGCATGCATAATAGTGAGGTTCATTTTGACATGTCTCTTTTTCTTAGATTAAGTTCAAATTGGATGAAATTCACAAGTCTGAAGTATACAATTCCACAAGTTTTGATGAAACCGTGTATCTGTGAGCAAAATCTGCCATAAGAATTCAAAGTACCCCAGAAATGCTCCTTTCCCAGTCAATGCCTGCCCTGCCTGCCACTTGGAAGCAACAATGTTCTAGAATATTATATAATGGAATTGTGAATTTTAAACTCTTTTGTGTCTGGTTTCCTTCATTCATCATAATGTTTATAAGATTCACATTTTATTATTTTTTATTGCTGAATAGTATCCCATGACATGAATATACCACAATTTATTTATCTATTCACACGGTGTTTTGTGCTTTTTGTTTTTGTTTTGGTAGTGATTTGTTTTTTGTGGTACTAGGGCTTTAACTCAGGGATGGTTTACCACTGAGCTATTTTCCCAACCCTTCTTATACTTTTTATTGTGAATCAAGGTCTTGTTAATTTTCTGAGACTGACCTCAAACTTGTGGTCCTCCTGCTTCAGCATCTAGAGTGGCTCTGATTACAGGAGTGTACAATTGCGAATGTCTTCATTCACTTGTTAATGGGTCCCTGCTCTATTACCATTTAAAAAACTTCTGGTGGGTGAGTAGAGAGGGGATTATTTTTCACTTACCTGATGTTTAATTTTGTTAAGTAAGTTTTCATGTGACATATATCTGCCTTTGTGAAGCATCTATTCAAATTCTTTGCACATCTTTCACTTGAGTTGTTTGTTTTTATTTGTGAGATACAGCACTTCTTAATATATTATGTATCAAGTCCTGTGCCTAATGTATGATTTGCAAATATGTCCTCACGTAGAAGTTATTTTCCCAACTACTTTATTTTTTTAAAAGATTTACCAATATATAATTCATATGTCATAAAGTTCATCTAATATATAACCCAGTTGTTTTTAGCATATTCAGAGTTTTTTGCAACAATTGCCACAATTTTAGAATACTTTTATAACTTCAAAATAAAATATCATATTATTTAGTCTTCATCCTCTTTCCTCCAACCCCCTTCCACAGTCCTAGGCAACCACTAATCTTTATTTATTTACTTATATTTTTTTGATACTATAGATTGAAACCAGGAGTGCTTAACCCATGAGCTACATCCATAACCCCTTTTATGTATTTATTTTATTTATACAGCAGGGTCTTGCTAAGTTCCCAAAGTTCTTTCTATATTACTGATGTTTGTCTCAAGTTTGTAATCTTCCTGCCTCAGACTCCTGAGTTGTTGGGATTATATGCATATGCCACAGTGGTTTATTAATCTACATTCAACTATAGATTTCTTTTTCTGCATATTTCATATGAATAAGATTGTATAATATATAGTATGTTTTAACTGGCTAATTCAATTAGCAAAATGTATTCATGGTTTATTCATTTGTAATAAGTATCAGTATTTAATTTATTTTTATGGATAAATAATATTCCATTGTGTGAATATGCTCCATTTTATTTATCCATTACAAATTTGAAAGATGTTTGGGTTAGCTCTAATTTGGGGCTATTATGGATAATAATGATATAAGTATTCATAAACAAGTTTTTGTGTGTTTTCATTTGTCTTTAGTGTAAACCTATGAGTGGAATTGCTGAATCAAATGGGAAATCTGTTTGAGGAATTGACAGCCTGTTTTGCAAAGTAATTTCACCATTTTGCATTCCCACCACCAGTGTATGAGGGTTACGCTTTCTCTATATCCTTATCAACACTCATTTATATCTCACCATTTTGATTCAAGCCATCTTAATGAGTATAAATATCTTGTTGTGGTTCTGTTTTATATCCCCCTAATGATTAATGATGTTTAGCAACTTTTCAGGCGCTTATTGTCGGTTTGAGTTTTGAATACTCTTTATATATTCTGGATACAAATCCCTTACTAAATATAATATTTGTAATTTTCTCCAATTATTTGAACTGTCTTTTCATTTTCTTGATGGTGTCTTTTGAATCACACAAAATTTGTGTTTTTCAGTGCTGGAGATGGAACACAGGACCTTATGCATGCTAAGTACACACTCTAACACTGACTTACATTCCCAGCTCCAAAACTTTTAAATTTCGATGAAGTCCAATTTATCTAAATTTTGCTTTGTTGCCTGTGTTCTTTGTGTCATATCCAACTATCCTTTGCCAAATCATAGGTTATGACAATTTTAAATTTTAGCTTCTATATTTAGGTCTTTCATCCATTTTGTATCACTTGTATATGGTGTGAAGTTAGGGTCCAACTTCATTCTTACACATGTGGTTATCCAAATGTCCCAGCACCATTTGTTGAAAAGACTATTTATTCCCCTATTTATATTATTGGCACCCTTGTCAAAAATCAGTTGATCAGAGATGTATGTGTCTATTTTTGAATTCTCTTTTTTCTTTTTTTAATTGATTTTATTTTTTTAAATACACGACAGCAATGGAATGCATTACAATTCTTATTACACATATAGAGTACAATTTTTCGTATCTCTATATAAAGTATGTTCACGCCAATTATTCCATTCATATATTCTTATGTCAATACCACACTGTCTTGAATACTACTGCTTTGCAACAATTTTACAATAATGAAGTGTGAATAACTGTACTTTGTTCTTCTTTTTAAATATTGATTTGTTTCTATCCTGGGTGTCTTGAATTTCCACCTGAATTTCATGATCATTTTGGCAATATGTACAAATAAGTCAACTAGGATTCTGTCAAGAACTGCTCTCAAAGTGTAAATCAGTTTGATCAGTATTGTCATCTGAACAATGTTAAGTCTTCTGATCCATGAGTCATGTTTTTTTTTTTAATTTACTGAGCTTTCCCTTAACTTTTCTCAGCAATACTTTATAGTTTTAGAATATTAATTTTGGTCTTCCTTTGTCAAATTTATTTCTAAGTATTTTTTCTCTTTTAAAAGAGCTTTGCTTTTTATGATACAATTTTTTAATTTATTTTTTATTTTGACATATTCATGTAACAGGATTTGCTCCAGTTCAGTCCTCTTAACTACCCCCTTCTCTCTTCTTCTCCCTTCCATCCTTCCCCAACCCTATTGGTATTCCTTCTATAAATTTAAGTTTTAATTGGTGCATTATATTTGTACATAGAAGTGGAATTCATTGTGATATGTTCATAATGCCCATAGCACAGTTTGGTCCATTTCATTCTGCAATTCCTCCCTTTTCCATCCATCCTCTCCTTCCTCTGCTACACTGTATTTTCCTCTATTTTCATGAAGTCACTTTCCTAAATTCCTTATTTCTCTCGAGCTTCTGCATATAAAAGAAAATATTCAAGCTTTGATTTTCTCTGTCTGGCTTATTTCACTTAGTATGATGTTATCCTGTTCCCTCCATCTATCAGCAAATAATATAATTTCATTCTTCTTTATAGCTGAGTAAACTCCATTTATATATATATATATATCACATGTTCTTTGTTCCTCTGTTGATGGGCACCTAGGCTGGTTCCAAAACTTGGCTATTGTGAATTGCACTTCTATAAATTTTGGTATACATGTACCAATTTTAGTTCTTCTGGATAAATAACAAGGAGTGAAATGGCTGAGTGGTAGGTCCGCTCCTAGTCTTCTGAGGAATCTCCATACAGCTTTCCAAAGTGATTATACCAATTTGCAGTACCATCAAAAATGTAGGAGTGTATGTTTCTCCCCACATCCTTGCCAGCATTTATTGTTATTGTGTTTTTATTATTGCCATTCTAACTGGTGTGAGATGAAATCTCACTGTAGTTTTGATTTATATTGAGCTTTCATTGGTACATTAGAGTTGTACATAATAGTTGGGTTCATTCTGACAAAATCACACATGCATGGAATATAATTTACTCTATTTCAGTTCCTGGGCCCTCCAAATTCGCTCCTTTCTCCCCCCACTCACCTTATTCTACTGTGTAATCTCAGTGTAGTTCTGATTTGCATCTCTCTGACTGCTAAGGATGTTGAACATTTTTTCATATATTTGTTGACTATGTACATGTCTTCTTTTGAGAAATGTCTGTTTAGTTTATTTGCCTAATTATTATTATTATTATTTTAATATTTATTTTTTAGTTTTAGGTGGACACAATATTTTTACTTTACATTTATGTGGTGCTGAGGATCGAACCCAGGGTCTCATGCATGGTAGGCGAATGCTCTACCACTGAGCCACAATCTCAGCCCCTATTTGCCCAATTATTGATCAGTTATTTGTTTTATGATTTTAAATTTGTTGATTTATTTATGTATTCTGGATTTTAATCTTCTGTCTGAAGAGGAACTAGTGAAGATTTTTTCCCATTATATATACTCTCTTTGGGCTGGTGGGGATGTGGCTCAAGTGGTAGTGCACTTGCCTGGCATGTGTGGGGCACTGGGTTCGATCCTCAGCACCACATAAAAATAAAATAAAGATGTTGTGTCCACCGAAAACTAAAAATAAATATTAAAATATTCTTTCTCTCTCAAAAAATATATATATATACTCTCTTCAAGCTCTTAATCATTTCCTTTGCTGTGAAGAAGTTTTTTTTTAATTTGTTAATTTGTTGCCATCCCACTTATTGATTCTATAAAACTATTTCTTGAGTTTTAGGGGTCTTGTTAAGGAAGTTGGTGCCTGTGCTTATACGTTGGAGTGTTAATCCTATTTTCCTCTAGCATTTGCAGTGTTTCTGATATAATTCCTAGGTCTGTGATCCACTTCAATTTGACTTTTTCATAGGGTGAGATAGAGACCTAGTTTCATTTTTCTACATATGGGTATCCAGTTTTCCCAGAACCATTTGTGAAAACGTCTATCCTTTCTCTCTTTTTTACACTATTATAAATGGAAACATTTCCTTGTTTTTTTGAATTGTTCATTGCTATGGTGTATACAAGTACAATTGATTTTTTTTCATATTGATTTTGCATGTTTCAACCTTTCAGAACTTGCTCTTTCCAGCCGGCACTGAGCGATGGGCATGTCTCGGGACAACTGGCACAAGTGCCACAAGACTGGGGGCAAGAGAAAGCCCTACCACAAGAAAAGGAAGTGTGAATTGGGACATCATGCTGCCAACACTAAGATTTGCCCCCACCACATACACACTTTCCCAGTGGGAAGAGGCAACAAGAAGTACTGGGCTTTGAGTCTGAATGTGGGGAATTTCTCCTGGGGCTCTTGAGTGTTACACTTGCAAAACAAGAATCATTGATATTGTCTACAATCTGTCCAGTAATGAGCTGGTCCACACCAAGATCCTGGTGAAGAACTGCTTCGTGGTTATTGATATCACACCCTACCAAAGGTGGTAGGAATCCCACTATGCACTGCCCCTGGGCTGTAAGAAGTGGAGCAAGCTGAATCCTGAGGAGGAAGAAATTTCAAACAAAAAGTGATCAATGAATATTCAGAAGAAATAAGATGAAAGGAAGAAGAATGCTAAAATCAGCACTCTTCTGGAGAAGCAGTTCCAGCAGGGCAAGCTTCTTGCCTGCATTGCATCAAGACCAGGACTATGTGGCCAAGAAAACGGCTATGCGCTAGAAGGCAAGGAGTTGGAGTTTTATCTGAGAAAAAAAATCAAAGTTTAGAAAAGCAAATGAGCCCTCCTCCCTCCAGTTTTAGCTCATGTAATAAAGGTGTTTATTGTTCTTAAAAAAAAACTTTCTGAACTCAATTAGTTCTAACAGTCAGTTTAGTCCATTTCTAAGGATTTTCTGTATAATGATTCTCCCTGAGTTATGATGGTTCAGCTAACAAATTTTTTACTTCATGAAGGTAAAAATACGCATACAAACATTATGTTTTTCACCTATATTGCACTCTTCAATACATTACATGAGCTATTCAACACCATATTAGAAAATAAATTTTGTGTTAGATGATTTCCCAACAGTAGGCTGATGCAAGAATTTGGAGCACTTTTAAGCTAGGTGAGGTTAAGCTATGATGGTTTGTGGGTTAAATATCAACCAAATGCATTTTAAAGTTAGCATATTTTCATTTGATGACGAGATTTTTGGAACACAATCCCATTGTAATTTGAGGACTATCTGAACAAGATTATGTCATCTGCAAATGGAGATAAGATTACTTATTTCTTTCCAATCTTGAGGACTTTCATTTTTCTTTTCCTTAACTAATTGTCCTGACCAAATGCTCTAGTACAATATTGAATAGAATTGTCAAAAGCAGATATTATTGTCTCATTCCTGATATATGAGGGAAAGTTTTCAGTCTTGCATCATTAAATATGATTTTCCTTGTGGTTTTTTTTTTCTGTAGATACCCTTTATCAGGTTAAGAAAATCGCCTTCTATTGGTAATATGTTGAGATCTTTTTTGCCATGAAAGTAGCTAGACTCTGCATCTATTGAGGCTGTCTTGTGACTTTTCACTTCTATCCATATGATGTATTATTAAAATAATATTTAATTTCACTATAATATTTTGGGACATTTAAATAATTTTATATCCCTGGAACAAATCTTACTTGATCATAGTATATAATCCCTTTTATATGTCACTAGGTTTGCTAGTATTTTGGGAATATTTTTGCATGATATTTATAACAGACATTGCTTGACAATTTTCTTCTCTTAGGTCTGTTTTGGTGTCAGTGTAAAAAAAGTTCTTATAAAATGATCTGGGAAATTTTCTTTATTATTTTTGGAACACTTTGTGGAAGAAGTGAAATTAATTTTTCTTTGAATGTTTGGGAGAATTAATTGATGGAACCATTTGGGCATGGGTTTTTGTTGGTCAGTAGTTTTTGGTTACTATTTCAATGTGGGGTTTTTTTGTTATAGATCTTTTTATATTGCTAATTTGTTCTTGAGTCAATTTCAGAAGTTTGTGTCTTATAGGCATTTTTCCATTTCATCTATATTTTCTAGGTTTTTGGCATACAATTGCCCAGTGTTCAGTCCATAACAGTAAACCTTGCTTTTGTTGCATCCCATAAATTTTGGTGTTGTGCCTTAATTCTCAGTCAGCTTATGATATTTTCTGATTTCCATGTTTGGATTTCTTTTTTGACTGAGTGGTAATTTAGAAGTATGTTGTTTAATTTTTTTAAAAACATACATTTAGTTGTAGATGTTCACAATATGTTTATTTTGTTTATTTAGTTTTTTTTTTAATGTGGTGCTGAGGATAGAACCCAGTGCCGCATGTGTTCTAGGCAAGTGCTCTACCACTGAGCCACCCCAGCCTTGTTGTTTAATTTTGACATATTTGTGAGTTTTCCAATTTCCCCCTGCTATTGATTTCTAATTTTATTCCAATTTATTCAGAGAAGATATTTTGGCATTATTTCTCTCCTTTTAAGTGTATTGAGATTTGCTTTATAAACCAGCATGTGGTCTCTCTTGCAGATGTTCCATGTGCACTTCACAATGCATATTCCCTTGTTTTTGAGTGCTCTATTTTTAGATATTTGTTAAGTCTAGTTGGTTCAGAATGTTGTTCAAGTCCCTTATTTCCTTATTGATCTTGTCTAGATGTTCTGAACATTATTGAAAGTGGGGATATTGAAGCCTTTATCTGTTGTTTTTGAATTGTCTCTTTCTCCCTTTATTTTTTCAGTCTTCGCTTCATGTAGTTTTCTGCTGTTTTCTGGTGTTTGTATATTTATTTAATTTTCCTGATGGATTACCTCTTTTATCATTTTACAATTTCTGTTTATATTTTGTGACTTTTTGTTTTAAAGTTGATTTTGTCAGATATACTTATAGTCACTACAGCTTTCTTATGGTTGCTGTTTTCATGACATATATTATTTTCAATCATTTTACTTTCAATCTATTTGTATCTTTGAACCTAAAGCATTTAAAAAGCATATACCTGGATATTGTTTTATATCCAGTATGACAAGCTCTGCCTTTGATTGGATTGCTTGATCCTCTCATATTTAGTGCTATTATTGATATAGTTGGATTTATGTCTATCTTTTAATTTTAGTTTTTTATGGGACAGTATATTGTTGTTGCTGCTGCATTATTTATATTGCATTAATTGAACATTTTCTAATGTAATTGTTTAATTGTAAATGAGTTTCAGTATATGTTTGAGGAGTTTTTAGTGGTTGCTACAGGGTGTAGTGTGTACATATTAGCATATCAGGATCCACTTCATATTTATACTAGTTTAATTCTAGTATATATAGAGGTTATTCATATTAGCTCTATTTTCTTTCCCCATTTTGTGATATGGTTGTTATATATGTTTCATCAATTAATGTTACAAACCCAATAGAGCAATGTTATTCCTTTATTGTCTGACATTATTTCTCTAGCCCAATACAGCTTTATTTTTCCCCACCTCTTTTGTGCTCTTACTGGCAAATAAAATATACACATGCTAAAGGCTGGGGCTAGGGATATAGCTCAGTTGGTAGAGTGCTTACCTCACATACACAAGGCCCTGGGTTCAATCCTCAGCACTGTGGGGAAAAAAAGGCCCAATGACAGATTATGCTTTATACAATTGTTTTTAAAGTCAGATGACAACATGGCGGCCGGCGAGGAAGCAGCGACTCCAACGTCTCCACTTTAACGGGATATGAAAGACTCATCGAAACAGCTGCAGCCTAGCTACGGAGGAACTTCTAGCATAACTTCCTTAAGAGGAGAGCTGCCGTGAACTGGTAGGTTTACTCGAAGTGACAGGTTGCCCCAGAGAAGTGGATCTTGGAAGGCCACGCGGGCACAGAGGTCTAGTCCCCCAACCATCAGCCGCTCCGGCAGGCGGCTCCCCCTGGAGGCCTAGCTCTCGCCCTGGGAGAAGCGGCCCCACCCGCCCGCTTCCTAACCAGGCGGCCACAGCTACTCGGCAATAAAGGTGCCCACGTGGCGGGTGCAGAAGTTAAGTCCTGCAGACGCCAGCCGCCTTTGCAACCCCCGGGAACCCTGAGCGGCTTGGCCCGCCCCGCCCGAACCGGCAGTCCTCCGCCATACGGGCTCCCCCGGGAGGCCTAGCTCTCGCCCTGGGAGAAGCGGCCCCACCCGCCCGGTTCCTAACCAGGCAGCCACAGCTACTAGGCAATAAAGGTGCCCACGTGGCAGGTGCAGAAGTTAAGTCCTGCAGACGCCAGCCGCCTTTGCAACCCGCGGGAACCCTGAGCGGCTTAGCCCGCCCCGCCCGAACCGGCGGCGGGTGCAGAAGTTAAGTCCTGCAGACGCCAACCACCTTTGCAACCCGCGGGATCCCTGGGGGGCTTGGCCCGCCCCGCCCGAACCGGCAGTCCTCCACCATACAGGCTCCCCCGGGAGGCCTAGCTCTCGCCCTGGGAAAAGCGGCCCCACCCACCCGGTTCCTAACCAGGTAGCCACAGCTACTCGGCAATAAAGGTGCCCACGTGGCGGGTGCAGAAGTTAAGTCCTGCAGACGCCAGCCACCTTTGCAACCCGCGGGAACCCTGAGCGGCTTGGCCCGCCCCGCCCGAACCGGCAGTCCTCCGCCATACGGGCTCCCCCGGGAGGCCTAGCTCTCGCCCTGGGAGAAGCGGCCCCACCCGCCCGGTTTCTAACCAGGTGGCCTCAGCTACTTGGAGATAAAGGTGCCCTCCTGGCGGGTGCAGAAGTTAAGTCCTGCAGACGCCAGCCACCTTTGCAACCCCCGGGAACCCTGAGCGGCTTGGCCCGCCCCGCCGGAACCGGCAGTCCTCCGACATACAGGCTCCCCCGGGAGGCCTAGCTCTCGCCCTGGGAAAAGCGGCCCCACCCGCCCGGTTCCTAACCAGGCAGCCACAGCTACTCGGCAATAAAGGTGCCCACGTGGCGGGTGCAGAAGTTAAGTCCTGCAGACGCCAGCCGCCTTTGCAACTCGCGGGAACCCTGAGCGGCTTGGCCCGCCCCGCCCGAACCGGCGGCTGGTGCAGAAGTTAAGTCCTGCAGACGCCAGCCACCTTTGCAACCCGCGGGATCCCGGAGCGGCTTGGCCCGCCCCGCCTGAACCGGCAGTCCTCCGCCATCCGGGCTCCCCCGGGAGGCCCAGCTCTCGCCCTGGGAGAAGCAGCCCCACCCGCCCGGGTCCCAACCACGCGACCGCAGCTACTCGGCGATAAAGGTGCCCCCGCAGCGGGTGCAGGAGTTAAGTCCTGCTGATACCAGCCGCGTTTGCAAGCCGCCGGCACCCAGTGCGGCTTGGCCCACCCCGCCTGAACCGGCAGTCGGCCTCCACCATCCGGGCTCCCCCGGGAGGCCTAGCTCTCGCTCCGGGAGCAACCCCCTGCAAGCTAGGCGAACCTTTGACCCATCGGGAGGTTAGGCCCAGCAACCTGCGGAGTGATAGAGGTGCCCCTCGTGCCTGCTGGGTAGGCGGACCTTTGACCGACCAGCAGAGCAGACCTAGGGCCTGCCAGCGTGGTAGACGGATCACACCAATTGGAGGAGGATCACAGCCACTACATGCCCTGCAAGGGTGATTATTCAACTATACAAGAGCAATATAAATAAATAGAGGGAAAATTTCAAAACACAACAGTTTCACCAAGCAGAAAGAAACGCCAGCAGTATGAAAAGACAAGGAAAGAAAGGACCACAGGCAATGCAGGTCAACTCAACATTAGAAGAGGTAATAGGTGCAACAGATGGAATATCAGATAAAGAGTTCAGGATATATATGCTTCAGATGATCTGGAGTCTCAAGGAAGACATGAGACAGCAAAATCAGACAATGAAAGATCACATTGACAAACAAATCCTGGAAGTAAAAGATCAATTTCACAGGGAGATAGAGGAAATAAAAAAAAAAACAAATAGAAATACTAGAATTGCAGGAAAAAATAAACCAACTTAAAAACTCAATTGAGAATACTACCAGCAGAGTAGATCACTTAGAAGAGAGAACATCAGACAATGAAGACAAAGTATTTCAACTGGAAAAGAACATAGACAGCTCAGCAAGTCTGCTAAGAAACCATGAACAGAACATCCAAGAAATATGGGACAATATCAAAAGACCAAATTTAAGAGTCATTGGGATACAGGAAGGCACAGAGCTCCAAACCAGAGGAATACACAGCCTATTCAATGAAATAATACGAGAAAACTTCCCAGACTTGAAGAATGAGACAGAATCCCAAATCCTAGAAGCCTACAGGACGCCGAATGTACAAAACCATAAGAGATTCACACCTAGACACATTATAGTGAAGATGTCCAACATACAGAATAAGGAAAGAATTTTAAAAGCTACAAGGGAAAGGAAGCAGATTACATTTAGGGGTAAACCAATCAGGATAACAGCTGATCTCTCAACACAGACTCTGAAAGCTAGAAGATCCTGGAATAACATATTTCAAACACTGAAAGAAAATGGGTTCCAACCAAGAATCGTGTATCCGGCAAAATTAAGCTTCAGGTTAGAAGATGAAATTAAAACCTTCCATGATAAACAAAAGTTAAAAGAATTCGCAGCTAGAAAACCATCTCTTCAAAAAATCCTTGGCAAAACATTGCAGGAAGAGGAAATGGAAAATAACATTGAAAACCAACAATGGGAGGTAGGACAGTAAAGGGGGGAAAGTAGTCAAAGAGGATAACAAATCAGGTTTAGTAACATCAATAAACAAATATGGATAGAAGAACAAACCATATCTCAATAATAACCCTAAATGTTAATGGCTTAAACTCACCAATTAAGAGACACAGGCTAGTAGAATGGATCACAAAACAAGACCCAACAATATGCTGTCTACAGGAGACGCATCTGATAGGAAAAGATATACATAGACTGAAGGTGAAAGGTTGGGAAAAATCATACCACTCATATGGACTGCGGAAACAAGCAGGAGTGTCCATACTCATATCTAATAAAATAGATTTCAAGCCAAAGCTAATCAAAAGGGATAAAGAAGGACACTTCATACTGCTCAAGGGAACCATAAACCAACAAGACATAACAATCATAAATATATATGCCCCAAATAATGGTGCAGCGGTGTTCATCAAGCAAACTCTTCTCAAGTTCAAGAGTCTGATAGACCACCATACAATCATCATGGGAGACTTCAACACACCTCTCTCACCACTGGACAGATCTTCCAAACAAAAGTTAAACAAGGAAACTATAGAACTCAACAACACAATTAATAACCTAGACTTAATTGACATATATAGACTTTACCACCCAACATCAAGTAGTTACACTTTTTTTTCAGCAGCACATGGAACCTTCTCAAAAATAGACCATATATTATGTCACAGGGCAACTCTTAGACAATATAAAGGGGTAGAGATAATACCATGCATCTTATCGGATCATAATGGAATGAAACTGAAAATCAATGATAAAAGAAGAAAGGAAAAATCAAGCATCACTTGGAGAATGAACAACAGGTTGCTGAGTGACATATGGGTTATTGAAGACATCAAGGAGGAAATTAAAAAATTCCTAGAGTTAAATGAAAACACGGACACAACATATCGGAATCTATGGGACACATTGAAAGCAGTCCTAAGAGGAAAATTCATTGCTTGGAGTTCATTCCTCAAAAAAAGAAAAAACCAACAAATAAATGATCTCATACTTCATCTCAAAATCCTAGAAAAAGAGGAGCAAAACAACAGCAAAAGAAGTAGAAGGCAAGAAATAACCAAAATCAGAGCTGAAATTAATGAAATTGAAACAAAAGAAACAATTGAAAAAATTGACAAAACTAAAAGCTGGTTCTTTGAAAAAATAAATAAAATTGACAGACCCTTAGCCATGCTAACGAAGAGAAGAAGAGAGAGAACCCAGATTACTAGCATACGGGATGAAAAAGGCAATATCACAACAGACACTTCAGAAATACAGAAGATAATCAGAGACTATTTTGAAGCCTTATACTCCAATAAAATAGAAGATAGTGAAGGCATAGATAAATTCCTTAAGTTTTACGATCTGCCCAGATTGAACCAGGAGGATATAGACAACCTAAACAGACCAATAACAATAGAAGAAATAGAAGAAACCATCAAAAGATTACCAACTAAGAAAAGCCCAGGACCGGATGGGTATACAGCAGAGTTTTACAAAACCTTTAAAGAGGAACTAACACCAATACTTTTCAAGCTATTTCAGGAAATAGAAAAAGAGGGAGAACTTCCAAATTCATTCTACGAGGCCAACATCACCCTGATTCCGAAACCAGACAAAGACACTTCAAAGAAAGAAAACTACAGACCAATATCTCTAATGAACCTTGACGCAAAAATTCTCAATAAAATTCTGGCGAACCGGATTCAAATACATATCAAAAAAATTATACACCATGATCAAGTAGGATTCATCCATGGGATGCAAGGCTGGTTCAATATACGGAAATCAATAAATGTTATCCACCACATCAATAGACTAAAAAATAAGAACCTTATGATAGTCTCGATAGACGCAGAAAAAGCATTCGACAAAGTACAGCATCCCTTTATGTTCAAAACTCTAGAAAAATTAGGGATAACAGGATCATACCTCAACATTGTAAAAGCAATCTATGATAAGCCACAGGCCAGCATCATTCTGAATGGAGAAAAATTGAAGGCATTCCCTCTAAGATCTGGTACAAGACAGGGATGCCCTCTCTCACCACTTCTGTTCAACATAGTCCTCGAAACACTGGCAAGAGCAATTAGACAGACGAAAGAAATTAAAGGGATAAAAATTGGAAAAGAAGAACTTAAATTATCACTATTTGCAGATGATATGATTCTATACCTAGCAGACCCAAAAGGGTCTACAGAGAAGCTATTAGAGCTAATAAATGAATTCAGCAAAGTGGCAGGATATAAAATCAACACGCATAAATCAAAGGCATTCCTGTATATCAGCGACAAATCCTCTGAAACGGAAATGAGGACAACTACTCCATTCACAATATCCCCCCAAAAAATAAAATACTTGGGAATCAACCTAACAAAAGAGGTGAAAGATTTATACAATGAAAATTACAAAACCCTAAAGAAAGACATAGAACAAGACCTTAGAAGATGGAAAAATATACCCTGCTCATGGATAGGCAGATCCAACATCATCAAAATGGCGATATTACCAAAAGTTCTCTATAAGTTCAATGCAATGCCAATCAAAATCCCAGCTGCATTTCTTGTAGAAATAGATAAAAGAATCATGAAATTCATATGGAATAATAAAAGACCCAGAATAGCAAAAACAATACTAAGCAGGAAGTGTGAATCAGGCGGTATAGCGATACCAGACTTCAAACTATACTACAGAGCAATAGTAATGAAAACAGCATGGTACTGGTACCAAAACAGGCGGGTGGACCAATGGTATAGAATAGAGGACACAGTAACCAATCCACAAAACTACAACTATCTTATATTTGATAAAGGGGCTAAAAGCATGCAATGGAGGAAGGATAGCATCTTCAACAAATGGTGCTGGGAAAACTGGAAATCCATTTGCATCAAAATGAATCTGAATCCCTATCTCTCGCCTTGCACAAAAGTTAACTCAAAATGGATCAAGGAGCTTGATATTAAATCAGAGACACGGCATCTGATAGAAGAAAAAGTTGGTTATGATCTACATACTGTGGGAGCAGGCTCCAAATTCCTCAATAGGACACCCATAGCGCAAGAGTTAACAACTAGAATCAACAAATGGGACTTACTCAAACTAAAAAGTTTTTTCTCAGCAAAAGAAACAATAAGAGAGATAAACAGGGAGCCTACATCCTGGGAACAAATCTTTACTCCACACACTTCAGATAGAGCCCTAATAACCAGAATATATAAAGAACTCAAAAAATTAGACAATAAGACAACAAGTAACCCAATCAATAAATGGGCAAAGGACCTGAACAGACACTTCTCAGAAGAGGACATACAATCAATCAATAAGTACATGAAAAAATGCTCACCATTGCTAGCAGTCAGAGAAATGCAAATCAAAACTACCCTAAGATACCATCTCACTCCAGTAAGATTGGCAGCCATTAGGAAGTCAAACAACAATAAGTGCTGGAGAGGATGTGGGGAAAAGGGCACTCTTGTTCATTGCTGGTGGGACTGCAAATTGGTGCAGCCAATTTGGAAAGCAGTATGGAGATTTCTTGGAAAGCTGGGAATGGAACCACCATTTGACCCAGCTATTCCCCTTCTCGGTCTATTCCCTAAAGACCTAATAAGAGCATGCTACAGGGACACTGCTACATCGATGTTCATAGCAGCACAATTCACGATAGCAAGATTGTGGAATCAGCCTAGATGCCCTTCAATAGATGAATGGATTAAAAAAATGTGGCATTTATACACAATGGAGTATTACTCTGCATTTAAAAATGACAAAATCATAGAATTTGGAGGGAAATGGATGGCATTAGAGCAGATTATGCTAAGTGAAGCTAGTCAATCTTTAAAAAACAAATACCAAATGACTCCTCTGATATAAGGGGAGGAAACAAGGACAGGGTAGGGACGAAGAGCTTGAGACGAAGATTTTCATTAACAGGGTTGAGAGGTGGGAGGGAAAGGAAACGAGAAGGGGAATCGCATGGAAATGGAAGGCGATCCTCAGGGTTATACAAAATGACATATAAGAGGAAAGGAGGGGTAAGACAAGATAATTCAAATGGAAGAAGTGATTTACAGTAGAAGGGGTAGAGAGAGAAAAGGGGAGGGGAGGGGAGGGGAGGGGGGATAGTAGAGAATAATATAGACAGCAGAATACATCAGACACTAGAAAGGCAATATGTCAATCAATGGAAGGGTAACTGATGTGATGCAGCAATCTGTATACGGGATAAAATTGGGAGTTCATAACTCATTTGAATCAAACTGTGAAATATGATGTATGAGGAACTATGTAATGTTTTGAACGACCAACAATAAAAAAAAAATAAATAAAGTCAGATGAAAAAAAAGATAAAAATTATGCTTTTACACTAAAATAATGACATGATAACTTTTATCTATCTGGTGTTTTGTGTGCATGTTGTGTGTTTGAATTGCCATCTTGGATTAGTTGTTACTTGTTTTCATCCTTTCATCCTGAAGAAATGCTGTTCCTATTTCTTTTTTCCTCCCTTTTTTTCTTTTTATTTCTCTCTCTCTCTCTCTCTTTCTCTCTCTCTCTTTCTCTCTCTCTCTCTCTCTCTTTTGTACTGGAGATTGAACCCAGGGAGCTTAATCACTGTGCCACATCCCCAGCCTCCCCAACTATATATATATATATATATATATATATATATATATATATATAGAGAGAGAGAGAGAGAGAGAGAGAGAGAGAGAGAAAGAGAGAAAGCTGGCCCTTAACTTGAGATCTTCCTGCCTCAGCCTCCTGATTTGCTTCAATTACAGGTGTACACCACCATGCCCAGATTCATATTTCTTAAGCATGTGTGTTAGCAACAAATTTCCTGTTTTTGTTTATCTGGAAAAGTTTTTATTTTGGCCTTTATTTTTGAATGATATCTTTGATAGATTAGGATTTCTGGTTGAAGTTTTTTGGTATTTTTTTTTTCTGTAAGAAATTTCAATGGTCTCCCAGAATCTCCATTGTTTCTTTTTAGAATTTAACTATCAATACTCTTAGGTATCTCTTATAAATAATGGGCCATTTTTCTCTTGCTGCTTTCAGGATATACTTCTTGTCTCTGACCTTCAGCATTTGTATATGGTGGTGGGAATCAAACCCAGGGTCTTATGCATTGCAGACAAGTGCTCTACCACTGAGCAACACCCTCAGCCCAACCTTCAACATTTTTACTATAATGTGTCTATTTGCAGATCTCTTTGTTTTCATCATACTTGGAGTTCATTGAGCTTCCTGGGTGTGTAGGTTATTGTTTTTTAAATAAACTTGAGAAGTTTTCAGTTGGACATGGTGACACAAACCGGTGATCTAAGCAGTTTGGGAAGCTGAGGCAGGAGGGTTGCAAATTCAAAGCCAACTCAGCACTAGCTCTCTCTCATGTTCCACATGGGCGAGGGAAAGGGTTTTCATTAGAGGGATGTGCTGGCAGTGAAATAGAAGCTATGGGGATCCAACATGGCGGCCGGCGAGCAAGCAACATTTTCTATACCTCCGCAGTAACAGGATCAGAGAGACACATAAATACACTTGCATGGGACCTGCTGAAGATCTTCTAACAATATTCCACTGGAAGGAGACCTGCCAATAACTAGTAAGTCTGTGTGAGGGGTCAGTTTGTCCCAGGCGACTGAATCTCGGCAACGCGGATCAGGGACACAATCCCGCCGGTCACGGCGGCGGCTGATCTGGGCCCTGCAGGGCTGAGTCTGGGATCGGCCTCAGGCGGTTCAGCGCTAGGATCCACACTCCTACCACCCCACCCCCCTCCAGCCGGTCTGGAGCAACGCGGAGCCGGGACACAATCCCGCCAGCCACGGAGGCGGCTGGACTGGGCCCCGCAGGCCTGAGTCTGTGAATGGCCTCTAGCGGTTTGGCGCTAGGACTTTGGCAGCGCTTAGGGCTGAGTTTCAGCTTTGAGACAGAGGAGAGAAGCGGTCCAGTTTGGTTCCAGACACTGGTCGGACCACAGAGGAGGACAGCAGCCGCCATTTCAGAGAGATGATGTAATCATCCCCATGTTCTACTGATCACAGCTCATTCAGTTACGGAAGAGGTGATTTCAGGCTAGTAAATTTCAAAAACACAAAAGTTGCACCAAGCAGAAAGAAGCGCGTGCAGTATGAAAAGACAAGGAAAGAAAGGATCACAAGCAATGCAGGTCAACTCAACTTTAGAAGAGGTAATAGCTGCAACAGATGGAATATCAGATAAAGAGTTCAGGATATATATGCTTCAGATGATCTGGAGTCTCAAGGAAGACATGAGACAGCAAAATCAGACAATGAAAGATCACATTGACAAACAAATCCAGGAAGTAAAAGATCAATTTCACAGGGAGATAGAGGTAATAAAAAACAAACAAATAGAAATACTAGAAATGCAGGAAACAATAAACCAACTTAAAAACTCAATTGAGAATACTACCAGCAGAGTGGATCACTTAGAAGATAGAACATCAGACAATGAAGACAGAGTATTTCAACTTGAAAAGAACATAGATAGCTCAGCAAGTCTACTAAGAAACCATGAGCAGAACATTCAAGAGCTATGGGATAATATCAAAAGACCAAACTTAAGAGTCATTGGGATACAGGAAGGCACAGAGCTCCAAACCAAAGGATTAAGCAATCTATTCAGTGAAATAATACAAGAAAACTTCCCAGACATGAAGAATGTGACAGAATCCCAAATCCTAGAAGCCTACAGGACGCCGATGGTGCAAAATCATAAGAGATCCACACCTAGACACATTATAATGAAGATGTCCAACATACAGAATAAGGAGAGAATTTTAAAAGCTGCAAGAGAAAGAAAGCAGATTACATTTAGGGGTAAACCAATCAGGATAACAGCTGATCTCTCAACACAGACTCTGAAAGCTAGAAGATCCTGGAATAACATATTTCAAACACTGAAAGAAAATGGGTTCCAACCAAGAATCGTGTATCCGGCAAAATTAAGCTTCAGGATAGAAGATGAATTTAAAACCTTCCATGATAAACAAAAGTTAAAAGAATTCGCAGCTAGAAAACCATCTCTTCAAAAAATCCTTGGCAAAACATTACAGGAAGAAGAAATGGAAAATAACATTGAAAACCAACAATGGGAGGTAGGACAGTAAAGGGGGGAAAGTAGTCAAAGAGGATAACAAATCAGGTTTAGTAACATCAATAAACAAATATGGCTGGAAGAACAAATCATATCTCAATAATAACCTTAAATGTTAATGGCTTAAACTCACCAATTAAGAGACACAGGCTAGTAGAATGGATCACAAAACAAGACCCAACAATATGCTGCCTACAGGAGACGCATCTGATAGGAAAAGATATTCATAGACTGAAGGTGAAAGGGTGGGAAAAATCATACCACTCATATGGACTGCGGAAACAAGCAGGAGTGTCCATACTCATATCTAATAAAATAGATTTCAAGCCAAAGTTAATCAAAAGGGATAAAGAAGGACACTTCATACTGCTCAAGGGAACCATACACCAACAAGACATAACAATCATAAATATATATGCCCCAAACAACGGTGCTGCTATGTTCATCAAGCAAACGCTTCTCAAGTTCAAGAGTCTAATAGACCACCATACAATAATCATGGGAGACTTTAATACACCTCTCTCACCACTGGACAGATCTTCCAAACAAAAGTTAAATAAGGAAACTATAGAACTCAATAACATAATTAATAACCTAGACTTAATTGACATATATAGACTATACCACCCAACATCAAGTAATTACACTTTTTTCTCAGCAGCACATGGAACCTTCTCAAAAATAGACCATATATTATGTCACAGGGCAACTCTTAGACAATATAAAGGGGTAGAGATAATACCATGCATCTTATCTGATCATAATGGAATGAAACTGAAAATCAATGATAAAAGAAGGAAGGAAAAATCAAGCATCACCTGGAGAATGAACAATAGGTTGCTTAATGATCAATGGGTTCTAGAAGACATTAAGGAGGAAATTAAAAACTTCCTAGAGTCAAATGAAAACACAGACACAACATATCGGAATCTATGGGACACATTGAAAGCAGTTCTAAGAGGAAAATTCATTGCTTGGAGTTCATTCCTCAAAAAAAGAAAAAACCAACAAATAAATGATCTCATACTTCATCTCAAAATCCTAGAAAAAGAAGAGCAAAACAACAGCAAAAGAAGTAGAAGGCAAGAAATAATTAAAATCAGAGCTGAAATTAATGAAATTGAAACAAAAGAAACAATTGAAAAAATTGACAAAACTAAAAGTTAGTTTTTTGAAAAAATAAATAAAATTGACAGACCCTTAGCCATGCTAACGAAGAGAAGAAGAGAGAGAACCCAAATTACTAGCATACGGAATGAAAAAGGCAATATCACAACAGACACTTCAGAAATACAGATGATAATCAGAAATTATTTTGAATCCTTATACTCCAATAAAATAGAAGATAGTGAAGGCATAGATAAATTCCTTAAGTCTTATGATCTGCCCAGATTGACTCAGGAGGACATAGACAACCTAAACAGACCAATAACAATAGAGGAAATAGAAGAAACCATCAAAAGACTACCAACTAAGAAAAGCCCAGGACCGGATGGGTATACAGCAGAGTTTTACAAAACCTTTAAAGAGGAACTAACACCAATACTTTTCAAGCTATTTCAGGAAATAGAAAAAGAGGGAGAACTTCCAAATTCGTTCTACGAGGCCAACATCACCCTGATTCCGAAACCAGACAAAGACACTTCAAAGAAAGAAAACTACAGACCAATATCTCTAATGAACCTTGATGCAAAAATCCTCAATAAAATTCTGGCGAATCGGATTCAAATACATATCAAAAAAATTATACACCATGATCAAGTAGGATTCATCCTTGGTATGCAAGGTTGGTTCAATATACGGAAATCAATAAATGTTATCCACCACATCAATAGACTAAAAAATAAGAACCTTATGATAGTCTCGATAGACGCAGAAAAAGCATTCGACAAAGTACAGCATCCCTTTATGTTCAAAACTCTAGAAAAATTAGGGATAACTGGATCATACCTCAACATTGTAAAAGCAATCTATGATAAGCCACAGGCCAGCATCATTCTGAATGGAGAAAAATTGAAGGCATTCCCTCTAAGATCTGGTACAAGAGAGGGATGCCCTCTCTCACCACTTCTGTTCAACATAGTCCTCGAAACACTGGCCAGAGCAATTAGGCAGACGAAAGAAATTAAAGGCATAAAAATAGGAAAAGAAGAACTTAAATTATCACTATTTGCAGATGATATGATTCTATACCTAGCAGACCCAAAAGGGTCTACAAAGAAGCTATTAGAACTAATAAATGAATTCAGCAAAGTGGCAGGATATAAGATCAACACGCATAAATCAAAGGCATTCCTTTATATCAGCGACAAATCCTCTGAAACGGAAATGAGGACAACTACTCCATTCACAATATCCCCCCAAAAAATAAAATACTTGGGAATCAACCTAACAAAAGAGGTGAAAGATTTATACAATGAAAATTACAGAACCCTAAAGAAAGACATAGAAGAAGACCTTAGAAGATGGAAAAATATACCCTGCTCATGGATAGGCAGAACTAACATCATCAAAATGGCGATATTACCAAAAGTTCTCTATAAGTTCAATGCAATGCCAATCAAAATCCCAACAGCATATCTTGTAGAAATCGATAAAAGAATCATGAAATTCATATGGAATAATAAAAGACCCAGAATAGCAAAAACAATACTAAGCAGGAAGTGTGAATCAGGCGGTATAGCGATACCAGACTTCAAACTATACTACAGAGCAATAGTAACAAAAACAGCATGGTACTGGTACCAAAACAGGCGGGTGGACCAATGGTACAGAATAGAGGACACAGTAACCAATCCACAAAACTACAACTATCTTATTTTTGATAAAGGGGCTAAAAGCATGCAATGGAGGAAGGATAGCATCTTCAACAAATGGTGCTGGGAAAACTGGAAATCCATTTGCACCAAAATGAATCTGAATCCCTATCTCTCGCCGTGCACAAAAGTTAACTCAAAATGGATCAAGGAGCTTGATATTAAATCAGAGACATGGCATCTGATAGAAGAAAAAGTTGGTTATGATCTACACGCTGTGGGATCGGGCTCCAAATTCCTCAATAGGACACCCATAGCGCTAGAGTTAACAAATAGAATCAACAAATGGGACTTACTCAAACTAAAAAGTTTTTTCTCAGCAAAAGAAACAATAAGAGAGATAAACAGGGAGCCTACATCCTGGGAACAAATCTTTACTCCACACACTTCAGATAGAGCCCTAATAACCAGAATATACAAAGAACTCAAAAAATTAGACAATAAGATAACAAATAACCCAATCAATAAATGGGCCAAGGACCTGAACAGACACTTCTCAGAGGAGGACATACAATCAATCAACACGTACATGAAAAAATGCTCACCATCGCTAGCAGTCAGAGAAATGCAAATCAAAACTACCCTAAGATACCATCTCACTCCAGTAAGACTGGCAGCCATTAGGAAGTCAAACAACAATAAGTGCTGGAGAGGATGCGGGGAAAAGGGCACTCTTGTTCATTGCTGGTGGGACTGCAAATTGGTGCAGCCAATCTGGAAAGCAGTATGGAGATTTCTCGGAAAGCTGGGAATGGAACCACCATTTGACCCAGCTATTCCCCTTCTCGGTCTATTCCCTAAAGCCCTAACAAGAGCATGCTACAGGGACACTGCTACATCGATGTTCATAGCAGCTCAATTCACGATAGCAAGACTGTGGAACCAGCCTAGATGCCCTTCAATAGATGAATGGATAAAAAAAATGTGGCATTTATATACTATGGAGTATTACTCTGCATTAAAAAATGACAAAATCATAGAATTTGGAGGGAAATGGATGGCATTAGAGCAGATTATGCTAAGTGAAGCTAGTCAATCTTTAAAAAACAAATACCAAATGACTCCTTTGATATAAGGGGAGTAAACAAGGACAGGGTAGGGACGAAGAGCTTGAGAAGAAGATTTACATTAAACAGGGATGAGAGGTGGGAGGGAAAGGGAGTGAGAAGGGAAATTGCATGGAAATGGAAGGCGATCCTCAGGGTTATACAAAATGTCATATAAGAGGAAAGGAGGGGCAAGACAAGATAATACAAATGGAAGAAATGATTTACAGTAGAAGGGGTAGAGAGAGAAAAGGGGAGGGGAGGGGAGGGGAGGGGAGGGGAGGGGGGATAGTAGAGAATAGGACAGACAGCAGAATACATCAGACACTAGAAAGGCAATATGTCAATCAATGGAAGGGAAACTGATGTGATACAGCAATTTGTATACGGGGTAAAAGCGGGAGTTCATAATCCACGTGAATCAACCGTGTAATATGATGTATTAAGAACTATGTAATGTTATGAACGACCAATAAAAAAAAAAGAAATAGAAGCTATGAAAATAGTACCACGAAATAAACACTAGAGATCAGAATTAAGTTTTCAGAGTGGAGGCAGTGACTGGCTAAGCTGACCACAGGAGTATGGCTTCTAACAAAGGAAGGAGTCTGCACTTGTTTTATTTATATCAGTACAGATCAAAAGGGATGGATAGGAACTTTTTCTAGAAAAACTGGGTAGGATTAGGGGTAAGCAGGCTGTTCAGTTCTTAATGGGTCAGGCCCATCTCCTGTGCTGTGCTGAACTTGTGATGGAGCTAGGTAGGAAGTCACATGAAACACACATTCTCAAACCAGCAGGGTTGCTGCCAGAGTTCCCGAAACCAGACTTTCCTGCCTAATAGCTTCAACATCATTTCAGTTCACACACAGTTTACAGATGGCTTCCCGCAACTAGCAAGGCCCTAAGCAATTTAGTGAGACCCTGTCTTAAAATGTAAAAGAGGGCTGGTAATGTGGCTCAGTGATTAAGCACCCCTGGGTTCAATCCCTGGTACCAAAAAAAAAAAATGAATAAATAAATAATAATTCAAAATATTAAATAAACTTGGGAGTTTTTCAGCCATTATTTCTTAAAATATACATATATTTTATAAGTGTTATATCAAATATTCATATAAGTGAAGTATATAAATAACAAATTATTATACATAATAAAATGTGTGTTCGATATATGTTGTATTATATCATATATACATATACAAAGAGCACTGGTAATTATGTGTGTGTGTGTGTGTGTGTGTGTACATGATATAGCAATTTATATGCTCCTTTCTCTCTTGTGTCTCCTGAGCCTAAATGTATATATATCAGTGTGCCCCACATTTCTCTTGAGACTGTACATTTTTCTTCACTATTTTTCTCTTTGTTCTTTGACTTGCCTAATGACTATCCATCAGTCTTCAAGTTCATATATTCTTTTTTTTTTTTGCCAGATCAAATTTTTGGTTACCCTCCTAAAGTGAATTTTTAATCTTAGTTATTTTATTTTTCAATCCAGTGTTTCCATTTGGCTCTTTTAAATTATTTCTAGGTCTTTATTGATATTTTCTCTTTAATATGACATATGTCCTTTACTTCTTTTTTTTTTTTTTAAAGAGAGAGTGAGAGAGAGGGGGACAGAGAGAGAGAGAGAGAATTTTAACATTTATTTATTTTTTTCTTAGTTCTCGGCGGACACAACATCTTTGTTGGTATGTGGTGCTGAGGATCGAACCCGGGCCGCACGCATGCCAGGCGAGCGCGCTACCGCTTGAGCCACATCCCCAGCCCTGTCCTTTACTTCTTTAACTATGATTTCTTTTAGTTCTATAGGTAAGTTTAGAGTTGCTACCTCAACATCTTTTTATAATAAATCTAATAGCTTGTCTTTCTCATAGTGTATGGGTTATACACTGTTTCTTTTTTCCTTCATAATTATATGTTGGAAACGGCATTTTAGATGTTGTAGTAACTCTAGTTTTCTGTCCTGTTTTTTTTTTTTTACTATTATTTGCTGGTTTATTTGTTTAATGACTGACTGTAATACTTTAGTGATATCTCTCTCTCCTCCCTTCCCCATATTACTGTTAACTTATGATGTTGTTCTTCATGGAGGCACAGATTTGGGTATGCCTACATACCCTGGGTTGACAGTAAGATTTTCTTCTTTTTTATTTGACAGTGACAGATACTCCACCACTTGCACGATGATTGCTCCATTGTTTTCAACAATGCTGCATGGCATACATTGTTCTACAAATCTCATCAAATTCTGGTTCCTTTAAAAAATAAGTTTATGAGGCTAGTGTTTGATATTTGTATTGACTCCAGGAAGGCTTTTGCCAGTTGTTTTCTTCCCAGGTTGTCTTCCACAAATTAAACAACCTCTGGATCAGTCTGTACAGTATTTTGAATCTTCTCCTAATTTGCTTTCATGGTCACCTCTACTGTTCTTGAAAGTGACCTAAGGCCTGAATTTACCCACTCTTTCTTATTTGTTTTTTTGAAATTTATTTGGAAAGAGATTAAAAACTATCTATTTTGCAGCCTACTCCCCATCCCCCAGGTAAAATCTTTGATCTGGGGCTCTGAAGCTGGGACTGGGGACCATGGCAAACTTTTTTTTCTGACTAGCATTCATACATGTTCCAAGAGCTGACTTCTCAGTTGTAGTGAGGTACAGCAGCTTAAGGTTCTCTGAGCTTATTATACTTGGCATGGAAACCCCATTTTATGAGTTTGGAGAAGGGTAATTAGGGTTGCAGTACTCTCAGACACCTTCCTGCAGGGTAGGGCCTCTACTCCATGAGAGGGAGTTGGGTACAAGAAGGGAGTCCTCACTTCTTGTGTATACTCACCTGGAATTTAACTTCAGCATCAAGTAGTGTTACCAGCTGCCTCGCCCAGGAACCCTTCCTAGATGCAGGCTGAGTGGATTTGCATGCCCATCTGCCTAAGAAATAAGCAGAAGTTGAAAAAAGTAAAAAGGAATTTTATGCAATTTAATCAAATAGCAGAAGGAGGGTGCTATTTGCAGAAGCAGTTACAATTTACAGAAACAAAAGCCTGTGATATACATGGGCAGATTATGTTAGACTGTGTCAGGTCAGGCAGGGGGCAATCTCCACTTAGTTTTCTTGGCCTCTATCACATGGGGACATTCAGCCCTTGAGTATCCACACAGCATGAGAAAGTTGCTCTCAATTTCAGAGGGGCCCCCAACTTTAGTCTGTTTCAATAGTTGAGAATAGGATCAGAAATTCTGACATCTAAATTTAAAAAAGAAGAAAAGAAAGAAAGAAGAGAAATGCTAATATCTTACTTCTCCCAGGAAGAAAACGCTCTGACTGTGAGTTGGAGGGTGGTGGCTGGGAGAAAAGCCCTGTTATTGTCTACTGTAGTCGGAGCGGAATCTCTACCTTGTTAATCTGGGTGGGGGAGGAAAGGGAGTGATCTTTTAGTTAAGTACCACATAGTCTTGCTTTTCCTGCCATATTTTCATAGATTTTCTTGAGTAGGTGGTTTATTTTTTTCCATTTTCAGAGACTTTAAATGGTTGTGTTCTTATAATTTTCATCACTTTCAGTGGGGGAATAAGTCAGTGGACCTCCTCATGCTGTCATGCTGGAAGTCAATCTCCTCAACCTGTTATTATTTTTTAGAACTGAAAAATATGTCTTGTCGCTTTTCCATGTCGATAAATACAGATTTATACCAACATTTGTAATACTTGTGTCATAATAATTCTATGGCTACTCCATCATTTTTTTGCACCCAATTTCATACTGATGTGCATTTGGGTTGTTGTTCTTGTTGTTTTTTGCCAATATTTTAATATCACAATTTACATTTCAGTGGGAATTCTGGTACACACACACATATACCTTCACATCTTTGTTATTTCATTAGATTAAATTCCCTGAAGAGAAATTACTAGGTCAAATTGAATTTCTTTTTCAGATTATTATGCTAATTCATATTTCTCCCTAAATTTTACTGACCTGTCTTTTCCGATAGGGTCTAAGCAAACTCAATTCCTCTGGTTGGTGAGAAGCAACCTAGAGGGAGTCCCATCTTTTGCATACTGTACATTCTAGGATGCTCCCATATTCAAAATTCTATGCTGCCAGGGCTGAAGATGTAATTGAGTGATAAAGTGCTTGCCTAGCCTGTGTGAGGGACCTAGGTTCAATTCCCAGAAACACACACAACACATACACAGACACACATACACACACACACACACACATAATTACACTGCCAATTTCACCCCCAGCTTACCTGTGAAGAGAGATCAAATCATGTACAAATGAGTAAAAATTGATTTAAGACACTAGCTACAAATATAGGATCAGGATCTAGGCAGTATGAGTTCAAAATACACCTCGAATACCAGTTATATGACATTTGACAATATTTCAGTGCTCCAATTCTTCATCCAAAATGTAGTGACATGTTTAAAAAACAGAAGTAGGAATTAAGAGATCAACCAATTAAATGCACTGTATAAACTTTGATTAGATCCTTATTTGAACAAAACTCCATATGTAAAGATGTTCAGAGGGGACTGGGGATATATAGCTCAATGGTACAGCACTTGCAGAGTGATGTACAAAGCCCTCGTTTCAATTCTCAATATCTCAAAAAACAAACAAAGATGATCAGAGGAACAACTGGGAAATTTTTCATATAGGATGTGTATTAAAAGATATTAAAAAAATAATTACAAACTTTGCTGTGTGTATAATAATATTGTGCATACATAGGAAAATATCTTAATTTTGCTGAGATGCTGTTAAAGTGATGAAGGCTAAACTGTTATGATGTGTTGTTTTAGTCAGCTTTTTTGCTGCTGTGAACAAAAGACCTGAAAAGAAAAACATAGAGGAGGAAAAATTTATTCGGGGCTCATGGTTTCAGAGGTCTCAGTCCATAGATGGTCAACTCCATAACTCTGGGCCCAAGGTGAGGCAGAAGGTTGTGCCAGAGGAAAGCAGCTCAGAAAGCAGAGGGAGAGCTCTACCCACCAGGGGCAAAATGTAAACCCAAAAGGCATGCCCCCAGTGACCCACCTCCTCCAGCCATACCCTATCTGCCTACAGTGAATTATTAATTCACCAATTGGGTTAAGGCTCTCATAACCCAATTATTTCACCTCTAAACTTTCTTGCACTGATACATGTGCTTTTGAGGGATATCTCATACACCTCATAACATGTATAATTTAAAATACTTTTGAAAGAAACATGAAACAAACATGATAAAATACTAACAACTGCTAAATCTAGATTAGGGATATATGAAATTTATCATTTTTTAAACTTTTTTTAACTTTTAAAACTCATTTAAAATAATTTGTAAAAAAAAAAATTATTGTGGTTTCTCGAACCAGCTGCCTCAATTCAAAGACAAGCTCTGCAAGCTTCTTAGTTCTGTGACTTTGGGCAAGTCATTTGATCTCTCTGTGCCTCAGTTTTTTCATCTGTCAAATTAGAGATGACTTTAACAAGATGAATATGAATAGGTTGTGAAATAAATGCCCAAAGTGGTGATTCTCACAAAAGAAGTGCTCAGTTTGGTGTTACTTACATATTTTCACTATGCTTCCTGGATAACTCAGTTTAACTAAATTCAATGAGGTTTAGGAATGTGCCAAGCTGTGTTCTCGGGTTTATGCCTAAATGTAAACCCTGGGACAAAACTTTCTCCCAAAGCTGTATTCACTGTACACTGGGTCCTAGGAGGAATGCAGGCTTGAAAAATCTCAAACCCCTCTTCTCTTGCAGCTGCTGCTCAGACCAGTAGAGGGAGAAGTTTGGAAAGAAGTACCTCACTGTGATAAATGCACAGGATTAAGAGGTAGTGGAAGATAAAAAGTAGCAAAGATAAATAGCATCAGATTCCAGAGGAGGGATTTATACATAATGTTCAACCTGAAATGACCAGACCTTTGTGGATCAACTTCCTAGTCTCAATAGGGGAATGAAACATTCTTCCTGTGCTCCTTACACCCTGAAGAATGTCAATTTGCATTCTGCAGAAGCATCTGAGTTCCCAAAAGCATGGATTCAGCATGCACAAGGTGGCTTTCATTTCTTATCTATCTGCTACTGTCAAAATGTTAGTCTAGGGCTCATACTGTGAATTAAAATTCAGTCAAATTCTTAAAAACATGCCAGAGCCCTCAAAAATCCCATTCCTTTTTACCCTTTTAACAAATTTTAATATATTGTACAATATATTATTGATGAGTATAGGTAAGTTATTGAATAACAGATCTCTATAGCTTGTTCGTCTTGCTTAACTGAATCCATGTTTATTGATTAATAATTCCCCATCCCTCTTCCCACCAATCCTCATAACTACCAACACATTCTTATGATTCTATACACTTGAGAATTACAGATACTGCAGAGAAGTGGAAACTTGAACTATTTGTCTTTCTGTGACTAGCAAGTTCAATTAGCATAATTCCCTCAGGTTTTGTCCATGTTGTCACATATTTTAGAATTTTCTTCTTTTTAAAGACTGAAGAGTATTCCATTGTATGTTCTCCAGAGGCAACAGCCTCATTTCCTTCAAAAGTTGTTACTATTCCTTATTAGTTTCTCATGCATGCTTTTTCACCAGATTGTTCACTCTCTTTGAACAAACTCCAATATGTACACCAGTATGGAATCCCTTTACACTAAACAAACAAACAAAAAAAAAAACTTATGTCTACCAAGATTTAGCTATGTGGGTGGGAAAGTCCCTGACCCAACAGGCAAGAGTCTTAGATCTTAGATTCAGCTCTGTCACTGCTTCATTGGATGATTTCAAGTTGAACTCTTTCCTTTTTTGTGCCTCAGTTTCTCCAATTACAGAAAACATAGACTTTGACCTGTGAATACTCTCATAGAAAATTCCATGACTCTGTCTATGACAAAAAACATAGATGGAGAATGAGGGGCTGGCTTTGTGGCAGGAGTCTCTAGGTAAAACCAGTTTTCTCTTCTGCTCTAGAAAAGTCCCTGCTCCCTGGTTTGTCCTTCCTGAGAAATAGTGACCTGCAACTATTTTCACACTTGCTTCAGAGCCTTGGAATCTCAGCCTGGCAGCTTAACTGTTAGGTGATGGCTGCAAAAGTCCAAATTTCCAGATGGTAAATCAAGTGAAGCTGGGGAAATCAGACTAAAAACTTTTTTGACACTTCCACAGGAGGAAAGATTTATAAGCTAAACTGAAAGTTCCTGCACCCAAGGAGCTTTTGGATGTGTGCTTAGACCCAACAACAGAACAATTTGTCCATTATACATTAAAACACCTAGAAATCTAGCATAGACCCCAAACACAGAACAATTTGTCCATTATAAATTAAAATGCCTAGAAATCTAGCTTCCAGACCCTATTTTTTTCTAGAGACTCAATTCTATCTCTATTTCATTCTATTTTAATCTCTGATTTGGTTAGAATGGATGGGTTGGAATTCAGACCTGGAAAGCCTATGTGGCAGAATGCCTTTACCTGACATGGTATAAACACCCTCTCTAACTTCTAGTCCAGACAAATTGCATAGACAAGACAAGATGGCATTCTCTCTGCTTTTCACTGTTGATCCTGGAAATAATGCCCAAAACAGAACTCTGAAACCAAAGAACTCTGAAAAGTGGTAAGGGGTAATTGGGAACTGACTTGAAACTCTAGCACTGAAGGAACAGTGTAGTGGCAGGGTTGCAGTCATAGATTTGGGGATGTTGGGGATGTAGCTCAGTGGTATAGCATTTGCCTAGCATTTGTGAGGCCCTGGGTTCAATGCCCAACAAGTGAAAAAAAAAAGGACCAATTATTCAAAAGCCACAAACTACTAAAATTCAACCTACATGAAACAGATAATCCAACTAATTATCAGTCATCAAAGAAATGGATTTCAGAATTTAAAATCTCCTGAAAAATATGTCTCTAGGCACATATTGTTTCACTTGGGATTATACCATATAGTTAAAAAAATAATGCTAATTTCACAAATCAATCCCAGAAGTAGAAAAATAGGGAATACTTCCCCACACATTTTATGTGTTCGGTATTACCCTGACACTAAAACTAAAGGCTGTAAATAAACAAAGAGAAAACTATTGACAAATATATATCAGGAATTTAGACACAAATATTATCAGTGCAATATTAGCAAACTGAATCCAGTGATGAATAAAATTTATACACAATAAGTCATGTTAGGTTTATTTCATGTATAGAATCATGAATTAATATTTGCAAATCAATGAAATGAACCATATCAACATTGTTTAATATTTGCAAATCAATGATGAACTATATCATATACACATGAAAAATGTGTGTATGTATAGACAGGTGATAGAATGTAGGTATTAATTGCAGTATTCTTTCAACATTTTTGTTTGAAATTTTCCAGAATTTTTATTTATTTATTTATGTGTGTCACTGGGGATTGTACTCAGGGGCACTCTACCACTGAGCTGTATCCCCAGCCCTTTTCCGTGTTTTATTTTGAGACAGGGTCTTGCTAAATTGCCTATTGCTCAAACTTGTCATCCTTCTGTCTCAGAAACAAGTAGCTGGGACTATAGTTATGCACCACCGTACCCTGCTGGCATTTCTTCTTCTTATTATTATTATTTAGTACTGGGGATTGAACACAAGGGCACTTTACCTCTAAGCTACCTGGTCTGTTTTCATTTTTTTATTTTGAGACACACGGTCTCCCTAAGTTACCTGGGCAGGGCTTGAACTTTATGATCCTCCTGATCCAGCCTCCCCAGTCACTGGGATTATAGGTGTGTGCTACCATACCCCATTGCATTACTTATTCTTAAAAGTTATTTTAGGGGAGTTGACTTCTATGGGCATTGTTTTCCTCATTCCTAAAATGAACATGAACATCTATCTTCAGAAAGGTCTAGAAGCTCAGTTTGAAAAGTAGTAGGTCCTTTTAAGCATAAAGTATGGAGGTTCCACTTGCTGAGTTCACAAACATTACTATCTATCTAATGAGTGCAACTGTATTTCTCTGCTCCAAGGTGGGGCAGCTCTATCTTCAGCCTGAGCAGGAGAAATTTACAAAATGTCAGGTGGCCCCAAATTCTGGAATTTGTGGAAAGAGACGAAGTAGAGAAATTGGTGCTAAAATAACACTTCCTGCATAGAGCGGAGGGGCCCCTGAGCCCCCGAATAACTCTCTCCTTCAATTGGAAAATCTGTTAAAGGCTTTAATATCTTTTGATGGATGGTAGGACCATGGTTAAGACTGGGCTCCATAGGCAACTAAAGTTTTATTATTATTATTATTATTATTATTATTATTATTATTTGGTATTGGGGATTGAACCCAGGGGCACTTACACTGGGCCATATCCTCAGCTTTTTTTATTTTGAGACAGGGTCTCACTAAGTTGCCAAGGGTGTCACTAAGTTGTTGAGGCTGGTTTTGAACTTGCGATCCTTTTGTCTCAGCCTTCTAAATTGCTGAGACTACAGGCATGTGCCAGAGTATCAGGCCTTAAATTCAATCATCTGAATCATCACAAATCATGTTCCTCCTACTAGACACCACCAGCTGAATAATTCATTTTTATCTTAAAGGCAGTCTGTTCCTCATTCAGGGGACTGATTTTAGAAAGGTCTACCTTATACCAAACTGGAATCTGTTTGCACTGGTCAGTACCCCTTGATAAAAGCAAGGCCCTCCTAAATAGGAAAACAGAAAATCCATTCTCCAGTGGGTTTTCTGCTTCAGGATGAACCACCCCTACTTAGACTTTTTCTTGGGACCTCAGTTCCAGCCCTTCCCCAGCTTATGGGCATTCTAAGTTGGTCTATAGTGCATTAAGACATAGGGCTCAAAACCAAAACCCAGTATTCTGGTAAGTTGTGTCTCCTTCCTCTGGTTCAGATTCTGGATATTTCTAAGAATTCAAATTTTCATGGTTAGGCCTATCTTGTGATGTTTTCAATACCCATGATTGTGGAACCCAAGGTCTAAGTAGGGGGAATGACTGTGAAACCAGACAGCCGCTACAAGTAGCATGCAAGCATTTTGTGCCTTTCGCCTGTCTCCTTCCCACAGGGTGGGCCTCTGGAAACAGGAAGCAATGGTAACATTGCGCATGCGTCCCTCACAGAGCCCCTGAACGCTGCGGCACCACCCACTCAGCCACAGCACTTCCTGCATAGAGCAGAGGGGCCCCTGAGCCCCCGAAGCTTCCGGACGCTCAGGGCTGCAATCTCCTTCCTGTCTGCTGGCGGGATGGGAGGGGCCGAGCCTGAGAGTCCGTGGCTAGCCGCTGAATTCTTTGCCACAGGGGAGGGCTCACCCACAGTGTGTGAATTCCCGCCTATTTCTCCTCACAGGGTCTGGTTTGTTTAGCGCCTCTTCTTCCCTATTATACCTCTAATAACACTTTTCATGCTAAAAAGGGAGGGAGGAGAAACACGAATGCAACACGATTTGCTCAACCCGGTTCAAAATCTTTTGGGTAAGAAGGGAAGAGTGGACAGGAAGCAACTGCAGTTTTAAAAGGACAAATACACTTTAGCCTCTGCAGTTTTTCCATTCGAATTGTCACACCAGTTAGTCACAACCACAGCATGTTTTATGTAGCACATAAAAGAAGATAGATGTAAGGAACACTTGCTTTCTTTTTTCAAAGAGTTCACAGACAAGGATAGAAGACCTGAAGGAGTAACAGATCTGCATACTAATCGATTATAATACAGTATAATCACTGTTCTTTAAAAATGGATTAACTAAATTTAAGAGGAATCAGCTACGTCACCCTGGGAAAGTTAGGGAACATTTCAGATTTAAGATAATATTTAGCTGGGCACAGTGGTGCACACATATAATCCCAGATACTGGAGTCTGGAGGTGCTGAGTCAGGAGGATGACAAGCTGAAGGCAGCCTTGGTACATTATTGAGACCAGGTCAAAAAATAAAAATAAAAATAAAAATTTCAGGAATGCAACTCAGTGCTGGATTACTTGCCTAGCAAGGGATAGGCCTTAAGATTCAATCCTCCTTACAACAAAACAACAACAAACTTTTGCTCTGGATCCACCCTGGCTCTCTTTTTCTTTAGTGCTAGGTATTGAACCCAGGGCCTTGTGAATGCTAGACAAAGTACTTTACCACTGAGGTACCTCCCCCAAATGTGCTTTCTGTTTTTTTTTTTTTTTTTTTCTGGTGCTGGAAATAGAACCCAGGGCTTGGTGCGTGCTAGGAAAACACTGTACTAGTGAGCTACACTCCCAGACCTACTGTGTGTTTGAAACAGCTTGCCAGACATAGAAGTAGGGATACAACATACCAGTATAGCTGTCCCTTTGTTGGGGACAGATGAATGAAAGGACATAGCAAATGAAAGGCACAGTGATTTGTAATTGACACATTAACTAGGATATATGTCAAAAGGAGGTAGGAAAAAGATAGAAAGAGTGAATATAGATAGGATATTTGGGATCTAATTTTGATGCTACACTAAGAAGTCGGCTTCATCTTGTTGATAATTGGGAGTATCAGATTCTTTTTAGAAAAGTGACATAAAATGGAAGTGTAGAGGATGAATGGGAAGTTGAAGCAGAAACCATAAAAGGGAATTTTGTTAAGTATAAACAAAATCTAAATAAAACAAAAAAGGAAATAAGTATGTAAATTAAAAACACATAAAATTATACAAGAAAATTCAGGAAATGGGTACCTAAAACACAAAATTCTAGTCATAAATTGTCTCAACTGACCCAATGCCTGGCTGTGTAGACTGAGCTGGTGGTGGAAATGGCTCAGATAGCTTTTAATTCTGTCAACCAATGCATATTAAGAAACTATTATACTTCTGGGGACATGCTGTGCAACTTGGGTTTTAGATATTAGATTTGATTATTCCCCTATGCCAGATTAACATGAATCCCCCCTACACCTTGTTCCCCGAACTGGATGTTGGAAGAAAAGTACTAGACCAAAAATCAGAAGGCCTCTGATTAGTACCAGTTGTCACATACATTTTCTGTGTGACCTTATGCAATTCTTTTCCCCATTCTGGGGCCCACTGTCTTCATCAAAACAAAGGAAGGTTGATATCATCTTTAAGGACCTTTCCTAACCTATCTTACAATTTTCTGTATAAGTAATACAGATACACTGAGTGCTACATAAATTCTGAGCAGAGATAGAATCACATGGGCAGGGCTGGTCAAGGAAGGGTAGTTGGAGGAATGAAATATGAAAAGCCAGGGTTTTTTATATTTTTTTTCTTTTCCTACACAGAAGAGCCAAAAAGGGCAGGAACACTGGTACTTAAAAGTATACTATAGTAGGAAAACAGAATTTGGAGTTGGTTGAGCCTGGAGAGGAATCCTGGCTCTGCCACTATTCTGGGACTTTTCAGATTCCTTTCTGTAAAAGCAGGAGAGTAATAATACTTCCTTGACAGGGTTCTGGGAGTATTTACGAATTACAGTGCTTAGTATAATGCTGAGAGGAGATGTCCTATATATGACTTTTTTCTTCCTTACCTTTTTCCTGTGCCTCTCTGCTTCATGGTTTATTCTGATGCAGGGCTGGGCATTCAGCAAGTTCTCCATCAACACTGGCCTGTTTATGATTCAATTTGAAGGCTCAGGCAGCAGTGAAGCCTATGGAGGAACCTAAACTGTTTTTAAAATAGTAAGTGGGTATGTGTGGTTCAGAGTGTAAATGTTCTCCCAGTACCATAACATTAATTCATCAAATTAATCAATTCATCACGTAAACAAGGTCCCTGCTGTTACTCATGGCTTAGCAGGAACTGGGTGTTCTTGCTAACAGGGGGAGGTAGATTATCATAACAACAACTAATTGAAATTCATAGAATCTGGAACTGAAAATATGACCCTTTGTGAAATTTTCTAAATAATAGTAACAATTTCACACAATAAACATCACATTGAGAAGGAGGGCCTACCCTGTGGCCATGAGCTGCTGCATTCACAAGGAGTTTGTGCTGGAAAAAGCAAAACAAAACACCAACATCAACAGTAACGAAACAGGCAGGAGTTCTACTATCTGAATATAAATGGATGAAAGGCTAAAGTCATGTTTCAGGCTGGGGAATTGGGTGCATGGTGGGGTGCAGTGGATGGTGGGAGGGAGTTCAGAATATCAGAAATGTCCATAATCACAACTGTGCATAATCCTCTCTACCCCAGCAGAGAAAATGTACACATGTATGTACAGATGCACTGCTCCATTCCAAAGATACAGATGTGCACACAGATGTGGATGAGACGCAGGAAGTTCTCTTCCACTGTGTGAGAGAGGGAAGCGGATTGACTTAAACAACCCCATTTTGCTCATGTGCAACTGTCATCTGATTCTGCTGATTGGTTTCTGTAATCCAGAACAGAAGGTAAACCTGGAATGGTCTGTAAGTGATTTAATTTAAGTTTCTCATTGTTCATATGGGGCATCTGATGTCCAGGGAGAGAAAAGGACTAACCCAAGGACACAAAGAGAATTGGTGACAAGGACAGGACAAGAACAATTCAATCCCCAGTTGCAATACTTAGCCTAAGAGTGTTTCCCAAATGGCTGTACCAGCACCAATGCAAAAAAAAAAAAAATCTTAGGGGATACATGAATAACTTTTTAATTATAATATTTTTGTGTATGTGTATTAGGGAAATTCACAATCAGATCAGAGAAATGGTTTATGGATAATATTGCTTAAGATAATGGCAGAAATCATGAAGTTGACATAAAAATGGCTGAGGTTTGTGAAATGGCATGGTGATTCTTGAGGCCAGCCAAGCCTGGGTTTGAATACTAACTCAGGTGCTTTCTACTATCTTGGCCTCTTGGTCAAATCATTTTCACTCTCTAAGACTCCAGTTCCTTATCTTTGAAGTACAGGTAATAATAGACACCTTCAGAGTAACTGTGAGGATTGGGAATAAGTATCTACTAAAACTACAAATATATGTGCTATGTGACCCACATATTCTACTCCTAGAGATTTATTCAGTGAAGAGGGTTCTTATAGCTTCATTGATAGTAGACTTTCAATAGCCAGAAAGAAACTGAGTCTCCCATTCCAGTAACCTGCAAGTTATTGAATGTTACCATTAACAATTTGATCTTGGAAGTAAATATTTTCCCAGTGAAGACTCAGTTGAGACCACAGCCTTAGCCAACATCTCGATTTCAGTTTCATGAGACACTGAAGCAAAGGACCCAGGTAAGCCATGTACAGTTCCCTGACCCACAGAAACTACGATTTAATAACTATGTATTGATTTAATCAGACGTTTGTGATTATATTGTTACACAATAATAGATGACTAATACAATGGAATAACATGAATGGATATCAGTGACATGCTTAGTGAAAGAGGCCAAATAGAAAAGTATACTGTGTTGTACTGTATGATTACCATTATATGATTACCATTATATGTTCATATTATATGAACAGCAGACAATACTAATGGATGATGGAATAAAGGTTACTCCTGGAGTTTTTGAATGGAAGGGAGCATTTGGGGATTATGAAAATGTTCACCATTTTGATCTGTATGTTGACTACCCAGGTCAAAATTCATCAAATATATAGCTGAAATTAGTGCACTTTACTGTATATGTATTTTGCTTAATTATAAAACAAAGTGAAATAAATAATGCAAAATGCCCTTTGTTATTTTATTTACCTATTTACTTGGTACTGGGATTGGACCCAGAGGCTCTTTACCAATGAGATAAGCCCCAGCCCTTTTTACTTATTATTTGAAGACAGGGTCTTGCTAAGTTGCTTAGGGCCTTGCTGAGTAGCTGAGGCTGGTCTTGAACTTGAGATCCTCTTGTCTCAGCCTCCCAAGTTGCTGGGGTTAGAGGCATGCACCACCACACCGGGCATAAAAAATGCACCTTTAAAGGATTATAATTCTGATAAAAATGCAAGCATATACTTAAAGTGGTTCAGAAGATGGTCTTTAGGGGCCAGGGTTTTGGCTCAGTGGTAGAACACTTGCATAGCACATGTGAAAGGCACTGGGTTCAATCCTCAGCACCACATTAAAAAAATAAATAAAATAAAGGTATCATGTCCACCTACAACTAAAATTTTTAAAATAATTTTAAAAGGGTGGGCTTTGGATGTGCCCCCTGGTCCCTTCTTCATGAATGAGTTCGTTCCACCACTTGAAGGTATTTTCTTCCTCTGCCTCAAAGGCCTGAGGGGTAGTAGGCTGGACAAGGTAACCTATGAAACAGTGGGATGGAAAGTTCTACTGTCTTAGTTTGGATTTCTAGGTCACTCCCTCCCACCCTTTTCTTTCCAGCTCTGAGGACCACCTATTGTGAAATCATGATTGTTCTATAAAGTCCAAACTAAAATTGGAATTTCACTCTTTAAATGAGTCCTTAGTCAGACAAGTACCTGCTTTTCCTTCATTTGGTGATTTTATTATTTATTTATTGAGCACTCAGAAGCATTTATTGAACATCTATTAACTGTCACAAACTGTGGGCAGGCACTAGGTAGAGAAAAAATAAAGAGGAAAAATGATAAAATTTGTAGATTCTAAAGAATTGATAATTTCTCAGAGAGGATAGACATTTAAACAAATGGTCTTCATTGGGTTTCAGTCCTGATGAATTACCCAAGTGGAGATAACCCAATAGGTATTTGGAAATATACTCTGGATTGATGTAGGACTGAGGTAAGAAGGAGGGACTCCTCTTTGAAAACAAGTGAAAAATAATAGTGTAGGAATAATAGGAAGGCCAAGAAGAGAGTTTAGAGGAAAATCAGGGACCAAGGAGAGAACTTTAAATTGTCTACATTCAAAAAAAGGAAATGAGCCATTAAAAAATAAATGATTTTGTCAGGAAAACGAGTGAATAAGGAGAGAGTAATGGTCATTTCATTGAGAATCTGTGTGCATGGGATTTTATCCTTTGTTTCTTCTAATAACTACAGGAGGTAGGGCTTCATCTTTCCATTTTAGAGATGAGAAAAGTGAAGGTCAGAAAGCCTACCTGATTTGCCTTGAATCACAGAATAAATAATAGGGACATATCAACCTAATGGCTCCAATTTTTGGCTCATTGTTAGAAAGAAGCTGACCTGTTTGAGTCAAAAAATTTTGTAAAACACCCAAGAACTTCATTAACTTGCTGTTATACTTAGTTAATCCACTGTGGCTCCCTTCACTGAAGTACTGAGACCTATGACTCAGGCATCTTTCTCTATGCTGCTAGGGAAATGTAGATTTAGGAACTGAATCTTACCTGGGGACTCCAGGATCTGATTTTTTTTTTTTTTTAGGGGAGTTTGAACTCAGGGACACTTTTAACACTGACATACCTCCTCAGCTGTTTGGCTTTTTCTTTTTTTTAATTTTGTACCCAGATCCTGCTTTTATCTTTGAAAATGACCCTGGAAATCATCCTTAAAATCACTGTGTGTGTGTGTGTGTGTGTGTGTGTGTGTTTCCATGGTGGAAGAAATCAAATAAGTCACCAACATAGTCATCTTTACAAGACAAATATGGAAATCTGGAAGCAGGGAAAGATGTGATATCATAAGTTATCTCCAGACCCACAAGTATCTCCTTACCTAAAAGGCTTAGGGAAGAACTTGGAATCAGAATTAATATTTAGAACCTTCTCTGTAATAAGCTAGTGAAAACTCGGTACATCTTGTCAACCCCTGACCTTGGATTTCCTACCTATAAAATGGGGGTGGCCAATTGATCTTCGAGATCCCTTGTAACTTGAACATCATGTGATTCTAGAAGGATTGTATCTGCCATGTAAGAAAGACCTTGCTTACAACTCTTGCTCACATATGTATGATAATCCTTGTTCAGGGACCATAGAAAACTTTATCCTCTTGGCTGGAACAACTCAGCCTCTGGTGCTTGTGTCAAACTGTGATGAGTATTTGCTTTAGATTTGTTTAAACAACAAGAACATATCTGTCAGTTCCAGGGTCTTGTATAACATCTGGCAGCCCTAATTTTCTCTACCCCTGATCTTCCAAACAGTTTTATTTCTATTCCAACTCAATGCTTGAATATCCAGGTCTGGTAGGTTCTGGCACCCAGCTGTTTTCTCTCTGTCCAGCTTATCCTCAGTGCCCTCTGATCCCAGAGATTGTGAAAGATGGCCTTTCAACTTCCACAAAGAAAACCACTGTCTGGAAATTATTATATATCTTTTTTTTTATTTTTTCTTTTTCCCTTTTGGCAGTAGTAGGGAAGAAGAAGAGCCAAGCAGAGGGAGCAAGGAAAATTTTCTCTGGGTAGTTACAAATTGCTTTGAGGTCTCAGAGCAGCTCATTGGCTATTATGTGTGTTGCTAAGGCAAATGTTCCAGTCTATGAGGAGACTTATGCAAAAGTATACATGTTTGAGATTAAGACTAAATGAAGAATGATGTCAGTTGGGTGCCTGTTTATTCTCTAAAGTGAAGGGTAATCACTTGTTAGCTAATGCAAGACATGATGCCTTGATTACAAGGAATGTATTCAATTCCACTCAACAAATGTGACTTTCAGCCCAGATTTCTGGCTCCAGATCTGTGAACATGGGCCAGTCATCTCTCCTCTTTACATTTCAGTCCCCCCCATTTATACAATGAGATCTGGATCTTCCTTAGTATTCTTTCTGAAACCAGTATATCAGAGATACAGTGCTTTACTCCTGGGGTCTCAACCACAGTGAGGACCATTGAAAATTTTGAGATATGAGATGTAGAGGAGTTAAAAAAAAACCACTGAATTTGAGGCCTCGTTCTTAGTTCTTATACTAACGAAAAAAAAAGCACTTCATTTAACAGAATTTCATTTTCTTCAATGATAGAAAAAAACTAGATCATACCTAAAGTCCCTTCCAACTTGGGAATTTTAAAAAATGCATAAACTTTCAATTAGAAAGGTCCTCCCTATATAGGTGTTATGGGGGCATAATTGGATAAGACGCAATTATTGCTCCCAATCTAGTAGGGTAAATGGATGTGTATTTTAATTTCCCCCTCTTACCTTCTCTGGAATCCTTGGCCCAATTCACAAAATCTTGGCCAACTTTCTAGTACAAAAAGTCCTTTAAATGTCCATTTTGAATAATTTACTAAGCACATATTGACATATAAAGCATTAGAAGAGCAGTTAATAAAGACACATTCTGTTTTCATTTCTTAACTTCTTTAAGCATTCCAGTTTAGCTTCAAAAGCTTCCTCAATCCTTTGATGAACTAGTATGATGCAATATAGCTGATATTATCCAGGTAGACTCCTAGTTCCTGGAGGATAAATACTAAGTTTTAGTCATTTCTGAGCCCTTCACATGGGGTTTAATACACAAAAAATATCAATTCATGTAAAGCAAATGAATAAGAAAATGCTTGAAATGAACCTAATTTAAGGTAGAAAGTAATCAACGCTGTGAGTCATAGATAAAGCTCAAGCTTCTGGCAAGTAGTGGCTTGTGTAATTAGGGAAGGTTCTATGAGAAAAAGTGTTATGTGACAGTATCATTAAAGATAATTAGAATTTCATCTAGAGGAAGATTCCACTGGAGGGAGCCAAGTAAAGGCTTTAGCATTGTGCAGGAGGGTACATTAAAAGAGTCCAGCTTGGCTGTTCCATAGAGGCTGATGTAGGGCTAAAGAGGGCAACTGGTTACATGTGTCAGGGTCAGATTGTTGCGAACTTTGAAAACCACGATGAGGTGTTTAAAATTTGTTCTGTAGGCAATGTAGAATATCTGATGGTTTTTGAACAGGTAAACACTTTGATCCAAAGTATGCTTGATGTAAAGGACTACAGAAATAGTGCCCAGGAGGGACTTAGGGTTTCTGCAGTGATGTGAGATAGCCTCCAAGGCAGGAAGACAGCCCCAGATTCTGCTGTAAGATGGAAGAAGCATGGCATCCTAGCATGCTTGTAAGAATTCAAACATATCATAATTTATTGATAGACACCAACAATCTTGTGAAAGGTGGCCTTATATCTGACAAGTAATCACTTTCCAGCAATGAACACTAGGTAGCAGTGGCCCATATATGTATTATTTATTACTTGAAACATGACATACCAAGAATAACGGGACTGTAAATCCTGAGTCTTCAACAGGACTGGCTTCCGTGTCACTTGGCCCATCCAACTGTGGGCTGTTCCCTTTGGTAAGGGGATAATTTCCCTGCCGTAACATTGCCCTCTAGTGGTCTTTCTTCTTCCTACAACCAGAGGTACACTTACCCCAACCTTCCTCTGGAATTGCGGGGTTGGTTCAATGGTTTCCTGTCTCTGTTTTCTCTTTTACCTCTAACTCCCTTTCTCTCTACCTTTTTTATTCTATGATGGAGTGGAGTGAGTGAAGGAGAGAAGACTAGAGAGCATTAGTTAATGTTACAGAAAGGTAAACAGGCTTAGAAGAGTGAAGCAATTTACTCAACATGTTTATCTACAAAGCAACTGGGTTAGAATTCAAACTATGTCTATTGCCTTGGAATTCTGAGCTTTTTTCCATCCTCATTTTCTTCATCTTTTCCTCTCTCCTTCCCTTTTTATACTCTTGCCCTCCCACAAATGCCAAGTGACACTATCCCGTACAGGGACAGAGTTAAGACCTAGGAATTAATATATTCTGTCTCAGAGGTAGTTCCCAGTCTCTTTGTACAGACACATAAATAAAAATTATAACCCAATTGAATGTGAACATTGATAGAGTCGTGTTAAATGTTCTGGGTCACAAGAATGTAAGGTAATTCACCTGCCAAAGAAAAGGGACAAGGGAAGATGATTTCAGGCCAAGGGACCAGTAAGTACTGAGGCATAGATTTGGGGAGAGGATATGGCATTTTCAGATAAAGGCCCAGGGGTGCAGTAGGGGAATGGGGTCTGGAAACAGATTGTAGCAGTCTTTGTGTATCAGACAGAATACTTTTGATTTTAGCTTTACCCTTTCTACATAATTCTTGAAGCTTACAAGTAAATACTTTTCTAAGCCATTGTCATTCCCCCCTCCACACACTCATACTCACTAATTATTCTGTTTAGTTTATTTGTCAGGCAGGCCAAAAAAATAACAAAACAAATTATTTTTAAGCTTGTCCAGAAGTACATTGTGAGCCCAGGGCTGAATGGGGCCCAAACTCTGGTCCTCTGCCTTCTAGGTCTCCTGATGATGATCAAAATGGGAACCAGGCAGATGTGGAGAAAGTAACTCAAAAATAATGAGAGATTCCAGACATCTGGACCAGCCTCAGGTAAATCAATATGCACATTATGTCCTATTTGCTCTGGCTTTTACTTTACCTACAGGCCTAGAGATTGGGTGGGAAGCAAATGTTTGTTCACCAAAGTATATTTATGCACTGACCTCCAGAATATTTTCAGGGATGGTTGCAGTTCCATTGAAAACACGCAAGCCACAACACATTGGCCTCAATTCACACAGGAATTCTCATATTCCTTCCAAACAGTTCTCCCTCTTTCCCAGATTTTATTTGGGTGCATATATTAATAATTCTCAGCCTCCCAACTCTGCTTCCTTGCTTGTATGAAAAAGGAAGTAAAGAGGAGAATTCAGCTCCTTGTTTTGCAGAAGAGGAAACAAAGGTTCAGAGATGGATCTGCCCCCAAATAAGGGAAGGAAGCAGAACAGGACTTCAAGTTCAGCACTGTTACTCCCCCTCTAGTTCCTTGTCAGGAAATATAATTAAAGGAGCACTATAGTCACACACTTTGTGAAGAGTCATTAAAATCATTTTCATTTAATTTCCATTTCCTCCACGTTTTCTCCAGCCTCAGGGTCCTGAGGCCCAAAAGACCCATATTGAGGCATTGCTCTGGTCAATATGACAAATTTCCATTCTGAGCCAAAATGTCAATAAAGCTCATTCTTGGTCAGGTGTGGTGGCCTATGCCTATAATCTCAGCAGCTTGGGAAGCTGAAGCAGGAGGATTGCGAATTCAAAGCCAGCTCAGCAACTATCAAGTTCCTAAGCAATTCAGTGAGATCCTGTCTTAAAATAAAATATGAAAAAGGGCTGGAGTTGTGGCTCAGTGATTAAGCACCCTTGGATTCAATCCCTTGTACCAAAATAATAACAATAATAAAAACAACAATAATAATATAATACAATAAATAAAAAGGACATTTTTTTAAAAAAAATTTAATCTCATTAGTTACACATGACAGTAGAATGCATTTTGACACATCATCCATAAATGGAGTATAGCTTCCCATTCTTCTAGTAGTACATGATGTAGAATTACACAAGTCATCTAATCACATATGCACATAGGATAAAAATATCCGATTTATTCTGCTCTCCTTCCTACTCCCATACCTCCTCCTCTCCCTTCATTCCTTTCTGTCTAATACAAAGTAACTCTTTTCTTCCCTAACTCCCCTTTACTGTGATTTAGCATCCACATATCAGAGAAAACATTTGGCACTCGGTTCCTTGGATTGGCTTATTTCACTGAGCATGATATTCTCCAGCTCCATCCATTTACTGGAAAATGCCATAATTTTATTCTTCTTCAAGGCTGAGTAATATTCCATTGTGTATATATACCACATTTTCTTTATTCATTCATCTGTTGAACGGACCTGGATTGGTTCCATAGTTTAGTTATTGTGAGTTGAGCTGCATAAACTTGGATGTGGCCACTGTAGTATACTGATTTTAAGTATAAACCAAGGAGTGGGATAGCTGGGTCAAATGGTGGTTCCATTCCAAATTTTATAAGGAATTTCCATACTGCTTTCCATAATGATTGCACCAGTTTGCAGTCTCATCAGCAATGTATGAGTGTATCTTTTCCCCCCACATTGTTGCCAACTTTTATTGTTGCCTGTATTCTTGATAATTGCCATTCTGACTGGAGTTATATGAAATCTTAGTGTAGTTTTGATTTGCATTTCTCTAATTGCTAGAGATGTTGAACATTTTTTCATATATTTGTTGCTGAATTGTATTTCTTCTTCTGTGAAGTGTCTGTTCTGTTCCTTAGCCCATTTATTGGGTTATTTGGGTTTTTATGGTGTTAAGAGTTCTGAGTTCTTTCTACATCCTGCAGATAATTCTCTGAGGTGACTGTGGTTAAATTTTTTTCCCATTCTGTAGGCTCTCTCTTAACTTTATTGACTGTTTCCTTTGCTGTGAAAAATCCTTTTAGTTTGATTACAACACATTTATTGATTCTTGATTTTACTTCTTGTGCTTTAAGAGTTTTGTTAAGGAACTCAGTTTCTAAGCCATCATGGTGGAGATTTGGGCCTACTTTTTCTTCTATTAGGTGCAGGGTCTCTGTTCTGGTGCCTAAGGCTTTATGCCACTTCAAGTTGAGTTTTGTGCAGGGTAAGAGATAGGAGTTTAATTTCATTTTGCTACATATGGATTTCTAGTTTTCCTAGCACAATTTGTTCAAGAGACTATCTTTTCTCCAATGTATGTCTTTGGCCCTTTGTCTAGTAGGAAATAACTGTATTTATGTGGGTTTGTCTCTGTGTCTTCTATTATGTACCATTAATTTATGTGTCTGCTTTAGTGCCAATACCATTCTGTTTTTGTTACTATAGCTCTGTAGTATAGTTTAGGGTCTGGTTTTATGATGCCTCCTGCTTCACTTTTCTTGTTAAGGATTGCTTTGCCTATTCTGGGTCTTTTACTGTTCCAAATGAATTTCATGAGTGCTTTTTCTAATTCTATGAAGAAAGTCATTAGGACTTTAATAGGAATTGCATTAAATCTGTATAATGTTTTTGGTGGAATGGCCATTTTATCAATGTTAATTCTGCCTATCCAAGAGCATAGGAGATCTTTCATCTTATAAGGTCTTCTTAAATTTCAGAAAAGTCATTTTTAACTTTTGAAATTGGGCTTTTCAGGGGAGGAGAACTTTTAGAAATATATGGCAAGCTGAACAGCATTTATGTCTAGGGCTTCAGGAGTTGAAAATGTACCAAATATTTAATTTATTTTCCTTACTATGTAAAACAACCATTGGAGTGTTCTGCCTTTAATTGCTTGTCTTTGATAACTGACCTCACAGGGATAAGTAGCAGGACTCTACTACTGTTATTTTCTTTCTCTGTAAGTCTTGTGTTTGTCATTCTATGTATATTCATGTTTTAAGAGATCTCATTAACACTCACAAGTCCTATGTGGTATGACGTATGTGTGTGTGTGTGTGTGTGTGTGTGTGTGTGTGTGTGTTTGCCTGTGTGTTTACATATATATATGTTTATATGTATAGTTTCATATGTGTGTGTATATATATATATATATATATATATATATATATATATACACAAATGATTTCCTCTTAAATCCTCAACACTGTGAGGTAGATAGGCAACATTATTATTATTATTATTTTAAAATTTTTTATAGTTGTAGATGGAAAGAATGCCTTTATTTTATTTATTTATTTTTATGTGGTGCTGAGGATTGAACCCAGTGCCTCACGCATGCTAGGCAAGCACTTTGCCACTGAGCTACAGCCCCAACCCAACATTATTATTTTTTTAACCCATGAAGCAACTGAGATTCAAAAAGGTCAAATTATTTACCCAAATTCTGGCTTGTTAGTAGCAGATTTGAACCCAGGAATTCTGATTATACTTTATCCTATAAAGTACCATCCCTTTTGCCTTGCTTTTAATTTCAGCATTCAGGGCCTTTCTCTACTTCCACCCTGTCCCAATCATTTATCATAGTGTTCTAGGTTTATTCCATCTCTTATATTGTCACATAAGCTGTCACCTATCATTCTATTTCCTTTTCTCTACACCTCTACAGATATTTGGAAGCTTAATTCAAGTTCTCCACAAAGTCTACCTTAGATACTACAGAATACCCAGCAATTTGATCATAGTTAGCATGGAATCTTGGAACATATTTCTATCAATCTCTTAGTGTTCAGGAGTAGATATCTTTTCAATTCTAACTTTTTCAGGAGACACTTCTTTGGTGACACTCACATAGCTAGGCACATATCTCTAGAGAACACATTTTCCAAATCTAAAATAAATACTTGCACAACAACAGGTCAAATTACTTGAATCTGGATCCCAGTCTACAGGATATAATCTAGCTTGTGCAATAACTACTAATTCAATTCAATAATCAATTGCCTTATCAGTTATCACCTCAAGCTTAACAGAATGTTGTCAGCAGATTGAGCTGTGATATTTAGTTCTAACTACATACCAAGTGCTGCAATGGGCTATATCATATGTGCTTTTCATATAATCCTCATAGCAGCCCCAAGGGTGACCTCCTGCTTGCAAAATTACATAATCCTTATGACCTGCATGCGAAAGCATTGTTATATGTCAGGACACTTCCCATGGAAAAGGGTCTCACCAAGGTCAAATCTTTAACTAGAGCTCTCCAAAACAGGGCAGAGTTGAATTCTTTCAGTATTGAAGGGCAAAAGTCCTATCTCCTTCTAAGGGCTTCAGGATAAATTGATGTTTTATTATGAATTAGGGGAAAAACTCCTTAGGAGAATCCCTTTTGTATGAAACCAACAAAATGACTTGAGTTTTTAAAAAAGTATTTCTGATACGTAGGTGAAATAAATATATACATATATGTATGTATATATTTATATATAAATTGAACATATTTATTTATAAAGGAGCATATTTAAGGATCCTTATATAGACTGATCAGCAGATAGATTGGGATCCTTAAATCGGCTCATACCCTTTATATTTTTACTTCCAGGATCAATCCTAAGGAAATAATCAGAGGTTCTGACAGGGATGTATATACGAGAATATTCATTGCTGCAGAGGTTACATTTTGGCCAACTCAGCAGAATGGGGACTACAAAAAGAAATTCATTTATGTTATGAATGTCCTGAGGATTTGGCTCAGTGGTAAAGCTCTTGCCTAGTATGCATGAGGCCCTGGGTTCAATCCCCAACACTGTAAAATAAATAAATAAATAAGTTGTAGAAAAGAACTTTTCCTCAAACATACACATTTGTGGATTTGCTGAAATTCAGAGATTTTTATTTTTGTTTTCATTTTTTTTGGCACTGAAGATTTAACCCAGGGATGCTTAACCACTGAGCCACATCCTCAGCACTTTTTTTAATTTTTTGAGACATGGTCTTACTAACTTTCTGAGGACCTCATGACGTTGCTGAAGCAGGCCTTCAACTTGTGATCCTCTTATCTCAGCCTCCCAAGTCACTGAGATTACAGGCATGAACCACCATCCCGGGCAGATTCAGATTTATACCACATATATAGTATAATATATATAATCACATTAAGTAGTCTAAAGAACAGCTAAATAAATATCACATAACTATTAGAGATATTATGCAGGCATTAAAAGCCATGGTTTCAAAGAATATTTAGCAATATGGGAAAAGTCAGTATTATGGCATTCAGTGAATAAAGGGGGACACAAAGATGATATCAATTAAGGAAAAAAAACATCTCTCTCTCTCTCTCTCTCTCTCTCTCTCTCTCTCTCTCTCTCTCCCCACAAAAGGGACTAGAATAAAAAATTCACTCCCTGTCATTCCAAAGTTTTCTGTTCTGCACATGTTTTAAGACTATTGTGGCAAATAAAAATAATAGCATTTTATAAAAGGGAAGGTTTGTGTGTGTTTGTTTGCCTGGTAGTGGGGTAGAAGAATATAATTGGGAGATTAAGAAAATGCAGGGAGTTGGACAAGAAGGAATGTAACCTTGGTTAGAGTAGCTCATTGAAAGCTAGGAATAACTAGTTAGAAGAAACGGGCCTCCTTTGTTGCTTTTCAGAAGGAATTGGGAACCTTAAATAGGCATATTGGAAATTATTTCTCTGTGTTTGTATGTTCTGTTAATAGTGGGGGTTGAGAAGAGAGGGAGTGCGTGTCTGAGTAAGGTGGAAGCAGTGGAAAATACACCAAAGGAGCGTCAAGAATAAGTTCAACCTTAGGGTAGGGATTTGGTTTTAGTACTGCCACTCCCACCTCTGCCCTCATGCCTTGTATTGGGCTTGACACAGAATAACTGCTGGGTATTTGTTGACTAGAATTTGAGTGGCAAAGAGACTGAGGCTCTTCTACCTAAATATTTCCATGTAGGTATGTAATTTTTCCTCTCCTTTACTCTTGTGTGTATATGTTTATGGGGGAGTTGGGGGGTTGTTTCCTTATATAAGCAAACTCAGTGACAATCATACTTTATTTTTTAACTTGTTTTTGTTTTTCTATTATAAATATATTACATATTTATTATAGACAAACACAAAAATACAGGTAAGCAAATAAAAAAAGCAAATAAAAAATAAAATTATCTACAATTCCACCACCATCCAAAGATAACCCTGTAAACATTTTGGTGTACATCCTTCCACACAATTTTCTGTGTGTTTATTTATTCCTGGAGTGTGATCCTGTTGTTTCGTAACCTATTTCTTTTCACTTAGTAATTTAATGTAAACAACTTTCCAGGTTATTCAATGTTTTAATTTTTATATTTTTAAGCATCATTTTAGGTACTCAAATAGTATCTAATACATTCTCCTTGCAACAATTCAAATGTACAATACTTACCAGATAAGATTCTTTGGTCACTTATCCCATCCCGTACATCAACCCTGGTCCCTACCCCCATTCCTCAGAAATAACTACTATTACCATCAGTTGTATTTTTGTATTAGAACATTATAGTTATACATAAAAGTTAGGTTCATTTTGACAAAATCATACATACATGGAATTTTATTTACTCATTTCAGTCCTCATTCCCCACATCTCCCTCCTCTCCTCCCTCCCCATTTTCTCCTTCCTTCCCTACTGATCTTCCTTTCACTCATTTATTTATTTTTGAGTGATGCTCTCCACATATACATAAAGGTGAAATCCCCTGTGGTATATTTACATATGCACATAACATGATATTGTTAAATTGATTGCACATTTTCTTCCCTATCCTCCCTTCCTTGCAATCTCCTTCTACTCCACTGACCTTCCTATATCTTTATGATTTCCCATCCCCCAGCCTCACCTTCTTTCCCTTATTTTGTTCTAGCTTCTATTTATGACAGAAAACATTGGACCCTTGATTTTCTGAGTCTGGCTTATTTCATTTAGCAAGAAAATCACCATACTATAGCGATACAGCTACTTCAGTGTTTATAGCAGCACAATTCACAGTAGCCAAATTATCGAATCAGGCCAGATGCCTGTCAATAGATGAATGGATTCAGAAAATGTGGTATATATACACAATGGAGTTTTACTCAGCCATCTAATGAAATTATGGCGTTTTCCAGTAAATAGATGGAAATGGAGAACATCATCACTCTGTTTTTTTGTTTGTTTGCTTTTTAGTGCTTGGGATTGACCCCAGGGTCTTGTGCAGGCTAGACAAGTGCTCTTACACTGAGCTATACTTTCAACCTCTCCTTGTATTTTTTTATAGGCACTTTTCTAAAGATTTCCACACGCATTCATAGAATAGAATATACTTGACATTCTTTTGAGTTGTATGTACAGTGCTTATTTTCTATATAAATGGTATTAAACTGTACCAATTTGTATGCAACTTATTTTTTTCATTCAATAGCATGACTTGGAAATCTAGACATCTCATTCTGTTTAACCATTGTGTAGTATTGTGTGGTATAGCTACATCACTGTTTACTCAACCATGTTACTATTGATGTAGAGTTGTCTTTTTTAATTTTTCACTATTACAAACAGTACTGGGGAGCTCCAGTGGTGCACAGTACTTATACAAACAGCACTAGAATAAATATCCTTGGCCTATATTCTTGTGCATATTTGTGGGAATGTTCCTTTAGGATAAATATCAAAGTGAGAAATTGGTAGGTCATGAGATGCATATTTTATTTTTTTCTTTTTATTATGGAAAAATTAATATATATTTAAAGTACAGAATTTTATAATGAGCCCCCATGTGCACTAAACTAAGTTTCAACAATTGTTAACACATGGGCAATATTGCTTCATTTCTAATACATCCACACTGGGTTACTTTGAAGTAAATCTTCTCGTTTGGACACATATTTTAAAAATATAGTGTATATTTAAAAAATTGGGGGCTGGAGTTGTGGTTCAGCGGTAGAGCACTTGCCTTGCACATATGAGGCACTGGGTTTGATCATCAGCAACACATAAAAATAAATAAATAAAATAAAGGAATTATGTCCATTTACAACTAAAAATTGTTTTTAAATTGTCTCCCAAATGACTATACCAATTTATATATCCACCAGTTTTTTTTTTTTGTCTTGTTTTGTTTTTTTGTTACTTTTGTTCTTGTAGTATTTTCTTCGGGGGAGGTACTGGGAATTTAACCCAGGGGTGCTTAAGCACTGAGATACATGCCCAGGCCTTTTTGTATTTTTATTTTTTACTGGTATGCTTTAGTTATATATTACAGTAAAACCATTTTGACATAATTATAAAAACATGGAATGTATCTTGTTCTATTTCAGCCCCTAGTACTTACCCTCCTCTCACCCCCAATCTCTTCCCTTTACTGATCTTTCTGCCATTCACCCATAGTTTTTTTTCAATTAATTTCTTGTGGTTGTACATGAGATTCACAGTACATAGGAATGTTATATCAGATTTATTTATTTTTTAAACTATCTTATTTTGATACAGGGTCTTGCTAAGTTGCTGAGGATAGTCTTGAACCTGTGATAGCCTCTTGAGTCACTGGAATTACAGGCATGCACCAACACACATGGAATCAACAGCAGTGTTTGAGATTGCCTATTTTTCATATCTTTGTCAATTTAAAATTATCAAACTAAATTTTTTGATCCGAAATGGCATTTTATTGCTTATTTCGCATTTCTCTGTCTAGTAGTGAAGTTGGGCATGTTTTCATACTTCAACAGCATTTTTTTTGTGTGTGAACTGACGTTTCACATCCTTTTCCCAGCAATAGTTACCAAAACAGCCTGGTACTGGTATAAAAACAGACACAAAGAACCATGGAACAAAAGAGAGAATTCCAAAATAAATCTGTGTATTAACAGCCAACTGTTCTTCAACAAAGGCAACAAGAAAATACACTAAAGGAAAGTCTATTCAATAAATGGTGTTGAGAAAACTGAATGTCTATATGCAAAAGAATGAAACATGTCTCCTGTCACCACATATAAAAATAAGCTCAAAATGGATCAGTGACTTAAAAGTTCAACAGAAAAATATGAAACTGCTAGAGAAAATTCTTCAGGACTAGTCTAAGCAAACATGTTTTTGGATAGAGTGCTAAATATATAGTCAACAATATTGACAAATGGTATAACACAAAAGTATAAGCTTCTCAAAAGCAAAGGGAACAATAAACAGAGTGAAGAGACAACCTACAAAATGGGAGAGAATATTTACAAACTATTTATTTGGCAAAGGATTAATTTCCAGAATTTATAAAGACCTCAAACAACTCAAAAGCAAAAAAAAAAAAACTAATTAAAAATGGACAATTGATGTACATAGACATTCTCAAAAGAAGACATACAAAAGGGCAACAAGTATATGAAAAATGCTCATTATTACTAATCAATAGGGAATTGCAAATCAAAACAATGAGATAATATTAGAATGGCTATTATAGAAAAAACAAAACAAAAAATAACTCATGCAAGCAAGGATGTAGAGAAAAGGGAACTATTTACACACTGTTGGTAGGAGTATAAATTAATATAGCCTTTATGGAGAAAAGTATAGGGGGTCCTAAAAACTAGATTTAGAACTATTATGATTCAGCAGTTTCACTTCTAGTTGTATATCCAAAGGAATTGAAATCAGTATGTCAAAAAGACATTTGCACTTGCATGTTTATTGAATCTCTATTCACAATAGCCAAACTATGTAATCAACCTAGATGTCTGTCAATGGATGAAGAGATACAGAAAATGTGTTATATATACACAATGGAATATTATTTCACCACAAAAAAGAAAGTTTGGAAATTTGCAGCAATGTAGATGGAACTGGAGGATACTATGTTAAGGAAATCACATACAGAAAAACAAATACAACATGTTCTCACCTATATACCTGTATGTGGAAACTAAAATATTGATTCAAAAAGTACAAAAGCTAGGGAACAGTATGAAGTAGAGGAATAAAGTAGTTTTGTTAATGGGTACTGGAGTATAGTTGGATAGGAGTAATAACATCTAATGTTCTATAGGACAGTATCATAACTATAATTGACAACAATTGAATATTTAAAAATAGCTAATAGAGAAGGCTTGGAATGTTCCCAACACAAATAAATGATATATGTCTAAGGTGATAGATATGCCAATTACACTGATCAGATCACTATACATTGCAGGTATTTATTGAAATGTCTCACTGTAAAATTACTATATATCAATTACAAATAAAAATATATTTTAAAATTCACTTGCTTGGTTTTCATTTTAGTTTGCCTTTTTTAATGCCTGCTTTTTTCATTATGTTGGTTTTATATATATCACATTAGAGGTTTATAAATGAAATTCCACTAAATAAATATGTACAATGTAAAACTATTTTAGCATTTTGAATGTAATTAGGTTAAATGGACTTTTACTAGCACCTATTGATTATTTTATGTATCTGTTGAACACTTGCTATCTATTAGACTCCTAAGGATTATAATATTGAGCAAAAGAGAGAGAGAGAGTCCCTGGTTCCTTGAAACAATCTTCCATGTGTGGAAGATATACATTAAAATAATCATATAAGCATATAATTATAAAGAGTTATAATTGCTATAAAAGAAAAGTACTTTAATCAAAATGCTTGAGGTAGCCAGGCTGGTGGACCATTGGGTGGACTGGAATAGAGAAAGACTGTGTAGAAAATGCTCCCAACTCAAAGGGTCATAGCCAATAGGAAAGGGTTTTTCATTTCCTAAATATGCTCCTTCTAGAAGGCAATCTGTCTTTAGCTTTAGGGTCACAAAATGTTTGAAAGATAATGTTTTTAGGACTTACAAAGAGCTCAAAAGTACTGGCCAAATTGGTGATTTAGTACTTCAATATTAATCTCTAGGCAAAACTGAAGCAGAGAGTATCTTCTCTATTGCCAGCATAAGTCTATTGCCAGAATTCCCCTAGAAATGCCTCAGAAATATGTGATTGATAGAACAAGTGTCTTCTGAAGAACTTGGGAAGGTGGGAGTTGAGGAAATTCAGTAGGACTATGCACTCCAGCAGAGCACCATCAACACCAAAACCAGCAAGAGCAAAAATATCACCGATGTCAAAATCCAGAGCAACAGCAAAAGAATTAAGGACCTAATCAACAAGAGTAAGAACAGTATCAACCACATCAACAGATTGTATCAGGGGAAGAGAGGATGGCACAGTTACCTCAGACTGTGTATGTGTGTGTGTATGTGTGTGTGTACATGCATGTGTGTGCATGTCTATGTGTGTGTGTGTGTGTGTGTGTGTGTGTGAGAGAGAGAGAGAGAGAGAGAGAGAGAGAGAGAGAGAGAGAGAGAGAGACTAGGAAGTGAACGTACAGACATTCTGCAAATGAACTACATCTCCAGCCCTACTTATTTGTTTATGTATTTATTTTTATTTAGAGACAGGGTTTCATGAACTGTCCTTTAACCTCCTGAGAAGCTGGGATTATAGGTGTGCATCACCATGGGTAGCAGCTCAGTTTTTTTTTTGTATTTACTTTTCCCAAGAAAGAAATAATGCTCCAGGATGCTTGTCACCTCTGTTCTCTAGAGCAAGAGACCACCTCTAGCCTCAAGAGACCTAGAATGGAGAATCTAACTCCAATTGGTTTATTGAAGAGACATCATCCATCATGAGGAAAATCACAATACTGAACATGAACTGTTCCAAAAAGTTACATAAGGATAGGTTTACATAATTTGGGGAAGTGGTCCTTTTAATCTTTTCTGTGCCCCTACATTTTTACCCTGACCATGCTTGGTTATGAGATTCCCACAAAGGCTTGGAACCAAGGAAAAACTTCCCAAAGCAAAAAGTGGTTTGGACTGTGATGAGTGACAGTGGCCTCATGTTCGCTACTTACAGTGTTTTGTACCAAAATAAAATGACCTCTAATTGAATTGATTAATGATTTTAAGGCCTCAAGTTTTGAGAGGCAGAACAATATTCTCCAGTCCTCATTACTTCCTGATATGGCTCAAGATTGGGATGTGAGTAGGGCTGGACTCTGGTAAGCTTGGAGGATAGGGATGCTCCAGGAGGAGGTTTGAACCCATAGCCATGTGTAGGGGAATGTGAGGACTAGGGCTATTGCATATTGCCAATGTTCCCCTCAGAGTGTGGCCACAGAAGGGAAAACATTCTATCTGTGGTTTCACCAATGCTAAGTATTGCTGGACTGTCACCTCACTAATTCTGGACACTGCATTTTTGTGAATATAGCTAAAGATGGCATTAGATTTCAGCCTCCACATCTCACAACTGATACATCCTGAGTTCTCACTGTCCTCTGAAATTCCTAAATTGTATTATACTTGTTGCTTCTAAGACATTTATCTTCCACATTGGATGTGTGTGGTGAAGTTTGGGTAAGAAACAGGACGAGAACCTACTAGAATTCAAGAAATTCTAATGCAAAGGAGATCCTACCCTTTAGTCACATGCTTTTAATGGAGTGAGCCTCATAGAGGGATCACCATAGATTTGGGGGCTTAATTTAGCTTGGTGAGACCAGAAATTCAGTTATTACCTCAACCGGAGTTTGTCACAGGGCAATGATTACCGTTCTCCAGAAACAGAGTTGAACTATCCACACTGGCTACAAGTGGCTGCATCCTATGATGAGTCTGCTAAGAGAGTAGTGGAGTGCAAAGAGGTGTTTGAAGAATAGGAGATTAGTGCAAAATGGCTTGGATACACTTTTGGAACATTTCCCTGAAACCAGTGTAGCTGAATTGATCTCTGACTTTTGGGAGATTTCTGTCTCTGTGGGAAGATTGTGCCATATAGGCTCAGTGGCCCCTCTCCTTGGATGGTGTCAAAGCCACATTGACACATTATTTTGTTTTTTGTCTCCTTTTTCTCTAACCTCCATGGAGACACCCCCTCCACAACTGCCCAGCCAACCACCCCTCTGTTATGACAACACAACAGTAACCTCAGCCAAGTTACAACATAATTGAGTAGGTTACTGTTTTCTGTATACCAAATTCCATTCCTGCTATGTCTTACCAAGGATTGGACTTGGGACATGACCTGGTCCCTTGATGGAGACTTGAGACACATCCGATTCTCATCACATCAGTGATATGCATCCAAATTCTTTCTGAGGCTCAACTCTTTCTGCAAAGAGCTGAGCTCATACATTTCTTGTTGATTTTGTTTGGGTCAGATTCCAAGAGCAGTTTGGTCTAACTTGGCCTCTCCATGGACAATAGAGAAGTTGGGATTGGGTAGAGGGTGTGCCCCTTGTGGGATTTGGCACAGCTTCACCATAAGTATCCAAGATTTAACTCCCCCAGAACTGATAATAATCAGTTCTTACATATCAATTTATTTAGTCACTCTAAGACAACTAGTGACATATATTTTTACCATGTTTATTGATGAGAAAATTAATTTTTAGAAAGTGTGAGGCCTTGTTTAAGAGTTGCACAACTAATCATGAGCAGAGCTGAATCCAGAAGGTATCCTGATTACATATCCAGGTTTCTTTCTTTTTTTTTTATTTGTCTTTACCTAAAAGTTGGTAGAAATTCCCATCTTCACTACTTCTTCCAGGGCTTTCCTGTCTCTGAGCACTTGTAGGAACCTAACAGAAGAGGAAATAATTCCAGTTCCAAAATCATTTGACACATTGTTCAGATATAAAGTAGAAGACACAAAAAAATGACTCTATTTCTCAGGCTGTGGTATCCATGAAATGACTTGGTCATAGTGGTTGAAGAGGAGGTAAGAGACTCAAGTAGATTACACAGAAGGCCTTCTTTTTCTAGAGATTCAAGATGTCCTGAAAGAAGCATCATTGGATAATGGACCAAAAAATGGTCTCTGCCTATGATAGTTTGTTAAGGTTGCCATAACAAAATTCCACAGACTTATACAACAGAAATTTATTTTCTCACAGTTCTGGGAGCTAGAATCCCAGGATTAAGACGTTGGCATATCTGGTTTCTCCTGAAGTCACTCTCCTTGGCTTGAAGATGGCCACCTTTCCACTGTGCCCTCACATGGCCTTTCCTCTATGCACGAGTATCCCAGGTCTCTTTTTGTATCCAAATTTCCCTTATTATAAAGATGTCAGTAAGATCAGATTAGGGCCCACCCTAATAGTCTAATTTTTAATTTAATTATTCTTTAAAGGCTCTGTCTCCAAATATGGTCACATTGTGAGGTACTAGGAGTTATGGTTTCAACATATGATTTTTTTTTTTGGTGGGGGGAGATACAATTCAGCCCATAACAGTGCCTTTTGTTCCTCATAGCTTGGGCTGAACTAGTTCCCCATTTAGGTTTAAATAAATAGCAACTGGATAAAGACACATTTTTTTTAGATGAACCATGTGGGCTGGGAGGAGTTAGGATATTAATTGCCACCTAGTATCTGCACCTCTTCTCGCCAGTTTCCAGTTCCTTCAAGCCAGATAGGTCAAGAGTTTCAGGGTTGCTTAGTAATCACTCATTGTCTGCTTGCTAGCAGAAACTTGGTGGTTTTTTTTCCCCCTTGCTGCTGCACTGTCACTTTTGCCTGCTTGAAAAGTTTGGTCTCTTGACTTTCTAGAGAAGAACATGGAGAATAAAATTTTTTTCTGTATTTATAGATCTTTGATCCAGAAATGAACAATTTTTTTCTTTAGGCAATAATAATCATCAATATGGTGGACATAGATTTCAGATTTCTTAGCAAACCTCCAGGTTCAAATATTTGGTCCTGTTGCTCCTATAGTTAGGCACATTTGTCAGACTGGTTGTTCTAACCTAGATCCAGAAAATATACTTTGGGGAAGTGTAAAATGGATTTTAATAACTTTCCATTGGTTCGGAGACAAATTCTAAACTCTCCTCAGCATTCAGAGTCCTTGGTAATGCAGACCAGCACTTCTATCCAGCTTCATCGCCTGCTACTCCTCAACATAACTCTTGCACTCAAACCTCATAGAATTTTAGTAACCAAAACTTTTCTCATGCAGCCATACCTTTGCACATGCTGTTTTAGAACGCCCTTCTAGAATGCCAATGATGACCTTCTTCCTTCCTTTACCTTTTGCCTGCCTTCTATCTTTTTATTTATCCTTCACGTCTCATTTCAAGTTGCTTGTGAAACTATTCCTGCCCTACCAAGGAAGTTAATAACTCCTATTTTGTCACTCTAACTTATACACACTGTTTTCCATGTTACATTTAAACATTATACGGTAAACACGTTGGATTAACTGAAACACTGTGTTTATTTGTCTGTCTATTTTCCCCACTAGACAGGGATCTGGCTCACACTAAGTACTCATGTGTTTGTTAAATGAGTGAAAGAAAGAATGGGAAAAGGACATTGCCAAGGATGAGTATCTGTCCCTGCCTGTCTTCCAACATAATCAACATAATTTCTGTGATTAAGATGTTGATATGGGAGTGAAATAGGGCCAATATTTGGTTCATATAACTTGGCCTAGGCTCCTAACTAGTTGACCATTATGGGAGCTGATTTAATCCAAGCCAAATTTCCAATGTTGGGCCCTAAGAAGACTAGTTTTAGTTGTCAGATTAACCAAAACCGGGGAAGAGATAAGTAGTTTAGGAGAAGGCAGGATGGCCTGATAGATATGTTCCTGGACAGAGAAGGTATCATGCTGGGCAGTCCCATGCCCATTACTACCCCCATGAAGTGACTTGATCATAGTGGTTGAAGAGGAGGTGAGAGACCCATGCCCATTACTACCCCAGGGTCCCTGAGAAGAGTCTGGGAGACCAGAACATTGCCACACTTGTGGGGAAATGCCAGCCTGGAAATTGCTACACATAGATTCTGGGGAGGTAGTATGGAGGTGGGGTGGAGGGAAGAATGGTACAGAGGGACTGATGCAAAAACCAACTGTCATTCTTGAGCAACTGAAGAGGAATGGGCTAGCAGTCCAGACTCTTTCTGCTGGGACTTCCCTTCCACAATGACTCTGCAGTCCAGAGTCTGGGGAAGCGGTTATAGCGGCCACCTCAGGCCAAGACTGGGCTAAAGGTGATTGCAGATAAGCCACCCACCCGTGCGCTCCCAGTCAATTCTACTGGCCTCTGTTCTTACATCAGATCTGACAATAACCCTGCAATATAGGCAGGGCAAAGATTATGACTTTTGCTTGACATTTAGGATGTGAATTCCCAGCTTCTTCCTCTCAACTGTTCAACTCCTCTTACCTCATGGTCCCTCCATGCCCAGAGCCTAAGCCCTGCTATGACTTGGAGTATCATATCCATCCAATTTAATAGGTCCTAGACCTTTCCATGTATTCAGTATCTCCATTTCAAACTAATCATAATGTTAATCCTAGTATTATCATCCCTTCTAATTTATGTTATATCAAGGGTATCACTCATTTATCCACTAAATCTTATTTAATACCTCCTACTATTTACCAAGTGATATGCTAGTACTATCCAACACATCAACAAATCTGTTAATAAAACAATAAAAATATTTTTAAAAAATCATAGGATCTAGAACCAGGGAGGTGACATGCAATAAATGAATAAGTAGACACCAAATAAATTATTCAAAATGGTAGGAATTTCTATGAAGGAATCAATAGGTTTCCAAGTGTGTGAAGAAAGAAGGATAAATAAAGCTATTTTATTGAGGGTTAGCAAGGAAACCATTCCATGGAAAAGACATTTTAAGCTAAGACCTGAAAAGTGAGAAGGAGGCAATAATGGGTTGAAAGGAATTTCAAAATCTCTGAGGTAGGAAAGACCCAAGGATGTACACCATCCAGCAGACTAGGATTGATAGCCATCTGGAGACAGCATGATATGCAGGAAGGATGTTGAATACAACCTTAGGAATTCCCAGCTTTTAGACTCACTCTGAAAAGAGTTCTTTAAATGAGCAAAAGGAAACCAGCATATATGGTGGATCTTTCATGAGCTAGTTCCTTTCTGACATGATTTTTTTTATTTCCAAGTCTCAGAAAGATCATTTGTATAACAACAATGTGAGACTATTTGATTCCCAAGGGCTCTTACAGTTTGGAGAGATTAGTGAGTTCAACCTATAGTTCCATCCTCCAGTTAGGAAGCTGAGGCCTTTGAAGGTGAAGTGCTTTTGCCTCAGGTTGTCCAGTGAATAAGTATATTCTTCTGCTCTATGCCTGATTAACTAGGATAAGGCCGAAATAGTTTCATCTGAACTGAAAACTAGGTAAGGAATCCATACCCTTGGCACTGCCTAAAAAGGAAGGTATGGATGGGAGGGACTCTATCTTGGATACAGAGGGAGGAACATATCTAGTGAGCCCTTTGACAGTATGCTTTTTTTTTTCCATGCCAGCAAAGCTTTTCTTAGCAGCAGATATTTCCAGGAAGAGCAAAAACTGCAACAGAGCGTTCTGGGTGGATAAGGTTTATCGTGGCAGGGACAGAGACCCTGGAAGGGGGTTAGATACAAAGTCCAGAACTGATGTGCCTTCCTGTTGTGGGTGGGGGGGCACCAAAGTGTTTCAAGTGCCCTTTAATTAGCTTCTAATAGTAAATTTTGTGGCTGCTACTAATTATTCTCCTTCTCCTCCACCCTTTTATTCTTCTTCCTCTTCCTTTTCTGGCCTATGCAATTCAGAATGATCAAGGCAGCTATGCTCATTGGTAACTCTAGGCCCAGGCTCAGGCTCAGACCAGCACTAGTCTTAATATCTATCCCAGATTGAAATGGAGGATAGAATAAAGTAAAGAAGAGGAGGAAAGAAGAAAATAGGGGAAAGGAGATGATAACTTCTCTTTGACCAGTAGGTTCACAATGGAGAAGAAAGTCTCTAAAGCCCAGGACTTTTCCCATGAAATAATATTTGACATTGATAAGAACCCAACACTTTCGTTACCAAACTCATCAAATTGATTCTCTCAACTGAAATAACATCTATCTGCAAATTCTCTGAATCTTCCATAATCCCCCAAGCCCCCTGCTGTTTCTACCAGAGGAGAAGGCAGAGCTCTTTCGTACATGGGGTAGGAGGAAGGTACAATCCTCCTTATCCTCTCCAGCTCACCAGAAGAATAAGGTTCCCCTGAGAAATTTCAACCAGTAAATTCATCGTATAATAGATTAGCCATCTGGAGAAGCCCTTAAGGGGACAGGAGTTCTCACTAATCAAAGCAGGAAAGAACAGGGCCTTGCAGAAATCGGAAATCTAATTAAGGTGGAATCTCAAGAGGTCTGACTGAATGTTAAAGAAGTTGTAGAAGCCTCATCAACAGGATTAACTCAGCTACAGAAAAAAAAATGAAGGGTGGGTAGGGGGTTCTGCATGAAGAATGGAAAAAAACAGCTTCAAGAGCTGAAAGTGGTCATTGTGTTCATGGTAGTGTCTAAGAGACAGAGAAAATAGAGGTAGCCTTGACCCTTCCTTCCACCCCATTTTACTTTAGAAGGTTTGAGGAAAGGAAGAATTTGTTAAGCTCATCTAATCCCCTTTGTCCTGTCCATGTTCTCATCAAGCAACTTTGTGATTAATTTGGCTTTTAGAATATATTTTTCCAAGCAAGAAAGAAATTGCTGCTCAGCCAACATGAGCCTTTCCAGCTGTTTGGGGAATAAAAAAAAACAAATAACAACAAAAAGAAAGAAAGAAAGAAACCTCTCTGGATTATATCTGCTTCCTGTGAGTTTGACTTGCATGCGTCAGTTCATGGAGTATAGTTAGATCAATTCCAGGTGTTTTCTCAAAACTGGACTTTGGAAGTTGTGTAAAGTTGAACACTGTGCTCCATGGTTAGAAGTCTCTGCTTGAGAATCCCCATTCTTGGAGGGCATTTCTATCTCACTGTCTCTGTTATGTCAAGAAGCCAAATCCTTTATTTTCTAGACAGAGACACTGAAGCCCAGAAAAAATAACTCTACCCAAGTTGTCACAGTGGGTCAGTGTCAAAGTTGGATTTTGGTCTAGGTTGAAATTATATTTGTACTACATAGACTCTAACTCTGCATTATTCTATGTCTGGATTCTGCAAGTTCTCTTGGAACCTAATTCAGGATCCTGGATTCTATGAACTCTCTGAAAAGGGATTTTTAAGTAAATTGGATTTAACTTTTCTTATAACTCTTCAAGGGAAAAATCGTAGGTCTATTATAGTTTTGCTTCAGACTTTAGACAATAGATTTCCTTCCTCCAGCCCACACATCTTTGTCCCCTCTCTGATTTTCATTTCATCCTCTTCCTTACCTAAGGTGACAGGAATATAACCCTGGTTGAAATTATATTTGTCTCTTTTCAAAATTTGTCCCATTATGTCCATGGAATGAAAGTAGAGGTTTAGAAGATATTACTCATCAACTCAATTGTTATACTAGTTTGTTTTCACCTCCAGTCATATGGTGGTCCAGGTCTTTCCCTAAAAGCCTATTGTGTTTTAGGTATGGAGTGTAAGAAGAGAACAACTTTTTTTTTTGAACTTGGAATTGATCCCAAGATCTTACACATGCTAAGCCAGTGCTCTTACCACTGACCTATATCCCCAGCCCCATGGAGTCTAGGAAAAGAGATCCTACTACCATCTGAAAAGACTTTGATTACGATGGAATTGGAGTCATGAACTGAACACGGATGAAAAGGATCTGTGAGCCAAGATGGAACCAGGCCATGGAGTACAATTTATTCTTTCAACAGGTATTTTACTCATATTTCACCAATACTTATAGGAAATATGCTTCAAACTTGAACATCTCATAAACTGTAAGTCCAATAATGAGTAAGTCAATGTAGATGCTGGAAAGAGTGTATCTTCTGCTATGTAAGCAGATAACCCAAGTGCAATGTGATCTGACTGTAATTTATATGCATAAAAAAGTACAGAACAAAGGAACCTGGAGAAGTTTTGCGGAGATAATAATTGGCAAGGAGAGCTGGGGTTGTGGCTCAGTGGCAGAGCACTTGTCTAGCATGTGTGAGGCACTGGGTTTGATTCTCAACACCACATATCAAATAAATAAATAAATAAGTCAACAACCAAAAAAAAATAATTGGCAAGGAGAGGATAATTGAGCTGGGCCTGAAAAATAAATGCAAGTTTTTTGGACCAGGAAGCTTTCCAGATTCAGAAAGATGTATGTATAAAGGCTAGAGGTATACTGGAGTAAAGGACATGTTGTAGTTGTAATATGGGATGGGTGGAGAAAGATGAAGACATAACTTATGGAATTATTGTAACAGGCCCTGACATTATGTTCATGGGAATGTCTAGGAAACTGACAAAGTTAGAATGGCAGTGGAGAGCTACCGATCCATTTAAAGAAGTGCAGGAACATCATTAGAGTTGTGTTGTCAAAAGATCATCCCTGGACTGCGGATGTGGCTCAAGCGGTAGCGCGCTTGCCTGGCATGCATGCGGCCGGGGTTCAATCCTCAGCACCACATACAAACAAAGATGTTGTGTCTGCCGAAAACTAAAAAATAAATATTAAAAGAATTATCTCTCTTTCTCTCTCTAAAAAAAAAGATCATCCCTGCAATAAATGCCAAACTTTAAGGAGAAAGATATTATTGGCTGAAATGAACATCATTTTCATATTTTCATCTTCATCACTAGGAATAATATCATCTTTTCTCTCAATATACATATTCTGAGAACTGACCTCATTACCATTCATTTCCTAAACTGTTACTCTGTTCCAAATACTAGTAATAAATAAATTAGCTAAAACAGAGATTCTTGTTCTTGAGGGAAGTTTGGGTTACTAGTGAAGAATAATCAAAGGCATAAAACATCACACTATAAGGCAGTTAAGTGTTAAAATTTGAGTATCAACAATATATATTTAGGGGGAGAAATGAATTACAGTAGATGGGGAAGAGAGAGAAGAGGGGAGGGGAGGGGAGGGGAGGGGGGATAGTAGAGGATAGGAAGGGCAGCAGAATACAACAGTCACTAGTATAGCAATATGTGAAACAGTGTATGTGTAACCGATGTGATTCTGCAATCTGTATACGGGGTAAAAATGGGAGTTCATAACCCACTTGAATCAAAGTGTGAAATATGATATATCAAGAACTATGTAATGTTTTGAACAACCAACAATAAAAAATATATATATATGTATATGTAATATATATGTATATGATGGTGGTCCAAAAATAACTGGTCCTTATAGTATGAATTTCCTCCATGGAGATAAGCAACACAAAATGAACTGGTTTCTTTGAAGTGTACAATCAGGAATGTGAGAAGTTAGACATATGGAGGATATGGTCAATATGCAATTTAAGCTACTGATATGGAGGTAGGGAGATAGAAAAGAAATGAGTAAGCATACAGGACAACAACAGACAAAATGACAAAAGTACAGAATCCTGGGAAACACTAACATGCAATAAGTAGCAGCGAAAAAAGAACCATTAAAAAATTAAGGACAATGGTTTGGAAGTAGGTGAATCTGAGGAGTGTAGGTAAACACATTCAACAATTCTCACTGAGCAGACTATTCTGGATCAGATGCTCTGCTAGGTACTAGGGAAATAAATGAAGAAAACAGTTTTGAAATGAGCTATGGTTCTCTGGCATAAAATTGATCCTTATATCTCATCTGAAACATTGTTGTGTGGCTTCTGATGATGAAATTGAATCTGAAGGAAGATCCTCTAAATCAGTTGGTGATTTTGGTCATTATACATTGTACATGTCTGCATGTATCAAATTATAATTCTGTACCAAATAAATAATTACCAATATTATGTCAATTTAAAAAAAAAGAGAGAGGGAGGAGGGGAGGTTCACCAAATTGGACAGCGAGGAGTGGAGGGAAGGGAGGGGGGATGGAACTGGGAAAGATAGTGGAATGAATCAGACATAAATATCCTACATTCATATATGAATACACGACCACTGTAACGCCATATCATGTACAACTATAAGAATGGGAAATTATACTCCATGTATGTATGATATGTCAAAATACGTTCTATTGTCATGTATAACTAAAAAGAACAAATAAAGTTTAAAAAAACAAGAAATCTTGGCTAACACTCATCTGATATAGAGACATTGAGGGGAATTAGGGCTAGTAGAGAGGCTATTGACTTTACTTATTAGGAGTTTATGATAGTTTGGTGATATTGGCTGAAGGGGTCAATGCAGAAGTGAGGATAGAGGAAAAAACAAATTGGTAAGTTATAGTAGGTTATGAGGCTAAATAGTGAGGCAATCGAGGAGATCATATTTGGTTATCTGAAGCATGATGTGGGCAGTGGAATAAGATATGTTAAAGTTAGTTATGATTTAAGGATGTTTATAGGCTGAGTGATTAACACATGATGGGGAATAAAGATGATCTCTAAGAAGAGGCTATTGTTTTGAAGGCTTTTTTGAGAACAGAGTCAGTGGTAAAAGCAGGTAAAGCAGGAGTGGTGGATTCCAGTTCTGAACCCCCTTTGCTTGGATTAGGGGTCAAATACAGAAGTTTGTAAGAGACACTAGAAGCTGAATGCTGCAGTTTACAATTCAGGCAAGAATGTTTGGAGGAGAAGTAGGATTAAGGGAAAGGAAGTTGACTTAAACCGCAATAGGCATGGTTCAGATGAGATGCAGGCTCAACTTCCTGCCAGAGGAGCATAGCTTATGTCAAGAGAAAAAGAGAATGTCCTTATTTGTGATCCCTCAAAACTTAAAAACGATTCTCCTGCTTTTGAAAAAAAATGCTATTGTCCTTCCAATTTGCATGTGGTATGGAAGATGATAGAAAGGCTGATTTCAGCTCCAGGTCAGCTGATTACTGAATGACTTGAAATAAGTCTTAATTTGGTCACTCTAAAGTTCAGTTTCCTCATATGTGAAAGGGTGATGATACCCATCTTCTAGAGTGGTCGTGAAGATTACATAAGAGCATATGCATGAAGCATCTAGCACAGTGCCTGGGACATAGTGGCTCTTCTTCAATCGTTGACTCCCTTCCCCCATTTCCTCTGTTTCACTGTTCTATCAATACAAAGTCCTGGAGTCTCCAGATACTTCCACCCACTGCCAGCTCTCTTTTCATTTTCATTATTGTTAGTAGACAATGAAAAGATGGGAAGGCCTGTGGATGCCAGGGATCCATGCCACATTGTCCAACAGCTGACCATCTCCCAGATAGAATCAAGCTGGCCAGAAAGGTGCACAAAGCCTTATCCCCTTTCCCTGTGCATCCATTTCCAAGCTTGCAGATGAGCCAGACAGCTTCCAAGATATGTAATAACATCAGTGGGTTAGAGAAGTGGGCCTAATAAATGGTCAGAGGCACTCCCAGGCTCCGAAACCTATCTTTCCTTGTTAGGGATAGATGACTGCTAAGTGCTCTGGGAATTCCTGCTACAAATCCCATGAGGACTCAGATTCAGGGTCAGATCCAACCTCAAAAGAATCCTTAATGAGAGCTGCTCATGGAGGTCCTAAAGAGGCCCAGAGAAATCCCAAGACACATGGGAAAAATCAACCCTCATATTTGTAAAACCACCTTAGAGTTTAGAAATCTTTTTTCACACATTATATATTATAATATATGATGAGTAAATTTACAATATAAATTATACAAGTAATCAATATTATTTATTATAATAGAATAAATAACAGATAATAAAATATAAATTAATTTAATATAATTCATATACACTTATATATATTTTAATAATTAATTGATTTTATTTTTTAAAATACATGACAGTGGAATGTATTACAATTCTTAGTACACATATAGAGCACAATTTTTCATATCTCTGTATATAAAGTATGTTCATACCAATTTATGTCTTCAAACATGTACTTTGGATAATGATGTCTATCACATTCCACCATCATTGCTAACCCCCTGCCCCCTCCCTACCACTCCCACCCCTTTGCCCTATCTAGAGTTCATCTATTCCTCCCATGGTCCCCTTCCCTACCCCATTATAGGTCAGTCACCTTATATCAGAGAAAACATTTGGCATTTGTTTTGGGGGGATTGGCTAACTTCACTTAGAATTATCTTCTCCAACTCCATCCATTTACCTGCAAATGCCATGATTTTATTCTCTTTTATTGCTGAGTAATATTTCATTATGTATATATGCCACATTTTTTTATCCATTCATCTATTGAAGGGCATCTAAGTTGGTTCCACAGTTTAGCTATTGTGAATTGTGCTGCTATAAATGTTGATGTGGCTGTGTCCCTGTAGAATGCTGTTTTTAAGTCCTTTGGATATAGACCAAGGAGAGTGATAGCTGGGTCAAATGGTGGTTCCATTTCCAGTTTTCCAAGGAATCTCCATACTGCTTTCCATATTGGGTGCACCAATTTGCAGTCACACCAGCAGTGTATGAGTGTACCTTTTCCCCCATATCCTCGACAACACCTATTATTGTTTGTCTTCATAATAGCTGCCATTCTGATTGGAGTGAGATGATATCTTGGAGTAGTTTTGATTTGCACTTCTCTAATTGTGAGAGATAATGATATAATATTGCACACATATCCAAGGCCCCAAGAACTTTACTTATTAGGGATCATTCTTCAGGTCTCAAGTTTTTGTTTGTTTGTTTGTTTGTTTTGTTTTGTTTGCAGTAGTAGGGATTGAACCCAGGGGTGCTTTACCACTGAGCCTCAAACCTGAATCCCCAGCACTTTTTTTTTTTTTTTTGAGATGGAGTCTCACCAAATTGCCCAGGCTGGCTTCAAATTTGCAATCCTTCTGATTCATCCTCCCAAATCTCAGGGAGATAAAAGCATGCATCACAGTACCTTGCGATTTTAACATTTTTTTTTGAAGAAAAAAAAAAGACCTCCCTAAACACTCATATTATATTAGGTTCACTATTATTTGCTCTCATAAAAACCCAAATTTGTCCTACATAATATTTAACTTTTTATTGTGGGATTATTTGACAGTTATTTTCCTCATTTGAACACGAGTTCCAGGAAAACAGAACCCTGATCAATTCTGTTATCTTTGGTACCTCTGTCACCCAGATCACTTGACACATGCATAATTGAAGAAGAGAGTTCTTAAAATCAGTCAGTTCACCCCATGTGTAAATGGGGAGAATGACACATATAGCAAAGAAAATAATTTCCAAGTGTCATACTACAAGCCAGTGTACAGCTGGCCTGGATCTCGGATCTTCTGACACTCTCTAGGGTTGTTCTCAATGAACCTTTAACCCAGATTGCATCTGAATCTCAGGTCATCAGGAAACAGGATTAAGGGAAGGTCATAGCTTTCAGTATTTGGATATTGCTTAATCTTCTGGCCTGCACAGCAGGAAAATTTTTTTCTCATCAACAAATATTTATTGAGTAGCCACTATAAGCAAGACAGTGATAAGCAAGTGAGGTGTGTAGTTGTAAATAAGGTAGAATCACTGCTCTCATAAAGCTTATATTCTGGCAGGGAGCATAGACAATAAATAAAAATATAAAATTCTAGAAAAAAGACAAGGCAAAAGACAAACTGATAGAAATATTTGTACTTATTACATATGAAGTGACAATCTAATATGTAAATGACTCAAAATCAAGCAAGAAAAAAAATTACCCTCTTAAGTGAAACTGAGTATAACATAATTCCTACCCTCATGGATCTTATGGTCTAATGGAAGAACTCCTTTATCTCCAAGGCTAGGGGGAGTAGCTGGGCTACAAATTTTAAAGGGGCCAAAAGTGATGATGAGTTCTTAGGCAGCTCCTCTAGAGCCATTTTAGGGACACAGCTAATAAAATTCTGAATCTCAGCTCTGCCACTTACTAAATATGTAACTTTGAGGAAAGTTGTTTGACATCTTTGAGTTTCAGTGCCCTCATTTATGAAATGGGAATAATTCTTATTTTGCAATGTTGTAGAGAAGAGTAAGAGATATATTAGATGTGAGAATAGCTGGTACACAGGAAGCACACACAAAAGTATTTTTCTTCCATTTCTCACATCTTGTTCTGCCTAGAACTGAAAATAGAGGGCAATAACCCTTCTTTTGCCAATATGTAGCTTTCTTCATACCTTGCACTATCTGATCTTGACAGGAACTCTCAGGTACCCAATTTCTTTTAAATCTTGTGAGGAATCTACTTATTAGGAACATACTACCAGTTAAATCAGTGCCAAACTGAATTGTAGTAAATGTTTGACTGGGGTATAAGCTCAAGGTTTGGTCTAACTTTTCTTTCTGTCCCCACAAGACTCCATACTTCCATTTACCGAGAGGAAACACCAAGAAGATGAAAATGGTTTGTGTGTGTGTGTGTGTGTGTGTGTGTGTGTGTGTGTGTATGCGCATCGGCATACCAAGTCAATGATCCCAGGGGCCCCCACCACCTTAGTGTGTGGTAACACACACACAAACACACACACACACGTTTGAGTTTTTATTGTAAATCTATACTTATATATGCTTATGGGGTACAAAGTGATATTATGATTTATGAATACACTGTGGAATAATTAAATCAAGTTAATTACCATATATTACCTCAAATAATTATTTTTTTGAATACATAATTTGGAATTCACTCTTTTTTGCAATTTTGAAATGCACAATACATTATTATTAGCTTCATTTACCACGTTGTGCAATAGACCTCCAAAAAACCTTAATGCTCTTGTCTGAGACTTTGTACCCTTTGACCATTTATTTCCCTATTTCCCCCATCCCCATTCCCTACCATATGTAACTACCATTCTACTCTCTACTGCTATGAGTTTGGTTGTTTTAGATTCCACATGTAAGTGCAGTATTTATCTTTCTGTGTCTGTCTGCAGTATTTATCTTTCTGCGCCTGTCTTATCTCACTTAACATTATGGCCTCTAGTTCCATCCATGTTGTTACAAATAACAGAATTTCCTTCTTTTTAAAGCCTGAGTAGTAGAAGTATATATCTTAAAGAAATGCAGTTTCATCCCCCCCCCCACCAAATATTTGCAATAGGCAATTGCAAGTCAGTTCCTCATTCCTTCCTTCCCTGTCCTTTCAAAACTGTTGCCTTGTACAAACCCTTAATTGGAACATTGGGGGGAACAGATAAGAATGGTTGCTTAGGGTCACTTCAGTTATTTATGTCATAAATGGATGCTTCTGCAGGATTCTGGGAATAAGGTGAGGGGAGTGAAACGTGCAACCAGTTTGCTTTTCTGTCCTTAAATAACTCTCTGGTAGTCCCATTTTGTTTATTTCACTTATTTTGTCTTTCTAAAATGCTAAGCAAACATTGACTTCAACTCAGCCCCTGCCCTAACAATCATAAATTGAAAATTAATGAGGTTTTCATGGATGAAACTGTCCTTGTAGACTGAAATGATAACTGACTTGAATTTGACATTTCTTAGCCAGGTAGCCAATATTATATAATTTTTAGAATGCTATAAGATTACTAGCATTCATACATTGCTCCATGACATTTAAAAGCTGCCTCTGCCCTTTACTAGCAGTGACATAACCTGTGTGAAATGCATCTCGTCATCTATCATATAGGGATAATTATTGTTTCTCCCTCATGAGGTTGTCATGAGGATCACAAAACCTAATATGTGTAAAGGGCTTTAAACAGTGCCTCACATGTGGAAAGCTCACAAAATTTGTTCATTATTATTTTTACAGTACAAAATTGATCTGTGGATAGGACCAAGGTCTTTTGCATGCTTTTTCCCAGAACCTATTTGGTATGTTGGGTAGGCCTTGGGATCTTTATTGTTCTAGTACATTTGTAGGTATTCGAAAATACACTTAGGCTTATGCTTATAATGCTGAATCAGTAGTCCCTCTATTCTCATGAACTCACCATGTTCTTTCCTACCTCTGCATTTTTATTCAGGTCCCTCTCTCTTCCCACAATGCCTTTCCCTGACTATTGATACTGCCATTATTCAAGGATCTTTTAAAATGCTTCTCGTCTGTGAAGTCTCTCATCCAATCTGTTGGAGCTGATGGAGTTAATTTTCCTCTTCTCTTTGTCTCTGTTAAGTAGACTCCAAAAAATACTAGGTTTGGATATAGAAGGGTACTGTACTACCTATGCTCTTTCTGGCTCCTCAGATCTCATTGGGTAAGTCCAAAATTCTCAACATAGCTTACCAGGTCTTCCACAGTTGGCCTATTTTAGTCATCTTGTTTGCTGCTGTGACCAAAAGATCTAACAAAACCAATTTTAGAGGAAGAAAAATTTATGTAGGGCTCACTATTTCAGTGGTCTCAGTCCATAGATGGCCAATTCCAGTGCTCTGGGCTCAAAGTGAGATAGGATATTATGGCAGAAGAGCATGGCGAAGGAATACAGCTCAGAACATGGTTCCAAAAAGCACAGAGAGCTCCACTCAACAAGGACAATATATATACACACCATATACTCCAAAAGACATTCCCTCAGAGACCCATGCTTATTAGGTTAAGACTGTCACAACCCAATCATTTCACCTTTAAACTTTCCTGCATTTTCTAACACATGAGTTTGGGGGGAAACCCTCATATCTAAATTATAACAGTGCTCCCTATATAACTTTCCTACCTTTCTTTGTGCTATTCTTTTCTTTGTATAAGCCATATCAGCCTCCTTATCTTCCTGGAGTATATCACATTGTTTCCAGTCTCAGGGCCTTTTCACATGCTGTTTCTTTTGCCTAGAATTGCTTCTTGCCTATTATTCATTTGGCTCACTGCTTTTCATTTTTAAGTTTCACCTGAAAAGTCACTTCCTCTGAGAAGTTTCCTTTATCTATCCAAGCCTAGGGGAGTATATTCCATTGTTATATGTTCTCCCAGCTCTCTAGCATTTCCCTTTTTTAGGTCACACTTCCTGGTAAATATTCATTTAATAGCTATTTTCCATCACACTGTAATTACCAAGAAGGTGGACATTTTATCTGTCTTCTTCACTTCTCTATCTGGAGTGCCTTACAACATGCCTGACTTAGAATAACAGTCAATATATAATTTGTTCAATGAATGAATCTAATCCAGACTCATTTAAGAGATGGAAATATGAAGGTTCAGAAAAGGAAAGGGTTTTGCTCACACAGAGAATCAGGTGTCAGAGAAAAGATTGTAGCTTGGATCTCCTGACTCCTGGCACAGTTCTTTTTCATACATGAAATCCACTATTGTACTCCTTCCTCCTGTTTGCCTATGAAACAGTCTGGGGTCTGGATTAGACTGTAAATTACTAGGAGGCAGGGTCCACATATTATACACATTCATCTGATACGGTAGCCACTAGTCACATATGGCAATTGAATACTGAAAATGTGACTAGTCCAAATTGAGATGTACGTGTGAATTTAAAATATCTCATTAGTAAATACTTATATTGTTCATAGGTTGAAATAACATTTTGGAAGCCTTGGGACAAGTAAAATACATTATTAAAATTAAATTCACATATCTATTTGAAAAATTTTGAAATTGGCTATTAAAATATTTGTGGCTCATGTTATATTGCTATTAAATTATTGTATATTTCTGCTCTGTTGTATATTTATTTTTCCCCTTGGTTCCAAAGAGAGCTTTGTAGCCAGTAGCTTCTCAACACATCCTTGTTGAATAAAGTTGATCTGTAGTTAGTGGATTAACTGCTGCCACCTTTCTTGTCAATATCACCAGCTTTTCAGGGAGCCTCACAGTGTAACCTCTATCACAAGACTCAGGTGTGCTAGTTCTTCAATCCTGGCCTGAGGGTGCCCTACACATTGCATCAGCTTTTGGGTTTCCTCTCAGAGGAAGCCCCAGTGCAATCCTATGCAGAGCAATCACCAGGGTTGTGGTGAACATGTGGACACTTGTCTCTTGCACAGGAAGTGGCCATAGCTTTGCAATTGCCCTGAGGCCTCTTCTTGAAAGGCTTCCAAAAGAAGGTGGGAGTGAGTTAGCTGGGAGATGGAACTCAACGTAAAGGGAGGGGTGCTTCTCAATTTCTTCATGGAGGTAAAAGAAGCTAAGGAATGTGGGGACTTGGAGCCATGAGGACTCCTTCTTTTACTTATGCACTGACTTTCATTTATTCAACTCACAGTTCTGGGGAAAATATTTGCTTCCTTGCCCTGGGAAGACAGTAAGGGATCAAAAACAGTCCTTAATTTTGGCAGTTTTTTTTTTCCTCCCAGGAGCAATGTGGACAAGTTTTTGTTTTGTTTTGTTTTTTGCTTTGTTTTGAGACTAGAAGAGGGCAAGATACAGAGCAACTAATTTTGCTAGATCTTGCCAGGGAAGAATTCCTAAAGCCAAGGAGCACCATCATTTCTCTCTATCCTTTAAGATATAGCCAAAATTGTATTCTTCTATGAACCTTTCTAATTTTCAATGCTTCCTTGTCCCTCACCCTGGAACAATCAAGTCTTTCTTATTTACTCTTCTGATGGCACTTCGTTAAATCACTTTTCACATTCTATAAAGTGACATAGCTCCTTGGGTGCACACCTATCTCCCTTTCCCCTCTATCCCTCCATTTTATGTGGTGACTGAGGCTTAGACATGCTGTGTATGATTGTTCAAGGTCACAGAGTTAATGAGTTACAAATATGGGTCTATAACCCAGGGGCTATAACCTAAGGTCTAATACACAAGGACTCAGTTTTCTTTCTCCTCCAGCACTGAGTGACTAAATAAATATGTCTACAATGTGTATCCCTAGCATTGCCAGACTGCTTCCCTTGTCAATTCTCTTCCCTTCTCTCTCATCTCCCACCACAAGAATGACCATGGCAGAGAGCATCAAAAATTGGAGACTTCATTGAATTTTAGTTGCTTTAAGCAACAGCTTGGACAATAGTCTTAAAAGAAGAGGCCTGTTTGTGCTATTGTTGCAAACTTGACCCTTTCCAACATGCTCTATGTTTGTGGAGTAGAGAGCAACATCAAGGAGCCTAGTAGATGGAATGATTTGGCTCCTAATGTTTTTTCATGGACCTGCTATGGACTCAAAATAGATACCACTAATGACTCTTTTAGACATTATCTCCAGAAGATTCTTGTCAAAAAGTAGAGTACTAGGCTGGGTTTGTGTCTGAATGGTAGAGTGCTTGCCTAGCATGTGTGAGGCACTGGGTTTGATCCTCAGCACCACATAAAGATAAATAAAAATAAAGATATTTTTAAAAATTAGAGTACTTTAATTGATAGGGCAGAAAATCTGTAGGTAGCTGAACTTACCTAACATGGTATGAGTTGGGAGGAGGGGGTCCCTTCCTAGCAAACTGCCCTCAGGACCATCCTGCTTCCGCCCAAGCTTTAGTCAGAAGCCAAAAAGAAACAGGAACCGAATCTTTCTAGAAACCAGATCTGGTGAAACTGGTCTCAAGGCCTAAGCCAATAAATTATTCTTGTAGAAGGAAATTTTTAGCAGAGTAGTGTGAATGCAAGCGAATCCTTATCCCAGGCTGTCCCCCAGAGCCTTAGGCTCTGTAACCACAGGAAGCTTACAGTGAGTGAAAAGGAGTACAAATGGAAGGAATCATAAAGGAACCTGGGAATGTTTGAATTGGAAAGGACACCAAAACCATTTAGTTCAATCTCTAATGGTTAAATGGGAAAGAGCAGAGTTACGACTAGGGCCCAGGCATCCTGACTCCCAGGATGTGGTCTTTTCTTTTGAGCCTGAATTTATAAGATCATATAAATTGTATAATTTTTCACTAGGGCTCAAGTACTGCCAGTGGCCCAACTTGCACAGGGCAGACCAAAGACGTTGACCTGTGTGGGCACTGCAATCATTGAAGGCTGCCCCCCAAATATCCTGAAAACATTGTAGGACTTTCCCTTATTATCCTGTGTGTTATTAGAATTCATGATGGAGAGCACTGCATAATGGGAATCCAGCATCTTTCTGACGGCGAATTCAGACTTCCCAGGAATTGAAAATACAAGGCTCTAGAAAAATAACTCAAATTTCTTCCTATGATCTTCATGTCCCTTACTCAGCCTGAAGGTCACACTTGAATTTAAGGAGTTGATACCATTTTTTTCTTTCTCCTTGTCAACTACTTTCCTCTCCCTTTCATGGATCCAATGTGGGAAGATTAAAAAAAAGCCTAACATTTGAGTCAGACCTTAATGTGGCTGGGTGTGGCTGAGGCAGCTAAATTGCAAGTTCCAGTCCATCTTTGGCAAGTTTGAGACTAATCATGGCAACTCAGTGAGACTGTGTCTCAAAATAAAGGATAAAAGGCCTGGGAATATAGCTCAGTGGTAAATTCCCTGAAAGTAAATAGTTTCCTAGAGCCCATATTACAATCCCTGGGAAGTTCCCATTCATGCCAGAAAGATAACAGATCCCCAGTATTGAGGAGAAAGAACAAAAGAAAGAAAGAATGAATGAAAGAAAGAATGAAAGAAAGAAAGAAAGAAGGAAGGAAGGAAGGAAGGAAAGAAAGAAAGAAAGAAGGAAGGAAGGAAAGAAAGAAAAAAAGAAAGAAAGAAAGAAAGAAAGAAAGAAAGAAGCAAGAAACACTGAGTAGGAACTCTGCCTTCTCCATTATGTCCTAGTTTTGTTTGTTCAGTATATTTCCATGTGACTAGTATGTTTACCTGTAAGTAAGGATAACAATATTATACCAGAGAGTTATTGAGTTAATGAGATAATATGTAATGCACATAATATGCACTCTAGTAAATAAATGTAAATTCCCTTTTCTTTCCTTCTGTAAGTGCCCTAGATGACATAATGTAACCTGTGGTCATAGCTGTGCCGGTAGGATCAGTTTTATAAGCATGTGACCTGTGCAGTTTCACAGAGCTCCATCTAAGAAGGAGACCACACTTTGCTTAATATTCTGCTTTCAACAAGCTGAATTCATAATATTTTTACAAGGGGTCTATCATTTTTGATTTGTACTTGCTCTGCAAATTATGCAGTTGGTTCTATGTACCAAGAGGGAAGTTGGAAGTAAATGGACTATTCCAGGAGCAGAAGACATTTTGACATAGTAAGAGACCACATGATTTGGAGTTTATAGAAATAGGATAAAATTCTAACTTTGCCACTAAATTGCTTTGTGATATTGAGACTTTTCTTTCATTCTTCATTGGCTAAATTTCTCAGTTTTGACAATGGGAATTTCATTAGATAATGTCACATCTCTGACAGGCCAGGAATCATTCAATTACTCTGGGAAAAACTCCCTGCCCTACAGGCAGTGCCTAAAGACAACCAGTCACTTTCTGCTTTCCCTTTCTACAGCATGGACAGCTATTGTCTGTTGGAGGTTGGCAGAGAGTAGGTGGGGCATGGCAGCAGGGACTATTGCTGCAGTAGCAAGCCCTTTCACAACAGCCCTGTTTTGTCATTTTGCATCCAGATTTCCGTTGGCTAACCTCAGCCTTATCTTCCTCATTTCTATTTCCTCTTCAAGGCACCAAGAGCCCTTCAAAACACATGACCTTCCTGCTCACAACATAAAGACCAGTTCCCTCTGGCCTCTACAGTTTGGCTCAGCACCAGGGAACCTGTGTCCTCTCTGAGACCAAGGCACCACTCCAGTGACAGGTATAGTATCCATTTGCTCCCTTCTTTAAATTCCCAAGCTGAGGCAGTGTTCATAGCAGCCAAAGGTAGCTTGGATATGCCCATCCCATTTTCCTTATTCCCATAAAGGATTTGGGGTGAAGGGTAAAACAGATAAAGTTTCTATTGGTCTTCTATCCTGAAGTTTCCAGTGGTCGAGAGAAGGGGGTGTATTTCCTACCAAAGAAGGATATTTAGGAGACAGTCATATGAAAGGCAAAAGTTCTCTGGAAATCTGACAGTTCTGGTTTTTCATTTACCCAATATTTATCTTTGGGCAAGTCCTTTCTCCAGACCATGTTTCTTTTGCAAAAAGAGGAGGCTGAGAAAGGTTAGATGGATGCATCTTAAGACTTAGTTTTTATATCCCTTTTTTGATCATTGCCATTCCTCAGTTGATAAAAGAAATGGGAGAGATGCTTGAATATATACTACCAGGCAGGGTTAACACATCCAGGAGGAGAGCTGGTGGTGATCCATATAGTACTCTTTGAGAGTTATGACTCAAAGATGAAGGTCTCTTTCTCCTCTAGTCTTATATTTGATTACTAAAATTTTGGAATTAAACAGACCCATAGAGACTGGGTGTGTATAGAAGAAACTGAAGTCCAGAGAGAGGAAAGAAGGGACTTTCCCAAGGTCACACAAAGAAACTGTAGCAGAGCTGAGACTGGATTCCCAAGCCAGGGCTCTTTCTGCTCTACCCTAGGAGAAATGAGACACCAAGAAGCAGGAGTTGCCTTGTAACTTACCCAGGTGGACCTCCTTATACTGGATGCAGTTTGGATTTTTTTCCATAATTTTTATTGGTGCATTATAGTTGTATATAAAGTGGGATTTGTTGTTACATATTTGGACATGCACACAATATAACAATAGAATTTGGCCATTGTCATTTCCAGTATTTCTCCTTTCCCTCTCGCCTTCCCTTGCCCCCATGCCTTTGCTCTACTGATCTCCCTTCGATTTTCAAAAGATGTCCCCCAAATTTATTTTCCTTTTTTTCTTTCTATATTCCATGTATGAGAGCAAACATGGGACCTTTGACTTTCTGAACTTGGCTTAATTCATTTCGGCAGGGTCCTGCAGACTTCTTTTACTCCACTCCTTTTACAAATACTTGGTTCATTCTGGGAATTCAGAATTCCTCAGATGCCTACCTACACTTTCTCTTTCAGGCTCATCTTTTCCAATCCCCTTCACCAAAATTGACCTCAATAATAGGGGCTTTGTGGAGCTCTCTAATGGAAAATTTTGCATTTCAGTGGGGACAAATGATGACTTTTCAGATAGTTTAAATATACTAACAGATGAACTTTCAGAGTCCCTCAGTATCACCCCATGTGGGTATCCATCTCTTCTTTCTATGAGTCTGGCCAGTCTTTCTCAAGTGAACCTGCTTTTCTTATGAAAACTCAATTGGAGAAGCATGGACTAGAGCAGCAAGAGTAGAAATGAAACCAGTCTAATTCTAGCTCAGCCTCTTCATTTCTTCCATCAATGCTGAGATAATATTGTCCACAAACTGTTCAACTTCCTGTATACTAGGAATCATTAGCCCCTTTCACACTTTTCTTCCAGGTTTCCTGAGGTGAATGAAGTCAGAAGTGGCATTCAGGAAGCTGTGAATATCTCCAGATTATCCAGGTGTTCTCACTGCAGCTGGAACAGAATGGAAGTGATGACAGAAGAAAGATACCAGTCCATTTCTCTCCCCCTGCCACCCCAACTCAAATTCTGGTAATTAGCTTCCTTTGCTAGCTTCCATCCACAGCTCCAGTGGCTGAGCCAAAGTCTGATCACATGTAAGAGGCTCTGAAAATCTCACCAAACACTTTCCAACAACCCTGTAAGGTAAGTTTTTTTTGGTCCCATTTCTAGAGAAGACAAATTAAGCCCAAAGAAAAACTTGCCAAGCCACGTTGGCTAATTGATGCTCAAGACATTAGAACCTAAGTTTGTCTGATTCTTTTCACTATGCCATATACAGTTACCATGACTGTGGTTGGGCTGAGAGCCACACTTCTGATTGGTTTAGGCTGAATTGGGTAGGTAGAGAAGGAAGTGTGGAGGTAGAAAAGACTGTTTAGATCCTTAGCTTTGAGGTCACACCCTCATATCAATCTGGAGGGACTTGTTACCCTCTTACATTCCACTAAAATAGTGAAAAAACACTGAGTACTTTCTTGTAGAAAAACTTCTTGGGGCAGTTTTTTTTAACATTTATTTTTTAGTTGGACACAATGGTTTATTCTGTTTATTTTTATGTGGTGCTGAGGATCGAACCCAGGGCCTCAAACGTGCTAGACAAGCATTCTACCGCTGAGCCACAACCCCAGCCCTCTTGGGGCAGTTTTTCATTCCTGGTAATCTTGAGATGTTTGCCACTATTGATGCCAGTATTTAATATAGAACAGTTACTTTCTCATAGATCAACTGCCACTGCTGGGAAGGGCAAGAATTTTACACTGGTAATTTGGCATTTTTAGCAACAGGATCTTGGTTTTGCCAAGGGGATGCTCCAAGAGGTTCCAGGCCTGACTCTGCTCCTGGAAGCTTTCTTTCTTCCCTGGTAGCTCTGCGTTCAAGATCTCAGTGCCACATGGTGATCTCTACTGCCTTTTTTTGCTCTGTTGATGTGGCTCACCTCTTATCCAGAGGGATATATAAAGCAGGGAGGTAAAAGGACCAAGCAGGAAAGTTTGAGGGCACA